>NC_141695.1:1644144285-1644761785 GCF_964263255.1 Lissotriton vulgaris
CCAAAATTCTAGCGAAACTGTTGGCCAACAGGCTGATGCCTCACCTCACGCGGTTGATCCATCCGGACCAGTCGAGCTTTATGCCGCACAGGAGTACAGCGCTCAATCTCCGTAGACTACATGGAGCATTGGCACGAGCCCTGTCTCTGACGAAACCGGCGGCTATTCTGTTGTTAGATGCCAGGATGGCGTTTGACATGATGGAATGGCAATATCTTTTTGCAGTCCTGGACCACATGGGCTTCGGTCCCAGGTTTATCTCTTGGATTCGGCTCCTGTACGCAGATCCAGTGGCACATGTGGCGGCAAACGGCCATATCTCCCGAGACATTTCCTTAGCTAGGGGAACTCGGCAGGGATGCCCACTCTCGCCTTTGTTATTTGCTTTAGTCCTAGAGCCGCTGGCCACCGTTCTTAAACCATCTCAACTGTTGAAAGGGATACAGTGGGGGGACAACTGGGAAGACAGAGTCTCCTTATATGCAGACGATATGTTGATCTACCTGTCGGACCCTGAGAGGGGTATCCCGGTATTATTGGTGCTGTGTGATCAACATGGTTACGCCTCTGGCTACAAGATCAACTGGACAAATTCGGTCATCTATGTGCTTAGGGCCCCCTCTCCGAGCCTTCCTGCCGGTTGCTCATTGACAGTGGCGGACGCCTCCTTCAAATATTTAGGGATTCACGTTACTCGCGATGATAAGGCCTTTCATGAACTAAATCTATTACCGCCGCTCGCTCGGCTGCAAGCAGACGCGAGACACTGGAAGACACTTCCGCTGACACTTCTGGGGAGGGCGGTGTGGTGTTCTTGAATAAGTTGACAGAAGATTAAAGGTGATTCAAGAGCTTAGTTTATTTGCCTCATCCATGAACAGCTTCTGGAAGTAACTGACACCAACATTACTAACATTCCTATTCTAAGAGCTATCAAAACATTCCTATTCTAAGAATGGAAACCAGAAGAGGGAAAGCATTCTTAAAGAGACAGAGTGAATACATGTGAGTTACAACATCACACATCTCCCTCCTTTACAACAACTTAGCAAGATATAAAAAGAAGGAAAGATAAGTATAAAAAGAACAAACAGTAAAAGCGAGATTAATCTTGCTTACACATAATCTTTCATATACATGGGAGCACTGCGTAATCTCTGACTCCTCCCACGATTATCAGATGACAAATTTGAACAGGATGAAGAAGGATTAATAGTACCACAAAAGTTGGATTCAGAATCATCGTTAGCACGAGAGGTGTTCTCAGACTTGACCACCACAACTCGACTTTTGTTCCAAATCCTCCCATCCTGTGTTTTAATTGCATTGCCAAAAACTTTAATGACAGGTCTAACATTGGTGTATTTTGACCAAGACCTTCTCCCTACGGGTGCCTTTATCTTCACAAGATCACCAACCTTTACCTCATGGAATTTTACACATTTAATTTTGTCAAAATATGTTTTCCTGCAAGTTTGCTTCTCAATTTCTCTCTCTCTCCATGCCCCAACACGATTATCAACAAACCCCTTCTTCAGATTCATCCAACCTGGGCACCACATAGTGTTCGGAACTCTACCCCTGAACAGTTCAAAAGGAGATTTTCCAGTGGTTGAATGAGGGGAGCAACGATATGCATCAATTCTTTCCCTCAGTGCCTCCTTCCAATTCAAGCCACTAGCTCTAGCTAGCTGAATGCACTCCTTTAAGGTGCGGTTGACCCTCTCAACGGCACCATTTGTCTCGGGATGATATAAAGATGAACGTTTATGTACTATTCCACATTTGTTAAGATAATCCTCAAACATGGTAGAGCAAAATTGCGGACCATTGTCTGATAAAATGCTATTTGGAAAACTTTCCCTCATAAATATGTCAGATAAAAATTTAATAATAGAACCGGACGTAATGTCACTTACTGCAGTTACCTCTATCCAACGTGAATATAAATCAATCAAGACAATCAAGAAAGGTGTGTCAGATACACCTGTGAGGGGACCCAAAATGTCAATGGCTAATTCATCCCAAGGATGATTGGGCAAATCTCTACATACCATAGGCATTTGTCTGACTTTTAGAATCTTGTCACTTGCACAGCATTCAACACAGTCCCTAACCATCCGCTCTATCTCTAAATCCATCCCAGGCCACCAGAATTGAGTACGTATCATCTCCTTGGTTTTCACGATGCCTAAGTGACCGGAGTGTGCATGTAACAACAACCTTTTCCTTAAAGAAGAGGGAGGAATAAGTCTTAATCCACGAGTTAACATGTCCTCAGAAATGGATAATTCCTGAGAGACTAACGACCAAGGTTTGTCTAGACGTTTATTGTCTTTCAACAATGACATTACTCTCACCAACTCTTCATCTTTCGATAATTCCTCTTTCCACTCATCCTTTCCTACTACTCCCTCTGTAACCTCACAAACATTGAGATGGTCATCTTCATCAATGTAATCTTCTTCACAACATAAATTATCACCCCTCACTAATCTAGAAAAACAATCCGCAGCTTTGTTTGAGACACCAGGTAAATATTGTACCTCAAAGTCAAATTCCTGCAAGGATATTATCCACCTTCTAATCCTTGAAGAGATAGAATCTAAACCCTTTTTACAGAAAACTTCTTTTAATGGTTTGTGATCAGATTTGACAATGAATCTAGTCCCCCACACCAAATTTTTAAATTTCTTAAGTGCCCAAAATATGGCCAAAGATTCCTTTTCAATAACGGAATAATTCAGTTCCGGACCACGGAGACACCTGGATGCGCAGGCAATTAGTGAATCATGACCATTTTTATTCTGTACCAAAACCGCTCCTAATCCCTTATCACTAGCATCTGTGAATATATACGTGGGTAAACCAGGAACAAACGCCTGTAGGCAAGGAGCTTTCTTTAATTCCTCCTTTATACCATCAAATTCTTTTTTACACTCCTCTGACCAAACAAATGTGACACTTTTCCCAGTGAGTCTCCTCATACTCTTTGTTTTGTCTGCAAAATGTACAATAAATTTCCCATAAAATTCTACCATCCCGAGGAAGGATAACAATTCATCTCTATTGACTGGTTCAGCCATGTTATCAATAGAAACAACCAAGTCAGACTTAGGAAAAACACCTTCACTTCTAATGCAGTGACCAAGATAATTCACTTCCTCCAACCCAAATTAGCATTTTTCCTTCTTGAGTGATAAACCAGAGTCAGACAACCTTTTCAGCACATCACACACACGTTCATTGTGTTCTTGCATGTTAGACCCATATATCAAAAGATCATCCTGGTAGCATTTTACTCCTTTTAACCCTTTAAGTATATGTGTCATGATTCTCTGAAATACAGAGGCCGCTGAAATTAATCCAAAAGGCATCCTTTTGAATTTAAAGGTACCCATGGGTGTTATAAAGGCGGTTAAATCTTGACAAGAGATATCCAATTCAACCTGGTGGTAGGCTGATGCCAAATCCAGGGTGGTAAAGTATTTGGCACCCTCTAATGTACCAACGATCTCGTCTATATTAGGTAAGGGAAATCTGTCTACTACCACCTCCTTATTTAACGCTCTTAAGTCAATACACAAACGAATCTCCCCAGTAGGCTTCTTCGCTACTACAATAGGAGCCAACCATTCTGTTGCTTCTACTGGTTCAATTATGCCATTTGCAATCAGTTTTTCAATCTCTACTTGAACTTTTACCTGTTCTGCAAGTGGAATCCTTCTTACCTTTGCTATAATAGGGATGGCATTTTTCTTAAGCTTTATACAATGTTTGTATCCTTTTAAACATCCTAGATTATCTTTAAATACAGCAGGAAATTTTTCTGCAAAAATTTCAGACAAGTTTTCTATTTCTAATATTTTTACCTGAGGTGAGGCATTCGGATCAAGAGTGACACCAAGATCACGTTGATCCCTCCAGCTAATTAATGCATCACCAACATTTGTTACATAAATCTTTCCTGGAATGATTCGGCAGCCCAATTCCATTGTGGCCATGAAATATCCTAAAATCTTAATTGGTTTGCTGCCATAACCTAGGGGTAAAGTATCACTCTTAAAAAGTTTTACATTTTTTCCAAAAGTCTTATGCATTAAATTTTCATCAATCATAGTAATCTGAGAACATGAATCAAATTTAAATTCAATCATGGCATCATCCACTTTGACTAAATGCGTGGGATGTTCTAGATGACCACTACTGATCTGGAAAGTCACAGTCTTGACCTGTGGTTGAGACCATCTCCTACTGGTATTATCCCTCTTGTTACCTTTTGTCCTACAACATTTTGAAAAATGACCCCTTCTTCCACATTCATTACAAATAGATTTCAATGCAGGACAGTTTGGTGAATTAGCTAGATGACCTGTATTACCACACCTGAAACAAGAAAACTTGTTAGACATGTTAAAACCTGGATTGAACCTATTCGTCCCATTGTCACTTTTCACACTGTCGACTTTTTCTTCCTTTTTTACTTGACAAACAACTTCTTCGACTTTGGATTCCGTTTTCTTCTCAGATTCCACTGTCTTTTCTTTTTCTCCTTTTAGTTCATCTACACATTTCGTCATGTGTTCTACCTGCTTCGCTATTACCAGAACTTCCTCTAATGGTGGTTCATCCTTTAGCCATAGTTCTTTCCGAATGTTATCATGAGCACATTTTAATACAAACTGATCCCTTATCCTTTCCTCCAATGTTTGACCAAACTTGCAGGAAGAAGCTAACTTTCTTAAAGCAGATACATAGTCTTCGACAGACTCATCTCTTTTTTGACCTCTTAATCCAAAATGATACCTCTCCATTATCGTGCTCAACCTAGGAAGATAATGACGATCTAACTGTTCTATGGCTATTTCATATTCATTTAAATTCCTCTGCTCCGCTGCAGTGAGTTCAGGTAAATGTTCCAGTACATCTTGGCCTTCTCCTCCTAAACAGTGTAATAATAAAGAGTGTTTTCTTTCAGCACTTAAGTTTGTGCCACACACCCTTGCATAGTTAGCAAATATTTTCTTCCATTTTTGCCATTTCACATTTGGTTCCCCTGGACTTATTAAAAAGAATGCAGGTTGTGTCACGTTTTGCATTTTTCTTTCTCTTTATTTTTTTTTTTTTTTTTTTTATTCCTTAAGAATTCTGCTTGAGTAACTAATTTTCATTAAAGTAATTCTTCTTTACCCTGAGTATTTTCACTTAACAATGTCCTATTTATTTCCATTCTTTATTAAAACAATTGCTCTTTTTATTGTGTATTGTCATTTAACAATGGTCTGATCACTTCCAGTATTCTTTCCTTTTTTTTTTATGTCATAAAGGAGCAGAAGATAAATGTTGTACTCTTTAGCCCCTTCTTTGAACAATGCTTTGTTCCTTTTCGAATCTAAAGAACAGAACGTTCAGCTGATGTTCTTTTTTCCTTCTAGCTGCTTTATGCGTCAATGTTTTGTTCCTTTTCGAATCTAAAGAACAGAACGTTCAGCTAATGTTCTTTTCTCCTTTTAGCTGCTTTATGCGTCAGTGAAACGCAAGGAAAGAATGAAGCGCCGCGTCTATTTGTTTAACAGCGTGAGCCATGAGTCAGTGACACGCAGCGTGCGTGAAGGTGAAACGCACCACGTATTTTAAACTCAGACGCGTTCTATCGCACGAGCAGCGCGAGCGTCTTTCAACTGTTATTGTCCACGAGCGCGTTAATTATTTTCCCTTCTCTTTTTTTTTTTTAAGTCCCTTTCGATTAATTATCCTCCCGCTATCTCCTCACCGCACAAAGAGGTCTTTTCTTCGTTTTCGGTCTGCCGCTGGGAAGACAACACTTCCTTCTTTTATTCTGCCGCTGGAGAGGAAAATCGATATTGGGACAGCTGCATGTTGAGGCGTGTCGAGGTAAGGATCGTCGCCAATTTAAATGTGGTGTTCTTGAATAAGTTGACAGAAGATTAAAGGTGATTCAAGAGCTTAGTTTATTTGCCTCATCCATGAACAGCTTCTGGAAGTAACTGACACCAACATTACTAACATTCCTATTCTAAGAGCTATCAAAACATTCCTATTCTAAGAATGGAAACCAGAAGAGGGAAAGCATTCTTAAAGAGACAGAGTGAATACATGTGAGTTACAACATCACAGGCGGCCCTGTTCAAAATGATGGCGCTGCCTCGTTTCCTGTATGTGTTGGAAAATACGCCGGTTTTGGTGCCGCCCTCCTATTTCCACAGAGTGACATCGGTGGTAACTGGACTGTTGTGGGGGGACCGTCCGGCTCGTGTGGCACACATGAAGCTTGTCAGGGACTGGTACGATGGTGGGATAGCCCTGCCAAATGTACAATTATACTACTGGGCGGCACACCTGAAGGTTATCAACCAGTGGCTGCATGCCCCGCAGGACGACTCAGCCTATCTTGCTGATAGAGCACAGTTGGGTACACACAGTTTATTGGCCCCGCTGTACAACAAGGGCCTTGTAGCGAAGCTCATGGGACCCACTAGGCACACAGTGGCACTGTAGCATAAAGCTCAAGCGAAACTAAAATGGGGGGGGGGGTGTCATAACAAAACTTACACCTCTGTGGGACACCAAGTCATTGGGACAATTGAGACATAATAAAAAGGGTTCACACAGTGGGATAACATTGGCATCTCCACGGTAGGAGACATGTGGACGAGAGATGGGGTAGTCCCCTTTGAGCAGCTGCAGCAACAGTATAACCTGGGCGTCAACGAGACCTGCTGATCTATCCAAATAAGGCACGCACTGATGACAGCGATTGAGGCAGGTACGGAGGTCCCGGACTCTTCTCCGTTGGAAGATCGCCTACTTACGGACTATATACAGACTAGCGCCACTTCCCTCACGTACCGGAAACTACTGAATAATCTGCCGGACCCCTTGCAGAAATTGAAGGAAAAATGGGAGAGTGAGTTAGCGGAGATGGACGAGACCGACTGGAACGCTGCGATGGCGTCCCCAAGGGAGGCCGGCATCTCAGCACGATTTCGGCTGGTGCAGTTAAAGATACTGCACCGGGTTTACTATACGAGGATCGCATTGCACACATTCCACAGGGCTGACCATCCATTTTGCCTCAGGGGCTGTGGAGGGGAAGGTACACTGCTGCATACACTTTGGGAGTGCCCGAGGATTGCTGAATACTGGCGACAGATACTGCGTACGATTTCACAGACTCTAGAAGTCTCCATTACACCTGATCCACGAGTGCTTATTGAACATATGGGGGCCTAATGATCTGACGCGCCAGGGACAGCAATGGGCCATTATAGGCATTATGGTAGCCGAGCGTGATATAGCACAAAAGTGGGGTGCGGCCGAGGTACCGACCCTGGCGCAGTGGTGTAGAAATATGGATATGTTATTGGTTATTGAGTGAGCAGTATACCAACAGAGGGTCAATCCTCAAATGCAATAAGGTCTGGCTGCTGTGGAGTAGCTATCGGGGGATTTGTGTGAACCGTTGCCGGAAGAGGACTTGGACAGCTCAGAAGATGAGGAAGAGGGGGACTAGAGGTCCGAGCTGAGGGGTAGCAGGAAGGGTAGGGTAGTACCACGGGGAGAGACCTAAAGCTCGATTGACCTCGAGGGACCCTGAGGCTGGGGGAGGTAAAGGAAGTGCCAGGAGTGATGTGCTGTTGTAGAAACTAGAATGTGGAGTGTTGAGATATATGTTGAATATTTGATCTATTGAGTCCCAAGTTGAGTTAAGTTTATAAAATATAAAAGTAAGATGAACGTTGATAATTTCAATACGTATTGTCAGGCTTTCTGCTGCTTGATTAGTAAATTGCTGCCGAACTGTACATGGTCAAAAGAACAGATGTATCATTTCTATGTAAGTGCTGAATAAGTGGCAGCCGGCCTCCGGGTTGTAGGCAAATGCTGTGTAAAATGAGCAGATATAAATAAAATCTTACGTTAAAAAAAAAAAACTATAGCAAGTTCCTGTGTTTTTTTTTTTTTTTTAGCATAAACAGAGTTTGATGAAAGGTTTCCTGGGCGATCGGGTTCTCCTTAACCAGAACATTTTTATGGGAAACCAAATGTTCCCTTTGACAATCTCAAGTGAATTAATTGAGCTCAGAGCCTAGCTAGTGAGCCTGGTGGAGAAAGGCCATATGCATGCTGAACATACTGTGGGGATGGACATAATGCAACTTGGCAAAGGCATCCATAATCTGCTGGGCACAGCCGAAGCCTCTATCTAGCTCGTACAGTGGATTGATGTGCTGAGTTAAGGGCCCAGCCAGTGGCAAGGTCTTGCCCATCAACTTTCGGCACAGTGGCATATTAATCTCAAGGGAGTCTGGGTGGCTCAGAAGGGCTTAGAGGTTTCAGTGATATTATGAAGCGTATGGTAATGTGGTATGGTGTTTCGCCAGTAATTTCATCAATGCTATTTGGGATATCTGTGCCATTTTTGACACCATAACAAACCCGCTGGGATGTGGAGAAGTTATGGTGGTTAGTTTATAGAAACTCTAAAATGTATGTTTTTAGGTTTTGGAATGCGTGTTTCAAAGTTTGTGCTACATAAATTTCATATATATATATATTTACAAAAGCCCCGGAGCACTTTACAAATGTAGGGAGATGAAAAGTCAGTGATGTGGTAATTACACTACTTGACATTGTAGTTGCCGTATTACTCAGATTTTCATTTTCTGGGCATGAACTGGGTATAACTTTTGGAAATTGCATTTATTGCAAATGTTGTGTACTTGTTTAGAGTAGGGAATCCCAGTAGTTTGCTAGTTTGGTACAGTTAACTTTTTCTGTAATAGAACGCAATTCATGACTCGTAATTTAAGCTTTCTTTATTTCAATTGAGGTCTCACTCCAGGGTCAGGACATCTTTCCTAACTGCTATCAATTTATTATGAAAAGATAGTTTTTCTCCACCCCATAGTCACTTTCCATTACCTTTGAGGTGGAGGCTTCACCTCTAAGTAGTACTGCAAATGGCATACTAATGCCTGACAAATTAGGTTAAGCACCAGAGTGTCAGGATAATTTCAAAGGGTAGACTAGTAAACTTCCAGACCCAATTGTTGGAGACCTACTCGAGAACCCACCCTTCTGTTCGAGAAGTACGTAGACTGAAATGGAAACTGACATGTAAGCGTCCTCCAGCTTTCTTGCTAACTAGCCTACTGTTCTCTAGAACGCCTTGAAGAAGAGTGCTACTGTGCATTTTAGGGGTCCAGTCATTGAATTTATCACAATACTTTGACCAAAAAGTTTGCTGAAATCTGTGACCATCCACTTTTTTAATGGACGGGAAAATATCTGCCAAGGGAAATGTGTATGGACCAGAGTTCTGTAAAGTTCTGTTAGTAAACTTGGACCATCTGCATCATCCATGATTTTCACACGTGTGTCTCCCACAAGAGAAAGACATATGCTGTTCTCTTTATAGTTAGAAATAAAGTTGGGCATATTCCGTTTCATGTCTTGAATTTTCATCATCCTCCAGTTAGTAGCTGGCACATGGAGTTCTGCACATATCTTTTTCAGCCTGTTCTGCGTGTACTGAACTGCAGAATAGTCAATTCTCTAGGAGATGGGGGATTGATGTCATTTGATTCAAACCTAGTCTGTTTTTGCTTTTGCCTGTTTGATTTGAGTAAGTACCCCTGTGCACATAGTCTAAACCTCTAAATTTTATTACTCGAAAACCCGAGCAGAATCATTCTGTTGATCTTTGCCCGACATTTATTCTTCCTCCGAAGAGGAGAAGGTCCTGGTTTGGGACGTATATGCCTGACCAACCTTCATTTCCATCTGCACTCACACTATAATTGCTAAATTCACAGTATAATCGCTTCACACGACAAAGGAATCTTACTCCACTTTCCTGACTTCTAACAATATTCCCAATGGAATGATCTTGCTAATGTGAAAAAGATTGTGCTCCTACCACATTACCGGGGTTTGTTTTTATTTAAATTACCCTTTTGTATTGTAATAACTTTGTGTTCGAGGCATATGAGCTGCAGATAGTACACTTTTGCATAGATCGCCATCTGGTGTTGGGCTCGGATGCTTACACCTTGTTGTTGTCTTGGAAGAAGTCTTCTGTAGTCACGATTGGTGACCCCTCCCTTGGACGATAGTGCGCATGGGCATCGACTTCATCTTCAGATTGTGTTTTTCCGCCATCGGCTTCGGATGTAACTTTTGCTCTCTGGTTCGGCACCATATTCTCCAAACCTTTTCAATGTGCAAACCATCATAAACTCGACTGTATTGTTTTCGATCGCGTGATCTTCAACGCGCTCCTCCATTCCGGCGTTGACGCGGGCGGCTAGGCCTATCGACACCGTTCGGCCTACGGCTCATGAAAAGGACTCCATTTAAAAAATGCCCCAGTGTAGAGCTAAATTTCCACACAGTGACCACCAAAAGGTCTGTAACCTGTGTCTCTCGCCCGAGCACGACGAGAATAGTATTGTAATAACAATGTCTGTTTTTCAAAACTAGTTGGTGAGGCATTTTCATAATAGGCAGCCTCAGATGTGCTAAACAGTGACATACACACTGATTACATTTTCTGCACTCAATGGATTGAGCACTGACCTTTTGTGCTGCCCCTGCTAGCAGCACAAATTGGAATCTATTGACTGCGATGGGGGATCAATCTCATGCCATTATCATCTGGGTGAGGAGAGGCTGCCTCATCCAAAACCCACATTCACTTGTTCAGAGATGCAGAGCGCTCTCTGATACTCATGATCCAGTTAATCATGGCTCACCCAGGGATCTGGGCTCTTGCACCTATCTGAATATTGTATACCTCCTTATTTGCAGCCTGCTTGTGTGAAAAGACTGCCCACTGCAGAGTGGAACTAGAAATCTGCCTGCTTTCTAATTGCTGCTTGCTGAAACCCAAATTAAGGTTGGCAAATACCCACTAAAAGTTGAGGAGGGGAGTTGATGAGTGTTAACAGCCGAGAAAAAGTAATTTGAAAGACTCCATAAGTAATGCCCTCAAAGACATGCTCATTGGTTGGATTCTTCACTTATGTAAATTTTGCTGCCAAACTTTACTTTAATATTTTTTTTCCTGGGCAGCCTAGTTTTGAAGGTGTGGTATTATTGTGTTATTTCCAGCTATCGGGAACAATTATAATGGAGTATAAAACTTCAGAAGATTGCTTCCATAGTCATGATCTGAGGTTACCAATGCTTTAATCCAGATTTGGTAGGTAGATGGTGATGTGGCTGTTGTAGATTTGGAAATGGAGATATCAAGCTGCTAGGGGGAGTTTTGAATTGTGCTGTCAGCTGAACAATAAGGTGGATGTGAAGGTGAAGAGAGAAGAATTTTACCTGGGTGCAAAACTGAAGAAATAGATTATCACTCTCCGGTTTATTAGGCATTCGCATTTGTGTTGTTAGCCACTAGTAGGTGGTTTAGAGACAGTTGATTATGGGCACTGTTAAGGAGTCCTGGTAGCAGAATTGCCAGCAAAGGCTTTGTGTTTGGTGATCAGTTATGAAGAAACAGTGCTAAGGTAACACATTCATTTTGTTAATAACGTAAGTGTGGTTTGACTGTTGGAGTTCTTTATATTTTATACAACTTCTTTGAATGCTTTGTGAAAAAAGGGATTTAAAAACAAAAATCTGCTGTTTATAAAATTCCTGTTCTACCATATGAAAAACGAAACCATAGGGATGTACCACTTTAGCTGGTTTCTAGTGAGAAACGGGGAATTGAGTTACTGTGCCTTTCTCCAACATAGGAAAAAGTCATGAACATTGGCATGAATCAAGCCAAAGTTAATCTTCACTGCTCATTTTATAATCATTTTTTACTATCCCTTTTGTAAGATGTCTGCTTTCTTTTTTTAAGGTTGAATATAAAGATTTTCCAAAAAACAACAAAAATGAATTTGTTTCACTTATAAACTGTTCCTCTCAGCCGCCACTTATCAGCCATGGGATTGGGAAGGATGTTGAATCTTGCCATGATATGGTAAGAAAAATATTTATGGTCTAATCTTCTGAGATGCTGACTTGTCCTTTTGTTCTTTCCCTTGTTGGTATGATAACATTTTTGTCCAGTTTGTCTACTTAGCAAATGCTTGATTTGTAAAAGTAAAAATAACAAAATAAGCTTTTGCTGTATATAGTAGGCAGTGTTGTTTTATTGGAAGTAGCATGTTTACATTATCTCTTTGTTCTTCTTTTACCAGTAAATCTTAAAGTATGTAGATTGAGTACCAAACTATTACCTACTCTGCCTTCCAACCGATCTTCATGGGAAGTGTCACTCCTCTTTTCCTGGACATTCCTTGTCAATCCTTTGGCACACCTCCTTGCTTGTTCCATGAACACAGCTGGTGTAAGCATCCTCTCCAATATATTGGTTAAGGATCTCATCTGATGAGAAATCAAAAGTACCTCTCTCCACTTTCAATTTGCACATTTGAAATTCCAGTGCTGTGAGTTGACGAGACAGTACTACTTTAACCCCCTCAGTATTTTTGACACACACTACACTAATCACCACCTTGAACGCATCCCATTCAGTGGCAGTGTCTTAGCCTGTACTTTAATTCTCTAACAAGTAATGAGTAATATGTTCGCCAAGCTTTGCCTTAAATGGGGCATCTAGAAGTGCATCTACTGCACCACTGGAAGAGGTCTGAGGCACTCCAAACACCATCTATAACAGACTATGGTTGGATAGTGTCCTACTAAGGTACTCTGCTTCATTGACATCTGGCCCCGTCCCAAGTCTGAGCAGAAACGTATTCATTCTAGTATAAATATTATGCACACCTGAATAGCATGAATACTCCCTACCCTCGGGTTGGAGTTCTCTTCAAGCATCTGTTAACTGCCAGTATCGAAGCTAGGGTGCAAACTACCCGGATTACCTTATTATCCCCGCCCCCATAGACATGCCCTGCCAATGGTATCCCCTAATTTCTGGTCTAAAGAGGTCAAAAATTGCATCTGATTAGCATTGGGGTCATAAATACTTGCCTTGATTCCCCTTGCGGATGATGCTTTTCCCCTCTTCATCTACTGATGCTTTGCATAACCTTTAGAGCACTCCCGTGCTATCCAAACTCATGCCCCCTATGAATATGCAGAATACACCGTACTCACCAGTTGACCTCTTCTCCTCCTCTGAAAAGTTTTTCTATCTTAGTGAGGTGGTCTCCTGCAGACTTACTATGTCTACCATACACCTCAAATTGAACAGGACGTTCAGCCATTTAACAGGCATTCCCAGCCCCCTGACATTCCAAATTAAGATTTTATGCACTCTGCATGAACATGTGAAGTAACTAAGTCAATATAATCTAACAGCCCTTATAACAATATATCCCACACATATATCCCCACGTGCGCAGCCCAGAAAAGGCAGGACTGCTCATCAACCTATCTGATCCTACTACATGTCCTGCCGCCAGCCTGGTGCCCAGCATGAATGTCTAACCGTGTCTTCCTCCCGTAAGGTTGAAGTTTGTCCAACTACCGCTCCACTTCAATCTCAGTTACATACCATAACTCTTTTCTGAGCTAGAAGTGTGTTAAATAGGAGTATGTGACAATCTAGCTTGTGTAGCCTCATCAATGCCACCCTGGTACCTTTTATAAGATCCACATTCAATCAAATATAGGCCTGACTCTTGGACTCAGTGTAGGTGGATAGAGGCACCACCAACCAAACACCCTCCCTCTCCACTCCAAATCAAGCAGTACGTTATGCCGTCATTGGTGGTACCTCAGACATTGGCTCCAAGATCTCAGAGGTATATGCACTTCTGTAGTAGGGGATCTGTGTGTAGTCATAATCTTGTGAATAGTCCCGCCCATTTGCATGGACCCCGGAGCAATCGAAATAGTCTCTTAAGTTGTCTTCTTCTGCAGTCCTGCATAGACACTTAAGAGAAAATCAAAGACAAATAATGCAGCCTAAAACTACACGGCTACATTGGCCAGCACTTCATCTCGAAGTAAAAAGATAGCCAAATAATAGTACATTTTACACACTTTGTAAAGTTTCACACCTAGAGAAACTCCCCTTCACAAAACTCCTTTGTCATGATAGAGAGAAAGGTTTGGACAGGCAAGCCCCATAGGCTGCCATTATGGGTCTGGAAAAGGGATACCGTGCCTTTAAGGAACTCTCCAGAGACCCTTGGTATCCCAGGATAACAGCCAAAGGCCTTTTACTTTCAGTTCTTTATTCCGGCTCCCGCTAGCAGGACCCTGGAGCATTGAGCTCTACCTTTTTGGGTATGTCCCAATTATTTGAGCTTTTCCAGTGTTTTGAGTGTTTCACTCCAAGTCTGGGGTCTTCCTCTTACAGTTGCTGTCTTTTTTGACCTGTTTTGCCACCTCTATTTTGTCAAAGTGCCAGCTTTATTCAACAAGTGCCCTGAGTGTGGTAGGAAGAAGGCAAAATCCGAACCCCACAAAGTGTCCATACTCTCTCTCCCTTCTACCCATGTCACTGACTTCTGTGATGTCTGTCACTCTTTCTCCAGGAGGACCCTGCGTGACAGGATTCTTCTCCAAGGCCTGGAGCTGAGGAGACCTCAAGAACCAGGTGGGACTTCTGGGCATGGAGGGACTCTATTTTCATCCTCTACCCGTGCATCGGCCTCTAGGGGGCTCCCCAGTCAAGAAAACGCCCAGAAAAGACACCGGTCCCGGTCGACGCTTCGGCGTCGAGAGGTATGACTACAATCTGTTCCCCGTCGACCCAGGGCTCTGGGTCGAACCGACGTCGATGTTCGTGTCGAGGGGTAGGACGTCGAGACCTCTGACGAGGTCGACGTCGAGGACTTCACCAGCATCGACAAACCATCGACGTCGTAATGAGTCCCGAAGAGGCAGGCGCTCACCGTCGAGGAGACACTGCCGTTCGCCTTCAATGTCGGCACGAAGATCGACGTCGAGGAGAGAAAGATCGACTTTGAGGCGAAGACACTAGACGTCGGGGAGTTTGTCGACGTCGGGAAGAACGACATCGAGAAGAGAGACGTCAGAGGTCGAAGTCGAGGCCCAGAACGGTGTCTAGTGTCTCTGTGGTTAGCGTCTCAGTCATCCTCATTGGCGATTCCCCGGTTGCGGCCCTCAAGGTCCAGAACGCCTACGTCTCCTCCTCTTCTGCAACTGCCTCGGCTTCCACAACCAAAACCTTTGGTTCCGGCTCAACCTCTTCCGTTTCCGCAAGGGAGGCATTGCTCTGGCAGTGAGCGTAGATCTTCAACAAGGTCACGTCATCGTTGGCGGAGGGATAGGTCACGGTCCAGGTATACTGACTTGTCCAGTGACAGGAGATATTCTCCCTCTTTGTCGGACTCTCCTCCGACGAGAGTGTCGCCAGTGGATGACATTGTGACATTCCAGGATGTGCTGCTGAGGGGGGCAGCGAAGCTGGGGATCACATTGACTGTTCACACCCCTTCCACTTCTGTTATTTTTTAAACGTTGCAGTGCAGGCACCTCTCTCGTCCGTTGCTGCCTTTGGTGCCAAGACTGGAGGAACCGGCCATGAAGCTGTTTCTGACGCCGGTCTCGTTGAAGTCTGCGCCATCTAGACTTCAAAAGAAGTACAGGCCCCCGTATTCGGATCCTGCGTTCTTAAGAGCAGATCCTGTGCCGGATTCTGTCATTGTGACAGCGACCAAGAAACAGCATTCCACTGCCCCTTCGTCTACAGTCCCTCCTGACAAGGAGAGCTGTCAAATGGATTCGGCAGGAAGAAAAGTCTGCAGTACAGCTGCCACTTTGATGAAAGCGGCAAGTTCATCAGCGCTTTTGGGTCGGTATGACCGCTCCTTGTGGGAGTCCCTGCAGCAATTCATTGAGCTCCTCCCAAGGGACAGAAGAGAGAAGACTTCCAGGAGATCTTGAATGAGGGCATGATGGTCTCAAATCAGGTCATCAGTTCGGCAGCGGATGCCTCTCTCCTAGCTGCCCATGGGTACTGCCATGGCATAAATTTGAGACAACACTCCTGGTTGCGCCTTACCTCTCTTAAACCTGAGGCGCAGCAGCGCATTGCTAACTTGCCCTTTTCGGGATCTACCCTCTTCAGGGCTCATGCGGACGAAGAGATGGCCCGCATGAAGGCGGAAGTGGAAACGCAGAAGGCTGTAGGTTTGGAGAAATCAAAGGACCAGCGGAAATCCTTTCGTCCCTTCCAGAGGCGTTACTCTTCCCAGAGATTTCAGCGGGGGCAAGGTTGCCAAGCTGGCCAACAGCAATATTAGCGACAACCCTTCCAGAGCCGTCTGAGGTACAGCAGGCCTTCTGGGCGAATAAGGGCCTGGCCGGGTCTAAGCCCTGAGGTGTTACTTCCCCCTCGTACGTTACCCACACGGTAGGGGGAAGCATACAGAATTACTTGGCAGAATGGAGAAAAATTACTCCGGACAAGTGGGTGCAGAATATTGTTTGCAATGGATACAGTCTTCGTTTTGTCAGCCCTCCTCCAGCTATTCCACCTGTTCATTCGCACTACCATCTGCGCAAACTTCAAGTGGAGGCCGATAACCTGTTAAGAAAAAGGGCGATAGAAGACGTCCCTCTGTGTCAAAGAGGAAAGGGTCTCTACTCAAGGTTCTTTCTGGTACGTAAAAAGAACAAAAACGAGTTCAGGCCCATTCTGGATTTGCTACAAGCAAACAAATGGATTCGCAGGGAGAAATTTTGCATGCTGTCCTTGCACCAGATTTATCCTCGGCTGCAACGAGGAGACTGGCTTTGCGCAATAGATCTGCAGGATGCGTACTTCCATGTGCCCATTGCACGGAAACAGTTTCTGCACTTCCTGGTCGGCACCAATCACTATCAATACACCGTACTACCGTTTGGTCTGAAGTCTGCACACAGGACCTTTTCAAAATGCATGGCAGTGGTTGCAGCACACCTGAGGAAGAACAAGGTGTTTGCCTACCTGGACGACTGGTTGATCAAAGCCTCCACCTTTCAGGAAGCACAATTGCATGTCAACAGGACGGCCGTTCTGTTGAATCAGCTGGGTTTACATATCAACATGTCCAAGTCCGTCCCGACTCTGGTTCAGTGCCTGCAGAACTTGGGAGCCTCCATCAATACTCTCAGAGCAAAGCGTGTCTCCTTCGGAGGAGCGACGCTTATCGATCCTTCGGAAGGCTCAGGCTCTCATGTCCCCTCCATCAACAACAGTGAGGACGGTGTCTTCTCTTCTGGGGTCGATGGCCTCTTGCATCTTCCTCACACCACATGTACGCCTCCACATGAGACCGCTGCAGGAATGTCTGGAGGATCAATGGGACCAGAAATGAGGGAGCTGGGACGACAGGATCCAACTGTCTATTCACACTTAACAGTCCCTGAGATGGTGGTGTTCAGCGGAGAATCTCCTCAAGGGGGTTCCATTCCACAAGGACATTCCCATCCAGACTATTGTGACGGATGCTTCTCTCCACAGTTGGGTAGCGCATTCCGACTATCTGCAGATCCAAGGAACGTGGTCCCAGACTGAATCCACGTACCACATCAACTTTCTGGAACTCAGAGCTGTTCATTTGGCACTGAAAGCCTTTCATCCGTCCTTCCAGACCAACTTCTTGCTTGTACAGACGGACAATACGACCACAATGTATTACCTCAACAAGCAGGTAGGCTCGAGATCACGCACACTGTCCCAAGAAGCGCAGGCGATCTGGCACTGGCTGCTAGCCAGAGGACTGACTATAACGGCTACCCATCTACCAGGTGTGCAGAATGCTCAGGCGGACTCACTCAGCCTGCTGGTCCAGGAAAACCACGAGTGGGTCCTAAACGACGAAGTACTAGGAAACCTTTTCGGAAGATGGGGCACTCCAGACATAGATCTGTTCGCCATTGCCAAAAACAGAAAATGCTGAGACTTCACCTCCAGGTTTTACCAACCGGGGACTCTGGGGAATGCGCTATGGATCAGCTGGTCGAACAGCTTTCTGTATGCTTTTTCGCCCATTCCCCTGATTCAGGAAGTACTCAACAAGCTGTCTCAATCCAGAGCGCAAATTATCCTCATTGCTCCGGAGTGGCCTCGACAGTGGTGGTTCACGGACCTGCTCCAACAGTCTCTCCAACCCCATCTGCGGCTTCCATGTCGGCCGGACCTTCTAACGAAGCTCGGGGGCAGATGGTGCACCCCAACCTCTCATTGTTTCGTTTGGCGGCATGGCTCCTGAGATAGTACAGTATGGACACTTGAACTTGCCTGACAACTTCATGGAAATACTTAAGGAGGCTAAAAGACTGTCCACCAGGACTTCCTATGCCTATAAGTGGAAAAGGTTCTGCATCTGGTGCACGTCCAAGAACGCTGATCCTACCTCCTGCAAGGAAGATGTCATCCTTCCATATCTCTTGCATTCGGCTCAATCTGGCCTTAATTTCCATTCTATTAAGGTTCACCTTGCAGCATTAACTGCGTATACGAAGTGCCCTTCACAAACATCCTTATTCCAGATTCCTGTAATTAAAGATTTTTTGGAGGGACTGAAGAAAGTATTTCCCCCTGTTAGGCGTCCGTCGCCTTCATGGGAACTGAATGTGGTGCTGTCACAGTTGATGAAGTATCCTTTTGAACCTATTCATAAGGCTTCTCTAAAGCATCTATCCTGGAAGGCGGCCTTCCTTGTGGCTATAACATCGGCCGCAGGGTGAGTGAGATCCAGGCCTTGTGTTGCCAGGAGCCTTATACTGTGTTTCATGCTTCTAAGGTTGTCATGAGGACTCACCCTAAGTTCCTACCTAAAGTGATTTCTGATTTTCATGTCAATCAAACAATAACTTTACCTATGTTTTTTCAACATCCTTGTAGGGGATCCTATGGTTTTCATCTATTTCCAGGCTTCCGATGCTAGGCTTCCGATGTGTGATTCTATCTAATAGGACCCTCAGTTTGGCCAGGTATAGCATTGCATACCTGATATCTCGTTGACAAAGCACATAATTGAATATCCAGAAATGCGTTTTTGACGTTGTCCTTTAGTTGTACATTTTGGGAATCAATCTAGTTTTGCATTGTCCTTTTTCTATGGGCCTAGATCTCTGGTCTGCTGCAGAGTGTGGTCACAGTCATAGCCAACATTGGACTGGTGGGCACCCACAGAGCAGGTAGCAACCCTTTGTGCCCTCTCCACCATCAAAGGATTCTACATCATCCCTTCCCTGTTCGAAACCTCCTACATAGCTTTCTGGGACAGTCCAACACCAGATTGTCCAGTTTTCTCTGAAAATAGCTCCTTTGAGGGCCTCTTATCTGCCCCTAACAGACATCACTGCCAGATCACTGCTACCAACCCCTTGTGTGTTGGCTCCAGCGGTCTGAGCTATCTCCTTTGTTCAGTGGGACTCTGCTGTCCAAGCTCTGGAGCAGTGTAACAAGATGGTTATCAGATACAGCCCCCCCCCCCCATACTCCTTTATTTCCTAATAAGAGTCAATCACACATGTAAATGTTCCTTTTGTGTGGAAGACCTTTTTTCCCTTACTGGGGAGCAGAGTAATTCACTTGGCCCAGCAGGGGGAACAAAGGTCTGTAATCTGATTATGAGCCAAAGTCTCAAAAGATGTTGACCTAATATGTTAGGAACTACAAAATCAAACTCTGTATGCATGTTTTACTTCCCGTTTGCATGACTTAAAACGCCTAAATGGAGCGAAACTGCTCTTTAGGGCAGGTTTTTAAAAGGTGTGCTACAGTGAAAGCACTACAGATTTTTCCAGTAAATTCTACTGCCCATTCTATGAATGCCCACTAATATAAGACCTACCACGCCCACTAATATAAGACCTACCACAGGTCAGCACCTATCTTTGCAGAGTACCTTCTGCACCTGGCTAACTGTTGCAGTTACTAGGCTGTGCACAGCTGTGGTCTCACACGCGAGGCCCACACACGTTTTCACATCTAACCAGGCCTGTGCCTCTTCGCTGTGCCACAGTAGCTCTGTCTTTAAACTCTCTCAAATCAACTTTCGTGACCTTAATTTGAGGAAGACTTGGGTAGTGAAACTCGCGCACTGTAAAGGTCATAAAACTCGGTGGTTGAAAGCGGAAAATTCTGTTAAACTAAATGGGCGGAGCCCCTGAGCTACACAGTGTATAAGAAAAAAGGTGGGGGGGGGGGGTACATATCAGCAGGGTGGATAGTTTGTCAGTTTTGCCACCTGACTACTGCCCTGAGTCCTGCCTGCTCCATGAGAATCCACCAGCGGTCTTCGGCACCCCAAGATGCAACAAATATTTACACCAGAGCACCCTTCAGAACAAAGGGCTGCGCCTACAGTGCTGCTACAGTTTGCATATATTCAGGCTGATGTGAGTGGAGCTCCCAGCGTTTATCCCTGCGCATCTGCTAATATTTTCGCCAGTCTGGAAATCACCCCTAATATATGGCAGTTCTTCTCATTCTGCGTTGTATGGGCCTTGTTAAAAAAAACTCCAAGAACCCTTGCTTCTCCAGGCTCACTGATGACTGCACAGCTCATTCCCTGCCATCTGGAAGGCCCATCCGGCTCCTTTGAACATGACTTTTATCCCTTGTCAGGCCACGGGTGCAACACATGCCCCTAGGATGATCCGCAGGTCCTCCTCACCTTGACTATAGTGACTACGAACACTCTGTGAACCCACATTTCAGGCCTCCCTGGCTTACTCCAAAGCTATCTTGATTATGCCTTGGTCCCTAGGTGGCACTTCCACCTCTGCTAAAAATTATTGTGGCTCAGTATTCCACTAGCTTCTTCAGTTTCCTCTC
Organism: Lissotriton vulgaris; assembly: GCF_964263255.1. Classification (NCBI taxonomy): domain Eukaryota; kingdom Metazoa; phylum Chordata; class Amphibia; order Caudata; family Salamandridae; genus Lissotriton; species Lissotriton vulgaris. The sequence continues at coordinate 1,644,165,083 of NC_141695.1, forward strand.
TGCTCCTTCAATTCTGTCAATTCGAACCAACTGACCAATTGGGCCTTCAGCTAAAGGATACTGATGGGTTCCGGAGCACTCGACAAGGAGCAACAGCAAAAAGTCTGACTCCATCTTGCACTCCACTAGACATCCTACCAAATCCATTATTTCTGGTCATTGGGCAAAGTTAGGCAACTTCTTGCTCCGGACTTATATAGAGAATGAAGACTCTCTCCAGGTAATGGAGTGGATACGCTTCAAGAAATGCCCCTGTGTCAATCTTAATTATCCCTGGGCTGAGTAGGCAAAGCCAGCCGCCATGCTGCAGGCAGCATGTTCTGCACGTCCTTTGCCGGTCTGCGATCGCTCGGCCACTCCTGGCCACCGCACGCTGCGATGTCCTGGGTGGCCCGAACTCACAGGAGCGGGTGCTCATGCTCAACGGGGTCCCGAGGAAGACTAGGACAGGGGATTCCTCCTCTCACACAAGATGGCAAATCTGGAGACAAGCAGGGAGTGCAGAGCTCCCCTGTGCTGTGCCCTTGTCTGGCTGAGGTTGGGCAGCAGGATCGGCTGCAGCGTCCTCAGTAGAGCTTACAGCGGGAAGTTGCCTCCCCCCATTACCTCTGTGACAGGCCCAGACTGCTCCTAGTGGCTCTCCCAACCCTGCTGATGGGACCTTATTGGTGTCTTTCCCTCTGCAGGAACCCTTGGAGGAGCACTGGGGCCGCCACGTCACCTGGGCCGTGTGGAGGGCACCCCAGGTGCCAGGTGAGGAGAATGGCAGTTTGATGGGGTGGCCTCTCGGGCTTTCATGATCCTGGATAGCCAGTTGTGGAGATGGTGGGACACTTAGGGATATCGGTCACCAGACCTAGTGACCAGCTGGCTCCCCCCAGTTGCTGTTCTTTGTGGTTGCTGCTGGATTGCCTGGGGGACCCCTGCTGCTGCGTGAAGCCTTTAGTATTCCAGCCCTCAGGGGTGGTGTGTGCCCCTAAATAATATCACGCCCCTCCCAGTCCCAAGCCTCTCCCACCAGCCAGGTGATCTAATACCTGCCTTGCCTTGACTGACTGTCCTCGACAGGCCCACCTGTTGTGGCAGGAGGATGGAGGGGGCCCTCACTCTTCTTACCTACCCTGGACATGGGTCCCACTCAGAGGGCCAAGGATGATGCCCTGACGAACAACCTCCCACCCCAGGAGACATTTTTGTTCTTTCATGTTCAAGTTTTATTTGTCAATCTTCTATTTAGCAATCTCCTTTGGCATTGGAATTTTCATACAAAAATTTACGTATTTTGATTATTTCATTGCACTGGCATGTTCATATGATGTATTTTGAAAGTCAGTGTGCAATATTGTACATCACTATAATAGTTCTTGTATGTGTCTTACATTACTTTCTAGGCTGCGTTAAATATTTTGAAGTTACTCTCTGAGCTGGACCAACAAAATAATGAGATGCCAAGAACAGGAAATGGACCAATGTCTGTGTGAGTCCTCCCAATTTAACACTGCGTACTATGCATTACCAATACACTTTCATTTGACTTCAACCTTGTTGTATCAGAATACATATCGCCTCCCAACTACCCACCCTCCTCTGAAGATCTATCCGTCGCTCTTTTGCATGTTTATACTGGGCTTTAGGAGTGGGTTTTGCATACCAGCACCTTTTCATCAGATTCTAATGAATTCTATACTTTACCCAGATATCGACCATCCATAAGAGATCTACAAATTATGCCAGGAGTTAACCCAGCAGTTCAGAAAACGGCGATGGAGTCCTCTCGATCTATAGATTCCTGCATTAATCACTTAGAAAGGTAAGAACTATACAAGATTGTCATTGTATGGTTTGAGAATGTACATTCTACATTCAGTAAGTTTAGGACAATTTTGTGCCTTCCATGTTTTATAGATGTACTACTGCAGCACCAAACTGGTTGCTCTCAGGAAGGGAATGTTTATGGTCTTGAAACTTCAGACTTCCAGCCAGGCTTGATTCCTTAAGGTTGTGCCAGCGCACATCTGTGTGCTATTGTCCACAGTGTACAGTGTGTGTTTTGAGGTCGATATTGGAGATGAGCTTCCTTCCTGGGTGACTGTCTTTGCTTATTTCATATACAGACAGGGAAGGCGTGGAATTAGTTCTTCAATTTCTTGCTGTTGTAGGTGGCTATTGCTGTTGAGATGTGCACTGGAGCTGGCAATTCTCCATTGTATATCTGCTGCTTGCTGTATTCATCAGCCCACCATTTCCACACTCTTGCTTGCCTTCTCTAGGGGTGGTCAGGTTGATGTAGGGACATTAGCTCTGTTCTTGGCTGTGGTCAAAATATCTGATAGAGACTACTAGCCGCAGATTCCTTCACATAATTCTCCCCAGTCGTGAGACTGGACACAGAAACCTTATTGCCACAGCATCCCTGCATTCCGGACGGACGGCACCACGTGACTCCGCCCTGGCGTCCTCCGCGTCCATGACCTCAGCGAGGACACAAGTCCCACTCCGGCGCGCCTACGTCAGTTTTTTTCTTTCCACGTGAGACGCGGACCCGGTTGAGCTCAGGCCTGTTTTCAGGCCTTCCATCCCCTTTTCACGTTACGGAACAGTGTGCAAATGCCTTCGGGCTTCAGGACGTGTCCCTCTTGTGCCCGTCCCATGTCTGCGACAGACTCTCACCCAGTTTGTGTGTGTGTTGCCTGGGTGGGCACCGGGACTCAGAGAGCTGCAACGCATGCCGTCCCCTGCCTCGGAAGCAAGGAACCGCCGGTTTCGCCTGCGACATAGTCTTTCCCTGCGGACCCAAGGGCGTGGCTCACCCGCTGGTAGGTCCTTCAGTTTATCTCTGAGGCCTTGTCCTCCTTTCACTGTGGGCTCCTGCTCCCTCCTGGACATGCGCTCCCACCTGTCGCCTCCTTATCTGCCGGTTTCCGGCGCAGAGGTGACTAGGGCCCATATGACAGCCTACTCTATGGCTCTGCAGGCTTCTTTGGCTCTTTCTCCACCTCCTGAGACGTCCGCGAATCCCTTGCCTCTTGTGGGGACTTCCGCGGAGTCGCGGGCGGCTCCGGTGCCGAAGATCTTGACTCTGGGTTGTAGGAGAATGGTGCCGTCTGGGTGTGTTCCTTCGGTGCTCCCTTCTTCCGCGCCTAGCGTCTTTCTCTCGCCGCAAATCCCTATGGGGGCTCCCTGTGGTACCGTAGGTGATCGCTTGGACCCCCTGCTTGCCCCAAGTCCCCCTTGGCCCTCTGAGCAGGCAGCTGCCTCACCAGAGGTCGAGCTAGTGCCAATTCGGCACTAGGAGCCTCCCTCCCTGGCTCTGGTGGAGTCACGGGTAGAGGTGGGGTCTTGGGGTGCTTTCTCCAAGTCCTCCTCGTTCCTCGGTGTGGGCGACGGCTCAGTCTGTGGCTGAGCTGACGCCGCAGGTGTCCCCTCCGACGCCACATGACGCCGATCAGGAGCCGCTGACGACCTCCACGGACGCCGGGTTTTGGATGTCTCTTGAAGTCCCTTTGTTTCCTGAGGTGTGTCATCTGTCGATGTGCTCCTCCCCGGAGGAAGGGTGCTATGTGGTTGCCTTTTCGCCGGCGTCTTCTAGAGGAGGCTCTTTGCTGTCATCGCGGCCAATATCCTCAAACCCTTCTATCCTGGGCTCGCAGCTGGCTTCTACACTGGCATTTTGTCAGTCTGAGGCTCTTCGGGTCCCTCATTCCTTGGTGGCTTCTCCACTAGGTTGGGGCTGGACGCTCACCCCTGGAATCGGGGATGGGCGGCTCAGCCTGTTCTACGGCTGCTGGTATTCTGAGGATGGGTGAACCTGCCCCTCCTTTTTCTACAGGCCATCTATTGGGGATCCTCCACCAGGGCTCTGGTGGCCGGGTGTGGTTTCTTCCTTTTGAGGCGTCACTCCATGATTCGCTTATTGGGGGCCTGGAGGCGCCCTGCCACAGGCGATCCAGTGCATCACGTGTTCTGCACCGCCATCGGCCTCTTCCGCATGACGTGGTCTGTCTTTCTTTTCACCCTTCTACTCAAGGTGCTCCACCGTGTTTGCCTGGAGTGTTGTTCCCTCTGTCTCCGGAGGCCTGGTGATTAGATTCATGGGGGCGTAATGTCTTCGCTTCTTCCAGTGCTGCCTTGAGAGCGCCTAATACTTTGTGTATGTTAACCAGGGCTACTTCTAGCCTGTGGGGTTTGGCGGAGTCCCTTCTTTCTTGTGTCTCTCATGAGGGTGGCCGTGCTGATCTGCGGGTCCTTGTGTTGACTGGTAAAGAGTTGACCGCAATTATTCTTCGTGCGGCTTTGGACATCACCGATGCTACTTGCCATGCTAGGGCTACTTCTGTGGCTCTCCTTCACCATGCTTGGCTAGGTGATGCTGTTTTTCCTGAAACTCTTAGGGAGCATCTAGTTGACCTTCCCTTTGAAGGGGCCCTGCTGCTTTAATTCTCTGGCAGACTCAGCCATTCAACGTCTTCTGGTTGGGCTTTGTCCTCCTCCGTGGATGATTTGTTGGGAGGTGTTACCCCACTGCTCCTGGAATCTGGTGTGGGGTGCACGTTACACTTTCCATGAGGGATACCGTGCGCTCCAGGCCCCGAGTTGGCCTACCTCTTTAGTTTGGGTTCATCCCCCATTGGCAAGAGTGTTCTTTTTGGCTGCTTACTAAGCCTTCTGTGGTTTTTGCCGCAGGGTTTCTAAATTGTTCTCTGATGCGGGTTTCTTCCCTCAGAGTGGTTCCAATACTTCTTGGGCCATGTCCTACCCTGCGTGGGATATTTGTAGCTATTGGATTGCCGGTCTTATGCTGGGAAGGGTGGTCTTCCCCTTGTGGGTTCCTTTTCCTTCTTGGTGTTGCTATATGCCGCTGGTGTGTTTCTTGGACGGCTACGGCGTGAGGCGGTGTTCTGCCTCTGGTTTGCTGTTGGTCTGGTCCTCTGTCTGGCGGCATTCTGCCTCTGGTTTGTTCTTGGCCTGGTCCTCTGTCTGGCGGCGTTCTGCCTCTGGTTTGCTGTTGGTCTGGTGTCCAGAAGGGTTAATTCCTGTGTTGGCGGCTTCGTTCATCCTACTTGTTCTCTTCTTGTTTCCTGGACGGTTCCTGGTTAGGTACCCGGCGGTGTCTGCCGGTTCTTCTGGTCCGGCCAAGGGCCTTTATGCCCTTGCTACTGGCTTTCGGGGACTTATGAGATTGTTTCCTCTTTTCACCCGCCTTATTACTAAGGCGCTTTTCGGTGTGGCTGTTGAAATCCAGTCTTCTGCCTTTCTTCTTCTTCCTCTGCCTTTCTTCTTTTTCTTTCTTCTGCCTTTCTTCTTCTTTTTCTTCTTCTTCTCCTTCTTCTTCTCCCTTTCTTCTTCTGCCTTTCTTATTCTTTTTCTTCTTCTTCTGCCCTTCTTCTTTTTCTGCCTTTCTTCTGCCCTTCTTCTGCCTTTCTTCTGCCCTTCTTCTTCTGCCTTTCTTCTGCCCTTCTTCTTCTTCTGCCTTTCTTCTTCTTCTCCCCTTCTTCTTTTTCTTCTTCTTCTGCCTTTCTTCTTCTGCCTTTCTTCTTCTTCTGCCTTTCTTCTTCTCCCCTTCTTCTTCTTTTGCTGCCCATCTTCTTCTTTTTCTGCCTTTCTTCTTCTTTTTCTTCTTTTTCTGCCTTTCTTCTTTTTCTGCCTTTTTTCTTTTTCTGCCTTTCTTCTTCTGCTTACTTCTTTTTCTTCTTTTTCTGCCTTTCTTCTTTTTCTTCTGCCTTTCTTCTTACTGGTGTTGTATGATGTTGACTGGTCATTGCTCTATGTTCTGACCTTGGTGTCCCTTTATGTTCTGGGCAGTGGCTGCAGCCTTCTTGATCTGATGTGTATTTTCAAACGCTTCTGCCCCGGGGAGGCTGTTGTCTTTGTTTGCAGGATTGCTTTCCAGTAGCGGTGCCCTGTTCGTTCATTCCAGACCTTGGTTCCTCAGTAATGGGCTCTATTCTGGATGGTTCTGTTCCTCACCATTGTTTCTTTCCCTTCTTTTTAGTGGGGCTTTTTCGCACACTGTTACAATATTCTCACAGTTTTTGCTGGTGATGGGCCCGCGTTGTGGCGCAGAAAAATTCTCTGAAGAAAACGGACGTAGGCACGCGGGGGTGGGACTTGTGTCCTTGCTGACGTCACGGACGCGGAGGATGTCAGGGCGGAGTCACGTGGTGCCGGCACGCAGGGATGCTGTGACAAAAAGGTTTCAGGGTCCAGTCTCACGCCTGGGGATAATTCTACGTGAAGGAATCTGCGGCTAGATTAGTCTCTACCAGATACATCATTACCGAAGGTAAGTAACTCGTACGATTGAGTCAGCCACTGCATTTCCACCAGATGAAAATGGGGTCTTGGAAAGAGTTTTTATATTTCTTCTCCACCCATAGGTGGTCACCCCCCTTGCAGGAGCCAGGTCCTCTTAATGCTGCCTTCTACTAGTAGAAGATGTTTAGAAGCATCAACAGGATCAAGTTTTTATTCTAGTAGGTCATTAGTCTCCAGAAAGAAATACATATTGCCTGTTCTTCTTCAAGGTGTGCCTCATAGGTGTGTGCTTTACACTTGATAAGTTCATTGTGCACTGCAAGTACATCTGACAGTAGTGGTCTTGAAGGGTAGGAACTGAATCGAGCAAATCAGCAAAGAAATCTTGCTAGTCTTACTCTTAGAGGGCTTCTGGGTTTTGAAAGTAAGTCTCGTCGATGTAACCCTTCTAGTCATAGAACTCTTCCTCGTGTAGCTCCAGTGTTGTTGCAGGTTTGATCTCCGCATTCCCCTTTTTAGGTCGAGCAGACCTACCCTCAATGCGTGAGCATTGAAGGTGTCTGCTTCAGACCTATTGTGGCCCGTATTTAGGAATGTGGACAGCTACCAGACGCGCGCTTTGACGAGTCAGATTTCACCTCGGGAGCGAGCGTCTGGTAGCTGCGCATGCGCGGTGCAAAGCCCTTGCTCACACACAGACACAGGCAGCCCCCACCCCTCTGCATGCACGCACGCACGCATGCACGCACACACAGGCGCGCGCATGCACAGGCAGGCATACGGCACCCATACAGGCACACTATCCCCTACCTCGCATTCTCTCTCAATCACACACAGTCACGCATGCGCACACACGTTCCCTCGCGCACACACGCGCGCTCACCCCCCCCCCCCCCTCAGGCATACACACAGGCACGCACGCACTTCACATCAGCCCTGGGCCCCACTCACCAACTGCGCTCTTCCGGCGGGGCTCCTCACGGCGTGTCTCCTCATCTAAATCGGGGCTCCCTCAGGTCAGAGGAGCCCCGCAACAGGCGCCACACTCCTCCTTCTCCCCGGCCCCCTCCTGGGGACCCGGGCTACACCGGACGGCAGGGCGCTCCATGCGCCGGCAGCTCGCGGACCCCGGGAGGCGGGACTTCCGGTCGGCCAAGAGCTTCCGGGTCGCCGCGGGCAGTCGTGGCGGCACTCTCGTTCCTAGTAGTATTGGTAGTTGCCACTGTTGTTTCTGTATGTAATTGGGTGGATGTCAGACCTCTATCTGCTGACGGAAATGACCCCCCCCTATATAATCAACCCAATAAATAATAAATAAATGCACATGGGTAGATTTTCACACGCCGCAGAAGGTGTTTTGTATCTTTTTATACTCATAACTAGGCTTTCGCTGGTTGGACTTCTTTCTAGGTAGTATAGTGCGTAAGAAGTTTGTTTTATGTCTAATTCTTTGACATTTTCTGTCCCACTAAATAGTCTATTTTTAAATGTAATTATTTCAATATGTTCACGTGCTTTTGATCGCAAAAGGGTAGTGTGCCTAGCTTTCGGAATTCGAGTAGAGAAGATTAATGCGTACTTGATCTCGTAACAGCATAGGAAAATACTGATATCTTGCCTGGGTATGACATGGCCGCCACACTGCGCAAGCTCGTTAGCGGGAGTTTACGGACCATGAATCGTGAGAGTGGCACGTGCGTCAAGACACGACGAGCAGTGCGCAAGCGTTTTAGATTAAGGGCCGGAAATTCTGTGAGTGCGGCATTTCCTCAGGCGATGCTTTTCTTCTTAAAAAATAGATTTATTCGAGCTTATGCCTATTATCTCTGTTGTTCCTTCGTTCCTCACTTGTTTTACTGTTTGTTGCCGGCAAAATATCTGCCTTTTTAGCACTTTAAATGATGTTATATGAAATTGTAGTTCCTGGTACCCCCGTCCATACAAGCGACGCAATGTAGTTCAATAGTCTATTGAGCTTTTTTCTTTCATGTTATTGTTGTTAACTATAACATGTTTAAACGAGGGACTTTTTTAATATTAATCGTGTGAGGTATTTAAAGGAGGGGGTGTTTACAGGTTTTGGTACGGAGACTTAGCTTTGAGCGGTGCTGAGGATGAATACTGTCGTTCAAGCGTTGTACACTTTGGGTTTGAAATTATATGGAATATCTGGAACATTTTTGGGTTTAAATAAAGACATTTTGAAAAAAAAATGGCAGACATTTGGGGTTTGAATGAGGGACGTTTTGGTGTTGAATGAGCGACACTGCATTATTAAAGTAGATGATGGGGTTTAAATGAAGGGCTTAAAGTTTGTAAATATAATTTCTTTCAATGCTAGTACTTAAGCTACAGAAAATGTGTCATTAAAATTAATTTGCATTATGTTATGCTAGGTTCTGCTACTCTACTGTATGTAAACAATGTGTGTTTGTTCTAAACACACATTGAGAGCAAGCACACATTAGACTGCTTCCGAAGCTCAGAAATGGAGTGGAAAGTTCTAGATCTTCAATCAATCAATCAATCAATAAATCAATCAACCAGGGGTTTTAAGCGTGCTACTCGCCCGTGAGAGTCTCAAGGCTCTAGGGGGTGGGGGTTCTGCAGCTCTGTTTAGTTGAAAAGCCAGGTCTTGAGGGCCTTCCTGAAGGTGTTCAGGGTGGGGGGCGAGTCTGATGCCTGCCGCCTGCTGCCTGCCGCCTGCCGGGAGCTCTTTCCAGGTTATGGCCACTATGTGAGAAGGATCTTTCACCTGCTCTGGCTCTGCGGATGCGAGGGGTTTTGGCCAGTTTGAGGTTAGAAGATCGGAGGTTCCTTTTGGGTATTTATTTATTTTTATTTTACAGGTTTTATATAGCATTGGCTAGACCCGGAGGTATCCGAGCGCTTCACAGGTGCCTAAACAAGATTCCAAGAGTTGATCAAAAACACAGAATATGCAATACAATAAAAACAGACGTTCCATTGTGGTCTGATAAACATGGTCACTACAAAAGCATATAAATTTGCATATAAAGTGGCTGGTGAGGGGAACATGCTTCAGGGCTGAGCTGTAGGTGAGGTAGAAATTTGTCAAAGGATAGGCGAGGTTAACAACAGATTGGGGGGATTGTTAAAAACAAAACATAGCTTAAACGATAGGATAACAACAAACGTTTCATTGAGGTCTAGTAGACATATACATAACAAAAGCAGGTACGTATACGCAGGGCCGGCGCTAGGCATGGGGAGCGTGGGCAGCTGCCCAGGGCCTCGCACTCAGCCCACCAGCATGGGGCCCGAACCAATCGTGTACCCTCCCCCTCACACCCTTGCACCCCTCACCCACACTCTCACACTCACACCCCCCTCACCCTCACACCCCCTCACCCTCACCCATCCTCACCCTCACACACCCTCACCCTCACACACCCTCACCCTCACACACCCTCACTCACCCTCACCCCCCTCACCCACCCTCACCCCCTTTCACCCCCCTCACCCTCACACCCCCTCACCCTCACACAACCTCACCCTCACACACCCACCCTCACACACCCTCACACACCCTCACCCTCACACCCTCACACCCCCTCACTCACCCTCACACTCACACCCCCTCACCCTCACACACCCTCACCCCCTCTCACCCTCACACCCCCTCACCCTCTCACCCTCACACACACCCTCACCCCCTCTCACCTTCACACACCCTCACACCCCCTCACCCTCACACCCCCTCACCCTCACAAAATCACTATGTGCTACCACAGCATCACTGAACGCCACAGCATCACTCGTTTGCCATCACAACATCACTCAGCGCCACCACATCATCAATTTCTGCGACCATTCAACAACACCTGGTTCAAATATGCTCTCTCAATGTTTGAAGCTTTATTACAAATGTAACAAAAACATGTTAATATTTCACTTCTGTTCTTGGAATTTCGTCACAATAAAATACACTGAACATAATCTTCACAAAAGTTATTTACAAAACTTTAAGCTATTGCCATTATAAATTACAATAACTTTTATTTAATTATTAACTATTAAAAAAAAATTAAAAGCCATTGTTATTTGTAATATCAATACATGTAAGTCACGTAAATACAACACATATTGCATTACAAATGCTATAGGTGTCACATTTGCGAAAGTTATAACTATTGGCATTGTAAATGACAAAGCTATTAATTTAGTTATTTTCAAAAACAAAATATAAATAAAAAAATTGTCATTTACAATGCCAATAGCTCAAACTTTCCTAATGCGAGACCTATTGCATTGCAAATGCTTGTTGACACTTTGTCTCAATGAGTTTAAATGGGATTCAAAACCCCTGAGACTTGTTGATGTCTTTTTTTGGAAGAGTCTTTCTTCTTTTTCAAGCTGAAGCCTCTTCCTCTTGATCTCAAGTGCCTTTGCTCAGTATCGAGCACTGGCAGATTTTTTCAGTTGCCTCCTACCCTTCAAAATCTTGACCGATTTTAGGAGTTTAGATGCGTTTGAAGGGCTTGTCTTCTACAATGTCCTTCAGCTTGGACGAGTGGTGCTATTTTAGTTTTTACCACCTTTCGGTCTTCAAGCGCTTCGATGCTGGGAAGGACTGAGTCTTGTTACCTGGGCTCAATTTATTGCTGCACAGCACCTGCCGGCATTTATTGAGTTAGACTTTTTCAGCACCTTCTTTGATGCTTCCTGCCTTCTGAGATAAACAACGTCCGTGTTGGAACCCTCTTCCTGCACCAGCTTAGTTTCTTCTGTGTTTTCCTCATTTCTAGACAAGCAGAGGACCTTGAGAGACATTTTCTTCTGTTGCGATGGCATCATTGTGTCGTGTATCCATATTTTTCTTTCTCTCTCTCTCGCTTTCAGGATCTTGGGCTAGCAATTGGCACATGCTTCGCAGACTGCAGTGCTACAAGCCTTTGGTGGAGACAGGTTACAGACCTTGTTGGTAGGTTTTGCACAGACTTGTGGTGCCACTTGGAAAAGAATCTAAAGGAGGTGTTCTCTATTTCCCTTGAGTTTCCAGTTACACATTCTCTAGTTGCGTGGTAGGTTTCTCCAGTCACTAATTCTCTGTGGAGGGTTTGGTTTTTACTGGTGGTGTCCAAAGTATTCTAAGTCCCTCGGTGTCTTACTATTTCTATACTAATTTCATTAAATATCCTCAACGCTCTTTCATTAAATGATCAATTCTCTTGGAGATCCATCCATTTGGTTCCCGACCCAACAGTTGAAAAAAAGACTCTGAAGTTAGAGATCACACCTGTGGGCTCTTCCGGGCTTACGTTTAAGGTTAATGATTAGGCAAAGGATCATCATAAATTGTGAGCAAGTTTAAATTGTTACAATCAAGCAATACTATTTTGCATTCAAATGAAGTAAAAAAAATTGTCAATCAGCTTAAAATCACATAGCATATAACATCTGAATGCCAAAAATTAACCCTACAGGACGTTTAAAAAGACGAGCTAGCAAAGGCCATTTGAGATATGGGGTTATTTTGTAGGGGATAAAAGCCTGCCAGAAGAACCTCAGGCAGTGGCAGTTTTCAATCAGCACACTCCAGATGTCTGGTACACAGCACACAGAGTGAACCACAACAATGTCAATACCTCTCAGACGACATAAGGCCTTTCTCGGTACAGGAAGAGGGCAGACACAAAAGCAACACCGGGGGAGGTGTAGAATAGTGGCAATTCATTGGTCATTGGGGAGCAATCACCTCGGACACATGGGCACTAAATGTTGTAGTCAATGGATACTGCAAAGAGCTCCCAAGTAGGTTAGGAAACAACCAAGACAGACAAAAAAGGTTTATCCCACCTGCTACAAGAGGTAAGCAAACTTCTGCTAATGCAAGCAATAAAAAAGCTTAAAAAAGAGAGCGGAGTCTAGGAGTATGCTTAGTCTTCCTGCTGGCACTGAAGCTGGATTCATCACTAAGACTAATATTGCACTTAAGACAGCTGAAAAAGTTAATCGCAGCAGTTCAAATTAACCATGCTACAAGTTGTCATACCGCTGCCAGTGAAGGGGGACCACATGGCCACCATAAACCACAAGGGTGCCTATCTGATCATATCAATGAACTCCACACACAAGAAGTTACTCAGATTAGTCCTAGATAGTCGGAGTATTACCTCTTGAGATAAAAGATTTCTTTAAGTAGTAGGAGCACACTTAAGGCAAGGGATACACTTATTACTGATTAGTAAAGCTGTGCTTGCGAGGGCTATGCCAGAAGAACATTCATACAGTGATGGTAACACTTCACAAGCTGAGTTTCATCCTAAACTTAGAAAAATCATCCACAGAACAAGATCAACACTGATCACCGATGTGTTTCCAGTCCTTAAGTGGGTCATGGTATTGAGGGAGCAAGCTCTCCTGTACCAAGAAGGGATGGTCTCTGACAGTGAGGACAGTAATGACACTAATCGGCATGATGCCATTCTGCATACCACTCATTCCACATGCTGGATTGCATATGCCCCCAATTCAGGTCTGGCTACAAAACAAATGGTCACAAGCAACCTGGAGTCTGGAGGACCTAGTGCTTGTCACAAAAAGTACAGAAGGCGCTATAATGCTGGAAGATAGAAAACATCACAGTGAGCAGACCCTTCAAATAACCAACTGCCTTTGCGACCTTACCACAGACCCTTCCCACACCCTTTTGGGAGCAGATATTGGAAAGCTAAACATCAGGAGCCTATGGGATCTAGAGGAAGCTTTGCAACACAGAAATTAAGCAGACCATACAGCTACTATGTCACCTTAACATGCCGGGAGGAACATGATCACTTTTGACTTCAAAGCTAGCCCAGGGCATACGGAAATGGGCCATCCAAAGGGACAAAACCTTAATAGCCATATGCTCATGAGGGTTCAACACTCAGAAGCAGACGGGCTAAGCAGACAAACGGGTACCAAAAAGGAGTGGGAGTTAAAACAAGATATAATGGAAAAAGTCTTTAGAGGGTGGGACACAAAGCAAATGGACCTTTTTGCAACTCATGAAAACTCAAAATCCCAAAGCTGTGCTTCCAGATACCCACAGAACCAGTTACAGGGGAATGCCCGACCTATAAACTGGTCAAGGAAAATACCATACTGCCCCCCCACCCCGGCACTTCCACTAATACTGTTATTGTTAACCAAGTAGAATCAGACACACTCGCCACAAATATTGATAACACCTCAATGGGCTGGATATGGCACAGGGCAGGTTAAATAAGTTGCCAATCCAACCACACTTAACGAACGATGCACAACGGGCAGGTGTGCCACACGAAGATACCCACCCTCAGATCAGCTTAGCATAGTTCCAGAGGACGTACTATTTGGACACCTGTAATTCCTAAAAATATGCTTAAAGATACTGCTAATACGTGGGTCTAGATATGACAAATCACGCTGCCACTGCACTTGAAGCATTTCCTCCGATACAAAACACTTTTTAAGAAGTCTTGACATACCTGTGTAATCACACAGGTATTTCAAGGCTTCTTAAAATGTGTTCAATCAATCCAGAATTTGGGAAGTTTAAGTATTATTGAAGTCCATTTCGGTTTCTAACCATTGTTTGTACAAACTTTATTAAGCAAGGACTCTGAAATTGTTTCTACCTTCACCAAGTTGTTTTCTTGAATGACCCTGATTAGGTTCAGTGGGGATAGGTGGATTCCCAAATATTCTTTCTTTTGCAAAAACTGACTTCTGTCCATTCTGAATCTGTGTGTGAGTGGAAATGTGATGCAAAGTGGATATTGTTTGGTAAGCAGGACTTTAGGGTGACTGATGGTTGCCAAAATTGCCTGCATGTTGTAATGTCTGTTTTGTTGTATAGGTGTTTGGTGGAATAAGGTTTTGTTGTGGTTTGAATCATGGTAATAGCAATTGTAGCAGACCTGAAAAGTTTTGAATGTTCTGATGTATTATATTAGCAGATGTATAGTACTGCAAGAAGTGAGGATATGGAGCATACCAACAAGTGTAGCTCAATTGAACCACAGATGACCTCAGTAGACTATGGGGCGGGCCCTTCTGTAATAGTTGACAAACCTGAAAGATTGCCTTAGTAAAATGTCTGTGACCCAGCGAAATGCAGTGAAAGCATTACCCTAGGAAAAACCACAAATACTACCAGTAGATGGATCTGCGATTGCCACAAAAGCGAAATGCATGTAAACCACAGACTCCCATCAGTAGAAGCAGTGAAAGCATAGTCCAACTGAAAAACACCAGTAAATGGTAAAAGGGGGCTTTTCAGGAACAGTGAAATATTCATTCAAAGTAAGGCAACACACTCTACTGGATGTGTCTCTGGGCCTCCCAACAGCATAAGTAAAAATCGTAGACATGATTTGTAAGTGGGTGTTCGAGGCATGTGGGCTGCTGAATTCATATCTGTGCATAGATCGCCGCCTAGTAGTGGGTCCGGATGATTGCACATTGTTGTCCTGGGAGAGTCTTCGAAGTATCACGAGATAGGTGGCTCCTCTCCCGGACTACAGTGCGCATGGGCATCCTCTCCATCCTCAGATTGTTTTTTTACGCCATTGGGTTCGGATGTACTTTTCTTTACTCAAGTTCGGAAACTTTTCTAAAGGCCAAAAGGCCTTCGGGGTCGTCGGTATTGTTATGTTCGAGGCATGTGGGCTGCTGAATTCATATCTGTGCATAGTCCGCCACCTAGTGTTGGGTCCGGATGATTGCACATTGTTGTCCTGGAAGAGTCTTCGAAGTATCACGAGATAGGTGGCTCCTCCCCTGGACTACAGTGCGCATGGGCATCGCCTCCATCCCCAGATTGTTTTTTTCCGCCATAGGGTTCGGATGTGTTTTCGGTTCCCTCCTTCGGAACCGATAGTTGTTCGATTATACTTGAGACCAAAAGGTCTTTAGGCTGGGCGTCGGTATAGTTGCGTTCGGGTTCTCTTACTGACTCTCAGCTCCAATCTCCTACTGCCCTTCCACGTGCTTCGACGCGGACGGGCCTACACTACCGCATTTGCTATGGAGCGGACTCCATTCAAGAAGTGTCCGCTATGTCACTCGAAATATTCGCACCTCGACGTGCACCCCGTGTGCAACACATGCTTGTCACCGGATCACCGTGAAGACACCTGCATGGCGTGTTCAAAGTTTAGGAGTAAGAAAACTTTGAAGATTCGCCGTGCTAATCGACTCCAGGCACAGTTGTCGGCTTCGGCACCCCCACCTGATGACATCTTTCAGGAATCGATCGAGGAGGAGGACGACGTGCAAGAGTCGGACTCTGGCCCCGCGTCCGAGGAAGAGACCTACGACGCGGACGAGGAGGCCTGCGACGAAGTCTCCGGTGAGGTAGGGGACGACGAACTGATTTGTGCCACGATGGGAGATAGCTCAGAGGAAGAGCATCCCCAACCGGACTCCGGGGTTTCCCCCCGTCATACGGCCCAGGTCGAGGGATCGCCTTCGGGCCTTACCCGAGATCTTACTTTAAGTCCTACGTCCCCGCCTCCGGGCCCGGTCACGGACATTTCTGGCAAGAAAACGAAAGTGAAGCCAACCGGTCCCGCACCCTCGGATGCGAAACCGAAACCGAAACTGGCGTTGGTAAAGAAGGTTCTGGAGGCGTCAACTTCCACGAAACCCAAAATGGCCGACTCGAAGAGCCACGCCAAGATGGCCGACCACAAGAGCCGCGCCAAAATGGCCGACCCGAAGCCCTCTGGGTCGGCACCGAAGGTGAAGACTTCCGACGCGGCCGCGTCGGCACCGAAAGGGGTCGCGGACCCGAAAACGGCTTCGAAGAAGCGTCACGCCGATGGGGCGACAGGCCAGGGGGCGTCGGCGCCGAAGAAGAGGTCTGCCGGCGACCGGGCTCTCGGAGACGAAGAGTCGCTCGAGATGGTTCAGCCCTCGGCATCCCTTACAAAGAAGGTGGGAGAATCCTTGAAGCGGATCCAACAGGCCACTGTGGTTCCCAGCCAGGACACTGTCGTGCCTAGGCTGGCGCCGAAGCCTGCCAGGGAACAAACGCCCATCCGTTTTACCCTTCCTCCCAAGTCGGCGCCGAAGGCCTTCGCGCCTAAGCAGGGCGGACATTCTCAGGAAGTGTTGACGCCGAAAGCTGCCTTGGTGGTGTCGAAGCTTCGGCTCCAGCCGCTCGCGGTGGAGGAACGTCGAGAGGTGACCATCGACGCCAACACCGGAAAATTGTCGCTCCTCAAGCGAAAGATTACGTCGGAGCCGCCTTTGGAACCTTTTAGGATTCCACTTAAGAGCAAAAAGTACTCTGCGGACTCTCCGGCTCTGATGGAACCTCTGTCTCCACAAGCCATGGAACGCTCGCCGGCCCATTCCCCAGTGCCTGATGTGGACGAGGAGTACGACGAGTACAACTATCCGGCGTACTCGGATCCGGAAGAGGAGCAGGTGCCCTGGACGGCAGGAGGCGACACGGATGACCTGCAGTCAGGCCAGGACACTCAACTTTTCGCCGCGAAGACGTCCCCGACGGAGGACTCGGCGGCGTTTAATGCATTAATAGAGAGAGCTGCAGCGAACCATGACGTCGAACTGCACTCAGACCCTGTGGATGCGGACTTCTTAGTCGACACCTTCTCGGTAGCCGAGAAGCAAGTCAAGACGCTACCTATGCTCAAAGGAGTGCTGAAGCATGCACAGGAGGTATTCAAGGAGCCCACCCGGGCGCGGGTGGTCAATCCTCGCATCGACAGGAAGTATAAGGCGGCGCCCACGGATCCCACGTATATTAAGGGACATTTGCCATTGGACTCCCTGGTGGTGTCCAACGCACGAAAGAGGGCGAATTCGCAGTCTACTGGTGATGCTCCTCCCCCAGACAAAGAGTCAAAAATCTTTGAGGCATCAGGCAAACGCATTGCTGCACAGGCAGCAAACATCTGGAGGATCTCTAACACCCAAGCCCTGCTTGCACGTTATGATAGGGCCCATTATGACACTTTAGAAGCCATCCTACAACACTTGCCTGACCACTACAAAGAGGCGGGGGAGATGCTCATTCAGGAGGGTAAACTCATTACTAATGCATCCATCAAATGTGCCCTAGATGTAGCAGACACTGCCTCCAGGGCTATCAATACAAGCGTGTTACTTAGACGCCATGCCTGGCTTCGAATTTCCGGGTTCAAGCCCGATATACAAACCACATTACTGGGTCAACCGGTGAATCCTGACCATCTGTTCGGCCCTGAGGTGGATGCCTCCCTAGAAAAAATGAAGAAAGATACCGAAACTGCCAAGTCTATGGGGGCTTTACAAAGTCAGCAGTTTCGGGGTGGTTCCTTTCGCCGCTCCAATTCAAGAGGCACCTCAAGAGGCCAGGCATCCCAGCCCACGCAATATTACAAGGGTAACACCCAGTCCTCGTATAACAACAACAAGGGCAGGGGTGGCTACAGAGGCAATAATATCAAAGGCAGAGGACGTGGAAACAATGCCTCCAGGTCCACCGCCTCCAACAAGCAGTGACGTCTTGTCACTTCCCCCCGATCACACGACACCTGTCGGGGGGCGACTACAGCAGTTCCTGCCGGCGTGGAGGTCCATCACCACGGACAGGTGGGTGAGGTCCCTTATCCAGTACGGGTACTGTCTAGAACTTACGTCCATTCCACCGGACATACCGCCAAGAGGCCGTGCTATGTCCGTAGAGCACTTGACCTTGTTGCAGCAAGAAGTACTGATCATGCTGCAAAAAGGGGCGATAGAGCTCGTTCCATTGCAAGAACGGGGAACAGGGGTTTACTCCCTGTATTTTCTAATCCCCAAAAAGGACGGATCACTCAGGCCGATCCTGGACCTCAGGCCCCTGAACTGGTACATCAACTCAGAGCACTTCCATATGCTCACATTGCAGCAGGTGCTTCCCCTGCTTCAACGAGGGGACTTCCTAGCAACGCTGGATCTGAAGGATGCCTATTTCCATATTCCCCTGCATCCATCACACAGGAAGTATCTCAGATTCAAGATCTTAGACCAGCATTACCAGTTCAGAGTCCTGCCGTTCGGGGTCACCACGGCACCACGAGTTTTCACCAAATGCCTAGCGACTGTAGCAGCGCATCTCCGTCGCCAGCACGTCCATGTCTTTCCATACCTAGACGACTGGCTTATTCAGGCAAAGACGGAACAGCAGTGCGTAGACCACGTGTCACGCACCATTCACCTCCTGCACGATCTGGGATTCTCTCTGAACTACCCAAAGTCCCATCTCCAGCCCGCCCACGTGCGACAGTATCTGGGCGCGACAATCGACACTCTGGCAGCCACTGCGCAGCCGAGTTCGGTGAGAATCGCCAGTATCCAGGCGCTGATCCAAAGATTCAGACCCCAAACCTCGCTTCCAGCGAAGGTATTCATGCAGCTGATAGGCATGATGGCCTCCTGCATCTCCATTGTCCCGCACGCGAGACTACATATGCGTCCGCTTCAGGAGTGCCTGGCACGTCAGTGGACTCAGGCTCATGGGCAACTGACAGACCTAGTGTTGGTGAGCGGTCGGGCGTACAACTCTCTGCATTGGTGGAATCCACTGAACCTTTGCAAGGGCCGACCATTCCAAGAGCCTGTCCCACAGATCATCCTGACAACGGACGCCTCTCTCCAGGGATGGGGAGCGCATGTACTCCATTACACGGTGCAGGGACTATGGACACTTCAGCAAAGGCAGATGCACATCAATGTGTTGGAATTGATGGCAATCTTCATGGCCTTAAAGGCGTTCAAAGTACATCTGTGCAACAAGGTCGTGTTGATCCGGACGGACAACATGACGGCCATGTACTACATCCAGAAGCAGGGGGGTACACACTCTCCACAGCTGTCTCATCTGGCTCAGAGCATGTGGAAGTGGGCCATTCAGAGGAACATCTTCCTCATGGCAGAACATCTCCCAGGCAAGGACAACCAGATGGCGGATCTGCTCAGCAGACACAGCCATCAGATGCACGAGTGGGAGTTACATCCATCAGTACTCCAACCGTACTTCCAAAGGTGGGGTCATCCAGAGATAGACCTGTTCGCCACAAAGGAGAACGCAAAATGCCAAAGCTTCGCCGCCAGGTTCCCACACCCCCAATCACAGGGCAATGCGATGTGGATGAACTGGTCAGGCAGATTTGCGTACGCTTTTCCCCCAGCACCTCTGATACCGCTGGTGGCACGCAAGCTCAGGCAACACTCGATGACGCTCATCCTGGTTGCTCCAACGTGGGCTCGCCAACCATGGTACACCACGTTTCTGGAACTCTCCGTGGTACCGCATCAAAGGCTTCATCTCACTCCCAGCCTTTTGACGCAGAGCCATGGCGACATTCAGCACCCAGATCCGCAACAGCTCAACCTGGCGATCTGGCTCCTGAAGTCCTAGAGTTTGGCTACCTCAATCTTCCTCCCGATTGCATGGACATCATTCGGGAGGCGAGAAAGCCCACTACTAGAGCTTGTTATGCGGCTAAATGGAAGAGGTTTGTCGTCTACTGTGGGGAGCACAGCATTGACCCGCTAGACGCTTCCATTCACAACATCATATGTTACCTCTTTCACCTGTATCGGTGTAATCTAGCTTACTCTTCCATCCGCATTCACCTGTCGGCTATGGCAGCATACCTCCAAAATAGGCAACACCTGTCACTCTTTAAGGTCCCTGCTATCAAGGCTTTTCTGGAAGGCCTCAAAAGAGTCATTCCACCAAGGACTCCACCAGCTCCGGAATGGAACCTCAATGTGGTTCTTACAAGGCTGATGGGTCCTCCCTTTGAGCCACTACACTCTTGCGAGCTGCAGTTTCTGACCTGGAAGGTGGCGTTCTTGGTAGCAATCACATCGCTACGGAGGGTTAGCGAACTGCAGGCGCTCACCATCCAAGAACCCTTCTTCCAGGTACATGCCAACAGGGTGGTGCTCCGCACTAACCCTAAGTTCTTACCCAAAGTGGTCTCGCAGTTTCACATAAACCAGACTATTGAATTGCCGGTGTTCTTCCAAAACCCAGAGACGCTGGCGGAGCGGATGCTCCACACCCTTGATGTGAAGAGAGCCTTGATGTATTATGTGGACAGGACAAAAGATTTCCGCAAAACCAAACAACTTTTTGTTGCTTTTGCCACACAACACAAGGGAAATGCAATCTCCAAAGCAGGAATAGCTAGATGGATAGTAAAGTGCATTCAGATCTGCTACGCTAAAGCAAAGCGCACTCTCACTATACCACCGAGGGCCCACTCCACTAGGAAGTTGGGGGCCTCTATGGCGTTCTTAGGTAACATTCCCTTAGAAGACATCTGTAGAGCAGCCACATGGTCTACCACTCATACTTTCACTAAGCACTACTGTGTAGACGTGCATTCAAAACAACAGGCAGCTGTTGGTCAGGCTGTTCTAAAAACGCTTTTTCAGACTGCTGCAGCTGGCACGGGCGGCCGCCGCTAATGGAGGGACTGCTATGTATTCTATGCACAGATATGAATTCAGCAGCCCACATGCCTCGAACTGCAAATGCTACTTACCAGTATGCATCTGTTCTTGGCATGTAGGGCTGCTGACATTCATATCGCCCACCCTCCTCCCCGGCGCCTGTAGCAGCTGCAGTATGTATTCATATACAAACATATGCTCATAGCATGGTCATCACTCACTTCTTCACTCCATCTCTGCCTATGGCTAAAAACAATCTGGGGATGGAGGCGATGCCCATGCGCACTGTAGTCCAGGGGAGGAGCCACCTATCTCGTGATACTTCGAAGACTCTTCCAGGACAACAATGTGCAATCATCCGGACCCAACACTAGGTGGCGGACTATGCACAGATATGAATGTCAGCAGCCCTACATGCCAAGAACAGATGCATACTGGTAAGTAGCATTTGCATTCGATCGGTGCCGAGTTATTATTCAAATTATTCTACAGCAAGACGTCTAAGAGAGCCGCGTGGCCTTTTCGACACCATAGGTCCGATCGTCGATAAAACGGAGCCCGTTCAAATGATGCCCCCTTTGTAACTCCAAGTACCCGCACATCGATGTACACCCAGTGTGCAACAAGTGCTTATCACCGGAGCACAATGAGGACAATTGTCTAGCTTGTGCTAGATTCAGGTCGAAGACGCTTAGGCTCCGACGCGCAGCGAGGCAGATGATGGCGAAGCCAGCGCCCGACCCTGTGAATATCTTCGATGAAGACGACGATGAGGCCGTCGAAACTGAGGATCCAGAACAGCAGTCGGATCCCGGTTCGGAGCATGGCTCCACCTATTATGAAGACGACGAAGAGGACGTCGGTGATGAAAACATCGTCGAGGTAAGGGACGACGTATCGCCCATCGGAGCCGTAGATGACGACTCAAGCGATGAACCAGGCCCGACAGTGGTTACGGGGCCTAAAACAGACACTGAAAGGCTTCCAAGGGCTCAGATTCGGGCATCGCCAGAAGGCCTTAGCCAAGATCACAACGAACATTCTATAGCCCCGCGTCTCGGCCCGGCTAAGAATATATCAAACGAGCCATCGGTCGAACTACTCAAAGCAAAACCGAAAGCCATCGAGCCGAAACTGCTGAAGACAGTCTTCGAGTCGAAGGGTTCGAAGCCATCGGAATCGACGACGAAAAAGTGTCGACGCCCCTGCAGGGTCACAAACAAAGGGTGTCGAACCGAAGATCGGTGCGCTGAAATCCATCACTAAAGTCAAGCATGTCGAACCAACAAGGTTGACGTCGACGGACAGCGGCACAAACAAGGGACTCGAGTCTCGGAAGGTTCTTGATCCGAAGCAACGAGTCGACAAGCCACAGCTCGTCAAAGGCCTCGAGCAGAAAACCAAAAGCGGTTCGAAGGAACACGTCCAGTCGAGGCAGAAGAGCGCGCCTCCCAAGCAACAGGCGCCGAAGTCAACGCAAAGCCAAAATCACGTTGGCGAAAAGGCAAAGTCGGTCGGACCTACATAGACGCCGGCCCCGAAGAAGGTCAGTCTGTCTAAAGACACTATGCCACCAATAAAATTCGGACAGCCCCCAACTGCATGCCCTAAGGCGCTCGATCCGAAACCCGGAATCGAACCACCCAAGAAGGTGTCCATGGGAAAGAGGAGTCATTCTCTAGAAGAGGACATTGTGTACCAAGAGCCCTCCTAGATAAGCAGTCCAAGCTACATATCGACTCCGACTCTGGCAGGCTTACTATTTATCAAAGGAAAATCAGGTCTGAAAATCCTCTTGAATCATATAAAATCCCACTCAAAAAGAAAAGGGATTTTTCTACATCGCCTGTCCTTTTTGAGCCTGTAAGGTACCATGGCCAAGACACTTCTGCATACTCACCCACACGTTCTAATGAAGATATGGAGTATGACTATGATGAACAATATACTTACCCTGCGGACACGGATCAGGATGACCAGACTCCAGCCTGGACAGACCCTGTTGACCCGGGGAGTCACAAACTATTCCTGACACTCCTGCTTATCCTATCAAAACTTCACCAACAGAGGATAATGCTGCATTTAACGCATTAATTGAAAGGGCAGCAAAAAATCATGATGTGGAAATGCATGCTGACCCAATTGAAGAGGACTTCCTATTTGACACTTTCTCCACTTCAGAGAAATCAGTTAAGACATTGCCAATGCTGAAAGGTGTCCTTAAACACGCAGGAGACATTTTCAAAGAAACCACAAGAGCAAGGGTCGTTAACCCCAGAATTGAAAGAAAATACATGCCGGTGCCTGTGGACCCTACTTATATTAAGGGACAGCTGCCATTGGATTCTTTGGTGGTTTCAAATGCTCGTAAGCGTGCCAACTCACAAACTACTGGTGATGCCCCTCCTCCAGACAAGGAGTCAAAAATATTGGAAGCTTCTGGAAAAAGAGTAGCTGCTCAAGCAGCTAATATCTGGAGAATTTCTAATACAAAGGCCCTATTAGCCAGATACGATAGGGCGCATTATGACACACAAGAGCAACTGCTACAACATTTGCCTGATGTCTACAAAGAGGGAGCAGAAACACTAATACAAGAAGGGAAACTCCTATCAAACGCATCCATTAAATGTGCGCTTGACGCAGCAGACACTGCAGCCAGGGCCATTAACACAAGTGTCATGCTCAGGAGGCATGCTTGGTTACGCATCTCTGGGTTCAAACCTGAGATTCAAACCACATTATTGAATCAGCCTGTGAACCCTGATTTTTTTATTTGGTCCTGATGTGGACACAATATTAGAGAAAATTAAAAAAGACACAGAGACAGCCAAGTCTATGGGTGCCCTGCAGTCGCAACAATTCAGAGGAGGCTCCTTTCGTCGCTCCGGTAACAGAGGAGCTACACGAGGCCAGGCATCCCAGCAGACTCCATAAAATAAAGGGAGCACGCAAACCACCTATAATAAGAACAATAGAGGTGGATTCCGTGGCAATAGCAGCAAAGGCAGAGGACGAGGGAGTAACAACACCAGATCCTCCGCCAATACTAAACAGTGACGTCTTGTCACTGCCCCAGACCATGTAACACCGGGCTGGGGGAAGATTACAACAGTTCCTGCCAGTCTGGGAGAGCATTACCACAGACAGGTGGGTGAGACAACTTATTCAGTACGGCTATTGTCTAGAGCTAACCTCCACTCCACCCAACATACCCCCAAGACACCGTCCTATGTCCGCAGAGCACATACACTTATTGCAGCAAGAGGTCATCAGCATGCTGCAAAAAGGGGCCATAGAACTCGTACCTATAGAACAACAGGGTACAGGGGTATACTCGCTGTACTTCTTAATTCCCAAAAAGGACGGGTCTCTCAGGCCAATACTGGACCTCAGGCCCCTAAACCAATACATCTTGTCAGAACATTTTCACATGCTCACATTACAGCAGGTTCTACCACTACTCAGTCAGGGAGAGTTCCTCGCAACACTGGACCTAAAAGATGCCTATTTCCACATACAGATTCATCCGGCACACAGGAAATATCTCAGGTTTACCATACAGAATCAGCACTACCAGTTCTGCCTTTCAGGTCACAACAGCCCCCAGGGTGTTTACCAAGTGCCTGGCGACAGTGGCTGCACACCTATGGAGACAGCATATTCACATCTACCCATATCTGGAAGACTGGCTTATCCAAGCAGTCAGCCCAGCAGTGTGCCAGCCACATGTCCCGCACCATTCACCTCCTAAACAGCCTCGGATTCTCGTTAAACTAACCAAAGTCTCATCTTCAACCCGCCCACGTACAACAGTACCTAGGAGAGACAATAAACACTCTGGCAGCAAAGGCACAGCCAAACTCAGCAAGAATCAACAGCATTCAATTACTGATTCAAATATTCAGGCCTCAACACTCGCTCCCAGCACGGGTGTTTATGCAGTTGATAGGCATGATGGCCTCCTGCATCTTCATAGTCCCTCACGCGAGACTACACATGCGTCCGCTTCAGGAGTGCTTAGCACGGCAGTGGAACCAGGCTCAAGGGCAATTGAAGGACCTAGTGTTGGTGACCGGTCGTGCATACCACTCTTTGCATTGGTGGAACTCACAAAACCTTTGCAAGGGACGACCTTTCCAAGAGCCTGTACCACAAATAGTGCTTACGACGGACGCATCTCTCCTGGGATGGGGAGCGCATGTCCTCCATTACAGAGTGCAGGGACTGTGGACGACACAGCAGAAGAAGATGCACATCAACCTGCTGGAACTGATGGCGATCTTCATGGCACTGAAGGCGTTCAAGGTACATTTGTGCAACAAAGTCGTGTTGATCCGGACGGACAACATGACTGCCATGTACTACATACAAAGGCAGTGAGGGACACACTCTTCACAGTTGTCACATCTAGCGCAAAGCATGTGGAAGTGGGCCATTCAGAGGAACATATTCCTCATGGCGGAACACCTCCCAGGCAGGGACAACCAGATGGCGGATCTGCTCAGCAGACACAGCCACCAAATGCACGAGTGGGAGATCCATCCCTCGGTGCTACAACCGTACTTCCAGCAGTGGGGTCACCCAGACATAGACCTGTTCGCCACCAGGGAAAACGCAAAATGCCAAAGCTTCGCCGCCAGGTTTCCACATCCGCAGTCTCAGGGCAATGCGATATGGATGAACTGGTCAGGCAGCTTTGCGTACGCTTTTCCCCCAGCCCCGCTCATACCGCTAGTGGCATGCAAACTGCGACAACACTCCATGACACTCATCCTAGTTGCTCCAACGTGGGCGAGGCAACCATGGTACACCACTTTCCTGGAACTTTCAGTGGTGCCTCATCAAAGGCTGCGGCTAACAACCAGTCTTTTAACGCAGAGCCATGGAGACATTCAGCACCCAGATCCGCAACAGTTGAACCTTGCGATCTGGCTCCTGAAGTCATAGAATTTGGTTACCTAAACTTGCCTCCTGACTGTATGAATATTATCAAGGAGGCCAGGAGACCCACCACCAGAGCGTGCTATGCGGCGAAGTGGAAACGATTTGTCATTTATTGTACCAATAATGACATAAATCCACTGGATGCTTCAACTCAAAACATCATATGTTATCTGTTACATATACACAGATGCAATCTAGCATACAGTTCCATACGTATACATTTAGCTGCAGTGGCAGCTTATCTTCAGAACAGGCAACATCTTTCACTCTTCAGAGTGCCTGCTATTAAGGCTTTCATGGAGGGACTCAAACGAGTGATTCCTCCGCGACACCCACCTTCGCCTTTCTGGAACCTAAACGTGGTCCTCACCAGACTGATGGGACCACCCTTTGAACCACTACACTCGTGCGAAATACAGTTCCTAACGTGGAAAGTGGCTTTTTTAGTGACAAATAAATCACTTCGAAGAGTTAGTGAGCTGCAAGCCCTAACTATTCAGGAGCCATTCTTCCAAATTTACGCGAATAGGGTAGTGCTGCGTACAAACCCTAAGTTTATGCCAAAGGTGGTGTCCCAATTTCACATCAATGAAACGATAGAACTGCCAGTGTTCATCCCAAATCCAGATTCAGTGGCAGAAATAGCTCTACATACACTAGACGTAAAGAGAGCTCTCCTGTACTATATAGACGGAACAAAACTTTTCAGGAAAACTAAGCAACTGTTTGTTGCCTTTTCACCACAGCACAAAGGCAACCCTTTTCACCACAGCACAAAGGCAACCCCATTTCCACATCAGGTATAGCCAGATGGATTGTTAAGTGCATATAGATTTGTTATCAGAAAGCTAAACGCACATTAACAGTTCCCCCTTGAGCGCATTCAACACGCAAATTAGGGGCATCCATGGCTTTCCTTGGAAACATTCCTCTAGAAGACATATGTAGAGCAGCGACATGGACAACCATACATACATTTACCAAACACTACTGTGTAGATGTACACTCCAAACAGCAAGCTGCTGTGGTACAGGCTGTTCTAAAGACTCTATTTCAGACTGCTGCATCTGGCACAGGTAGCCACCGCTAACAGGGAGACTGCTATACATTCTATGCACAGATATGAATTCAGCAGCCCACATGCCTCGAACGGAATATGCTACTTACCAGTATGCATCTGTTCTTGGCATGTAGGGCTGCTGACATTCATATCGCCCACCCTCCTCCCCGGTGCCTGTCGCAGCTGTAGCACTCAGAATTTATCTATAGCATGGACATCACTTACTGTATCATACTCCATCTCTGCCACAATGGCGAAAAACAATCTGAGGATGGAGAGGATGCCCATGCGCACTGTAGTCCGGGGGAGGAGCCACCTATCTCGTGATACTTCGAAGACTCTTCCAGGACAACAATGTGCAATCATCCGGACCCAACACTAGGCGGCGATCTATGCACAGATATGAATGTCAGCAGCCCACATGCCAAGAACAGATGCATACTGGTAAGTAGCATATTCCTTAGGGGCCAACTGAGTTGTGTAATCCAGGTAAACCATAGACACTATAGCAGTAGGTGAGTTTACACAGGTTACCAACAAGCAGTAATCACTGTACCAAAGCAGAACTACAAATGCTCTCAGTAAAGGGGTGTGTGTAGTTTTCGTAGAAGCATTATCAAGAGAAACCCCAGACGTCTCTAGTATATTGTTATTTGGAGAGCAGGAGTAGGTAAAAGCTTAAGCCAAGACCCCAGAAACCACCAGTTATGTATGCATAGCCCAAAAGCACCCCAACAGATGGGTATATAGTGTCCTCCCTGAACTTGTGAAAGCATAAGCATTTGATAAAGTTGCACTAGGAACCCAACAGTGTGGGTATCTCTGTCTTCCAGAGGAAGGAATGTTTTAGGTTGCAGGATAGGATGATGTTAATAGAGCAAGTGTTTCAGGGAGTTTAGGAAGCTGGCTGTTTATATAGTATACCTAAAAGAGGTATACTGTGCAAAGATTCCTGGTATCCCTCATAAGTGGACAGGTGCTTGTTCTAGCAATCCCAAGGTGCTCTCTCTCAGGTAAATATATGGTACACACGATTCAATAAGGAGATCCACACCAATTTATAAAAATAATACTTATCTTTATATAATATTTGGCACCAAGATCATCAAAATCGGGTAAGTACGTTTCGAGATAGAAATGTTTTTAGTTTTCAAAAGTCGACCGTGCAATTTTCAGTCGACAATGTTATCCTATGGAGAAAATACAAAGAAAAAGACCCTGTGATTTATACTTACTAAATGGAGTCAGAAATACTGACTAAAACAAGGCAATGTAAAGGCAAAACAGGTTTCTAGGGAATCCTAGTTAGTCAATTACAGTATAGTGGCAATGAATATGTAGAACACTTTGTATGTTTGTATATCCAAATTTCAAGAGATGAACAAATCCACCAAAAATATAAGAAATATAAACACAATTTATTAAAATACCTCCCTTAAGGGTTACAATCTAAATTAAAATACAATAAAATGAATTTTCACATGGGTGAACAAATCTATATTAAAAAGGTCAAAGGACAAAAGTCGACGCGGCGTTTCTGTGTTTGTTTGTAATATTCACACCTTCTTCAGGACACTTTGACAATTCATTGGTATTCTGATTTTTCGAAGTTTCTCTTTTTAAAATTTAGAAGACTTCTAAAACAACTGTATATTTGTGTTACATCTGTTCCTTATGGTCATATAGTACCTGTGATGAGTTCACTGCATAAGGTAATAAAACAAGGAGGAGCCACCGGACTTTACTCTTGTGTTAGATTAAGAGTGGGGGGCTCGGAATCCCTTCCTGAATTCGGGATCACGCAACTATATATTCACTTTCATACAGCTGTTTTGGTTAGTTGATCGTTTGTTTTCACCTTCAAGATTTCAATCGGCCTCCCTGCTCCTCCATGTTCCGTTTTATCACTTTTCTGGATATATAGTTGCGTGACCCTGAATTCAGGAAGGGATTCCGAGCCCCCACTCTTAATCTAACACAAGAGTAAAGTCCGGTGGCTCCTCCGTGTTTTATCATCTTATGCAGTGAACTCATCACAGGTACTATATGACCATAAGGAACAGATGTAACACAAATATCCAGTTGTTTTAGAAGTCTTCTAAATTTTAAAAAGAGAAACTTCGAAAAATCAGAATACCAATGAATTGTCAAAGTGTCCTGAAGAAGGTGTGAATATTACAAACAAACACCGAAACGCCGCGTCGACTTTTGTCCTTTGACCTTTTTAATATAGATCTGTTCACCCATGTGAAAATTCATTTTATTGTATTTTAATTTAGATTGTAACCCTTAAGGGAGGTATTTTAATAAATTGTGTTTATATTTCTTATATTTTTGGTGGATTTGTTCATCTTGTGAAATTTGGATATACAAACATGCAAAGTGTTCTACATATTCATTGCCACTATACTGTAATTGACTAACTAGGATTCCCTAGAAACCTCTTTTGCCCTTACATTGCCTTGTTTTAGTCCATATTTCTGACTCCATTTAGTAAGTATAAATCACAGGGTCTTTTCTTTGCATTACTCTCCCCCTACCTGTGTTAAATAACCAGGGGAACCTTCCAATAATCTTGGGGAAAAACAAATACTGCATATAAGTTCTTTACAGCGACTTACGAGACCAGTCTCCTCGGCTTAAGGTAAGTTTGGGGCAAGGTCCAAGGCAGCACCAACAGGTCACCTCGGGCGGCACTGGGGCGGTCGGGTGCAGAGATGCGAAACAGTGTTGAGTGCCTCGTTAAAGTCATTGGGGATCGGTTCGGTCACATTGAGGCTGCAGGTTTGGACTGGGATGCCAGACTGGCTGAACCAACCCAGGGGCTCAAGTCTCACAATGCTCGGGGACACCTTTGGTCCTCTTCTCTGGTTGGGGTGGCAGGGTGCAGATGTGTCCTGAGGCGTCTGGTTTCTGTCACCGGACCCACTCACAGTATAGGGGGCCTGCACAAAGACTGTAAGCGGTGTCTGCAAATCCACATCTGGTAAACCCAAGGTGGGCTTAGTGTCTGGAGGGTCTGGGGACTACACTGGTACACTTCAACTCAGGCTAGAGGGCACGGGTGCAGTGGTGCTTTATGGTGTCTGATTTTTGGCAGTCCTGAGTCCTCACAGCTCTTCTGGGGTGCCTGCAGGACGCAGGGGAATTCCTGGGTCTTTAGATGAGGCTGGAAGTCCTCCCAGGAATTCTGGAGGCACATTTCCCTGGTGGTTGGCACAATTGTTAAGGACAGCAGACAGGCCATCAGGGTTGGTGCCAAGTCAGTTGCTAGAATTCCGTTGTTGCTTCTTGCAACTCTCCAACGTCCATTTCCTTCTTTAAGGTTAGCAGGATCTGATTTCCTGGTGCTA
Organism: Lissotriton vulgaris; assembly: GCF_964263255.1. Classification (NCBI taxonomy): domain Eukaryota; kingdom Metazoa; phylum Chordata; class Amphibia; order Caudata; family Salamandridae; genus Lissotriton; species Lissotriton vulgaris. The sequence continues at coordinate 1,644,195,146 of NC_141695.1, forward strand.
GGGACTCCCCTAAATACTAGATTTAGGGAAGTTAGAGGAGTGTAGGGGAGTAGCCAATGGGCTAATTACCCTTGGGGTCACTGCGCCCCCTATATGATCACTTTCTGTCCCAGAGTTCCTAATTCTGCCATCACAAAGATGGTCTCTTTTTTTTTTTGCCCATATCAGGTAGCCCGCCTTAGGGGTGAAAGTAGCCTGAGGGTGAACACGCCTCTCTGACTGCTAACTTTCCTGCCTGTTCAGGTGCCTAATGGGCCTTGGTCAAGGGGGATGGCCTCCCTCTGAAGGAAGCCAGATTTGCATACCAGAAGGTCATTCTTTCTGGAGGGGGTGTAAACTCCCTCTGTTGAACAGGCTTTGTATCTGAAAGAGACTACTAGCCGCAGATTCCTTAACGTAGAATTATCCCCAGGCGTGAGACTGGATCCGGAATTTTTTTTGCCCCTGCATCCCTGCGCGCGGGGGCGGCACCACTCGACTCCGCCCTGATGCTGTCTACGGACATGACGTCAGCGAGGTCACATTAGTCCCACCCCGGTGCGCTGACATCAGTTTCCTTTTTTTCCTCATGCAATGCGGATCCGGAGTAAGTTTCCTTGGCCTCTTTTAACGCATTTGCGCTGGGAACAGTGTGCATTGCCTTCGTGTTTCAAGACGTGTGCTTCTTGTTCGCGTCCGATGTTGGCAACGGACCCTCACCCTATTTGTATGTGGTGTTTGGGCGAGCACCATGATTCTGCGGACTGCGACACTTGTCAGCATCCGAAGTCCGGGCGGGAACGCCGGATGAAATTGCTTTTGGCCCGCTAGTCCAGATCGGTCTAGTCACTTTGTTCGTCCCCTCCCTCGGAAGGGTCCAGAAGCCGCCGATTCCGGCTGTGGCATAGTCCTTCAACGAGGCTCCAAGGGCGTCACTCGTCCCCTGGTAAGTCTTGCAGTTTGTCACCGAGGCCCTGTCCTCGTTCTGCAGAGGTTGCGGGTTCCTCTCAGGACGTGCGCCCTCGCCCCCCTATCTGCCGTTTCCTGGCATTGGAGCGACAAGGACCCAAATGAAGGCCTACGCTATGGCTCTGCAGGCTTCTTTGGGCCCCCCTCCGCTTCCTGAGATGTCCGTGGATCCCTTGCCATGTGCGTGGCCTTCCGCGGACTCACCGGCGGCTCCCCCCTGGCGCAGACTCATTCGGCTTCAGGTTTTGGAGGTGTGGTGTCGTTTAGGTGCGGCCCTAAAGGGCTCCCCTCTCCGACCCACAGCATGCCTGCCTCGCCACAAAACCCAGCGGGGTTCCCTGTGGTGTCGCAGGAGGTCGCCCGGACTCACGGCTCGTCCCTGACTCCCCCTCGGTACTCTAGGCAGGCGGCTGTCTTACTGGAGGCCGAGCCGACGCCTTTTGAGCGCCGGCGGCTTTCCTCACCGGCCCTGGCGGCACCGCGGGTGGAGGTCAGGACCCGGGGAGCCTCCCCGATTCCCTCTCGGTCCTCTGCGCAGGCGGCTGCCTCGTCGGAGGTCGAGCAGGTGCCCCCTTTTTTTTTTTTTTGCCATTTGTTAAGCGCCTGGTTACACAGAAAACTGTGTGTCCCAGCGCTAACTGCTGCTAGATTTCAGGAGGCAGATGTTAGCAGAGCCAAAGAGAGGGAATGGTTACATAGTAGGGAACAGAAACGTTTTGAGTTTCCCCCGGAATCTAGATTCGGAGGGTTCCATTCGGAGGTGGAGCGGGAGTTCATTCCACTGTTTAGAGGCTAGGTACCTAAACGAGCGGCCACCCATCCTGGCTCTCTTGATACGGGGAAGTTTGAACAGCATCGCACCGGACGATCTCAGATTCCGGAGAGGGCGATGTACAATGAGGAGGTTCTTTAAATAACCTGGGCCTTTGCCTTGGGTGATGCGGTGCGCAAAACAAAGGACTTTAAATTTAATCCGTTCCCTGACTGGGAGCCAATGTAGCTTGGCCAGCGCGGTCTTCCCAGAAGCTCTGTGAGGAAGCCCGAGCACAAGGCGTGCAGCTGCGTTCTGAACGCACTGAAGTTGGTGAAGGCCTTTCATACTCGGACCTACAAGCAGAGCATTCCCATAGTCAAGGTGGGGGGTCACCAGGGCATGGACAATAGTCTTTCTGGCTCCAATAGGGAGGAGATCTAAAACCTTCGGAAGGACCCTCAGTTTGCTGAAGCACCTACCAGTCACCTTGCTGACATGGGACTTATAAGAAAGGTCTGAGTCAAGCAATACGCCAAGATTTCTTACCGAATCCACAGGAATGGGAGGGCTACCCAAATCGGTGGGCCACCACCTGTGAGACCAAGCTGATGCTGCTTTCCCAACCACCAGCAGTTCTGTTTTTTCGCCATTAAGGCGCAGGCAGTTGTTGTTCATCCATGATGCCACTGATGAGAGACAGTTGGAAAAGTTAGTGACATCTTCACTGTGGTCGGGCGTAAGCTTGAATATCAATTGGGTGTCATCAGCATAGCTGACAATGCCCACCCCAAAATCCTCCACTACGTGAGCCATGGGTTCCATATAGATGTTAAACAAGGTAGGGCTCAAGCTTGAGCCCTGGGGAACCCCATGGCTCACCTTCCTAAGGGAAGATTTGAAGGGTGGGCAGTGCATCTGAAAGCTCCTATTGGCCAGGAAAGATCGTATCCAGGCGAGTGCTGATCCTGCCACCAACCTGCGCTGTTAATTGGCCGCTTCGGCTCCGACCCCGCCCCTTTCTTCTATGATCACGTGGTGGTGGTCGACTCTTCACCCCCGGTGGGCACTTCGGCGCCGATCGAGGACCCACCGGTGCCCATGGCGGACTCTCTGGTGCCGTCCCGACGTCGGATCGGATGTCCCTTCCTCTCTTGAGGATTGTCGTCTCCTTGTCTCCTCTTCACCAGAGACTGGACGCCGCATTGTTGCCTTTTCCCCAGCGGCTTCCGAGGCAGATTCTATGCCGTCTCCGCGTCCACAGCACCCGGACCCGCTTTTCCGCACCTCGCAGTTAGTTGCCCCGCAGGCTTCTCCTTCTTCTCCGGAGACCCCTCAGACCCCTCACTCATCCATGGGTTCTCCATCCTACAGAAGATGGCAGTTTCTTCCTTCAGCAGGGCACAGGGATGGGCGGCTTAGTTTGCAGCCTTCGCCCACGAATGAGTTGCTCTCTCCCTCACGTCGCCCTATTGAGGCGAATGTAGCCTTTGTCCGGGCCATCTCCACGGCCAGCGGCATTTTTCAAATGGGCAAACCGGACGCTTCACTCCCAACGGATCACTTGTTGGAGGTTCTCCACCAGGGCTCTGTTGGAGGGGAGCTGCTTCTTCCATTTGAAGCTTCGCTCCACAACTCGATTCTGGGGGCATCCTGCTAAGGGGGATACAGTGCCTCAGCCTCTCATCCACCGTTCTGCCCCGCTCAATCCAGTCTGCCTTTTTTCCCACCCATCTTCCCAGGGCAATGTCCTGCAGACTGCTTTCCCTTCCTTGCCTTCTGTGTTGCTCCCTCCACCACAGGAGACCCGGTAGTTGGACTCCCGGGGGGCGGGGTAACATTTTCGTTTCCACTAGTGCTGCTTTGCGTGCGCTCAACACACTTTGTGTGTTGGCCAGGGCTACTTCTGACCTATAGAATTCCGCGGAGTCCATTCTGTCTCGTACCTCCCACGAAGGTCTCTGTGCTGATCTGCGGCACCATGTGCTGGATGGTCGGGAGTTAGCTGCATTTATTCTCCGTTCTGCCTTGGATGTCTCTAATTCTCTCGCCCGTACTATGGCGAGTTCTGTGGCCCTCCGTGGCCAGGCTTGGTTGCGGGATAGCGTCTTTCCTGAGAATATTTGGGAGAGTCTTGTAGACCTCCCCTTTGATGGGATTCTTTTATTCAACACAAACGCGGACTCTGCTATTCCGCGACTCCTTGCGGGGTTCCGTCCTCCTCCCCCTCCGTAAGCTTCTGCTTGTCTGTCCTCAAGTGTCTTATGGGAGGCTTTTATCCCACCTTTCTCTTTGGGCCTAGTGTTTCAGTTGGCCCCTCTGTGTGCGGTGTGTGGCTGGGAATGCCTTCAGTGTCCTTAAGTTGGCCCCTCTGTACTTTTTGCTGCTGGTACTGCCCTTCAGATTTTGTGGTGTGTGTTTTTTAGCTGTTAGTGAAGCCATATAGGTCCTCAGATTGGACCATCTCTGTATTTGTTTTTAGCTGATTGGTAAGCTGTCTGTGGTGATACCCACATATTAGGTATTTCTTTTTCCTCAACCAGCATTTATCCATCCTCGTCCCCCCAGTGTCACCAAACCTTATCTCTGAAGCCCATCTCCACCACTACCCGACACCTCAACATCGCTTATCTGAACACGAGGTCACTCCCCAAACACCACCTGGACATTTTCCTTTTTCTCACTGATCATAAACCGGACATCTTTTTCCTAACGGAAACGTGGCTCAATACCGGCTCCTCCCCTGATGTTCTAGCTGCCTTACCCGACAATTATTACATCCTCCAGGCAGACCGTGCAACAGGGAAAGCAGGTGGGGGAGTCGCTGCGATTATCAATAAGGATCATACCTTTTTTAAGATGGCACCGCTTGATTTTACCGAAGTTGAAAACCTGGTCATTAAGCTAGAATCCAGCTCGGGACCTCTTGTATGCATATTGCTATACAGACCCCCCCAAAACATGCCGTCTTTTCCTTTCTCCCTATGTGATCAATTGTCCTCCCTGGTCACTAACTACTCTAATATACTGCTCATTGGCGACTTTAATTATTGGCTCAACTGTACGAAGGGAGGCCCTGCAGCCACGGAGCTCACGGAGCTTCTTGCGGGACTCAACTTTCTGCCTCATATCAATGTCGCGACCCATGTTGGAGGGCATACTTTGGACCAAGTCTGGAGTATCCACGTTGACATCTCTCCTCCCACTGTTTCGCCGTGCATCTGGTCAGATCACTTTCTGATTCAGTTTAACATTTCCATCTCTGATTCTTCAACTAAGGCAGTCACTGAACAGGGACTCATCAGGAAATGGGGTACTTTAGACACCCCTGCTTTCCTGGAAAGTTTAATTGACTCGCAACCAGCCCAAAACTCGAACCTCAATTCCGTCGAGTCAGATGTCTTTAACTGGCTCAAGGCTGCTAGCGACACCCACGCCCCTCTCATTAAATGTAAAACCATTCGGCACTCCAAAGCCCACAAATGGTTTTCATCGGATCTGAGGGAAAAAAAGCTCTTCGCTCGGCAAAAAGAGCGTGCATGGAGGAGAACCTACAACTCCTCTGATAGGGCCAGCTACCTGATTGCCCGCGCAGACTATAGGAAAGCAATCTTGTCTGCCAAATCTAAGTTCTTCTGTAATTTAATTGAGCAATCAAACAATAGTCCTAAGGAGATCTTTTCCATTGTTAATAAACTCTCGAACCCCGCCAGAACTGAGTATAAACCCGCTGCGAGTCAAGAACTCTGCAACACTTTGAATCAGTATTTCTTGGATAAAATTGCCTTAATAAAATCTAGCATTCCTGCCATGGTCCCGGACCTGCCTGCCCTGGCCCATCCACTTAACCACCCAGTTTTGGACTGCTTTCCTCTTCTGGACACTACTACCCTCGCATCCCTTTTAAACAGGGTAAAATCAGGCTCCCCACACGACTGCTGCCCCCCTCACATACTAAAGACGGTTTTTACCGCTGCACCCATTCCGGCTCTGAGTCTTCTTAATACCTCTCTGCTTCAAGGGACTGTACCGGCATCGTTTAAGGATGCAGTCCTACTGCCTCTCCTGAAAAAGCCAGGAGCGGATCCCAATACTCTTTCGAACTACAGACCTATTTCCCTGCTTCCGTATCTGGCCAAGGTACTGGAAGCGCACGTCACCTCCCACCTTTCACTATTCATTGAACAGTCAGGTCTCTTACATCCGTCACAGGCCGGTTTTCGACCAGCCCATTCAACCGAGTCAGTTATCGTTGCGGTCTTGGACTCCCTACGCCTCAGTGCTGACTTGGGAATACCTCAAGCGCTGGTCTTACTGGATTTGTCGGCCGCATTTGACACGGTCGACCACAACATCCTCCTCGACCGTGTCAGATCGGTGGGCATCTGCGGCCGTGCCCTAGACTGGCTCAGATCATTTCTCTGCGATCGCACCCAAGCGGTCGGACTTCCCCCTTTCTCCTCCCACAAACTCCACACTACCTGTGGAGTTCCCCAGGGTTCTTCCCTCTCACCGTTATTGTTTAACATTTATATGCTCCCTCTGCTTCAGTCCCTTCATTCATTTAAAGTCACTACCTTTAACTACGCAGATGATCTGCAGCTCACTTTCACAATTGATAACTCCCCTGATTCAATCCACCAATTCCAAAACACCATGCTCCACATCTGCCGGTGGATGGATGTGAATCAACTCAAGCTGAATCCGGGAAAAACGGAACTGGTCCTGTTCGGCGATAGTCACCGTTTCTGGGGCCCCCAATATTGGCCATCTAAGTTGGGGTCCCCACCTGCGCCGTCTAGATCAGTCAAAAGCCTGGGGGTAGTTATCGATGATGAGCTTTCCTTAAAACCTCAGGTCAATTCTGTTGTGTCCACCTGCTTCTTTCAATTACGGAAAATAAAGAAGATCAGTCGGCTGCTCACTCGACCTGCTCTGACGCAGGTTGTAAGAGCATTGGTGTTGTCTCACTTAGACTACGCCAACGCCATCTATCTTGGTCTGCCGGTCACCCTTAGCAAACGTCTACAGCTGGCACAAAACCAGGCAGCGAGACTGATTTATCACTATCCCCGATGGCAGTCCGCCAGACCGCTTCTGAGGCAGCTCCATTGGCTTCCGATTCAACACCGCGTTAGTTTTAAATCGGCCTGCATGATTTTCAAATCCCTTCACAACTCTGGCCCACAGTTCATCCAAAAACTTTTTCTTAGGTACACCCCCTCCCGCAACCTTCGCTCTGCCTCCCAAATCCTTTTGACTGTTCCTCGCTACAAGCTGTTGCGCAAAGGAGGCCGTAGGTTTGTCACCCTCGCTCCCAAGCTATGGAACTCTCTCCCCCTGGTGCTTCGCTCATGCACTGCCCTTCTTCCATTTAGGAAGCTCTTAAAAACATGGCTGTTCACCCAGGTTGCGGCCTAGTGCTAACGGCCTCTTGTAAGTTAGTTCCCCTGCTGGTCAGCGCCATGAAACCTTTGGGTGTGCGAGCGCTTTACAAGACTTTGATAAGATAAGATAAGATAAGGTATATTATGTGCTTGACCTCTGCTGCGGGTTTCCCTGAGAGGTGTTCCCCTGTTTTGTTTTGGGACGTGTCATACCCTAGGTGGGGTACTTGTTGGCTATTGTATAGCTCTGTCCTCAGCTGGGCGGATGTGGATACCTTCTCGGGTTCCTTGTGTTTCCTGGCGTCACTGTGTACCGCTTGGTGCGGTCTTTTTTTCTTCCACCTTAACGCAGCTTGCGCTCCTCCAGGCTATGTCCTGCTCAGTATCCGATGGTGTTTCTATCCTTCTTCCACAGGGCATGCCTGTCGTGCGTTTTACCCTTTGTCCCTGCGGGGGTATCTGCTTCTGTGCATTTTGCCTTTCCTCTTCAGCCTCTGGATCGCCAGACCGACTTTTGTCATACCGTCTTCGGCGTCGTGTCTTGTTGTTTCCACCTTATTATCCGACATTTCGGCCTGGTCCTCTACCTTGTGTTCAAGGGGGGGCTAGGATATTCCTGGTGTTCTGCCGTGTTCTGGTTGACGGCTTTACGTCTGTGCTACATATTTCTCCTCTTTTCCTTTTGGCCGGTCCCACTTCTCTTTGTGGGCCGGGTTGTGCCTCTGGGACGGTCCTTTTCTGGGGCTTGTTCTGGGGTTCCCTTGCCTCTGTCTTAGTCTTGCGCTCGGCCTGTTCTGGGCACACTACCTCACAGTAATTACCTGCTGCGCACGTGTGGTCGTTATGGTCCACCTCGGTGGGCCTCCGCATGTACCTGTGTGCTCCTGTCCCTTGCTCTGCTGGAGATTGCACAACTGTGTTTTCCTCCTCACGTATGCGCTTCTCGGCTGCGGGGCTATTCCTGCCTTGTCCGCCGCCTCGGGCTGATGCTCGTTCAGCTATTTCCTTCGCTGTGTGTGTTCTCCTGAGGCGGGTTCTGCCTCCGTTTTCACCTCTTCTCCTTGGATTTTGCAGGTGGTTCTTTTCTTCCTTTGGTACTCTCTTGGTGCCGTCTGTCCCTCCGGGTTCTCTGGAGGACGCCCTTTGCCCCTCAGGTTGGCTTGTGGTATCCTGGTCTTACCTTCTCCTTGTTCTCATTTACTTCTGCTTGGTGGGGGCTGGGCTGCCCTTCATGTCCCCATGACACACTTCCCTGTTGGCGACCTGTGTCCTTCCAGCTGGTGAGGTTCTCTCGCAGACCCTCCTCCCCTCTGGGTATGGCTAGGTTATCTATTCTACGTTAAGGAATCTGCGGCTAGTTGTCTCTATCAGATGTACAAGTTACTTACCTTCGGTAATGGGTGTATCTGGTAGAGACGATTTTAGCCGCAGATTCCTTCACGACCCGCCCTTCCTCCCCAACCCGCCCTTCCTCCCTGTTCTGCGAGGACCTTCATTTTGGTCTTCTGCACTTGCCGCCCTCCGGGTGGCTTTTTCTTCTGCAAGTGATCCTTTTTTCACTTCCTCCCTGGCGGTATGCTTCGTTCTGTTTATCTGAAAAAAACAGGTTAGTATTAGATTCCTTACCTTAGAATATCCCCAGGCGTCAGTCTGGATCCGGAAACTTTTGCGTAGCGGTACCCTTGCGCGTCGGTAGGCATCGTCTGCGGCTCTGCGTCCGTCGTTGGCGCTGGGATGATGTCGCCGGAGTACTTAGACGCCGCCCTCGCGCGCTGACGTCAGTTTTTTCCGCGCCAGCAGCACAGATCCGGAAAAAGTGGTACCCATAATCAATTTTTGACTAACTTTTTCGATTCCTTTTGATCACTTTTTTAAGTCTTTTCCACTCCGAACGGTGCCAGTTGGGATGCCTGGATTTAAACCGTGTGAGGACTGCGACCGACTGTCTGTTACCGACCCTCACTGCCGGTGCCTTCACTGTCTCGGCTTCGACCACGACGGCAAGGCCTGCCCCGACTGCCGAGCCCTGACGTCGAAAGCTAGGCGGGAGCAGTCCCGCAAGCGGTTCGAGCTCCGGCAATAGGCCCTGCGCCGCGAGAGGTCCCGGTCCGGACGGAGGTCGAGGGACCGGTCGCGGGGTCGGAGCCATCATAGCTCCGGGAGTCACCATCGGTCTTCGGGCTCGAAGTCGTCAGGGAAGCACAAGAAGTCGAAGAGACGTCATCGCTCTTCCGACTCCCACCGACGCTCGCGCGACATGGCCAGGGGTTCAGGTGACACCGCCCACGCGGCTCCGTCGGAGTCGCGGGCGTCGCGGCCTGCTTCATGCCTTCCGGTCCCTGGGCAGAACGCGACGCCGGAGGAGATCGAGCGCTTCCTCATGGCCATGAGGTCCCTTTCTCCTCCGACGGGCTCCGCGGCGCCTTCGGGCCCAGCGGACCCGTCTGGGGGCCCTAGCGGGTCGGGTGCTTAGGCCCCAACGCCGGCGGGTGCTTCGGACCCGGCGCCGCAGGGCCCCGCTGGATCCGCTTCCGGGTCGTCTCCGGTTGACCTGGCGACCTCACCGGCGCCGATCCCTAGGGTGGCCCCTCCGGCGCCGCCTTCGGGCGACGCCACCCCCGATGCCTCCCTCGATCCGGTTCTGGCATCGGAACGCCGTATTCGCCGCCGCTTGGAGATTTCTACTTCAACGAACCGGCCCCATCCTTTGACAACCCTGATTATCAGGAGATGGGTGAGAACCCTCTGACACGTGATTGTCAGTTCCAGCAGGACTGGACAGGTGAACTTGGAGATGCCAGTAGTCTGGAGACTTCGCCAGACACTGGTTTTGTCTCACCCCCTACCGTGGCTACGGAGGAGGGGGCAACCTACAGTGTGGTGCTGACACGGGCGGCCAGGGTCTTGGGCCTTGAGCTCCCCGTCGTGGCTGTGAGGACTAACCACACCTCACTGAGGTCCTTAAACCGCAGTCCAGCTCGGCTGAGCCTCTGCTGCCGTTTAATGAGGCCTTGACTGACGTTCTTTTGGGCACTTGGTCCAGGCCGGCTACAGGTCTGCCTGTAGATAGGAACGTGGCCAGACACCACCGCCCGGCCCCGGGCAACCCTTGTTTCCTGTCCACCCATCCCACCCCAGAAAGCCTGGTCATCCAGGCCTCCAACTTCCAGACCGCATTCCCGACGCCCCCCCCCTCCGATCGGGAATCCAAGAGGTACGAGCAGTATGGAAGGAAGGTATTCTCCTCCCTAAGCTTAGGGCTGCGGTCAGTCAACACTGCGTGCCTCTTGGGCCGTTATACCCACTCTCTGTGGAACACGGTCGCGGACGTGCTGCCACAATGTCCGGCGGAAGTCCAGACTAAACTCACCGAAGCCCTTGCGGAGGGTCGAGATGCAGCACGGTACTCCATCCGGTGTGGACTGGATACCACGGACTCATTGGGCAGAGCGATGGCAACGAGGGTGGCGATTTGTCGCCACGCTTGGTTGAGGTCCGCCATCTTTTCGGCTGATGTCCAGGACATACCGTTTGATGGCCGTCGCCTCTTTGGTGACAAGGCAGACTGAGCGCTTTAAGGACTCCAGCGCTACGGCCAAGTCCTTGGGCCTCTCGGCCCGCGCCAGCAAACGGCTGCCTTTCGCTCCTTTCGTGGCCAAGGAAGGGGCACCCCCACACGTCCTGCCAGCCACGGGCCGCAGATTAACGTTCAGCGCGGTGGCGGATCGGGAATCCAAGATGTACGAGCAATACGGCAAAAAGGTATTCTCCTCCCCGAGTTTAGGACTGCGGTCTTCCAACACCGCGTGCCTCTTGGGCCGCTACACCCACTCTCTGTGGGACACGGTCGCGAACGTGCTGCCAGAAGCCCGGCGGACGTCAAGGCTAAACTCGACCAAGCCCTTGCGGAGGGTCGAGATGTGGCACGTTTTTCCTTCCGGTGTGGGCTGGATACCACCGACTCACTGGGCAGAGCGATGGCAACGACAGTGGCGATTCGTCGCCACGCCTGGTTGAGGTCCGCCAACTTTTCGGCCGATGTCCAGAATACACTCATGGACATGCCGTTTGATGGCCGTCGCCTTTTTGGCGACAAGGCCTCTCTGCCCCGCGCCAGCTAACGGGTGCCTTTCGCTCCTTTCGTGGCCAAGGAAGGGGCGCCCCCACACGTGCTGCCAGCCACGCACTGCAGACTAATTTCCAATGCGGTGGCGGCCGTGGCGGCGGTCGGGGACAACGGCGAGGTCAGTCCGCACCTACCCCTGCAGCATCCGCCTCAAAACCCTCCTAGTCCGAGCTTTCAGGCCCATGTGACGCCAGTGGGGGGCATGGTTCGCCATCACCTCCTCCACTGACAGGTGGGTGCTGCAAATCGTCCGAAGGGCTACTCCCTCCCCTTCGAGGCGACCCCTCCAGGCATACCACCGCAATACCACTGCGTGTCGTGGGATCACTTGCGACTTCTGCAGGAGGACATTACGGCCCTCTTGGCCAAGGGGGCCATCGAGTGCGTTCCTGGGCCAGAAGTAGGGTGTGGTTGCTACTCCCTCTACTTTCTGGTACCCAAGAAGGGCAAAGGGGGCCTACGCCCTATCTTGGATCTACGGAACGTCAACGGCTTCCTCCGGAAGGAGAAGTTCAAAATGCTGACACTAGCTCAGGTCTTAGCTGCCCTGGACCCAGGAGACTGGATGGTAGCGTTGGACTTGCAAGACCCATATTTCCACATTCCTGTCCTGCCGGCCCACCGACGCTACCTGCGGTTCAAGGTAGGCCACGAGCACTTTCAGTTTACCGTGCTCCCCTTCGGCCTTACCAGCGCCCCACGAGTGTTCACGAAGGTGATGGCGGTGGTCGCAGCTCACCTGCGCAGGTTAGGGGTTTCAGTCTTCCCCTACCTCGACGACTGGTTGTTGAAGGCGGGCTCGCCCCAGACAGTCATCAGCCACCTCCAGACGACGGCAGATCTCATGCACCAGCTGGGGTTCTCCATCAATGTGCCGAAGTCACACCTTTGCCCCTCCCAGAAGCTTCTTTTCATCGGAGCAGTTCTCGACTAGGCGCAGTTTCGGGTTTATCCTCCCGAACAGCGGGTTCGGAATATTCAGGCTCTGATTCCGATCTTTCAGCCTTTATCCTGAGTCTCTGTCAGGTTGACGCTGCGGCTTCTGGCCTCCTGCATCCTTCTGGTGCATCACGCCCGATGGGGGATGAGGGCTGTGCAGTGTGACCTGAAGTTTCAGTGGGCCCAGCATCTGGGCAACCTGTCCGACCATGTCCTGATCTCGGAGGGCACTGAGAGACCGCTGCAGTGATGGCTCATGAACCGCGATTGGGTCAGCGGCAGATCCCTCTCCCTTCCGTAGCACGTGGTTGTGACGGACGCGTCTCTCCAGGGCTGGGGGTGGCCACATGGGAGAGGTGGAGATCAGAGGCCTCTGGTCTCCGGCAGAGTCCCGGCTCCATATCAGTCTTTTGGAGCTGCGGGCGGTTCGTCTAGCACTGAAGGCATTCCTCCCCTCTGTCCGGGGGAGTGTAGTGCAGGTGTTCACGGACAACACCACCGCCATGTGGTACTGCAACAAACAGGGCGGGTGGGGTCGTGGACCCTCTGCCAGAAGGCTCGGCGTCTCTGGCAGTGGCTGGAACATCAGGGCGTGACCCTGGTGGTTCAACACCTGGCAGGTTCTCTGAACGCCAAGGCAGACTAACTCAGCCGACGGTGCATGATGGATCACGAATGGCGTCTGAACTCGGACGTGGCGCAAGGTCTCTTTCTGCAGTGGCGAGAGCCTTGGTTAGATCTATTCGCCACTGAAGAGAACGCGCAATGTCATCAGTTCTGCGTGTTGGAATTTCCAAGGCGGCACTCACTCGGAGGCTCTTTTCGTCGCGAGTGGAGTTGTGGTCTGTTGTACGCATTTCCGCCTATACCACTTCTGCCCAGAGTGCTGAAGAAGATCAAACGCGACCGAGCCCAAGTCATCCTTGTGGCTCTGGACTGGGCACGAAGGTACTGGTATCCTGAGCTACTCAGTATGTCAGTCGATCCCCCAGTTCAGGAGAACCTTCTGTCGCAGCAGCAGGGGACGGTCCACCACCCAAACCTGTCCAGTGTCCACCTCCATGCTTGGAGATTGAGCGGCGACAGTTGAGGCCATTTGACTTGCCTCCTGAAGTCTGTAATGTAATTCTGGCAGCCAGGCGTCCCTCCACAAAGTCGGTATACGCCTGCAGGTGGAACAGATTTGTGGCATGGTGCACAGCAAAGGCTGTGGATATCCTCTCTGCCCCTCTTTCTGAGGTTCTTCTCTTCCTTCTTTCTCTTGCCCAGCAGGGCTCTGCTCTGGGCATTTTTAAGGGCTTCCTTTCTGCCCTTTCAGCCTTTCTAATGCTGCCTGATCAACCGTCTTTGTTCAAGTCCCCCATTGTAACTTTGTTTCCAAAAGGCATCACACACGTTTCCCCCTGTTCCGTTTGTGATGCCTCAGTGGGACTTGAACCCTGTTCTTACCTATCTGATGTGCGCTCCCTTTGAGCCACTTCACAACTGTCCTCTCCGCCTTCTTACTCTGAAGACTGCTTTCCTGGTTGCCATCACCTCTGCCAGGAGAGTGAGTAAGCTCCAGGCTCTTTCATCCAAACCTCCTTTCCTTTCTGTCCATACGGACAAGATTGTTGCCAACTAGACCCTCTTTCCTGCCCAAGGTTGTCATGGCCTTCCACATCGGGCAGTCTATCACCTTGCCCACCTTCTTTCCGCCACCGCATCCCTCAAAAGAGGAAGAGCGGCTCCACCGTCTGGACCCAAAACGTGTGCTTTTGTTCTATCTAGATCGCACACGCCAGTTCCGGGTGGATGACCAACTCTGTTGATTACGTGGGTGCTAAGAAGTGACGGGCGGTGCACAAGCGGACCATCTCTCGGTGGGTCGTCTTGTGTATCAAGGCATGCTACTCCTTGACTAAGTAGGAGCCTCCTGTTGGGCTGAGGGCCCATTCCACTCGGGCCGCGGCGGCTTCCACTGCCTTGGGCCGGGGAGTCCCTTTGCAGGACATCTGTCAGGCAGCTATGTGGGCCTCGCTACACACGTTCGCAGGACACTACTGCCTGGACAGCCAAGTCCGGAGGGATGGCTTCTTTGGCCGTTCCGTCCTCCAGGACTTTCTGGTGTGATTATTGGTTCGCAGACCCACCACCGGGGTTGGTATTGCTGGGGTATCTATTATAAGGTAAGGATTCTAATACTAACCTGTTTCTTTCAGATGAACAAGTTACTTACCTTCGGTAACGATATATCTGTAAGAAACAGTAGTTGATATTAGATTCCTTACCGCTCCGCCCATCCTCCCTGTTCTGCGAACCGATATCTAGGGTTAAGGTCATTCCCTTTCAGGGCCCTAGTTTCAATGGCACCAGTGTTGGTTTTTTTACATGGCTCTGCGTTTTTGTCGCGGAAAAGCTGTGTATAAGAACTGACGTCAGCGCACGAGGGCGGCGTCTAAGTACTCCAGCGACGTCATCCCGGCGACGACTAAGGACGCGGAGCCTCAGACGACGCCAACCGACGCGCAAGGGTACTGCTACGCAAAAGTTTCCGGATCCAGACTGACGCCGGGGGATATTCTAAGGTAAGGAATCTAATACTAACTACTGTTTCTTACAGATATATCGTTACCAAAGGTAAGTAACTTGTGCATTTGTTCCACCCCTTTCCTTCTGGTACTTGGACGGTAGGTTCACGTGTACGTCTGCATCCCTACACCATGGTTATTCCAGTGTATGGCCTACTCATAACCTTCTCCCTTTTTCATTGCTGACTCCTCTGCAGTCTTCTGGGTTGGGGTCTCTTGGCTGTGCCTCAGTCCTTGGCTCTTTACAGGGGATACGGTACTCCTTGATGGTGTTGTTTTGGGGATGATTTATCGTTACTCATCTGTTCCAGATTTGTTGCCCCTTCACTGTTGTAGATTGTGGTTGCAGGCTTTCTGTCGTCTGTTATGACATTTTTCACATGGATTTTTGCCTCCAGGGTGGATATCGCCTTCGCTTTGCAGGGTTGCTTCTCAGAAGCGGGGCACTGCTCTTTTCCTTCCATGACTTTCAGTAACACGGTGCCTGGCACTGTCCCTCATGGTTCTTCACCATTCGCTTCTTTCTTTTCTGTTTCACTGATTTTTTCGCACACTGTTCCCATACTCTCACAGTTTTGTTTGTGATGGCTCCGCGTTGTGGCACAGAAAAGTTCTCCAAAGAAAACTGATGTCAGCGCTTTGGGGTGGGACTTATGTGACCTCGCTGACGTCACGTCTGCGGACCGCGTCAGGGCAGAGTCGCGTGGTACCCAGTCTCACTCCTGGGGATAACTCTACATTAAGGAATCTGCAGCTAGAATCGTCTCTCCCAAATACACAGTTACCGAAGGTAAGTAACCTGTACTTCTGACCTCCCAAGAGCATAGGCCCTCATCCCTGAGGGCCAGAAACTAGTCTTTGGTGGCAAACTAGTCCGGACAAATCAGCTAGCACATTCATAGTTGGTAGGTTTTCAGGGGGCACCTCTAAAGTGCCTCCTGAGTGCCTGTATTAATAAATCCATCTCTTGAAACCAGTATGGGCTTATTAATACAAGATGTTTTAAACCAAACATCTTTGGTTTCAGTCCAGCCATCATGTAGCTGAGGAACTAGTTTTTGACTAGTGCCCACCACATGTACTTAAAATGGCTTCGCTGATCACTTGCACTGGCAGTAGTTGAACTGACCAGCACAGGGCCATATCTGCCCATGCAGATAGATCTACACATGTATCTTAGTACACCCTGCTTTAGGGCTGTAAGGCCCGAGGTAGGGGTGACTTACCTATAGTCCATGCAGTGTCTGCAGGCATTGCACCCAGGTATGTTCTACCATGTGGTGTGTTCACTTTTTGTCTGCATCAAGACACGCGTCCTGCAGTGGCAGTTTGAATTGGCTTGATGAGGGGGTCCCTTAGGGTGATATAATACAGGCAGCAGCCCTTAGAGAACCTCTTTTTATTCTTGTCTTAGGCACTAGGGTACCATTTACTAGGGTTCTTGCAAGGAGTGCTAAAAGTATTGCCAATTGGGGAAACAGTTGCACATTGTAGGTGTTAGACCTGACATCCTTGGTGTGGGTCCCCCATCCACTTTTTCGCCCTCTTCATGTATGACCCCTTTTTTGTGCTGGACTAAGACTTGCTGAGAACGGCACCCCTGCTAACCAGGGCCACGGTGCAACTTCTCCCTTTCAAAGTATAACCACAAACAGTGTATCTGACCCGGAGTAAATGGTAGGAACTCCAAATTAGTGTCCCTAACATCAGGTGTATATGAGACATTCTTGTCGGGGAATGAAGGTTAGACCCGGAGCATAGAAATGACCTTTGCAGAGAAATGTCCAGATTCCTAACCTCATAGTGGGCCCCAGATGTGTAGTCAAATGTCTGGGCTATCTCCCACAGCCTGGGGGTGGCTGGCTGCCGCCATATAAGAGAGGCGGGGTAGTTCTGGCAAGTGTCCGGCTTGCAACAATGCCGGCCCCACTTCCCGCGGAGCGTCTGACACCCCGGCCTCCCTCCTTCAAAGTACCGGCGTGCCATCTGGCCAAAAAGACCCACAACAGAAACCTGGGTGGAGGGGGAACACCCTACCTGATCAAAGACTTCAAAGACCTTCTGGGATATAACTAGGGAACCTTTGAACTGGAGACTAGATCGCTTTTTGGACAAGAGAGCCCTGCTGACTTCGTCACGGATCGTACCTCATGTACGCAAAGCATCTCGCTATCCCGGGCCCTGCTGACTTTGTCGCGGCTCGGACCTTGAGAATCGTACCTCCTGTACGCAAAGCATTTCATTATCCCGAGCCCTGCTGACGTTGTCTCAGCTCGGACCTTGAGAATCGTACCTCCTGTACGCAAAGCATTTCACCATCCCAAGCCCCGCTGACGTTGTCACGGCTCGGACCTTGAGAAACGTACCTCCTGTACGGGAAGCATTTCACCACCACAAGCCCTGCTGACTTCGTCGCGGCTCGTGCCTTGAGAATCATACCTCCTGTACGCAAAGCATTTCACCACCACGAGCCCTGCTGACTTTGTCGCGGCTCGTGCCTTGAGAATCATACCTCCTGTACGCAAAGCATTTCACCACCACGAGCCCTGCTGACTTTGTCGCTGCTCGTACCTCGAGAATCGCACCCCTACTCTTGGACTGTGAGTACCCAAGTCGCCCTAGCTACTCGAACCCGCCCCGGACTGACTTATTGTGGAATTGTACTGTCATTGGGCCTTGTGATAAATCAATATATAAAGGATACTATATTTTCATAGAAAACCGGTGTTGGGTCCGTTTGTAGTGTGGCAAGATATTACTGCATATGATCATAAATGCTTTACACTGGCCCTCGAGGTTCAGTTTGACTGCTTGGTGATACTAATAAGGGGGATAGCCCCCTATCCTAACTAGAGGAGGCAGGTCCTGGCTGGGACAGAGGTACTCACCCCTGCCCACCTGAGACCGTCCAATCTAACATTGGTGGCAGCGCATGGGATCCGAACTTGCATTCATGATTTATGTACAGTTATTTGTTGATCCATTCCCTTTTGAGTGCAGGCCATAACAAAACCACTTAATCTTTGGTCTAACAATTGAAACTCCCCACGGCAACATGAGTTATGTTATGTTATGCGGGGGTTTTGTATAGCGCTCAGCTACTCCAAAGGAGTGTCCCGGCGCTTTCAGACCAACAGGTCAGCAACTAACACATAACACAACAGGAAATAGGACCGGTAAAAAAAGAAAACAGAAAACTAGAGACAAAACAACCAGGTTTTAAGTCCCTTTCTAAAAGCAAGCAAATTGAGTCTTACAGGACCAGCCGCGAGTCCGAGCTTTGAGGAAGAGCAACTAGAGAATTACGCCCATAAGGAATTAAGACAATTTTGTAAAGAATTTAAGATCACCACAGGCCTCAACACAAAAGAGGATCATCAGAAGGCGCTAAGGGCCTGGTTAGCATCCCGAGATCCCCCACCCCACGTAGAAGGAACTGGTATGAGAGATGGGGAGCAGGAAGGGCCAGGGGAGCTGGAGAGAAGCTTCCCCCGCGCGTAGTAGTGTGTCAGACAGAGGCCTGTCGCCAGAGGAGCTAGCCGATAGGGAGAAAAGCAGAGCTCATGAGTTAGAACTCACCAAGTGAAAAATGTAAGGAGAACTGAAATTAACGGAAAGGAAGTTAGCCCTGGAGGAGATGAGGTTTCAAGGGGAGCAGGAAGACAAAAGGTTGCAGCGGGAGCATGAGGGGACGATATTGCAGTTGGAACATGAGGAGTCTCGTGGAGCTAGAGCTCAAGGCTAGGAGTGGAGAGCCTACTTCCCCGGGGAGCAGCACGCCCCGCTAGTAGAAGGCAAGGTACACATCCCCAAGGATGTGGTTAAGGAGTAATATAGGACTGATGACATCCAACAATGGTTCAAGGCGCCTAGTAGACCGCCGACTTACTAACCCTAGGAAGCTTGTGGTGGAGGCAGATCACTGGGTGAGCACACAGGTCCACAAAGGTCCCGTGGGAGACTATGCCACGGGTGGGCAGGGTGCCTGGCGGCGAGGAGGGGGGAATTAGGGTAAACAGCGGGAGAGTCCCCCAGGGCCCCAAAGTAACAACCCCGGGACCCACAACAAGGTTCCCAGCCTCCCCCTAGGACCACCACCGAAGCCCCCACCGGTAGGCCAGTACCCAGGGCCCGCATTCTTTGTTATAAATGTCAACAACAGGGGCACTACGCCAGTGCCCCCCAGTGCCCCCTGTCCAAGCAACCAGCACCCTCTGGGGCCCCCACCCGCCAGGTAGCCAGTTTAGCACTGGGGGAGGAGTTAGACACCCCAGAGAAATGGGGACCTGTAGCTATGTCCCTGGTCTCCTTAGGAGACGGAGAAATGGTCCTCCGAACCCAACTGCCTGCCAACACTAAATACAGGCAGTGGGTGACCATCAATGGGCAGAGGGCGGGAGCCCTCCGAGACACTGGTGCAAGTGTCACTGCGGTCAGCTGTCACCTGGTCTCTGAGGACCAAATTGTACCTCACCCTTTTTGTCCCGTGTTGGGCGCAGATAACTCTGAGAGTCTGTCGCATGGTCCAAATTCCCATTGAGTTTTTTGGGGCGGGGGGGGTTGGGGGAGTTGCTTCTAGAGATGCTGGGATTACCCGAATGGGTGTGTCACCACCCGGTCCAATGTCTGCGAAAATAGATGCTCAACAGGGTCTGGAGTTGGAAGAATGGCCCAGGGCCCTACCTCAGAGGGAGAGGAGGAAGGGTTTGGGAGCCCGGACTCCTCGGTTCCCTCGGACCAAGAAGTAACAGACCCTGAGGAGGATGCCCTGGGACCCACCGGGGAAGAGGTAGCCGAACTGGGGGATATACCTGAGCTGAACCAGTGGCAGCAGGACGGTGGGCCCTCCAGGGAGCAGTTCTGCCAGGAACAGAACTCCTGCCCCTCTCTCGTGGGCGAACGGCAGAAGGCCATCGCCCAGACAACCAGTGATCAGTCCGGTTCACACTGGGTCTACTGGGAGAACGGACTACTACATAGTGAGCCTAAGTCCGCTGCACTGGGGTCCGCCCGGGCGCTGGTGGTACCCCTTCGCTACCAGGACTTCCTACTGGGCCTGGCTCATGATGTACTTTTAGCCGGGCATCTGGGGCAAGACAGGACCTATCACAGGCATGTCACGCATTTCTGTTGGCCACGAATGCGCCAAAATGTTGAGACCCACTGCAGATCCTGCCAGACGTGCCAGGCAAGTGGAAAAAGTGGGGGGGCGGGGGGGGGGGGAGGGGGGAGCGCTAGGTTCCCCTGCAACCCTTCCCTGTTGTCGGTACCCCTTTTAAGAGAGTGGGGATCGACATCGTGGGGCCACTGGACCCCAAGACTGCTATGGGTAACAGGTTTATCCTGGTCTTGGTGGACCATGCCACCCCGGTACCCTGAAGCCGTACCACTCCGAACAGTGACGGCCCCCGTGGTGAGCCAGGCCCTGATGGGGATCTTCTCCCGTGTGGGGTTCCCCAGTGTGGTAGTAAGTGACAGGAAGACCAACTTCATCTCGAAGTATATTAAGTCCCTGTGGCAGGAGTGTGGCCTTACGTACAAATTCACAACTCCTTACCACCCCTAAGGAAATGGGCTGGTGGAACGTTTCAACCGGACCCCTAAAGGCATGATTATGGGCCTGGAGGAGCCCCTGAGGCATAATTGGGTCGTCCTCTTACCATGTAAATGTCAGATTGGCCAAGGGTCAGTAGTGTACTTGGGACACCAGGTAGGGAGCGGCCAAGTGGTGCCCCTCCACCCCAAGATTGCAGCCATCTTGGCCTGGGAACCTCCCACGACCCAAACCGAGGTTACTCATCTGTTCCAGATTTGTTGCCCCTTCACTGTTGTAGATTGTGGTTGCAGGCTTTCTGTTGTCTGTTATGACATTTTTCACATGGATTTTTGCCTCCAGGGTGGATATCGCCTTCGCTTTGCAGGGTTGCTTCTCAGAAGCGGTGCTCTGCTCTTTTCCTTCCATGACTTTCAGTAACACGGTGCCTGGCACTGTCCCTCATGGTTATTCACCATTCGCTTCTTTCTTTTCTGTTTCACTGATTTTTTCACACACTGTTCCCATACT
Organism: Lissotriton vulgaris; assembly: GCF_964263255.1. Lineage (NCBI taxonomy): Eukaryota > Metazoa > Chordata > Amphibia > Caudata > Salamandridae > Lissotriton > Lissotriton vulgaris. The sequence continues at coordinate 1,644,215,931 of NC_141695.1, forward strand.
CTCACAGTTTTGTTTGTGATGGCTCCGCGTTGTGGCACAGAAAAGTTCTCCAAAGAAAACTGATGTCAGCGCTTTGGGGTGGGACTTATGTGACCTCGCTGACGTCACGTCTGCGGACCACATCAGGGCAGAGTCGCGTGGTACCCAGTCTCACTCTTGGGAATAACTCTACATTAAGGAATCTGCAGCTAGAATCGTCTCTCCCAAATACACAGTTACCGAAGGTAAGTAACCTGTACTTCTGACCTCCCAAGACCATAGGCCCTCATCCCTGAGGGCCAGAAACTAGTCTTTGGTGGCAAACTAGTCCGGACAAATCAGCTAGCACATTCATAGTTGGTAGGTTTTCAGGGGGCACCTCTAAAGTGCCTCCTGAGTGCCTGTATTAATAAATCCATCTCTTGAAACCAGTATGGGCTTATTAATACAAGATGTTTTAAACCAAACATCTTTGGTTTCAGTCCAGCCATCATGTAGCTGAGGAACTAGTTTTTGACTAGTGCCCACCACATGTACTTAAAATGGCTTCGCTGATCACTTGCACTGGCAGTAGTTGAACTGACCAGCACAGGGCCATATCTGCCCATGCAGATAGATCTACACATGTATCTTAGTACACCCTGCTTTAGGGCTGTAAGGCCCGAGGTAGGGGTGACTTACCTATAGTCCATGCAGTGTCTGCAGGCATTGCACCCAGGGATGTTATATCATGTGGTGTGTTCACTTTTTGTCTGCATCAAGACACGCGTCCTGCAGTGGCAGTTTGAATTGGCTTGATGAGGGGGTCCCTTAGGGTGATATAATACAGGCAGCAGCCCTTAGAGAACCTCTTTTTATTCTTGTCTTAGGCACTAGGGTACCATTTATTAGGGTTCTTGCAAGGAGTGCTAAAAGTATTGCCAATTGGGGAAACAGTTGCACATTGTAGGTGTTAGACCTGACACCCTTGATGTGGGTTCCCCATCCACTTTTTCGCCCTCTTCATGTATGACCCCTTTTTTGTGCTGGACTAAGACTTGCTGAGAACGGCACCCCTGCTAACCAGGGCCACGGTGCAACTGCTCCCTTTCAAAGTATAACCACAAACAGTGTATCTGACCCGGAGTAAATGGTTGGAACTCCAAATTAGTGTCCCTAACATCAGGGGTACAGGAGACATTCTTGTCGGGGAATGAAGGTTAGACCCGGAGCATAGAAATGACCTTTGCAGAGAAATGTCCAGATTCCGAACCTCATAGTGGGCCCCAGATGTGTAGTCAAATGTCTGGGCTATCTCCCACAGCCTGGGGGTAGCTGGCTGCCGCCATATAAGAGAGGCGGGGTAGTTCTGGCAAGTGTCCGGCTTGCAACAATGCCGGCCCCACTTCCCGCGGAGCGTCTGACACCCCGGCCTCCCTCCTTCAAAGTACCGGCGTGCCATCTGGCCAAAAAGACCCACAACAGAAACCTGGGTGGAGGGGGAACACCCTACCTGATCAAAGACTTCAAAGACCTTCTGGGATATAACTAGGGAACCTTTGAACTGGAGACTAGATCGCTTTTTGGACAAGAGAGCCCTGCTGACTTCGTCACGGATCGTACCTCATGTACGCAAAGCATCTCGCTATCCCGGGCCCTGCTGACTTTGTCGCGGCTCGGACCTTGAGAATCGTACCTCCTGTACACAAAGCATTTCATTATCCCGAGCCCTGCTGACTTTGTCTCAGCTCGGACCTTGAGAATCGTACCTCCTGTACGCAAAGCATTTCACCATCCCGAGCCCCGCTGACGTTGTCACGGCTCGGACCTTGAGAAACGTACCTCCTGTACGCGAAGCATTTCACCACCACAAGCCCTGCTGACTTCGTCGCGGCTCGTGCCTTGAGAATCATACCTCCTGTACGCAAAGCATTTCACCACCACGAGCCCTGCTGACTTTGTCGCGGCTCGTACCTCGAGAATCGCACCCCTACTCTTGGACTGTGAGTACCCAAGTCGCCCTAGCTACTCGAACCCAACCCGAACTGACTTATTGTGGAATTGTACTGTCATGAGGGCCTTCCTAGATATAGATATATTTATTTGCACAATTAATTAAAATCATTGCAATTCTTACAAAAATAGAAGATAAAAAGAAACTTTCAGTGCTCAATTTAAAGGAGAAAAAATGCAAGTTCATGTCTGACTGACTGAAGTATCATGGGGGGTATCTGCCGGTAACATTAGATTAATCTTAGTCATGAATTTCACAAAGCGGGCGGCCTTTTGTGCTGAGTCCCCCTTCATGCATTCCTCTAGTGCTTCATGGCAGGTACGCACATTGAGAATTTTCCAGATGAGGCGCAGCCAGTAAGTTCAAAGGGGGAGTAAAGTTCTGCAGATACAAAGGACATGAAATAAGTTTTCTTCCCCATTGTTGCAATAGCTGTCATCAGTTTGGGTAATATTCCGGACTGTGTTTACCCTCCACGTTGGCTGGGCTTTTCTTCCTGCCGGGCTGTTCTCTGCCTTTTCTCCTGGCCGGGCTGTGCTCCACTTCCTCGTTGGCCGGGCTTGGCTCCGCCAAAAACCACACTAGGACTCCCAGGGGCCTGAGCGCGGCGAGGACGCCGCAAAGCATCATCAAACTTGCGCCAGGAGGCGCATAAAGCTCCGGGTGGACTCTTGTCCTGCGGGACGCGGGCGGGAATCGCGCGGGAGCGCGGCGGGACAAGCCGGGGACAAGGGCGGGACCGTCTGGGGCCATGGGAGGCCGGGCAGGGCCACCACTCTAGCTTGCTTCCCACTGACTTAATCACTGTAAGGTATCTTACATATTGTTGTGCAACTATTTCATTACTGTAGTATAGGGCCTGTTGTATTATTAGAGCATTAGACAAGTTCATATGCCAATGTCTACACGGTCAGGAAAGGGTAGGGGGGGGTGCGTTAGTGGCACGTTAGATCAGTTTATTACCCGAGCATACTCTGTTCTTGAACATGAAATTGCCATTACTGAGCGACGCCTTTCCACTTAACCACTGAACCATAAATGTTCTTCCTTGGGGCCACTAGCATTGGTCACCTCCCCAGTAAATGTAGAAGAGCGCACTGAAGGCGACACACTCTGCAATGTACTGATTAGTTCATGTAGCTCAGGGGTTAACCTCGAGAAGTGTGTTGTGCAGGGGCCTCTAATTCAGTCGGATCCCCTGATTCCATCGCAGGCGGTCACCTCAAACAGGGAATACAAATGTACCAGCAATACTACACACCCCACTGGGTACTTTAGTGCAGCCAGAGTTAGTGACCGTTATAGGGCCTAACACAGCTCCTGTTGAAAGAAAAAAAGTGGGTAGCGGTCAGAAGGGGGGACGCTCAAAAACCTCTAAGAAATTCAGAACAAAAACATATTATGCAAGTGAGAAACCAATGGGCCCGGGGAGGTTAGTGAAACCTATATCTATATCCTCAAGAGACAAACTACCTAGCGGTAACCCGGTTTCTCGAAATTCGTCTGAGCCGGTAACCCCTTGTCCAAAGCCACTCCTTCCTACAGGCACTATATCCCAGACTCCCCTCATTGCTCATATAGAGCAAATTGTGAAATCACCCATACTTCCGCTACTCGAGAGGGTAAAGGTATTATCGGAGAGACTGGATACACACTTGATAATTTCTTTTCTGTCAAGTCATTAATTAAACTACATTCTAGAAATAGACAGGATGACTGTGAATTGAAACAAAATCCTCCGGTAGATTCTACATCCATACCTGTGTTGGTATCTGCAACCACCGCTGCAACTTCTAGGCCCCTGTCCGGAACTAAACCTGCAGCAATAGACAACCCAACACATAATGCCCAACCAAGCAGAACATCCACAAATCTAACTTTGGCTAAAGGGGTAAAAGAACTCCCCCGAAGCGTACCCATGCAGGGCCGGGAAGTAGATAACAACCAAAGTAAAACAGCCAGGCACTGTAGTGATCAACTTGCATCAAACCAAAAGCCCGGTATGGTAAGGATAGTTGACCAAAACTCAACCCATATCACCTTGCTGCCCGCATGTCTACCCTTTGAAGTTGTACTAACTGGAGTTCCACAGCTTAAGGCCGGTAAATTCGAATCTTACCAGGAACTCAAAAACAAAACTACTTATTGGTTGAATAAGAACAGACCGCTCCCGACCCAAATTGATGGTCAGGTTCTTCTCGTAAGAAGGGTTAACTGGGTTGGCAACTGGATTAAGGACACTTCGGGAGACTGTATCCTAGTATCCTCGTAAACTTCAGTGACGTACGTGTTGCGAGGTTTATATGTAATCAGCGGTATGGTCACGATCGTAGTGGAATTGGCACTTATGATTTGAGCCACTTCCACCTGCAATCCGCCTACTCGCAACACACACAGAATCCCTATTATCCATTTGGGGGGGTTCGGGGGGTGCAAGGCAGGCCTATTTTTAATAATTACTTTACCCACACAGGCCCTGCCACTAACAGAAGCCCAGACTTTCACGGCATAGATCATGGATATTGACATGGTGATTACTGTCCCTCTAACTTGGTGTTAAATGTCATTGATAGAACTTGGTGTACTGGTAGCAGGATGTTCGTAGAACAGCAAGGGATCTCTCAAACCTCTGATAGTGTCCTTCCAACTAAAGTTGCTAGCCGTAAGAACAGGCTGGCGCCCAAACTATCTATCACCCAGAGCAGCTGTGGGAGCCTTGAGAGTGAGGGAAAACGCCACGAGACTGTAACTGAGATCGGAATAAGTGGCACTGAGGACGCTTATGACGAATCCCATGAAATCAGCCGGACCCCGCCAGACCACTTTACAGGGCTGGGAAATACCCTTAGTTTGCAGGCTATCACTTTGCTGCATTCGATAAGAGCCTACTGGGTCACAGGATAGTTCATATCTAGCGCCAATACATATAGCCCATGATCTAGCTGTAGTTGACTCCACTATAAAGATTCTTAGCTGGAATATAGCGGGCATTTCTAAAAAATTAGATCTGCCAGATTGGAATATCCTGGTTGAGTCGTATATGATTTGCATTTTCCAGGAGACCTGGAGCTTGGTGCCTTACCATAAAGTTGGCTATACCACCTATTTCTTACCAGCAGTATCCCCTCCCACAGGGAGAGGGCGCCCTATAGGTGGGCTCCTAATCTGGGCTAGCACCTCCCTGTGATGTCGCATTAAGCAGATGCAAAGCAATTTCCCTGATATTTTAAGGATTTCAGTCAGAGGTGCACGGAGAGGGAGAACATCGGAAATATTTAATATATATGCCAGAGGCACTAAAGGTGGAGTTCCATCCTCCACAGTTACACTCCTGGAAAACGAACTCAGGCAATGCCACCACAGCATGCATGTCCTGTTTGCGGGGGACTTCAACTGTACATCTGAGCCCCTTGCGGCAGAGGAAATCCTAGGAGGGGAATTCCTACACCGATAAAGAGGTAGTCGCAACGTGCTATACAGTTGAACACACTAGTAATGGAGTTTGGCCTAAGGCAGCAAACGGCAGAACTGTTTCAGATTCATCTGGGGCACACACGTATAATAGGGTTAATCATTCCACAAGGATTTTTTATATTCTCCTTGATTTTAAGCTTTGGCGTCTTCATGCAGGATATGGAAATACATTCGACTGCTGATAGCGATCACAACCCACTCTCTCTAAGTCTACATTCTCTGTGTCCGTGTTTGCATGGTCCTGTAGCATTAGTTGAAACAATGTCAACCTTAGAAGTCCGTCCATCTAATTGTGGGAGGCGCCTGAAATGGTGTAAAGTTGTTTTGGACGAGGGGAAAGTCCAGGATATAGGGGCGCTCTTGTTAGCAGCACTGACTAAGTTGGATATGACTCTTGTAGACCAATGTGATCCATCTAGGGTGTCGGCAATATTCCAAGACACCACTAAAGCACTGGGGAATCTATTTTTAGTCCAAAGCAAAGGTGTGGCACAGAGGAAGCCCCAAAAGTCTATTGGCAAAGAGGGTTGGTATACAACAAAATGCCGACATAAGAAATCTGCATTAATTAAGGCAGTTAAGTGCAAGTCCCAAGCATTGATCCAGCTGGCCAGGAAAGAGTATAAATTGACTATCAGAAGCTAAAAAAGAGTGGGAGGACCAGTCTTGGCAAGCACTTAAGGAGGCCAGCATTGGGAGAGATGCCGGCCCCTTTTGGAATTTATTAAGATCAAAGAATAGACCTGATAATGACCTTATAACGTGCAATATTACATGCCAAACGTGGTTCGACCACTTCTTGAAACTGTACTCGTGTCCACAGGGTGGCCTAAATGAGTCCATCCCCAAAGCAACCCGGTGACCTTCGGGGAACCTAATAGCTACCCCTTCACAGAAAAAGAAGTAGAAAATGCTATGAAGTGCATAGTACCACATGAAGCAGCAGGTCCCGACTGTATTCCCGGAGACCTTCTTCGATCTGACCTGCCCAAATGGGGAAAGCTTATTTCCATCTTAATTAATGCCATTGATAATGGTGCAACAATCCCTGAGTCGTGGAAGGGGGCAGAGGTCGTCCCAATTTTTAAAAAGGGGCGCAGGGACGACCCTGCCAATTACCACCCAATAAGCCTGATCGACTCCACCCAGAAGGTGGTCGAGAAGGTGGTACTTGAGAGAATCTTGCAATGGGCTGATGACAATAAAATCCTTTCGGACTACCAAGCAGGATTTTGGGCTGGCACTGGGACTATAGAGTAGGCATTTAGATTGTTACTTATTATTGGAAAGTGGTTCTCATAGGAAAAGGCAGTCTTTACCTCTCATTTATCGATCTAAAGACTGCCTTCGACCTGGTCCCCCGGTAACGCCTATGGGGAGTGTTGTCCAAAATGGGGATCCCCCCAAACATTCTGTCAATATTAGTGAGGCTCCATGATGGTAACTTCGCACAAGTGAGGAGGGGCCCACAGGGGCCGAAGACAAATAGAATTCCAGTCAATAGGGGTGTCCGCCAGGGATGTGTTCTTGCTCCCACTCTGTTCTCACTTTACGTGAACGGTGTGGTGGAGCACTTGCTGAAAGGTCCATTTGATGCACCATCCCTGGCAGGCGAGCGAATTCCAACTCTCCTATTCGCTGATGACACCCTCCTTATTTCTAAGTCCCCTGTGGGCCTTCAGAGCCTCCTTGATAGTTTTCAGTCATTCTGTATCTTGAGAGGGCTTGTAATAAATACAGATAAAACTAAGAAGTATTTGGTACTGAACCCACCAAAAAAGCTTGGGCGGCCCCCAGTCTTGAACCTTGTATCATTGGAAAGGGTTACAGTATTTGATTACCTTGGCATACGCATTTCCGATATCATGCAGTCGAACACACACATACAGAAAATGCTTTTAAGCCATAAAAGGGTAGTGGGGGCTATCCTTAAGGAACAACGCTCTTCATCAACTAGACCCATCGCCCCAGTTCTTGAGATATGTACGGCGAGACGAGTGAGCTCGGCCCTATATGGAGCCGAACTGTGGGGTACAAGCAATATGGAACACTTGACAAGATCTGATTCCTTAAAGAACTAATGTCACTCCCCCAGACCACTCCCTCGGTCCCACTGTTACTTGATCTGGGGTGTCACTCGATTAATCTGGCAAAAGTCCGACCGCTCCTATTATGGGCTCGGTTGTGGCGAGTGCCGGAGTTGGCAAAATAATCGGAGGGTCTGTCGGAAGTAATGTCCATGATGGGATGGCATAAAATAAATTGGCTAAAAGACGTCAAATCCTTGCTCTGTGATTTGGGCCTCACTGATGCATGGGAAAATAGATCTGCCCCACCTATGGCAGTATTGAAGAAACTTTATTGGAGATGGGTATCTAGCAAAGGCAACTCTGATCCCAAACTAGGCAGAATAACGGATGAGTTTTTGAGGATCAAGGACTGGGCATTCTGTGAACCCTATCTTGATATCATTCAGATGCCCTTTGATAGGGCCTTGTACTTCAAATTTAGGGTTGGCATACTACCGATACGTGAAGTGACTGCCCGTGGGAACGTTCCGTTCCAAACATAACCTTTTTGTCCAAATTGCGAGTCTAGAATAGAATCAATTGCACTCATCCTGTTTGCATGCCTGGCATATAAATCGCCAAGGAACTGTTGGCTTAAACCTTTATGTAGAGAACTGGGCACTAGAGACCACTCTGTAGCGCTGCGTATTTTTAAGTCCGATACGCTGTTGTTGTATGTATGTGGTCTGTGGAAGTTTTTGAGATGGGCCTGGTCTATCAGATTGATAAGGCGTAAAGAAAATATTTAATCTCTGATTTTATTCTCATGTGCAAGTAGTTTTTATCCTTCTATTTTGCGTTTTATTATTGATGTAATATGTGTACTTTTTAGAAAAATTGCGGGAAATTGGCACCTAGGTGTTCATGTTCATGTAAATTGAATCTTATTATGATAAAGTATTGCTCCATGTTTATGCTTTTAAGATATGTTTTTATCGAAATAAAGCCTATTTCATACTCCTACTCAATAGCGGCACTGAGAGGAGATGCCTGCTTTGTACTTCCTTCCATAGTTGTACCCCACCAGAGGGATTAGCCCAAAACGTAGTCTCATTAACTGATGTTTCACTAATGGGCTCATGGAAGATGACATCTAGTGTGATAGGGTTTTTAGGTCATAGAGTTTTGACGCCCAGCAACCATGGGATAGCTTCTTCACGGATATTGCATTGTGTTCCATTGATAGTATTTTTGCTTGTTTGGTCAGGGCTTTGGTGAGAATCCCTATGGGTAGCGAGCTTAACCACAGATCATGGGCTTCTAGAGCGTCCAAACAGAATATTAAGAATTTATTCCAAGAGTTGCTGGGATTATTTAACAATGACCAAATGCAACTCTTTAGTGTGGAGGCTTGGGCTCTTTTTGTTTTTGCACAATAGGAAATAAATCTTGCTTTCATGATCCAGTTTTGAGAAAACAATCGGAACTCCATGCGGATTTGGGCATGAGAGGTCGAATTGGGTAGGTGAAACACTCTAAGAAAACAAACTGATTGCATTCTGTCCAACCAAGTGAGCATTTTATCTTTAAAAGTAGTAGCGCCGAAGGCTATTGTTAGTAATTTGGCATCTATCACTTTGATTAGTGGAGTGAGGTCAAGAGAATGGAGAGCATTCTTAGTTCGTAGAAAGGCCCCCTCTAGGCTACGTGCCACACTTTGCATTGCCACGATTTGCGGACCTGAACTTCCTCTGTGGTCTATCCAGACTCCAAGATATTTCTAAGTTGTGACTACCTCAATGGATCTCCCAGAGATGTACCAAGGACGCCGTCTTGCTCGGCTTCTCGAGACTATCCTCACCTTAGTTTTGGAGACATTGATCTTCAGTGCATTGATTTCACAATATGCTGACAAGGAAGAGAAAAGTCTTGGAAGGCCTACCTGTGTTTGATCAAGTAGGATAGTATCGTCTGCATATTGCATTGACTAGATTTTAACAGATGCAATTCTTGGAGGGAAAGCATGGGAGCGGGCCAGCCACTCGGGTAGATCTGTAAGATACAAATTAAAAAGTAAAGGAGCCAAAATACTTCCCTGCTTTAGGCCTTTGTTGGTCGTGATTTTATTGGGTGTAGACCAACCAGCGGAGATTTTTATTTTGACCCAAGTATCAGAATACAGATCGATGAGGGCATTCAAGAAGGTCCGGGGGGCTTCCTAGGACTTACCGGCTACTATAGAAGGTTCGTCAAGGGATATGGCAGCATTGTAGGGGCCTTGACGGAACTCACCTCCAAGAAACAGCCCAAGAAAGTCCTTTGGACTCCCTCCTGTCAGAAAGCGTTTGACGCCTTGAAGGCAGCCATGTGCACAGCACCAGTAGTTCGAGCCCCTGACTTCTCAAAACAATTTGTTGTCCAGACGGACGCCTCAGAGCATGGTATAGGAGCAGTCCTCTCACAGCTGAATGAGGAAGGCCTAGACCAACCGGTAGCCTTCATTAGTAGAAGGTTACTACCCCGGGAACGGAGATGGAGTACCATTGAGCGGGAGGCTTTTGCGGTGGACTGGGCCCTCAAGAAGTTAAGGCCATACCTATTTGGTGCTCACTTCCGGGTACAAACGGACCACCTTCCCCTCAGGTGGTTAATGCAGATGAGAGGGGAAAATCCAAAACTGCTGAGATGGTCCATTTCCCTACAGGGGATAGACTTCACCGTAGAGCACCGGCCTGGCACAGACCACGCCAACGCTGACTGTCTGTCAAGATTCTTCCGCCTTAGCGAGGAGAACTCCCAAGGGGATGGGTAGTTCTTCCCGCCTTTCAGCTGGGGGGGGGAAACGTGTTAGACCTGACATCCTTGGCGTGGGTCCCCCATACACTTTTTCGCCCTCTTCATGTATGACCCCTTTTTTGTGCTGGACTAAGACGCGCTGAGTACGGCACCCCTGCTAACCAGGGCCAAGGTGCAAGTGCTCCCTTTCAATGTATAACCACGAACAGTGTATCTGACCCGGAGTAGATGGTAGCAACTCCAAATTAGTGTCCCTAACATCAGGGGTATAGGAGACATTCTTGTCGGGGAATGAAGGTTCGACCCGGAGCATAGAAATTACCTTTGCAGAGAAATGTCCAGATTCCTAACCTCGTAGTCAAATGTCTGGGATATCGCCCACAGCCTGGGGGTAGCTGGCTGTCGCCAGATAAGAGAGGTGGGGTAGTTCTGGCAAGTGTCCGGCTTGCAACAATGCCGGCCCCACTTCCAGCGGAGCGTCTGACACCCCGGCCTCCCTCCTTCAAAGTACGGGGTTGCCATCTGGCCGAAAAGACCCACAACAGAAACCTGGGTGGAGGGGAACACCCTACCTGATCAAAGACTTCAAAGACCTTCTGGGATATAACTAGGGAACCCTTGAACTGGAGACCAGATCGCTTTTTGGACAAGAGAGCCCTGCTGACTTTGTCGCGGCTCACGGATCGTACCTCATGTAAGCAAAGCATCTCGCCATCCCGGGCCCTGCTGACTTTGTCGCGGCTCGGACCTTGAGAATCGTACCTCCGGTACACAAAGCATTTCACCACCACGTGCCCTGCTGACTTTGTCGCGGCTCGTACCTTGAGAAACGTACCTCCTGTACGCAAAGCATTTCACCACCACGAGCCCTGCTGACTCTGTCGCGGCTCGTACCTCGAGAATTCCACCCCTACTCTTGGACTGTGAGTACCCAAGTCGCCCTAGCTACTCGAACCGACTTATTGTGGAATTGTACTGTCATTGGGCCTTGTGATAAATCAATATATAAAGGATACTGTATTTTCATAGAAAAACAGTGTGGTGTCCGTTTGTAGTGTGGCAAGATATTACTGTATATGATAATAAATGCTTTACACTGGCCCTCGAGGTTCAGTCTGACAGCTTGGTGATACTACTAAGGGGATAACCCCCTATCCTAACTAGAGGAGGCAGGTCACAGCTGGGACAATGGTACTCACCCCTGCCCACCCGAGACCGCTCAATCTAGGGCTGTAAGGCCTGAGGTAGGGGTGACTTACCTATAGTCCATGCAGTGTCTGCAGGCATTGCACCCAGGGATGTTATACCATGTGGTGTGTTCACTTTTTGTCTGCATCAAGACAGGTGTCCTGCAGTGGCAGTTTGAATTGGCTTGATGAGGGGGTCCCTTAGGGTGGTATAATACAGGCAGCGGCCCTTAGAGAACCTCTTTTTATTCTTGTCTCCAGGCACCAGGGTACCATTTACTAGGGTTCTTGCAAGGAGTGCTAAAAGTATTGCCAATTGGGGAAACAGTTGCACATTGTAGGGAAATAGATCTGGCACCGGGGACCTGGTTAGCAGGAACCCAGTGCACTTCCAGTCAAAATTGCATTGAATACCAGGCAGAAAGTGGGGCTAACCGTGTCAAAGAGAACGTTCCTACACAACCCCCTCCCAAACGAAAGAGAATGAGACTAACCTTTCCCAAGAGAGCATCCATCATCTAAGTGGAAAAACCTGGGAAAGCCATCTGCATTGACATGGTCAGTCCCAGGTCTGTGCTCCAATGTAAGGTCCATACCCTGTAGGGAGATGGACCACCTCAACAGTGTAGGGTTTTCACCTTTCATCTGCATTAGCCATCTGAGATGCCTATGTTCAGTTAGAAAAAGGAAGCGAGCACCAAACCGGTATGGTCTCAGCTTCTTCACGGACCAAACCACAACAAAGTATTTCCTCTCAATGGCACTCTTGCGCTACTCGCTGCGGAGTGATCTCCTGCTATTGAAAGCAACTGGTTGGTCATGGCCCTTATTGGTTTGCGATAGGACCACTCCTATCCCAAGTTCAGAGGCATCTGTCTGCACTATGAACTACTTGGAATAATCTAGAGCTTTCAGAATGGGTATTGAGCACATTGCTTCCTTCAGTGTGTCAAAAGCATTTGGCAACTCACTGTTCAGTTTACCTTCTTTGACATTTTCTTGGAGGTTAATTCTGTGAGGGGTGTCACAATGGAACCATACCCCTTCACAAACCTCCTGTAGTACCAAGTCAAGCCAAGGAATGCCCTGACAGTCTGTGTGTTCGCAGCTACCCAGTATACAATTGTCTGGAACTTGGGTTGAACTTGTCCTCTACCTACAAGGTGGTCCAAGTATATAACAGAGCCCTGCCCTATCTGGCACTTGCTTGCCTTGGTAGTGAGCCCTGCACTCTACAGAGCCTCGAGGGCTTTTTTTTCAAGATGGATCCGGTGATCCCACCAAGTGGAGCTATAGACAGCAATATCAAGATATGCTGCACTGAAAGACTCCAACCCAGCATGGACTTTGTTCACCAACCTTTGGAAGGTGGCAGGGGCATACTTGAATTCAAATGGCATTACTGTGGATTGGTACTGTCCATCTGGTGTTGAGAATGCTGATTTCTCTTTTGCTCCAGGGGTCAGATCAATGTGCCAGTATCTTGATGTTAAATCAAAAGTACTGAGAAACTTGGTTGCCCTAGCCTGTAAATAAGTTCATCTTAGTCACAGCATTGAGACCTGTATAGTCCACACACCACCTCAGCTCTGGTTTACTACCCTTGGAATTGGGTTTGGGGACTAAGACCACTGGACTGGCTCAGTGACTAGCTGAGGACTCAATCAGACCTAACTCCAGCATCTTGCTCACTTCAGCCCTGATGCTTACCTTCACTTGGTCATACTGTCTCCAATATCCACATCATGGGCACACAAGTTAGCCAGACCAGGGGTGAGAGAAAAGAGCTTAGCATACCACTCCAGGACTTGCCTGCAGTCAGCTTACTGTTGGGCAGAGAGGGTGTCTGAAAAGACCACTCCATCAACTCACCCATCTTTAGGACTGTGGGAGAGGAGGTCAGAGAGATGTTCACTTTCTTTTTCCTGATCCTCATCAGTGACCAGCACGGCTACATCGGCCCTATCATGGCAATGTTTAGGCGGTTCACATGGGTGACCATGTGAGGGTGCCTGCTGGTGCCTAGGTCAAGTTGGTAAAAAAATGTTTTTAAAAACTCACTGTTTCTTTCAAGGATAGGGTGAGGGTCACTAAATTTGTCCTAGAGTGCTTTGGGAGCCACATACTCTGGTACCCGCAGCTTTTGCCCTAGTTGAAACTACACCAATGCAGGCTTCTGGTCATACCTGAGGTTCTGGAGCTGTTGACTGCTCTCAGGGTTTTTAAGGTGTTCTCCTTGTACACAGTCATCTTTGAAAATTTGACCAGCACATAGTCCACTATATATTGTTTAGGCTCTTTGAGAGGTATCTCACAGCCTTCCTCCCCTAGACACAATGGCCTCCTTTACAGAATTGACCAAACAGAATTTCAAAGGGGATATGCATACTCCTTTCTCTGGCACTTCTTTGTGGGCGTAAAGCATGCATGTCAAAAGGACACCTAATTTCCTGAGTTTTTCAGGGAGTCCCATAATTCCTTTCATGGTTTTGTTGAATCTCTTAACTATTCATTGGGTTATGGATGATATGGTGTAGTGAACTTAAATCACACCAAATTCATTCCACATGGCGTTTAGGCATCCAGACATAAAGTTAGTACCTCTGTCTGACACCACCTCCTTAGGGAAGCCCACTCTTGTAAAGATACTCTAGAAGGCCCTGGCAACTGTAGAAGGGTACCTTGTGGCATGATCCACTACCACTAGTATAAATCTGTTACCTGATTATGTTGGAGGGTCCAGGGGGCCAACAATTTCAACCCCATCTCTTTCAAACGGAACCTCAACCACTAGGAGTGGGATTAAGAGGGCATTTGGGTGGTTACCTGCCTTACCACTGGCTTGACAGGTAACATAGGAGTTACACAACTTCTTCACCTTCTGGGACTTACCTGGCCAGTAGAAGTGGGTGACTAACCTACTCCAAGTTTTGTCCTGGCCAGGATGACCAGCTAGGGGGATGCCATGAGCTAAAGTGAGTAAGAACTCTCTGTACTGCTGAGGCAGTACCACTCTCCTAGTGGCACCAGGTTTCGGGTCTCTGGCCTCAGTGTTAAGGAGTCCCTTCTCCCAATAGGTTCTGTGGGAGCCACTGACTTACCCCTTTTCCTGATCAGCAACTTGCTGTCTCAGGCTCTCAGGAGTGGGGCAGGTCCTCTGTCCCTGGCACAGATCTTCCCTAGAGGCCCCCCTGGGCCTAGGAGCTCTGCTGTGTAAGGCCCAAGTTCCTTTTTTATTTTTTTTATTTTTGTATTTAAAGTTTGTATTTTCCCCCAAAAATCCAATGAGTGTTACAGCACACTTAATCAATGATACCAATATTATGCCATGTCACAGTCATTACATAATAAACAGAAGACATAAACAGAAAGCAATTTCACTCATATAGTCATTTGTGTTTTTCAGATGGTTGTCAGAGATGCCTCCCCGTGCCCCTCACCCAAACTGGCATTTTTCCAGTTAGTTATAGGTAGCCAGAACTTCCCCCCTAATGATCTAGCTGTTCAGCCCTTCCTATCGTAGACTGCTTTCTCCAGATTATAAATGGAGAGTAGACTTGCAATCCAGGTTTGAAACGATGGCGGGGCCCTGTCCAGCCATGCCCTTGCTATGCAGATACGATAAACCGCAGCTAACATAAATACTACGCCTTACGCCACCCCCAAGATTATTACTTCTTCTGTGAGTTTGACCTTGATCTTTAAAGAGTCCTCCATAAACTTCTCAATAGCAACCTTTAAAGAGTATAATTGTGGAAACTGTGCAAACATGTGGACAATATCTGCGTCGTTAGTCGCAGCGTGGACATGTTATTCCTGAGGTTCCGCCCCATTGAGCGATTCTAGCCGGAGAGTGATACAATGAGTAAATCGTCTTGTAGTGCTGCGATTGTAGTGTGGCTGAACACAGAACAGTGCGTCCCAGATCCAGAGATGCCTGGAGGCCCTCTGATTGTGTGCCCACTTTCTCTATCCACTTAGCAGCATATTTTCCCCGATTGTCACTTTTAATTGCAGTAAATTCTGCATATAGCTGTCTGATTGTGAAGTGAGTAGATCGTTCTATATACTCCATTACTTGACTCTGACCAAATCCTAGTGGGCCACCCTGCTTATGTGTGAAAAAGCTTCTGAGCTGCAGGTACTTAAAGAAACTATTGCCTTCTAGCTTAAACTTTGTTTGCAGTTCACGAAACTGTAATATGCCCCCCTGGTTGTTCATAAGGTTCCCAATCTTCCTCACCCCCTTATTATCCCAGTCCCTCATGATCGTGTCCCTAAAGATGTCTCCCGGTAGTGAGTGATTCGTGTAGAGCCGTGTATAGTCGTCGTATCTACCTAACCCACGTTTTTTTGAAATCGCCATCCAGATCTTATACGCCGCTCTTAATGTCTTGAACCGTGTGTGTTTAAAGTAGCTGAAATCAATTGTGTTTAAAAAGCCTTTCTCAGCCTCCTCACCCAGTAGTGCAGTATATACATTAGTGAAGCCAAGTCTGCCGTCTATTTGCACCGCTCCTCCACCCTCTATCAGTCCCTGAAAGTACTGCAAGGCTGCTGCCCAGTAATAGAGCCTAAAGTCTGGGGCCTCCCATCCCCCCCTTCTCCCTGGGTAACGTGAGATAACGGTAAGCTCTCCTCGTCTTCCCCTGTGCCCAAATGAACCTATTAAGTGTTGCTTCCAGTTTGTTAAACCATGAATGTTCAAAAAACAACGGGATAGCTCTGAAAAGGTAAAGGAATTTCGGGAATGTTACCATCTTAATCAAATTTATGCTGCCCATCAGAGTCAGGTGTAGGTTATGAATTCTTTCCATATTTTCTTTTACTTTCTTAAGCAAGGGCCCCATATTTAACTCTACCAGTCTGTCTAAATCAGCCTTAACCTTTATCCCTAGATATACTGCTTCAGTCACCACTCTAGCATCCTGATGTATTACAAAATTGTTTTGCACTATCTGTGTCTTCCCCTTGTTTATCAGATATCCTGACACTGCACCAAAGTTTGTCGCTTCCTGCTCAATTTCTATAGTTGCTATCCCTAGGTTTGGTGTAATGATAGCTACATCGTCCGCATACGCAAATATTTTATGCTCCTTTCCATGCAGCTTAACCGGAAGGATGTTGGTGTTTTCCTCCAGCCTTCGTAGGATAGGGTCCAGATACAGTGCAAACAAAAGGGGCGAGGCTGGGCACCCCTGCCTTGTTCCGCGCCTTATCCGTACTTCAGATGTGTAGCCTCTATTGATCCTTACTCTTGCAGTCGGGTCTACATACAAGGCCTGGATAGCTTTAATATACCCCGAGCCAATGCCAAACCATTCCAGCACCTTCCACAGATAGCCCCAGGAGACCCTGTCGAAGGCCTTCTCCGCATCCAGGAATACGGCCGCGACAGGGTCTCCTGCAGCCCCCGCAGCATCTAAGCTAGTAATCATTTGTCTTGTGTGCTGCGTAGTCCCTTTCCCTGGAATAAATCCGTGCTGTGAAGTGCTAACTAAACTCTCGATTACCTTGCTTAGCCTCTGTGCCAGTGTTTTTGAGAGAATTTTAGCATCCGCATTCATGAGCGTGATTGGTCTGTAGGACCCAGGCTCCAGCGGTGGTTTATTCTTTTTAAGAATTACTATGATGTCTGCCCCCGCCCAGGAGTGTGGAACTGAGTTCCTTATCTGTGCTTGTCTCAGAGTCTCAAGCATATCCCTTCCCAATATGTCCCAGAAGGTTTTGTAGAATTCAGCCGGGATTTTGTCTGGCCCTGTGGCTTTCCCTGAGGGGAGATTAAGTACTGCATCTTGTGTTTCCTGCAGAGTCAGCGGAAGCTCTAGTAACTCTTTCCCTCTCCGTTTAGCTCTCCATGTGGTATGCCTGCCAGATATTCCGCAATTTCAGGGTCTTTGGTAATAGGGTCGTGATCATATAGGGCTGCGTAAAATTTCCTAAAAACTTCCCGCACCTCCTCTATCTTATTTACAACCCCTCCCGTACCATCATTAATTTGCTTTATTTCCCCAGCTGCCAAATCTTTTCTAGTTCGGACTGCTAAAAGGTGGCCTACTCTCTCATTGTATTCATAACATTTCTCTTTTTTAGCCAAATAGTTGCCTGCCGCTTTTCTTGCCATGCTTTCGCTAGCCTCTGCTTTGTTTAGTTCTATTTTTACTAGTATCTCCTCTATTGGGTCTTGGTTGGTGATGGCTAGGATTAAGTGATCTTCTAGATCTGCCAAGTCCCTAAATCTTTTATTCATAGCAGATTTCTCCTTTTTGGCCCTCTGAAGCGTGTAACTTAGAGTTTCTCCCCGAATTCCGGCCTTGAACGTGTCCCAGACCATCCCCGTAGAAGCCGTTCCCCTATTAATCTCCCAAAACTGCCCGATCCAGACCTGCATCTTGTTGACATAGTTTTCTTCCCCTAATAACCCTCTCTCAAAAGTCCAAGTATAGACCTTTTCATCCCCTTTGTAAGCCTGAGGTATAGTTAACACAAGCAGATTATGGCCCGATAGTATCCGTGAAAGCCTTTCAATCTGACTACCACCTACCAAGGAGCTTGAGATCAGGAAATAGTCTAGTCTGGCCACTATCCTATGCGGCGCTGAGTAGAAAGTGCTGCCCGTTCCCAGCGGATTGTTATGTGTCCACACATCAACTAACGCATTATGTTGTGCTAAGTTACAGATGGCCTTACATGTTCTCTTCTTTCGGCTTCCATAGACCCCCCCCCCCCCCCCCCCCCCCTCCCGTCATACCCAAACCTGCCAGTCCATTTATGTTGAAATCCCCACAGCAGATTACGGGCTCGGGCCACAAAGGTAATTCCATATCTAAAAAATCAAACACATCAGGTTCACCATCACTTGAGCCATATACAGAGGCAATTGTGCAACAGCCAGCCACTATTTCTCCTTCGATCATTACCCATCTCCCCCACTGATCTTCTTTCCTCCTCTTAACCTTCATCACGCCCTTCTTGGCTATTATGGCGACCCCTCTTATCTTGGAACCTTGCTGTGTGTGTGCAAGGACCTCGAACCCCAATTGTTTGCCCCCCTTCCCCCCCCTGCCCACCCCCACCCCCCCCCCCTTCTACGGGCAAATAGGTCATACATGACCTATATGTGACTGCTATCGGTTGTAGTGCTGCCTCCCTCTCCTTCCCTTACCCTGACATGTTGCTGATTTATCTTGTGTGTTAACCATGAAGCTGCCCTACGTTTGCCACTATGGGGCGGTGGCCGGCTCTCTTCCTCTATTGTTTTTCCCCCTATGATTCTCAGTAAGCTCCGCTAGGAATTCTCCTGCCTTGATCTCAGAAAAAAACATTCTGGTCTGCCCCCCAGTGATGACTTTTAATTTTGCTGGGAACATTAGGTAAGCCTCTGAACCCTGACGCTGGAAAGGGGTAATTAGTTGCCTGAGTTTCCACCTCCTTTCGACTGTCACGTGACAGAAGTCAGGTCTTGCAAAGAAGGTGACCCCCTTATATGTTTTTTTAGCATCTGGTCTGGCTCTCTTTATTATTTCCTGCCTTGCCAAAAAGTTCCCTAGAAACACCGGCATTGCCCTGGGCAAAGTATCTTGGGTTCCCCCCCTTTTCTTCTTCAGTGACAATGGGAATCTGTGCGCCCTCTGGACCTCTGTCTCCCATTGCCACTGGGCCTCAGGAAAAGCGCCTTTTTTTTTTTTTTTTAATTTGTTTTTATTGCAGAGTTAGAAACCACAGAATACAAGTAGTCAACCAGTCCACTCGTGACATCCCCCCCGATCAACAGTAAAGCGTATATCATACACAGCCATTCAGCCCGCATCCCGGAGGCCGGGCGGCATAATACTCTACTTAGTAGGAAAACATCACGGTGAGCGTCCCATAGGGACCATGGTCGAAAGATCGTTTTACGTATCTGCATTTTACCCCCCCACCCTCAACAATACCTTCGTCAGCCATTCCGCTTGCGTGATCAATGCTACTGTCCGTTCCAGGGCCCACCCCGAGCGCTGTAGAGCCTATCATGCCTGGCCGCTCCCCCCCCCACCATTTCTAGCTCCGCGCGGTGCCTAACTGGCCTACTTAACTCGAAGTCGCCCTTGCAGACAACCAGCTTCTCGGCTGCCGACCCACCCCAAACTCCCACTGAACAACCCCCCTATGTCCCCACCCCGGCAACTGCTAATGGTGTGTGCTTCGTGCTGATGTGTTGGATGGATCCACTACAGTGTCAATGACAACTGTGTTCGTTTGCCCCGCAGTGTCCACTGGCCCTATTCCCTCAGTCCTCATCCTCCACCAAAGAATCACGCAAAGCCTGCACCACCAACTCCCACGCACGCGCTGCATCCAAAGCCTTCTCATTACCAAGCTTGACAGCCTGCTTCATCCGGAGCACACTCTCGCATTCAGACCACTGCAGCAATTCATTCTTCCATCTCCGCAGTGACGGCCCGCCCTTGGACTTCCAATGCCATGTTATTTCTCTTTGCGCCAGTATCAGACCCAGATCAATAAATTTGCTCGTCACCTTGGTGTGTTTGGTGTGCGGGAACCAGAGCAGCAAGCACGCCGCCATATCAAATTCCACCTCCCTGTCGGTCACATCGTTTAAGAGGTCCCCCACCTCTGCCCAGTAGGCCTCCAAATGCGAGCACCCACAGAGCAAATGATCCATGTCCGCTCCTAGAGACGAACACCGCGGGCACCGAGCGTCCTGTATCTGGAAATACCGCCGTATTTTTTCGGGGGTCAGGTAGGCCCTATGGAGCACATAGAAATGCACTTGCTGGAAGCGCGCATTTCTCGTGCCTTTCCACGTGCGCCGCAAGATGTGACTCCACGCCGTGTCTGGAATGGGTCTGCCCACACTCTCCTCCCATTTAGCCTTGAGCCCCTGGAGCGGTTCCAGTCCCTCGTTCAGCATCCTATTATGGAGGCAAGTCACAGCCTTGAACGTGCCCGCTGCCATCACCACATACTGGCACGCCATAGTCGTGGTCGGTTCCATGAGCCCCCCTTTCCAGTGCTTCTGTATAGCCGCCACCACCGCCGCGTGTAGGAGAAACCCCCCATCAGGCAGCCCGAACTGTTCCCGAAGCACCTCAAAGGGTACCAGGGCCCCATCGATGTACAGGTCTCCTACCACCTGCAGGCCCGCCTCCTCCCAATCCAGCAATGGGGACCAGTCACCCCCGTGCGGCAAGGCCGTCAGCATACCGATCGGGATCTCCGGCGCATAAGGCCGCGTCGCCTTTGCTCTCCTAAGGCTCCTCTGCCAGCACAGCCTGAGTGTCTGTTCCTCCATAGTGAGGCCCCGCAACTCAAGTCTCTGCTGCATGACGATGTAGGACAGCACATGGCGTTGTATCCCCTGCTCTCGGTCCGCCTCCGGCCCCCTAAACACCCTGGCCACGTTCTGCGTGAGGACCTGCAATTGCGCCGCTAAATAATATAGCTCAAAGTCGGGTACAGCCATGCCCCCCTCGACCTTGGGGCGAAGCAGCGTGCTCAGCGCCACTCTACGGCGGCCATGCCCCCATAGGAAACCAATAATCATCGTCCTCAGATCTCTAAAGATCCCCTGAGGAATGCAGATAGGCAACGTCCGGAAGTAATACAGGAAGCGGGGGAGCGCCACCATTTTTAAAAGAGCTATCTTACCCAGAACCGTCAGCGGGAGGGTCGACCAGAAGGCCATGCTGCCCCTCAGCGCCCGAACGCACCGACCGATGTTGCCCTCCAATAGGTCCGCGGTCGCGTGGTAGATGCGGACTCCCAGATAAGTGAAGCAAGATGGCTCCCAGAGCACCCCCAAGTCATGAGCAGGGCTGGGCGACTCCGCTCTCAGCGGGAACACACAGGTCTTCGCCCAGTTGACCTTAAGTCCCGACAGCCGGCCAAACTCCGACAACAGGTCCATCGCTCCTTCCAGGGCCCGCGCCGTGTCATCGAGATACAGAAGTAGGTCGTCCGCATACAGCGATATGTGATGTTGCTGCCCGCCGCTGGCTATCCCCGCATACTTGTCGCCCGACCTCGCATGGACCGCCAAGGGTTCCATCGCCAGAGCAAACAATAAGGGGGAAAGGGAGCACCCCTGTCTCGTGCCCCTACCCACCGGGTATGCCGCAGACACCAGTCCACCCAAACGCACCCGCGCCGTCGCCGAGGCATATAAGACCTTCGTCCACCGGCGGAACCCCTCACCCATGCCAAACCTCTCCAGCACTCCATCCAGGAAGGTCCATTCCAAGCTGTCAAAGGCCTTCTCGATGTCCACGGACAGGACCGCTTGGGCCCCGTCCCCATCCAAGATGGCGTCCATTATCCCCACCAGGCGGCGAATATTCAGCGCCGTGCTCCTCGTGGGGTTAAACCCAGCCTGATCCCTGTGCACCAGGCCCGTCATGTGTGGGGCCAGTCTGGTGGCTAATATCCGGCTCAGGATCTTGTAATCCACCGTCAACATGGACAGCGGGCGATAGGACCTCACGTCCGTTGCATCCCTGCCAGGCTTCAGGAGCGGGACAATCAAGGCCTCACGCATGGACCCAGGCAAGCTTCCTGTCTCAAAAGCTTCCGTGTACACCACCAGGAGCCTGGGGGCCAAACTGTCGACATACTGCTGATAAAATTCTATTGGTAACCCGTCCACCCCGGGCGCTTTAGTACGAGCCATATGTTTAATAGCCACCCGTATTTCAGTGAGCGTGATCGGGCCGCCCAACTCCTTCGCGTCCTCTTCAT
Organism: Lissotriton vulgaris; assembly: GCF_964263255.1. Lineage (NCBI taxonomy): Eukaryota > Metazoa > Chordata > Amphibia > Caudata > Salamandridae > Lissotriton > Lissotriton vulgaris. Next base: position 1,644,238,106 of record NC_141695.1, read on the forward strand.
CTAGGACCGGAAGCTGCCTCGCCCCTAGGTACTCCGCTATGTCCTGGACTTCCACTCCCAACTGACTCTGATACAATTCCTGATAGTACACCCGAAAGCACTCCAACACCGCTGCCTGGGAATACACCATCTCCCCCTGTGCGTTGCTAATGCTAAGGATCGGGCAACCCCTAAGTTCCGGGTTAGCAAGTCTGGCCAAGAGTGTGCCCACCTTGTCCCGTTCTGCATGCGCTCTAATGGTGTACTGCCTGTAGTCGTAACACCTAAACCGTTCCGTCTCGGTGGCGACCACTTCCTTCGCTTCCAACAACTGGGTCTGTAAGTCCGGGCTGGCCGGCCTGCGGCGCTCCAAATCTCTCAAAGTCTCTTCCGCTTTCATAAGTGCATTCAACACAGTCGTGCGAGCATTCGAAAACCTACCCAGACACGCCCCTCTCACCACCACTTTCATTGCATCCCATTCAGTGGACCGACTCGTGGCCGTGCCCTCATTCTCATCAAAGTAACGGCCGATACCCTGCTGGACAGCGTCATTGAATACTGAGTCCTCCAGCGTCTCCGGCCGAAGCCGCCATGTTGGTATCGCCGAGCGCTCCCGCTGCCACTGGATGTGTACCAATAGGGGGTTATGATCTGAAATGTTTCTGGCCAAGTACTCCGTATGAGAGATCAATGGGGCTAGGGACCCACTACAGAGCACCGAATCTATCCTCACATGCAGAGCGTGGAGAGCAGAGTAAAAGGAATAATCCCTGGTGTCTCTGTGCTGCTCCCGCCATACATCCAGCAACCCCCATCTGTCCTGCCAGTCCTTCCTGTGCATGGCCAACTTGCGCACCGGGGAGTCTACCAGGGGGGGATGGGACCTATCCAGAGCCACATCCGTAATCGAGTTGAAGTCCCCCCCTAACACTATCGGGCCCGCCAGGAAAGAAGCCAAGGACCCAGAGAGGCCATCAAAATATCGAGCCTGATCAGTATTTGGCGCATACACACAGCAGAGAACCACATCCCTTCCATACAACCTCCCCTCCACTGCTACGAACCTACCATCCGGGTCCACCACTTGATTCAGCACCTGGAACGGTATCCCCGCCCTCACCCAAATCAGCACCCCCCTGGCATATGCTGAGTAAGTGGTGCCGAACACCTGGCCCGCCATCTTTTTTGCAACGCAGCGCACTCTTTTTTAGTCAGATGGGTTTCTTGCAGCATAGCAATCTGTACCCCTCTTCGCACCAGGTATGCGTGTACTTTGTGGCGTTTAACCATAGTTCGCAGCCCCCGGACATTCCACGTCAGGCATTTCAGGTTAGGTAATGTCCCCATACCAACATCGAGCAGTCCGATCCAAATAACAAAAGTTCACATCCCTCCCAAAGCAGTTGCCCCCCCCAGAACACACCCTGAACAAAAAAACACCCCAAACCCCACTCCCCAGGACAGAGCCTACAAACCCAATGTCAGCCCCAATCCAAACCTCGAACCAACTACCCATATTCCTACCCTGTGGTCTCCACCACAGCAGGCCTTAAGGGCCCAAGGGGGGTGAGTTATCGCCGATCCCAGCTAGCGGAGCCCGCACCCCGCGCCCTCATCCCCTACTGCGCGCTCAGCCCCCCCCCCCGGCAACCCACTCATCTCCAACAGGATACCGCCCTACCATTAGGTCTCGAGCAAGTCCCAACACAGTCTCAACCGCAAAATATTCCATCAGAGGTCTGGGGGGTCACCACCGGCCCCTTCGAGCTTTCCGCCTCTGAGAGGTCTTCTCCCGTTCTGCTGCCTTCTCCGCCCGAGTCCGTTTCCACCCGGTCACTGTTCTGTTGCGACCCCGTGATGGCCGCCGTCGCTGCGAGCGCATCTCTCTTTTCCGCAGCCATTTGAGCCTCCCGTTTCTCCTGCTGGCGCCTGTTGCGGGACCTGATGCGCTGCGATTGTCTGATCCGGGGTTGCTTAGGCTGATCTCGCCTACTTTTATGCAACCTGTCCGTCCCCGCTCTATACGACTCCAGCCATTGCCAAACTTCGTCTAGGGTCTGGAAAAAGTGCATAGTTTCGTCCAGTATGATCCGCAGCTTGGCCGGGTAGAGCAAGGAATATTGGATGCCTTCCTCCCGGAGCTCCTTCTTCACCGCTAGGAACGATGCCCTGTTCTTCTGGACCGCCTGAGTGTAGTCCGGGAAGATCGTGACCTTGCTGTTTTCCACCTCATACGGGCCCGACATCCTAGCCCGCTGGATGAGGAGATCCCGGTCCTTATAATGGAGGAGCCGCACCACCATCGGTCGAGGGGGGCGGCCAAGCCCTGGTGGGCGAGCAGGCACCCTGTGGGCTCGCTCCAGAGTAAAGAAAGGAGTAAGCCCCTCTGGTGCCACCACTGTGCGAAACCAGTTCTCCATGTAGGCCACCGCATCCTCCCCCTCAATTCGTTCCGGCAGGCCTACGACCCGCACGTTGTTTCGTCTGTTGCGGCCTTCTGCATCCTCCGTCCGTCGTTCCAGCGAGTCCAACCGGGCTAATATATCCGTGATCCTGTGTTCTGCGGTCACCACCGACAGCTTCAGGTCCAATAGCAGCTGATCATGGTCCTTGACCCTATCTGCCAGCTTCGCATGGTCAGCTCGCAATAGCCCCAGTCCCGTGGCCACTTGTGCAATGTCCTGGTGCAGCGCCTCCTTGGTCGAGGTGATCGCATAGAGTATGGCGTCTAGACGTCGGTGCAGCCGCTGCTCCTGATCCAACTCCGGCGGGGGAGTCTCGCCCATCCGAGACGATGCCGCCAGGTCCCCCTCAGCGCGCTCCTCGGCCACCAGCCCTCCGGCCGCCGCCATTTCAGGGTACTGCGTCACAGGCCAGCAAGCCGACCAGCTTCTGCGCTCGTAGTCCGGCGCGAACTACCTGACACTGAGCAGGGTCAAGCGCCGCCACTGATGCCCTCAGGACCAATGGCCAGCGTGGCGGGCACTGTTCCGCCGGTCCCCTCGGAAGCCTGAGGGGGGAAGGAAGGAGATAGAGATGGCGGCCAGCGAGGGACCACAAGGTCCGGGCGGGGCGATTCACTGTTCCCCGACCTCAGGAACTGGCGCCTCTGTCCCCAATGTCTCGATCTATCGGCTGCAGGGCTTCCCGCCAGTCGGCGACAACTCGGCTCAAAGTTGATGTCCGGGGCTGCCCGTCCTCATCGGCACCATTTTCTTCTCACTCTCGGCAACACCTCGGCCGTCGCCCAACTCTGTCTCCTCGGGGCCAGCAGTCCCCCAGCAACTTTCCGTCTGTGCCCGGCTGTCCCCTCACCCTTCAGAGGGCAGGAGCGTCGACCTCGGGTCGCCCAGGGTGCCAAAGACAGGAGAATTAGCGGGATTCCGCGCGGAGCTGCGAGCTCACGCCGTCATCCCGATCGGCGTCCAAGCCACGCCCCCGAAAAGCGCCTTTCAACAGTTTAATAGCATACCCTCTTGCGTCCTGCCCTTCCACCCCCTCTTCCAGTCCAAGCAATCTCACATTATTTCGTCTGTCGATTTTCAAAATCCTCGACAACCTTCCCCTGCTCCATTTTAAAAGTCTGCCAATCTGTAACCTCATCCTCAAGTCTGCCAGTCCTTTCCTCCACGTGACCCACTCTCTCCTCAACTTCTTCGTATTTCTTGTTCCTTTTCCTTAAAGCTGCTTGTATTTTTTTCCTGTCTTGCCTAGCTCTCCGGCTTTCTGTCCTAGCCTCCGCCTGCATCTGCTTCAATGTGTTAAACATTATGTCCAGTGTAGCGTGCTGTGATGGGTTCCCAATGTTCGCTCCTCCTGCAGCCCCCTCTCCCTGGATATTTCCTCGATAGATGCTAGAAGTACCAGAATAGTCCCATAATAGCTTTTTATTTGTACTGGTTGCCGAACCTCTTCTTTCCCGCCTTACTACTGATCTCCTTTTCTTCTGTGTGCTTCTGCCCCTGGAGCCGCTGCTGTGATTATCCTCCGAGTCTGTTGATAGATCGGTGGTGCTCCCCCCTTCCTGATCACTTGTGTGGGAAGAGTCTGATCCTTCATTTACAGAAAAAAACCTATCTCCTTCTGGAGATCCCCCCCCTGGTTCCTTTGCTCGTCTCTCGCTCCTGCTGCAAGTCCAGGCTTGTCAGGCTCCCCCATTTTGCATTGTGTATCTGCTTCCCATCGCTGCTAAATCCTGCCTCTAATCGCTGCTAAATCCTGCCTCTACTTGCATCAAGGCATCCAGCATTTGTAAATTGTTCTCTCTCTGTGTCGCCCAGCGCGGCCCCTGCTCCCTCTGGTACCCCCGCTCACCGGTAATCCTTGGACCAACCTTCCATCTCCGTGAGCGGTTTCCGCGGGAGGCGTTCACTCTGGGACGCTTACGTCCTTGAGGACGGTGATCTCCGACCCAGCGTCTACCGAGGCGGGGAGACTCTCCAACGGCCTTACTGATGCTCCTGCAAATCCAGCTGATCCAGCAGACGTTTTCCCTGCAAAGGATTCCGACAAGGTAGGCTGCCTCAGGTCTTTAGTCAGCATGGAATTAGTCCGCTGCAAGCCTGTAGCCTCTTTACTTTGCGGGCCGCTATCCTGTTGCGGCCCTCGCTGTGTTCTATTCCCGGCTGCTGCTGCGACCTTTGTTGCCCTCAGGTCCATTTCTTTTCCTTCTCTTTCTCGGATTTTTTCTGCAGTGCTTTTGAGGCTGCATTATTAGCCGGGATCGCCTGCTTGCTTGAGAGCGGCATTTTCGGTATGGCCCCAGCGCGCTGAGACATCTCCCAGGTTGTTCTGATATCACTGTAGAAGCTCCTCCAGTGCTTTTTCAAACTCCACTGTACAGCCGAAACGGTTTTCAATATCCGGAGCTCAACGCCAGTACTTATCCTTGACTGGTTCTTGGTTAGCCCCTGAAAAATCAGCATGTCCATTCTAAACTGCCAGCGACATTCTCAGGTCGGGAGAGGGAGTGGAGTGTAAGGCCCAAGTTCCTGAGGCTCAATTCCCTCTGGGACTGACAGGTCATCCCCGAAGAGAGGGGACGTGAGCGTGTGTCTGATTTGAAGTAGTTTTCCCAGACTTCTTACCTTTTCTCTTGGAGGGTTGGGCCATTATTCCAGACTCCAGCTCCTCCTTTTCATCCTGGGCTCTGCACTGTGCTCTTGTTTTTATACACACTGAATCCGGTATAGCCAGCATGGCTTTTTATCAACCTCAGCCCAAGCTTAGGACTCGAAATAATTTCCTAGAATTCACTAGGACACAAGAATTGCAGAAGATGCTACCACCTTCTTTTAGTCAGTAACAGTCCCCATTCTAAGCACACCATTGCCCTGGGATGAACCTTAGTCTGGTTTTCAGCATTGTAGACTGTGAAGATCCCACCAGTCACCATAGTAACACTTGCACCTATCCCTCAGTGCTTCAACTCTAGCCCCATTAATATGTGGCAGTTTTCTGTATTTCTCCAGATTACTGGGCCAGAAAGTCAGGACAGCTACATCCACCTCACCCACAGAGGCTGGAGGTGCTTCAGCATGCTCTCTAACATAATCGGGGCACACCTGGGATCCCATCTGGAGACGTACCACTCCATTAGGTACTGCAGGAAAGAGAACTGGCACTGGGGACCTGATTAGCAGGAACCTAGTGCACTCCAAGTCAGAATTGCATCAAATACCAGGCAAAAAGTGGGGGTGAGTATGTCAAAAAAGGGGAGGGGCGGATAAGATGATCGAGAGGCAGGGGTTTTTGCCAAAGGTTCTTTAATGCCCAAATAGGCAGTTACCACAAGAAGGCACCTTTAACCTTGAAGCCTAGGTTGCACATCCCCCAAAGACTAGAGTAAGTAGACAGGAGTAGAAACTGATGAACACCGCATTTATGGACACCAAACGTCCAGTCGCCACCAGATGAGTCAAGTGGTTGAGGGAGAGTGAAGAAAAGTGTGGACTTCAAAAGCAACACGAGCAGCTTCCCCACCACCAATCCAAAATGAATGCCAGCCACCTTCAGTACTGAATTTAGAAACCAAAAAGCAGTGATCCTATAAAAGTGGAAAATCTACAACAAAACTGCATCAATTACAGAATTAAAAGCAATATCTAGGAGGAGTTGCATTCGTTTGTAAGCAATCCTGTTGAGGTGGGCTTTGCTTTTAGATGAGGTTTTACCCCTGGAGTCACCTTGCTGGGTGTTTAATCGCCCTTGTGCTATGGTACACAGAGTTAGATGAGGATCTTTCTAGTCAGTGTCCCATTATGTGTTGGTAGCCCCAACAGTATTGAAGTCAGATCACATGACTTGTGCAAACAGCTAGGAATATTCCAGAATTTGAAGCCTCTAGTGCATAGCTCATAATGTGGGCAGCAGGCAACGTAAAACCGCACAAACTGTTTAGGCTTTAGAACCATTATGTGGTTGTCCTACTCATTACAAATTATTTTACTTGGCAAGAAAAAGCAGTATTCCAGTAGGTTGTTATAATAAAGTGCTGTGGTTTAACTAGCATATTTCCACTTCTCTTGAACAAAGAATGCAATTTTCATGAATCACTAGGCAACCTTTTTCTATTTTCTTGTACACACTGTGGTGTGGGGGGGGGTTGTCTAATGTATTCTGTTGATGTTGCACATTGTTTGACGGAATCTCGATGCGCTGTTGCTTTTATATTTGCCATTGTTAGTCTAATGAATAGCTTTGTAGTTCTATATTGTGCCTGATTGCACTGGGAGAAGCAACTGTGTATTGTTGATGTAGTGTCTGTTTTATTAAATTTCTTTGTGTAGCATCTTCAAGCACTCATGGTCAGCCACCTTTCAGACGTTAATGTACGGATAAGCAGTACACGCGACATCTTTGCACGCATATCAAGTTGTTTTTATTCACATGAGCACTTGTAATTCTTTTCGGTTGACTTCGCTACGGGGACCACTTGTATTGCTGTACACCACTTTCACTCTTTTTGGGCTGCCAATACTAATTGTTCCTACTAGATAAACGCTTATGGCCCAGGGTCATTGGGCTTATCATTTTATTTTTACAGGCAAAACCCTCTGAAGAAGGGCTGGACCTGAAATGCATGGGGGATATTACTCTGTTATCCTTGTGAACCAACATTTTGACTGCTTTTGACAATCTAATTATTTGAAATATACGTATGATAGCATCTTTTGGAAATTTCACTATTGGATTTTGAAGGCTAATAAACCGAAGTGAAACTAGTTAAATTGATTCCTGATTGCTGTACCCTTCCAGAGGTGAAGGACTGCATTTGATAATTTGATCATACACCCCTTGAACAGGGGGGGATATTCCCCAGCACTCCCACACTACCAATATTTGATTTCTATTGATTACCTACTGAACAATAGTAGTGCGACCGCCAAATCAATCTCTACACCTGTTTTAGAGCCATTGGCTTTTCGGGGGATGTCTTGGCCTCACTCGTGGACATGCCCCTTGATGACTTCCTTATGTTCGGAGGGAAGGCGGACTCTGTGCTGGAAGCGGCTTTCAACCATGCCTTTCCACACCCAGCCACCACAACAAATTGCGCAATCGGTTTGTGGCTAGGGACGTAGCTCCCACAGACCCCGGGGAACAGCCAGCCAGAATCGAGCCAGTCCACCCCATTCCCCTATCCAGCAACTGCAGCCTCTACGCCCCTTTAGCATGCCCTCCAACCATTTATAATTTTGCAATTATTAGATATATATTTTTATTAATTTGGGAGTACAGTAGCTTCTTTTCAGTACTCCCAAGATCAGGTATCCTACAATAATGGAGTGTTGCAATTAATTTGTGGAACAGAATTAATTTTAAAGTAATACAGGGCCTTTCAGATTTTTATGCATAATGTTCTACACAAGTGAGTCCCATGAGACGTCTGTGATGAATATATTGTTCCTAAATGTGGCTCTCGCTCAGAGATGCTTTTTGACGCGAGAGGAGCTCCGGTCTCCTGTTTGCCTTTCCGCTCGTACCACTCATGCCTAGAGTTCTCAAGAAGATGAGAAAAGAACAAGCCATTCTTGTGGCTCCGGATTTGGCACAGAGTCTGGTTTCCTGAGCTGCTGAGCATGATCACGGGTCTTCCAATAGGGCTGCCTTTTCAGGATAATCTTTTTTCGCAGCAGCATGGTAGGGTTCTGCACCTGTACCGGAAAACGCTTTTCCTTCATGCATATAGATTGAATGGCGATAGTGGGCAGCTTTTGTCCTTCCTCCCGAAGTCTGCAATGCTATCTTGGCATCCAGGCATCCCTACACCAAGACTGTATATGCTTGATGTTGGAGCAAGTTTGTGGCATGGTGTACAGATAAACAAGTTGACCCTCTATCTGCAACCCTTTCCCAGGTTCTTTTGTTTATTCTTACCCTTGCCCAGCAGGGTTCCGCTTTGGGCATATTGAAAAGGTACCTACCTTCTCAGCATTTCTTTGGTTGACAAATCAGCCATCGTTTTTCAAATCCCACCATGTAAATATGCTGAAGACCTTTTGGAAACCTATGTACCCATCAGCACCTTTAATTATGCCGCAGTTGGACCGCAACCTAGTTCTCCCATTTTTGATGTGCGCTCCTTTCGAGCAACTACACAACAGTCCTCTCTGGCTTTAAAAACGGCCTTCCTAGAGGTCGATAACATCTACCCGGAGGGTCAGTGAGCTATAGGCACTGTCAGCAAATCCATTTTACCTCAACATCTACCCAGACAAACTGGTCCTTTGACTCGGAGCATCCTTTCTTCCGAAGTTGGTAAAGCACTTAAATGTAGGCCAGTCTATCACTCTGCATACCTTCTACGCTTCTTCTCACTCGTCTAAAGAAGAGGAGAGACTTAATCGACTGAACCCTAAAATAGTGTTGTCCTTCTACCTTAACGGTGCAGAAGAGTTCCTGGTGGAGGAATCTCTGTTCGTGGGGTACGTACGAGCAAAGAAAGTAAAGGCTGTGCAGAACTGTACCATCTTACAATGGCTAGTGCTGTACATCATGATCTGCTAAGCATTGGGTAAAAAAAGCAACCCCCAGAGGGTTTGTGGGTTCATTCCACCAGAGCCAAGGGTGCGACCACTGCGTTATCTCGCTGAGTTCCTGTTCTGGATATCTGTCAGGCAGCAACGTGGGCTTCCCTGCACACATTTACGAAACACTAATGCCTGGACAGTCAGGTTCGAGTTTAATCCATATTGCTTCCCCTCCCCTGGGGATTTATACCTTGGGTATCTATTCTAAGTAAAGAATCTACTGCAAGAAGACTTGATCAGATGAACACATTACTTACTTTTGGTAACACCGTAGCTGGTAGAGACTCTACCTAACCAAAGATTCCTTACCGACCTAGTTATCCTCCCTGCTCTGTGTATTGATTTTAGACTTAAGGACAGTTTCCCCTTTAAGGACCCTAGAGGGGGCGTGGCTATGCTGTGAACTGGATGGCCGCACAGAGCTGAAGCTCTCCCGGCCGCAGTAACCGAACGACCGTTTCCCTAATCCAGATGAGGCGCTAAACCCCGTGATGGCATGGTGAACATCCCGGGATCATAATGGCGACAGCTGTGGTGTAAAATCTAGCCCTGCAGCAGAGAAGCGACCATGGTCCTTCCTGCTCCCTGCCGGAGCGTCTTACAAAAAGGTGGCGGTGCTGAGCCGTGCGAGAGTGGAGCCTGAAACGGAGTGAAGAAACGGCCAGGATCGCTTCGGGGGTGGTGCGGGAAGTGCGGTGTGCGCCTCGGCACGACCGGACCTCTCCCAGTGACACAGCGGGCGCCCCGCGGTACGGGGGGGTCCGATCGGCCTCCCGTGCGGTGCACTCGTTGAGCCCCAGGAAACGCGAGTGCCGATTGTGGTGAAGAGGCGACCTCTTTAATCCTTCCACAGTGGGATCTGATACCAACCCTAGCTATTGCATCTATGCAGCACTCCCGCGGGCAACGCTAATCTAGAGTGCATGCAGCAAGCACCCCCCCTCCTCACCACCCCGCCTGGAAACAACAGCACTTTGACCGCGGCCTTTCCTCCCCTGGATTTGAGGGGCTAACCAAAGAACTGGCACCTCTCCCATCACAGGGCCTACTCATGTATATCCATACCTTTGTCTGCGCTGCACCCCGCCTGCGACCACTTAGGCTGCCGCTCTGTGGGCGCTCTCTCCCTTCACTGCATGAACTGTGGGATCTATTACATGCTCCGCCTGCACCCAGTTTGTCGCGATACTGAGCATCGCTGTGGCTGCCGCAAGTTTGATACTGCGACACAGTGATCCTACACACTACTTGTCGTATAAGGTTCCCCCTGCAACACCTCATTAGCAGCCCTACTCACTCGTGCCCTCCAGTGCAGTTGCGGCATAGGCCGTAGAGACCCTAGGCAACGCGTACTTCCCTTCGAGAAAATTGTGGAACCTACCCGTGACCAGCCTTGCGATATGGTGGAAGGTGGGCAGTCTCCTTCTACCTCGACGGAATACGCTAACCATTTGAATCCATTACTGTTGGAAATGAGGGCGGGATTCAAGGCTCTAGATGTCCTCTTTGACTCCTTGGACAAACACATGGCAGACCTGGGCACAAAGATCCAGGTGCATGATCGACGCCTTGATGGGGTTGAATTCCGCACGTCCGACCTGGAGGATGGAATGGCGCAATCTGTGAAAAGGGTAGACCGCATGGAACGGATCCTAAAGGAGGTTGCAACGAAAAATGAGGATTTGGAAGTGCGAAGCCGTTGCAACAACATCCGCCTTACGGGCGTGCCTGAATCCACAGCATCTGGGCGCATGGATAATCTAGTAGAGACGACACTAACTGACTTGTTTGGGAAAGAGGCCTTCACTCCTGGCTTTGTGGTGGAACGCGCCCATAGGTCACTTGGCCCCCGCCCCAACCCAGTGTGCCCGCCTAGGCCCATAATTGCATCTATAATGAATTTCAGAGACCGGGATACAGCGCTGCGCCTGGCACGTGAGCAAGGCAAACTCTCTTGCAGGGCTCCAAGCTATCTCTATACCTGGATTTCACTGCTCTGGTTCAAGATGCGAGGAGGAAATTTCTCGGGGTTAAAGCAGGGCTCAGGAACCTGGGGTTGAAATACGGTATTCTATACCCTGCCAGGCTGCGGGTGGAGGTAAACGGACATGCCCGAATCTTTGAAAATCCCACGGAAGTGCAGGAATTTTGCTGCAATTACAAACTCGATCATAAGCGCCCCACGGAGACAGACACCGCCTCACCCTCACACAGTGGTTCAGCTGTGAGTGTGGATTTGTTCGCGAACTCTGGTCATGGCTGACTGTTGGTCACTTGATACATCTTACTATGCCGCACATTTGATAATTTGTTGTGGATGCTGGGATTTACCATGTTACATATCATTTTTGTTGAGGTTGCTGGGCCGCTGGATAGCGATCGCCCCCCCCCCCCCCCCCCACTTTGGTGTACACCTAGAGATAGTATTGGTGACGATAGAATGTACCACATTTGTTTGTTTTTCATCATTTCTAGGATGCTATTGGTACTATGGACTGTTTAGGTAAAGTTGGTAACGCCTCTCCGGCTGGGCGGGGGGAGGCGGGAGGGGTTTGGTTCTTATTGCTTGGCACTGAATTTATGTTACATTTGTTTGCAGTCACGACAGACCGGTACAAATCTTGGTTACTCTTTGCTCCTCAAGTCGTATCCCTAAGATGGCACAGTTAGGTTATAATGCTGGCCCTTCTCAGTGAAAGCCACTCGGAGGTTTTTTGACCTCTTACCCTCCTGCATCCTGCTTGGCTACTGTGCATGGTGGCATATGTGGGCTTTGCAGGGGAATTGACCATCACAATGAACCCATAATCCAGTATACTGAATCCAGATGTCATAAGAGATTGCAAGAGACCTGCAGTGGAGACTGCTTGACCACTATTGGACCTGTGGCAGACCCCTCTCCTTTACCCAACCAAACCTGATGGTGGTAACGGATGCAACACTTTGAGGCGATCTGGGGCAGGAGGCGGTCAGAGGACTCTGGTCTCCAGCAGAAACCTAGCACCATAGCGGTCTGTTGGAGTTGTGGACCATTTATCTGGTACTGAAGGCCTTCCTGCCATTCATCAAGGGACGGTTGGTGCAAGTTCTCATGGACAAACCCACTGCCATGTGGTGCTTCAACAAGCAGAGCGGAGTGAGGTCCTGGGTCCTGTGCGAAGAGGCTCTGCGCCTCAAGTTGGAGTATCGGAGCATCTCCCGGATTGTGAACAACCTGACTAGATCCTTTGAACCCAGGGTGGATAAGTTCAGTCGGCGGTGCATGGTGGATCACGAGCGGCATCTGCACACTTTGGTGGCCCGGGGCATCTTGCGACAGCTGAAACATCCTGGTTGAATCTTTTCATTACCGTCGAGTTGGAGTTCTTGTGAAAATTCTTGCTCTGATGTGGATTTAAGCTGGAGTGGAACACAGGACTCCTAAACACCTTTCTTCTTGTGCTAAAGAAGATATAGAATGACTGGTCCCGAGTTGTCCTTGTGGCTCCAGATTGGACCAGGAGAGTCTGCTACCCGGAACTTCTATGCATGAGTGTCTGTCCCCTGATTTAGATTACCTCTTCAGCAGGATCCTCTGTTGCAGCAGCTTAGAAGGTTCTGCACCCGATGCTGTGCAGTCTACACCTCCATGTGATTGCTTTCAATCTACCACCTGGTTGCTGTTAGACATCCATACACGATGTCTACTTAATCTGTTCGCTGTATCAAATTTGTGACTTGGTGTAGGCTGCACGACTCCGTGTATGGCACTCGAAGCACTGCTTTTGAGTTTTCCCGATTTTGTCTGGCATCTAGGGAATTTCAGAATGTAAGTAGTCTGCGATTAGATAGAATTACCATCAGAAAGAGTGTTACTAAAGGGAAGTAATTTGTTCTGTGGGAAGATATCCGAAACGATTTATGAAAGATACCCTTTAATAAAGACAAGACTGTATCTATGAACTCTAATTTAAGGCTGATACAATTCAGTTACTTTAACCTGCTTGCAGCCCCCCCTTCAATGGCGACGAATAGAATAGATGTGACAAAGTGTAATGATAATTTAGGAGCTCCATCCAGACGTTTCACTTTTATTAACTGGTTTCAATGTATTCTTGTAATTCAGGTGACACTCCCTGCTGAATTTCAGAGCTGTTACTGGGTAACTACATTAGTGTCACATAAGACAGTAGAGTAAACCAATGTAACCAACCTGCACGTCTGAAGTTGGTAGCCTCCCGACCGACCCCCTTTCCCTCTGTCCTGGCTGGTATGGCCACCTATCCATATTTATTATTGTGTAGCGTAAGTGCACCAATTGAAGCTACCTATGTCCCTATACATACTCAAATGCCCATCTACAGCCTGTCGTCTCAATCTCTGTATTTGCTTATTATTTGCTGTTCTTTTTTTTTTATTTCTAGACACCAGGTTAATGCTGCAGTCCCTTTTCATTGAAAACGTAGAAGAATGGTTCACTTGCCTTTATCTATGCAGTCACTCATCTAACCCATCGTCGGCTCACTCTCAAACTCCCCCTCCCTCACAACTCGTCCACAAATTTGCTAATCAATGAAGATTCACTTTCTCTTAGAAATTAGCCAGACCTTTGTCGCTATTTCGTTCTTGAATACTGATTTATATTGGTTGTGCTTGCAGATAAATTGGTGTTTTTGGAAAATAACTTAACCAGTAAACAGTTGCTACTGTAGGACGTTACCTAAAAGACACAAGCCTTGATTTCTCCTTTACTCACTTATGCTCTCAAGTGTTCTGTATCGTCCTCGTTGGCTAGATGTGGATGACAAATATTCCATCTACTGACATCCACAACACACTAATGTGGTATTTACTCATCACGTTTGTTTTTAAAATAAAATATTTTGTATTCAGTATTTTCACTTTTGACGAAAGCAAAAGAGGCCCCCTTTGGATAAGTAAAACATTGTTTTTTTTCTTGCAGTGGCTATGAATCTGTAAAATCCCAATGTAAAGAAAGTGTGGATTACCTTTAGCAACATGTTCTTGGCGGTTCCTGCAATGTGAGCATCCTGTTGTATGTATTCTTTTCTTTTTTTAAATAAAGTCTGATGTGTTAGAAAGTGAAAATAAAGGCAGGGCACTTTGCAATAGAAATATATTGATAAAAGAACACTGATTAGCTGGTGGTATTTCAAAGTTTACAGTTGGGTGGACAACAGCTTAGGAGACAACCACCAGCAGCAAACACAAGAATCTTGGGAGGCAGTCGTAGGGAAAAAGTGAACAAAAAAAGTAACAAGGGCACCAATATTTGGTGACAAAGGAGTGATGGTGAGGAAGGAGCAGTTCGTCTTGATTTAAACACAAATGGGTGTGAAAATAAATAAGTTAAGAAATAAATGTAAAATTGATTTGCAGCTTCAGTTATTGCACATAGATATTATCACTAGACACAGTATAATGTGTAATTTGAGCAACTGTAAATAATACCGAAATAGAATTGAAAATGACAGTTACTTTAGTGTTGTCGCTCGATTGGTCAGGCTTTCTACGTCTTACTATTTTGTGTCTTTGCTGCCTAACTTTAAAAAATATACTTTGCACCCATATGTTATTGCTTTCTCCTCTAAAAATCCTTTTGCTAGTGTAGCTGTGTCTTGTATTCTAGTACTTGTAGAGGCTCTATTCACTAGGGACACAGTTGAAATAAACAGTTTGTACATGCAGTGCTGGATATGTGATGGTTAAAAAGGTTTGCATTAGGTCTTGGACCCAAACTCGGCACACTGAACATTCTGGAGGGGAGTTCTGATAGCTGGTAGCCACACAGACGTTAAATATGTTAAGGTAATCCTCCAAAATGTGAGTTGGAGATAGTTATTTGTTCATAACTTGTATGTCAACAACATTGGCCTGACGGTTGAGTACATTTGAAATATTCTGTAATTCATGGACCTGAATAAAGCTGATGAGCTCCAAATTATGAAAGGCATACCGGTTACCACCTTTATGGATTTTTTTTTTTTTATATAGTCCGAAACCAATATCCCACTGGTTCTGTGCACCTGTCACCTTCTCCAGGTCCTTCCTGGGTTTGTGCTAATGCTGGGCAATGGTGTTTTGCAAATATGTTAGCTGTGCTACAGTATTTGTCAAATTCTAATTTTGTTTGGAATCTTCTATAGGAAATTGTGAGGCTTGAATTAAACCAAGTAGCAGTGCACGAATGTACTGTGCCATGTGCAACTGCTGTAAACGCCGGACTGGTTTACTTCAATATGTGAAGTGGGAGGTACACTAGCTGCCTAAAGGTCTCCAGGGGGCAACATTCATTTCACAATCTCATCACCTTCTAATCGGTGCTCACTGACCAACGTCAGTTGGCAGAATATGATGAGTGGCACACATTCAAGGAAGTCTTGCTCTGGTGGTGATCTGCAGATCTTTCGGACCATCCCATATGCAACGTAAATTGGCACAGGCAATAAATGAACACCTCTGTGAGAGGCCCTGTGGGCGCCTATTTTCTGACAGTATATGGATTGGTGGTGTGGACAGCAGCTGAGCCCAATGTGCTTCCCATGTTGGAGATATTCTTTTCTGCTGAGCAGACCTGGGCACAGGTAAACAGCGAAGCACTTATGACTTGCTTGATTGGAGGTATGAAGCTATGAACATTGGGAGTAAAAAGCCTCCTGAATGGAGCAGGTCTAAACTGGACATTAATGTTGTGGTTTCAATAGCAAACCTGTGTTCTATACGAATTTCATTACAATCTAAATGCCAGACCAGAAAATGGCATGGAACAAACAAACAGTTTTTACATGGAGCACTTACATAACACACACACACACACACACACACACACACACACACACGGACTGCTGTATGTGCCTTGTACAGCTTTCGAAGGTGGCATGCAGGCCTACATTGTAGCACACAATGCAATCTATTGAACTTAGTGCTCAGACAACCTTAAAATAAAAAAGAATGCCAACTCACTAGAACTCCTTGTATTGTGATCCCGAGGCTTCTCAGCGTAAAATATGACCTCAGAAATGCAAGTTCTGCAGACGGATTTACCAAGGAGGGGGTGGTCTGTTTGCGTTTGTGGAGGAATTTCAAATGATCATACTGTCTGTACACCTTAAAAGGAAGCTAGTAGCCCCGCAAAGTGTGATGGACTTGACGGTCTTTGGCCTTTGTCCATCTGCACCTTTTAAGACCGCCACCCCTGGAACAAATCCACCAAACCAGCACACTGAATAGATCTGGTGTTGCTCAACCAGAAAACGACAATCAGAAAAGGACCCCCAACTCTTTAAAGAGTTGGAGAATTGTACTGTTTGTGTTTTTTAGAAAATGTCACTATTTTAGTATGAAGCAGCTAAGCAAAATGCAGGGTGTTAAGAATGTGGGCAAATTGTGAAAGGAAACGTATGAGTAAAATAAAGTTATCTTATGTTATAGCAGATTTGCGCTGTGCAATTTTCACAAAACGTTATGCACTTTTCTAACTTGCAAAATCCTGTTCACCATTTCTTCTTAAAAACACGCACTCACTACTACTAGCATACAGTCCTACAGTATGAGGCATGGTCATTCTTATTCCCCTTCAGGCCTCCAAAGATTGCCCTTGTAGCCCAGGGCGTAGTGCTCAGAGCCCCCAAACGCAAAGCTCACAAGTTTCGATCCCACCTGTGCTTCAAACCAAGACCATTATAAAACGAAAAAAGATGCCAAGAAGCATAAAATATGTTCTAGGAATGCGTTAATTAAATTATCGACCTTCAATATCTGGTGCCAGAGCAGACCTGGTCAGTAACAACACAACAGACCCCATAATACTAAACTTCCATAGAGTAGCAGTGGCCCATTCTTTCGAAGTGCTCTTTATTTCAGAGAATCAAAAAGCAAAACCTGGAACTACATATGTAGCGTACAGCAGACAGGACAATAACCAGAGAGCTGTTGTCTTTAATATTTCTTTAATGGTTGGGGATTGACTTTAATCACCCATCATTCATGATAGATGTACTATGATAAAGGTGTTTATTAAAATAGTTGTTTGTTAGAATAACCAACTTGACATTGATATTTATTCTTAAGAGCAACTCTATAAGGAATGCTATGGTAAAAGGTTTCATGTGCTACCAATTGAGTTATCCACAGCTTGCATCTCCAGATAGACCGTGTTCTCTGCATCTTCAAATCAGACATGCTAATAAGGTAGGGCTTCCTGGAGAGCAACTGTGGTAGGAATGCTATTAGAAATGTGGAGTTAACACCCAAGAGCACTGCTAACATGAACAGAATTTCTCTGCTGAGGGTGAGATGATGACATGCTATGTACGTCAAGAGTTTGGTTGATCAGAATTGAGACCGGTCACAGCCCAACTGGGCCTGCCATGGCAGAATGCCAGTGAGGTGGACTTAGTGGGTCACAGCATTTGCGCCTCTTAATATCCCTCCTTCGCACTTCTGAATTAGGAGGTGACATCGACAATTTTAAAGTATCATTTGCCACTTGTTTATGCAAACTGGCTTTTCAAATAACTACCTTACTGATCCTCCTCAAAACAATCCTTCGCAAAGCAGGAATGGGTCTCATCCTCTTTTTGCATTTGTCACCCGAGTGGGATAGGTATGTTCAGACGTGAGTCCCATGCTCTCCACACCACCGGAGTCAAGCTATCCTGGCTGAAAACGGCTGATAGCCAGAAACCGGTCCTAGGATGCTTGATTCCGGTCCAGGAAAGACATGGTTTGGCAGTTCGGGCTGGACTGTTCCCATGAGGCACAGGGTCAAGGCTGATTTGCATATGGCCATGTCTGAACTGGGGTGGCGTGGAGTGCAAAAAAACGATGGATTTAGGCCCAGATCTCTGTACAGGGGTGAATGTAAGACATTGTTCTGCATTCTGTCCATCAACTGTTGTTTTTGCACGAGGGTGAGATGATGGCATGCTATGTACGTCAAGAGTTTGGTTGACCACTATTGAGAACGGTCACAGCCCAACTGGGCCTGCCGAGGCAGAATGCCAGTGAGATGGACTTAGTGGGTCACAGCATTTGCGCCTCTTAATATCCCTCCTTCGAACTTCTGAATTAAAAGGTGACATCGACAATTTTAAAGTATCATTTCCCACTTGTTTATGCAAACTGGCTCAAGTAACTACCTTACTGATCCTCCTCAAAACAATCCTTCCCAAAGCAGGAATGGGTCTCATCCTCTGGAGAAATAGTCATTGGAAAAAATATAGCATGTTTGGATGCCATTCAACAGGAATTCACAGCAGGAGGAATTCTCTGGTCTGCTGGGCAGTCCAGAATCGTCTGAGTGTTTTTGAACTAATGCATCCATTGTACCACTGTTATCATACTCTGAAGGGAGGCAATCTTCATTCCCATTATTCTCAGAAAAAAGGTAGGCTGATCTCAAGCATGCAAAGGAGTTTTTGGAGAAACACAGCTTTTGCTCTTTGAAGGGCATTTAGTTAGGTTATTACAAACCTGAACCGGTAGCTAGGCACTAAAAGGCCCAACCCTGTGTCTTCCTAATGTAATGTACAAATATAACCCCACCGAATGATGCTCGAGGGAGGAAAAGGAGCCACCAGCAAGTTAACTGGAAACACGTTTCCAACAATAAACATAGCACCTTCCGACATCCCAAATTGTGTAAAGTTCAATAGTTGAGTCCAAAGCATTTCGTGGTTCTTTATTGCAATCTTCAAACCAGATCCCTTCTACCTTTACAACAAAAATCAAATGGACTTGTGATCCCATTTAGTTCAGTGTCCCTTAATCATGCAAAGAAGCATGCTTCCCCACGCCCTTCTGAGCTTTAGTATCTCCTCGGTCTGGCTGTAGACTCCTCTCACCCATTATTTCCTGTGATTGGAGCAATGATTCCTTAGTTCCAATCATCGCTACCCACAGCTTGACATCCATGAAGCATCCTTTCAGATGAATTTGATAAGATGATTGTAAGTGGTCGTCTAAGGGATATCTGTTGAACAAAGTAGTTGCTTCCTGGCTGGTAGTGGGATTAGTGTAATCTGTACCTGTCCATCAAATGGATGACCGACGTATAAAGTAACCTACTTTTATTGCTTCAAGATCACCAACCACTCTTGGGTGCTCCCTGTATTCAGATTGACTATCAACTGCATCTTCACCAGCCATTTCCAGTTAGACCACATTGCCTCAGTCCGTGACCAAGAATTATCAGGAGAAAGTGGAAGCCTTCCTCTTGGGAGACCATAGAGCTTTGCCCTCCAAGAGGAAGCAGTGCTGCTTTATAGTGAAAAAAATTGGGGATGGACTCGAATTATGATTTATAGGATCTGAATGAAACACTCAGTATTTTAACAGTTTGAGGCCTAACTTGACCCAGGTACCGGCTGCAGTTCAGAACTACTTTTTAGGTCTAAGCTTACTAGACAGTGCAGCTGTCTGGTTTGCTAACAAAATCTTGGGGACATTCAGAAAGCTTCCCTGGGAATGCATTCCTCCCATTGCTTACCATTAGCTTTGTAGTTTTTAACTCGCTTTTGCCTGCTTTGCATTACCTGAAAGAGACACGTTAGTGATAGATTACGTACCTTAGAATATCCCCAGGCGTCAGACTGGATCCGGAAAATTTTGCGTAGCAAGACCCCTGCGCGCCGGCAGGCGTCGTCCGCGGCTCCGAGTCCGGCGTCGTTAGCGCCGGAATGACGTCGTCGGAGTACTTAGACGCCGCCCATGCGCTCCAACGTCAGTTCTTCTTTTTTCCGCGCCAGCTAGCGCAGATCCGGTGAAGCTCTACCCCTTAGTCTTTTTTTACTAAACTTTTTAATCATTTCTGTACTCGAGTCCTCTACTCCAACGATGCCGGTAGGGATGCCCGGGTTTAAACCCTGTTCCAGGTGTAACCGACTGATGTCGGTTACCGACTCCCATCGCCGGTGCCTCAAGGGTTTAGGCCTCGACCACGACGACCGCACCTGCTCAGACTGCCGGGCCCTGACGTCTAAAGCTAGGCGAGAGCGGTCTCGCAAGCGACTGGAGCTCCGGCAGTTGGCCCCGCGCAGCTCCTGGTCCCGGTCCCGGTCCCACAGGAGGTCGAGGGGCAGGTCGCGTGGTCAGAGCCCTCGCAGCTCCGGGAGTGGTCATCGGTTGTCCGGATCCAAGTCCTCGGGTAAGAGGCATAAGAGGTCGGAGAGACATCATCGTTCCTCCGACCCACCCCGACGCTCGCACGATGCGGCCGGGTGTTCGGGTGACACCACCCACGCGGCTCCGCCGGAGTGGCAGTCGTCGCCGCCTGCCCCACACCTTCGGGTCCCTGGGCAAGACGCGACGCCTGAGGAGATCAAGCGGTACCTCATGGCCTTGAGGTCCCTTCCTCAGGCGGGTTCCGTGGCGCCTCCGGGCCCAACGGCCTCAGCTGGAGGGCCTAGCGGGTCGGGTGCTTCGGCTCCGACGCAGTCGGGTGCTTGGGCCTCGGCGCCGCCGGAGACTTCGGTCCCGGCGCCGCAGGCCCTCTCTGGATCCGCTTCCGGATCCGGGTCGTCGCCCGTCGACCTCAGGACCTCGCCGACGCTGGCCCTACGGGTGTTGCCCCCCGGCGCCTGCTATGGGCGCCGTACCCGATCCTACCCCCGGTCCGGTTCTGGCGCCGGAGCGGCACCGATGGGCGCCGCTACCGACGGCATTTGGAGACTTCTATTTCCATGAACAGGACCCATCTGTTGGACCTGTACTACAGGAGATGGGTGACGAGGGTAATTGGGAGGGGTCTGAGGACCCTCTGGCACGGGAGTGCCAGTCACCACAGGACTGGACGTATGAGCTTGGGGAGGCCAGTGGCATTGACACTTCGCCAGACACTGGATTTGTCTCCCCTCCCACCGTGGCTACGGAGGAGGGTGCTGCTTATAGTGTAGTGTTGACACGGGCAGCCAAAGCCCTTGAGCTCCCTGTCGCGTCCATGAGGACTAACCTCCTCACAGAGGTCCTTAACCCGCAGGCAAGCTCCAGTGAGCCTCTGCTGCCGTTTAATGAGGCCTTGTGTGACGTTCTTGTAGGCACTTGGTGGGCACTTGGTCCAAGTCTGCCACAGGTCCGCCTGTGGATAGGAACGTGGCCAGACGCTTGCTTTTTGTTTGTCCACCCACCCCACCCAGAGAGCCTGGTCATCCAGGCCTCCACTTCCAAGAACGCATTCTCGACTGCTCCGCTCGATCTCGGAATCCAAGAGGTATGAGCAGTTCAGGAAGAAGGTATTCTCGTCCCTCAGTTTGGGACTGCGGTCTGTTAATACCGCATGCCTCTTGGGCCGCTATACCCACACCCTGTGGTACTCTGTCGTGGACGTGCTGCCACAATGTCCGGAGGAAGTCCGGGCAAAACTCACCCAAACCCTTGCGGAGGGTCGAGATGCAGCGCAGTATTCCTTCCGGTGTGGGCTGGATACCACGGACTCACTGGGCAGGGCGATGGCAACGACGGTGGCGGTTCGACGCCACGCCTGGTTGAGGTCCACCAACTTTTCGGCCGATGTCCAGGCCACTCTTCTGGACATGCCGTTTGATGGCCGTCGCCTCTTTGGCGAAAAGGCAGACCTTGCGCTTGAGCGATTTAAGGACTCCAGGGCTACGGCCAAGTCCTGGGGCCTCTCGGCCCCTCGCCAGCAAACGGGTGCCTTTAGCTCCTTTCGCGCCCCAACACGTGCTGCCAGCCACGCACCGCAGAATGTCCAACAGCGCGGTGGCGGATGTGGAAATTGCTGTGGCGGCGGTCGGGGACAACGGCGCGGCCAGTCCACACCTTCCCCCGCAGCACCTGCCTCAAAACCCTCCTAGTCCGTGCTTTCAGGCCCATGTGACGCCAGTGGGGGGGCAGGGTTCGCCATCACCTCTTGCACTGGCGCACCGCCACGTCGGACAGGTGGGTGCTGCAAATCGTCCGAAGGGGCTACTCTCTCCCCTTCGAGGCGACCCCTCCAGCCATGCCACCGCAATTCCACCGCGTGTCGGGGGATCACTTGCAACTTCTGCAAGAGGAAGTCACGGCCCTCGTGGCCAAGGGGACCATCGAGCGCGTTCCTGGGCCAGAAGTAGGGTGTGGTTAGTACTCCCACTACTTTCTGGTACCCAAGAAGGGCAAAGGGGGCCTACGCCCTTATTTTGGACCTACGGAACGTCAACGGCTTCCTCCGGAAGGAGAAGTTAAAGATGCTGACTCTGGCTCAGGTCTTAGCTGCCCTAGATCCAGGAGACTGGATGGTAGCGTTGGACTTGCAGGACGCCTATTTTCACGTCCCCGTCCTGCCGGCCCAACGGCGTTACCTCAGGTTCACGGTAGGCCACGAGCACTTTCAATTTACCGTGCTCCCCTTCGGCCTTACCAGCGCCCCACGGGTGTTCACCAAAGTGATGGCGGTGGTCGCAGCCCATCTGCGCAGGTTAGGGATTTCAGTCTTTCCCTACCTCGACGACTGGTTGTTGAAGGCTGGTTCGCCCCAGACAGTAGTCAGCCACCTCCAAACTACGGCCGATCTCCAGCATCTGCTGGGGTTCTCCATCAACGTGCCGAAGTCACACCTGTGTCCCTCTCAGAAGCTGGACCTCTTCATCGGAGCGGTTCTGGACTTAACCACCCGAACTGCGGGTTCAGGATATTCAGGCTCTGATTCCGATCTTTCAGCCTTTATCCCGGTTCTCGGTCAGGTTGACGCTGCGGCTTCTGGGGCTGATGGCCTCCTGCATCCTTCTGGTGCATCACGCCCGGTGGCGGATGCGGGCTCTGCAGTGGGACCTGAAGTTTCAGTGGGCCCAGCATCAGGGCAACTTGTCCGACCAGGTCTTGATCTCGGAGGGCACTGCAAAACAGCTGCAGTGGTGGCTCACGGACCGCGATTGGGTCAGTGGCAGATCCCTCTCCCTACCCCACCCGGAGCACGTAGTTGTGACGGATGCGTCCCTCCTGGGTTGGGGAGGCCACATGGGAGAGAAGGAGGTCAGAGGTTTCTGGTCTCCGGTTGAGTCCCAGCTCCACATCAACCTTCTGGCGCTGCGGGCGATCCGACTTGCAATGAAGGCATTCCTCCCCTCTGTCCAGGGGAGTGTAGTACAGGTGTTCACGGACAACACCACTGCCATGTGTTACTGCAACAAACAGGGCAGGGTGGGGTCGTGTACCCTATCCCAAGAGGCTCTGGGCCTCTGGCAATGGCTGGAACATCAGGGCGTGACCCTGGTGGTTCAACACCTGGCAGGTTCCCTGAACGCCAGGGCGGACAAACTCAGCCGTCGGTGCATGATGGATCACGAATGGCGTCTGAACTCGGACGTGGCACAAGGTCTCTTTCAGCAGTGGGGAGAGCCTTGGTTAGATCTATTCGCCACAGAAGAGAACGCGCAATGTCATCAATTCTGCCCGTTGGAGTTTCCAAGGCACCACTCGCTCGGAGATGCTTTTCGTCGCGAGTGGAGCTGCGGTCTATTGTACGCCTTTCCGCCTATACCACTCCTGCCCAGAGTGCTGACGAAGCTCAGGCGCGACCGGGCCCAGGTTATCCTTGTGGCTCCGGACTGGGCACGACGATACTGGTATCCTGAGCTACTCAGCATGTCAGTCGATCCCCCGATTCGTCTGCCTCTTCGGGAGGACCTTCTGTCGCAGCAGCAGGGGACGGTCCCCACCCAAACCTGTCCAGTCTCCACCTACAAGCTTGGAGATTGAGCGGCGACAGTTGAGGCCATTTGACATGCCTCCTGAAGTCTGTATTGTCATTCTGGCAGCCAGGCGTCCCTCCACAAAGTCGGTATAATCCTGCAGGTGGAATAGATTTGTGGCATGGTGCACAGCAAAGGCTGTGGATCCACTCTCTGCACCCCTTTATGAGGTTCTCCTCTTCCTTCTTTCTCTTGCCCAGCAGGGCTCTGCTCTGGGCACTATCATGGGCTACCTTTCTGCCCTTTCCGCCTTCTTAAGGCTACCTGATCAACCTTCCTTGTTCAAGTCCCCGATTGTAAATAGGTTTCTGAAGGGCATCACACACATGTTCCCTCCTGTTCCTGTCGTGATGCCCTAGTGGGACTTGAATCTTGTACTTACCTACCTAATGGGTGCTCCCTTTGAGCCGCTCCATAACTGTCCTCTCCGTCTTCTTACCTTGAAGACTGCTTTCCTGATTGCCATCACCTCTGCCAGGAGAGAGTTAGCTCCAGGCTCTCTCTTCTACACCTCCTTTCCTCTCTGTTCATCCAGACACAGTTGTGTTGTGGACGAGACCTTCGTTCCTGCCCAAGGTTCTCACGGCCTTCTACATCGGGCAATCCATTACCTTGCCCACCTTCTTTCTGCCTCCGCATCCCTCGCAATAGGAAGAGAGGCTCCACCGTCTGGACACAAAACGTTTGCTCTCTTACTATCTGGATCGCACACGCCAGTTCCGGGTGGATGACCAACTCTTTGTTGGTTACGTGGGCGCTAAGAAGGAAAAGGCGGTGCACAAAGCGGACCATCTCGTGGTTGATCATATTGTGTATCTAGGCGTGTTACTCCTTGGCAAAGAAGAAACCCCCTGTGGGACTACGGGCTCATTCTACTCGGGCCACGGCGACTACCACTGCCCTGGGCAGAGGAGTCCCCTTGCAGGATATTTGCCAGGCAACTACTTGGGCCTCGCTGCACACGTTTGCAAGACATTATTGCCTGGACAGCCAAGTCCGGAGGGATGGCTTCTTTGGCCGTTCTGTCCTCCAGGACTTTCTGGTGTGATTATTGGTTCGCAGACCCACCACCGGGGTTGGTATTGCTGGGGTATCTATTCTAAGGTAAGGAATCTATCACTAACGTGCCTCTTTCAGATGCACAAGTTACTACTTGTGTAACAGTATATCTGTAGGAGACATTAGTTAGTGATAGATTCCTTACCGACCCACCCATCCTCCCCGTTCTGTGAACCTATATCTAGGGTGAAGGTCATCCCCTTTCAGGGCCCTAGTTTCATGGCACCAGTGTTGGTTCTATCATGGCTTTGCGTATCTGGTGCGGAAAAGCTGTGTATCAGAACTGACGTCAGCGCGCATGGGTGGCGTCTAAGTACTCTACGTCATTCCGGCGCTAACGAAGCCGACGACGGACGCGGAGCCGCGGATGACACCTGCTGGTGCGCATCTGTATTGCTACGCAAAATTTTCCGGATCCAGTCTGACTGGGGATATTCTAAGGTAAGGAATCTATCACTAACTAATGTCTCTTGCAGATATATTGTTACACAAGTAGTAACTTGTGCTTCTGGCTTTATTTGTTTTAGGCTGTCCACCTTGAGTTCGTCCCTTCCATTGCCCAATTCCTTTTTATTATATTCTCCCACTAGTGCTTGATTTCTGTAAACAGGCCTTTAACTCTTGTTCTTATCTTGTCATATTTGCTGTGCATTCAGACGTAGGTCAAATGTCAGGCCCTGTCTTCCAAGCAGATTGGTGATTACTTTTCTTTCTATGACTTCAAAGTGAGAGAATTTGTGTGATCATGCTGACTAATGGGGATGTACTTGAAGAAAGGCTGTACGATGTTGTTTTTTCTAGCACACACCAAAATGTAGATGTCTTTAAATATAGTGTGCTGATATTTCAGAGTATATCCAAATTAGACGACCACAAATGAGCACATTTTTTGGGTAATTCTGAATTGTGGTGGAAACAAATATTTTTTAATATTTTCCAACAAATCAGTACGCTAGGTGATACATTTCCACACATTAGTGTTTGTGCACTGTATACTTTTATCAGTAAAACTGTATGTCTGGGCAAATGTAATGGTCATTTTAATTGAAGATGTATTTTCTGTAATGGCAGTACTTTACCACATCATGCATACTTCACTTTACCCCCACTCTATTCTACACTGCACCATTCTGCTCTATGCCAATGCACTCTACCCCACACTACTCTAACTATGCACCACTGCACTCTACACCACTTCACTCCGCAACACTGTAGTCTATACTACTGCACTCTATGGCAATTCACTCTACGCCAGTGCACTCTATTCCAGTTCACTCTATGCTACTCTAATCTACTCTACACCCTAGGCCACTGTACTCTACCATGCACCACTGCACTCTACTCTGAAACAATCTATTCTACAAAACCAGTGTACTCTCTACTCCAATCTACTCTGCACTCTATGCCAATTTTCTCAACTCTGCAACACTTTATCCCAGTGCGCTATATGCTGTGCACTCTACGCCATTGTACTTTATGCCACTGCACTGTATGCCCTTCTATTTTACTCTTCATCACTGTACTCTACACCACTGTTCACTATGCCACTCTATTGTGCACCACTCTGCACCACTGCACTCCACACCAATGCACTATGCACCACTTCACTCCACAACACTACACTCTGCGCCACCCAACTCTGCCACTCTTCTCTGCACCACTGCACTGTATGCCACTGCATTCTTCTCTGCACCACCCTACTGTACACCAATGCAGTGTGAGCCACTCCACACCACACCATTGCACTCTAAGCCACTATAATATACACTGCACCACCGTACTCTGCAGCACTGCAATGTACACCACTCTACTCTGAAACAACCTACTCTACTGCACACGACGCAACTCTATTCCATCAGCAATCTACCCAGTGCCACTCCACGCCGCTGCACTCTACACTACTTTACTGAAAGCCAATACACTGTACACAACTGCACTCTATGCCAATCTACACTGTACTGCGGCATCAACATTGTACATCACTATACTCTACTCTGCAACTCTACACCGTTGCACTCTGTCCCTTTACTTTGCGCCACTCTCTGCCCTGCACTGTAAATCAATGCACGCTACAACACTATTGTGCAGCATCTCACTCTTCATCACTCTATTCTATGCCAATGCACTCTACGGCACTCTGATCTACTCTGTACCACTTTATTCTGTACCACTCCGTGCCACTCTACTCTAAACCACTGCAATGAACGCCAATGCACTCCACAACACTTTACTCAAAGCACTCTATGCCACTACACTCTACCTCACTCTAATCTGTTCTGCACTACTGCACTCCAAGCAACTACACTTTACACCACTCTACTCCAAAACGATTTTCCACCTCTGCACTGTACCCTGCGCACTGTACCCTGCGCACTGTACCCTGCGCACTCTACCCTGCGCACTCTACCCTGCCCACTCTACCCTGCCCACTCTACCCTGCCCACTCTGCCCACTCTACCCTGCCCACTCTGCCCACTCTACCCTGCCCACTCTGCCCACTCTACCCTGCACACTCTGCCCTGCACACTCTGCCCTGCTCCACTCTGCCCTGCTCCACTCTGCCCTGCTCCACTCTGCCCTGCTCCACTCTGCCCTGCTCCACTCTGCCCTGCTCCACTCTGCCCTGCTCCACTCTGCCCTGCTCCACTCTGCCCTGCTCCACTCTGCCCTGCTCCACTCTGCCCTGCTCCACTCTGCCCTGCTCCACTCTGCCCTGCTCCACTCTGCCCTGCTCCACTCTGCCCTGCTCCACTCTGCCCTGCTCCACTCTGCCCTGCTCCACTCTGCCCTGCTCCACTCTGCCCTGCTCCACTCTGCCCTGCTCCACTCTGCCCTGCTCCACTCTGCCCTGCTCCACTCTGCCCTGCTCCACTCTGCACCGCTCCACTCTGCACCGCTCCACTCTGCACCGCTCCACTCTGCACCGCTCCACTCTGCACCGCTCCACTCTGCACCGCTCCACTCTGCACCGCTCCACTCTGCACCGCTCCACTCTGCACCGCTCCACTCTGCACCGCTCCACTCTGCACCACTCCACTCTGCACCACTCCACTCTCCTCTCAAAAACAATCTACTCTACACTACTCTTCGCCACTGCACTCTGCCGCTCTACGTCACTGCACTCTATGCCAATCTACTCTGCACCTTTGTACTTTATTGGCACTTCACTCAAGGCCACTCTGCTCCTCTCTACGACACTCCCCTCTGACACTACTCGACTATGTTGCGCTACTTCACTCAGTAACACACTACTCCACTCTATGCCACTCCACTCTACAACACTACTCCACGCCGCTTTGCAACACTGACGCTCTACCTATGCCACTTTACTCCACTCAACTCCACTGTAACACTCTGTGCCATTCCACTTGACTCTACAACACTCTTCTCCATTCTGCCATTCCACTCCTCTACACTACTCCACTCTATGCCACTCCACAACAGTCAACTCTGCTTTCTGCCACTCTACAACACTCTATACAACATCATCTGTGCCACTTCACAACACTGCCACTCAACTCTGCTCCACTCTACGCCCTGACACACTACTCCCTTCATGACACTCCTCAACACTCCACACCAATCAGCTTCACTACGCTGTACCCCAGTCCCCGCAGTAACACTCTACTCCACTTTGAAAGTCCACGCCACTCTTCTTTACCCCACTAACCTTGAACCATGCTGAGCAGCAGCCACGTTGGTGTACAAATAGGCTGAAACTTATTGGCAAAGCCAATAACTCGTTCATAGGCGAGACTTATTGGCTTTGTCAATGCTATTTGCTTTCTATACCTTTGTGACCTATATTTTCAAATACCTAACTAACAAGACCACCAAATTCCTGCAGTTCACGATGGAGCCTCAAACATTACCAGGATACAATGCTACCTTTTGGTCTCAGCGCAGCGCATAAAGTATTCATAGAAATTGTGACCCACTGACATTCCATCTGGATGCAGAATATCCCGTGCATGTTGAGGGCTATGTCCATGCTTCTAGCTGCATCTATTCTGTACAGGGTTTGCTGGATCTTTTAGGTCTCGCCTATTCAGCGCTTGTGCTGTCTCTTCGAGACATGCTGTATTCAGGATAAGGGCATGAAGCTCCACCCGCTTTCTGCCCATCTTTTTAATTGGCTCCTGCCCCTGTACTTTTCTATTTGTCCGTAGGCTTAGTAATCCTTCCTTAGTACCGCCTTTTCTCTTCTTGTAACCTCCCATAAGGACGCCCCCTGTTACAGGTGTTGTTACTCAGTAGGCTTTAATTACAGCCTCCATGCACTATTTTCTCAAATAGCTTTGTCCTGCCTGCTGTTGCAGGCAGGACACACTCTCCCTCCACGCTTGTATTTTTTTAATTTATCCAGTGCGGCACGCCTCAGCAAGAATAATGGCGACCGTGCTTTTCTTCTGAGCTCAGCTCGTCATGAGGCACAGTTGAGCTGTGATGATGACGAGCTGAGCTCGTCATGACACCAGCAAAATGGCAATTTCCAGCACAGGGGAAAAATAACCACAGCAGCGATGTGATTAATTACTGCCTTAAGGCACTATTTTCTTAAAGGCCTTGAGACAGGACACTCACTTTGTCCTAAACAAGGTTGGCAGTGGTTACTTTACTCGCTAGCGCATCTCACATTTATATTAGACCTTCTATAAATTTCCCTTCATTAGCTCCACATAGAGTACAACCTAAACTAATCCGGAATTAATATAATTATTTTGCCACATTTCAAAGCTAGTAATTATGTATATATAGGGACATAGCTATTTGAATGTACTCTTGATACTGTCTTGCATGCAATGCATTATGGGCAGGGTGGATTTACCATATCTTCAAAGTTTGATGCTCACTAGGGACCTCTAGGAGCAGCTTGCGGTGCTGCACCTAGACAAGCTGTGCTGGTGCCTTGCTCACTTGGAACCTCTACGAACAGCTTGTGGTACTGCACCAACACATTCAGTGCTGGTGCCTTGCTCACTAGGATGCTCTAGGAGCAGCTTGCGGTACTGCACTGAGACGTACAATGCTTGTTCCTGACTCACTATGCTATTATTTGCAATGCACTAGGTCTCACATTAGTGAAAGTATAAGCTATTGGCGTTGCATTATTATTTGTAACGTCAATACCTCAAACTATCAGTAAGGAAAGACCTATTACATTGCAAATGCTTGTAGTACAATGGTGGCACCCGCGCTTTAGCTTTCAGCATCTTAAGCTAAAGCGCGGGTGCTGCAATTGCTCTAAAAGTAAACCAATAGAACAAAAACGTGCATTTTTTTCTATTTGTTTACTTTTGAAGCAATTGCGGCACCCACGCTTTAGCTTAAGATGTTCAAAGCTAAAGTGCGGGTGTCGCCATTGTAACAAAAGTAAATAAATAGAAAAAAAAACATGTTGCCAACATTTTTTTCTATTTGCTTACTTTTATTACTATAGCTGCATTTTTAGCTTACTGTAGCTGCTCCCGCGCTTTAGCTTTCAACATCTTAAGCTAAAGCACGGGTGCCACGATTGCTTCAAAAGTAAAAAAAAATAAAATTAAAAACTTTTTGTCTATTGCTTTACTTTTGAAGCAGTCGCAGCTCCTGCGCTTTAACTTACGATGTTGAAAGCTAAAGCATTGGTGCTATCAAGGTCTAGCATTTGCGAGGGTTTTGGCTATTGTCATTGTAAATGACAATGCTTTTTATTTGTGTTTACATAACCTGCAAATGGTGTTTGCCACCGATTGCAGGTTTTGTAAACTTATAACTAATAGGCATTATCATTTACAATGCCAAAGGCTCAAGATCCCGCAAATGTGAGATCTATTGCATTGCAAATGCTTGTTTAAAATTAGGTTTCTGGTGAACTTTTGTTAAGTTATAAGTTCATTGGACACGGATCAGGTGACACTAGTTCAGGAAAAAAAATTCAGAGGCAGGGTGCTGGTTGTTGACATCACATGAATAAAGTTTATGGATTGTGGAAATTACAAATTCTACTTAAACAAATATACCACAGGAAAAAAATCATTGTAGTGGGAGATTCTGCTCTAGGGGTAGGTAGTAGATACGGAGTGTGGTTGAATGCTACCAAGTCTAGACAGTGCATTTTGAATCAAAAAAGCCCTTTTGTTTATCTAAAGGTAACTACTGCACATCCTACTTAAATTTCATAGGGGACAGTGTGGTCTCTTCACTTTTGCAGTTTCTTCCGTTTTAAAAACAGATTAGTGGGCTGAGCCAATGGAGCTGAAGGATAGTTCCCTTTCCGGTTAGCTTCAGTGTGGCTTCCTTCACTTGGGCCTCACTCTGAGTTAAGGGTGGCAGTGACGGTGGTTGGTGGTGGATCACTGCAGCAAAGGAGGCAGTCTGTTTGTGTCCCAACTCTGGAATCAGAGGTCCACAATTGGACCAATAGATACGAGAACTTCCCCTTTTCCACATTGCTCATTTGTGACGAGATGGCTGTGGCCCATCACTGAAGCTACTTGTAGCCTCTGTCAAAAGCTAATTCAGAAGGAGAAGTAGCGCACGGAACCCTTGATGAACCAGCACCCTGAGAAGACCGTAACTGAGATTGCAGAATGACCGCACCTCACATAGGAAAAGAAAATGCAGCCAAGGAAGTTATCTTCATTTAGTTTTGCAAACAGGGCAACCTGAACTTCTTTAATAATGCCGCCCCCCCCCCCCCAAAAAAAACTTAAACAGATATCCCAGAGAGAAATAAAGAACTTCTTTACACCTAAAGTGCAGCCCACCAAAAAAACTTCAGGCGGGACGATTGGAAGCAAGCTCTGCCACTAGCTCGGGCTTTAATACTCTGGGTGCTGGCAATGATGTCATACTAGAAGACTTATAACAATCCAGTCAGCCAATTGAAAAAGTAGATATGACTCGAGCAGGTGCTGGAAGGCATTGAAAGGAGGGTGGAACCATAGCAAGAACGCTATGGGCTATCTGGACCAGCGAGTTTTGTTCGGAGGTTGTCAAGGGAAGACCAGAAGAAAGTAAACCAGAGGAATCATTTTTAAGAGTGCATATTTAACTTCCATTTCCCACTTAGACTAAAATAGAATTTTTGAAAAAGGGAGCAAACGCCCCTTGCCTTGTGATTTTTGGCCAGCCCACTCTGGTGAAAAAGAGGACTTGGTATCACAGATACAAAGCTGATTGTAAAATGAGGTGCTAGGCATTGACACTGGCATACATATTGAATCAGGCTTACAAATATTGAGCCTTCAAGATCAATGCCGGGCTTTTGCACAGTTCTGTTGGGCTTGGCAAATACTAGCCAAACAGGGATAGTAACTAGAGTGTTGGAAAAAAGTTAGATATTACTTTACGGGTAGTGAAAGTATGTTAATTTCCAAACTTAAGTCTAGCTCACTCCTCATGAGACATGATTTGCAGAAAATAAAAAAAGTATTGGAGACTTCCCTCTCATTCCGAGCGAGCCTGGGAATGAGTCAAGAGGCGAGAATTTTTCTTTCCTAATCCATGTGCAGTACAGTAGTTCCTTAATCTCCCATTGGTTAAAGTGTGGACTTGTTAACTGTACAGTCTTATCTGTCTGTATTGTTACTTTACCACAGGTGCTGAAGAAATATTTCTCTCCTTACTTTATTGGCGAGAGTATGTTTTTTGATGGAAATGGTGATTTCTGATCTAAAGTAAGTTAATATACCGCCTCTTTCACGCCTGCCTCACATGCCAGGAATGACCCAGTGTTTTTTCTTTGTGTTGTAACAGAAGTTGTGACCCTGAGTTTGATGTTCATCTGGGGTCTATTGTCATTTTGTACTTTGTCTGTTGATGTTCACGAAAAATATAAAAACATCACTGGTAATTGGTGGATTTGGAATATAAATTGGCAATGCTCCGATACATTCATCTACAAATAAACTGATTCTGTCCCCCTGACTGGCCCTTGTAAATACATAAAACTAGAAAGGGTGTAAGGCAAACTTGGTTGCTGTCCTTCGCCTCGCTGGCTTTTGGTGCACCCCGTCAAATAGTTGTCCTCACTAAATTGGCACATCCAGAAAATTGTATCTCAAAAGAGATGGGTATCCATTTAGACTTTTAAATGAGTGATTTGGTGAAATCGTTTAATACTTTAACTTTCCAACAGTGCCCAGGTGCCTTAGTTCTGTCTGGCGAAAAAAAGATTTATTTTCTCATTAGAATCATTTGTTCCCTGTTTCAGTGATTTTATGAGTTAATTAATTTTGAATTGTAGCCATAGCCGAAGATATGCTCATCATAAATATGGCTTGAGGAAAATAAATGGCCATCAAAAAGGCAGCCTTACTGTAAACATTGAAACCAAACAACAGAAGGTGAACAATAGTGCCACAAAAATGCAATTATCAGAATACAGGACACTATGAGAAATAATGTACGTTATTGGTGCTTTAAAATAGTAGTAATATGTCAGTACTGAGCTGTGAAATGGTCTATAAATTTTGGGCAAGCATATGAAATCTCGTGGCACCAGGCTTTGCCAGCCTTGCACAGTTTTGTTGCCTATGCCATCTCGTGCTACCCAACATGTTTCACAGGACAATATATTTTAATAATTTTTCTTTTGGAAACTTTTGTTGTCTGATCACTTAGTCCAAATTTTTCCATTGAAAGCAAAGACTGAAAGCTACTGCCAGAGTCCACTGTTTTGTTACATACGGCACATTACTACTTAATTATCACTACACCTGTCCTCTCAGAATATTTTTACATATGAAATTGAGTGGTTTTAATCTTTATAAGAATTCGGCTACAATGTATAGGGACGAGAATTGTGAGCTACTCTTCCTACCAGTAATCCCAGTAGGTATAATGTATAAAGTTGTGTCTCCATTGAATTTCCTGGTCCAGGAACCACAAATACCTTGTTGAAATAATGAGTTGCACACAGTTGGCTTTATGCCATGCAAGAGTATTTATTAATAAACATTTTCACAATAGAGTGAGGCCCCAAGAACTGTCTTGCGTGCTCATTGACCTGTCGGTTGCAGCTTTTCATGACCGACAGCACAGCCATTCATAGCACCAGATCTTATAAATGGCCCTAACATACAATCTCTCAAGTCTGTGGGGTCCTAGTTACTGGTTGGTAGCGTTATTCCAGCAGGGAATGACGTCCTCAAAAAGCACACAAAAAGACAATTTCCTTTCAAGGTTTAGAATTTTCAAACTGAAGTTTTATTCAGAAAGTTTTTTTCATTTTGTTGAATCATTCATTTCATTTGCAATCAAATATTAATTGTTCATCGTTTATAATACATAGCCCAATGCATTTCGGGCACTTTTGCCCTTCTTCAGGGGCATAGTTATTCTGTGGGAGGAAAAATAAACACAACTGTAATGACAAATATACATGGTGAATGATGATTATTCAAATAAACATAGTTTCATGACACTTCATTGAGAGCCTACAATTGATAAATAAATGAACTCGGTCTCGTCTGATAGCCCAAATGGAACACTAGTTATATTAGCAACATTATGGTTCTAAAAAACTAAACGCGTACATGTACGTAATAAAAGGTTGTAGAAGCACAATGATCCCCCATTTTGAAAAACACACAGTGCAAACAGTGTATAATAATATTCGTACCTTGGTTCTTAAAGATTTTTCGTTCTAATTTAAAGGTTTGGTCGATCGATGTACAGACCTAAAATAACAATATCGAGAGTTGTAACCTAAAGTTCGTAAGAAACTAGGTCAGGTAGACAATAGTCTGTCTGTAAAGACTCGATAATAAACGTACCCTGAGTTTTTTGCTGCAGCAGCTTGCTCGGCTGTCACAGGTATTGCAGTCCAATCTTACGGGCAATGTTACGGGCCGAGTTCTAGAGATAAATCAACAAAACCAACCATTTAGTCTAGATTGGCAAAGGTACAAAGATATTAATACTGAAAAGCGGTGTAACGAAGGAGTCGTCAGCGTTCACTCACCCGTTCGGGAATCCAGGTAAACGATTATCCTGTCGAGCACGCCGTGGAAGGCAGCGTGTAGATTGTTGGTTGCGGACTCTGCCACTTTTAACCCGGAAGTATGCGTTGCGGTTCCGGTGCGAAAAGGTAATGAACATCAAAGCCGGACGAATCTTGTTTAAACATCATACGCGCACCCGTAGGTGGCGTGAAGTTAAAGCGATATATGCGCGTAATGGGCAAGAAGGTCAAATATAAACCCGCAGGGGGACATTTAAATGAAAAGGGCAAGACGAAGGTAATGCGTGACCGAGTAAAAAAAGGTCTACACTAAACTCCTCTGTCAGACCTTGACAGAGGAGTTTAGTGTAGGCCTTTTTTTACTCAGTCACGCATTACCTTCGTCTTGCCCTTTTCATTTAAATGTCCCCCTGCGGGTTTATATTTGACCTTCTTGCCCATTACGCGCATATATTGCTTTGACTTCACGCCACCTACAGGTGCGCGTGTGATGTTTAAACAAGATTTGTCTGTCTTTGATGTTCATTACCTTTTCGCACCGGAACCGCAACGCATACTTCCGGGTTAAAAGTGGCAGAGTCCGCAACCAACAATCTACACGCTGCCTTCCACAGCGTGCTCGACAGGATAACCGTTTACCTGGATTCCCGAACGGGTGAGTGAACGCTGACGACTCCTTCGTTACACCGCTTTTCAGTATTAATATCTTTGTACCTCTGCCAATCTAGACTAAATGGCTGGTTTTGTTGCTTTATCTCTAGAACTCGGCCCGTAACATTGCCCGTAAGATTGGACTGCAATATCTATGACCGCCGAGCAAGCTGCTGCAGCCGAAACTCAGGGTACGTTTATTATCGAGTCTTTACCGACCGACTATTGTCTACTTGACCTAGTGTCTTACGAACTTTAGGTTACAACTCTCGATATTGTTATTTTAGGTCTGTACATCGATCGACCAAACCTTTAAATTAAAACGAAAAATCTTTAAGAACCAAGGTACGAATATTATTATACACTGTTTGCACTGTGTGTTTTTCAAAATGGGGGATCATTGTGCTTCTACAACCTTTTTTTACGTACATGTACGCGTTTAGTTTTTTATAATCATAATGTTGCTAATATAACTAGTGTTCCATTTGGCTATCAGACGAGACTGTGAGTTCATTTATTTATCAATTTTAGGCTCTCAATGAAGTGTCATGAAACTCTGTTTATTTGAATAATCATCATTCACCATGTATATTCGTCATTACAGTTGTGTTTATTTTTCCTCCCACAGAATAACTATGCCCCTGAAGAAGGGCAAAATTGCCCGAAATGCATTGGGCTATGTATTATAAATGATGAACAATTAATATTTGATTGCAAATGAAATGAATGATTCAACAAATTGAAAAAAACTTTCTGAATAAAACTTCAGTTTGAAAATTCTAAACCTTGAAAGGAAATTGTCTTTTTGAGTGCTTTTTGAGGACGTCATTCCCTGCTGGAGTAACGCTACCAACCACTTTTCATTTCTTCCAAGTCTCAGAAGGAAGATCTCAAATAGCACCTACATACATTTACTACCTTCTTACAATTTACAGTAACCACGAGTGCGACGGTGCTGCAACAAAATTCTGGGTCCTAGTTACTCTCACCCATATAGAATCTTCTGGTACCGCAATAACCTTGTTGTCTTCAGATGTCCTGTTAAAGCAACTGTTCCTTTGGAAAATGACTGTAGGAAATTGTTCGATAAATTCATCCTCTTGCGTCTCGCAGAACGGAACACTTGAAAACAATTTGTCTTCAGAAATTAAACAGATTCCACAAGTCTACCATCAAGAAAGCAAAGAGCATTCACCACTTAACAGGTTTTACAATGCCTAGTGCCCCACAAGGGAGCTCAACAAAACCCTCTCTGACTCTCACAACGCCCCTCCAGACAGTCTCCGCAGTCTCAAGATGTCTGTACGTCCATTGCAGACCATCTTATGATCAAAGCTAAAATGCTGTACCATCATCTTGTAAACAGGACACAGGAATGCCATCTCACTGAGGCCAAAATGAGGTGGGTTGAGACCAGAAAATTGTCTGTACGCTCACATCATCCATAGATCTGTCAGCTTTTGAATTCACTCTTCAGTCAAGGCAATTCTGACACAAACATTTGGGACTATCCTGCTACCTACGAGTCATTTTCACTGCATTAGTCAAGATATATTTTATACATTGCCAATCAGCAAGTTGGACAAGTCCTAAACCTGTAGATCCAATCGACTACATACCAATCTCAGATGGTCCTTTCTTTGTTAAGTTAATAAGAGCAGCAGCATTTGTATTATATCTTTCTTTAAGAGAGCAAGCTGCTTATCGAGATAACAAATTAGATTTTGCCCATAGAAGCACAAAATTTGCCCTAATATCCATCTTTGATTATCTGAAAAACACTGCGGACAGGAATGGCGTTTTAGCACTTAGTCTACTTGATCCATCTGCCACTGTCAACACAGTTCATCACTACACCCTCTAACATAAACCTAAAAGAAATGATCTCAAAAGGAAGCATTCTTGACTTGATAATCTTTCTCTCAACAGAGAATAGACTTGGTGGAGGAGGTAGGCCATATGATAAAGTCAACCGCTAAAAGCCCTTACAATCGATAGAGCTGGTCCTCCAATTTTGTTTCAGAAAAGGGTACAATAAGTAGCAGAAGAGGAAGAAAGATGGGCAGAAGATCGAACGCCCGTTCATCCATCAAATACCACCTCCTATGCATTATTAGCCTAGTCCATATGGCCTGCCTCCTCCACCAGTTCTCTAATAAGACAATCATCCTTTTTAGGGAGAGGTGGCTGGAGAGGAAGAAAGAGATCAGGAAGTCCACTGTGAAGAAAGAAGATGGATGGCTGCCAGGAGCAAAACAAAGAACCAATCGGGGACAACCAGTATGTCAACCTAGTTGTTAATCTGAACCCACTCACACCAGAAAAGTGTCCTGTCCGTGACAAAGACTGTTATATGTCCCTTCAAACTGGACTGATAAATTCAAGCAGAGGTGTGAGCTAGCTGAATTGTTTAGAAAGATCCTGGTAAAGGCCTTCATTATGGATTACCCCCGCCCCCACCTCACTTGACCCTAACAGCACAGAATTTAGGAAGAAGCCTTTCTTCAATCCACCAAGTACAATGATTCCCCTTGGATTGAAGGGTTTGAGCAAGCTGTGATTAAGGATGTTGAGCAGATGAACATAGGTAAAATTCAACATCATAACTTATGTATAAAAGACCAGACTCATGCAAATCTGTGCGATCCAAGGAGATCTGATCATAAAAACAGCTGATAAGGGCAGTGCAGTTTCTCTACAAACTAAAGACATTTTTAGTCTGAAAGGCTTGAGATTCCTTTTAATTCAAAGCAAATACTGAATATTTGAGTGCGATCCTACAAAGAAGCCTAACTAACTAGAAGAGGCTAGGAGTCAAGAGAGGATCACAAGAAATGAGACTGAGTTTCAGATAACTGACATTTCGAAAATACCATATTTTTATACATTGCCAAAGATGCACAAACAAAAGATCTTCAATCCTATTGATATATTGCATGGAGAATAGGTTCAGTATTGGAGCCTTATCTAAATTAGTAGATTGGTTTCAGCCTGAATTAGTTTCACATATTCCCTCATACTTAAGATGCAAAACATATG
This sequence comes from Lissotriton vulgaris, assembly GCF_964263255.1. Taxonomy (NCBI): domain Eukaryota; kingdom Metazoa; phylum Chordata; class Amphibia; order Caudata; family Salamandridae; genus Lissotriton; species Lissotriton vulgaris. Next base: position 1,644,276,505 of record NC_141695.1, read on the forward strand.
CTGAACACCCTATTGGATATCTCCTTGATCGCACCACACAGATGATTTTCTTCAACGTACATGACCTTTACACAAGTATACCTCAGGAAGAAAGCCAAACGGTTACAAAGGGGCTTCTACGAGGAAAGGACCTTTAGAATCAATCATTTTTATTGTGCGGCAAATCATCGTGAAACACAGCCCAGCTGCCTACATCCAATTGCCGGCAGGGCGTAATCTACACAGCGTACGGGTCTACAACCTGGAGGGCAACCCAGCGAAAGAAATTTCAAGCCATAACAAACAGCCAGGTCAGTTGCGTGGAGACCACTTTTAACAGAAAGAAACAAACAAAAGAGATGCACACCCAACCCCTCCACCCCCCTAATCCCCCCCCCCCAATCCAGCTCCGCATCAGCTTCCTCCTCCATCGTCCACCCTCCAAGATCCCAGACCAATCTCACCACCACTCAAGCAACATTAGTGGCCCGCCAAGGCTCCAAAGGAATAAGCTGAAGAATTTGGAGGTACTTCGGGTACGTGACTTCCCTCAGATCTTTAGAAAGGAGTTGTAGGAACGGACCCCATAGCTTCGCATATTCAGAAACCTTTCCATCAATGCCCAGCAAGAGGCGTTCCATAGCTAGAGATATGCCAAAGCCTTTGGATCCAATCCCGCGGGTCAGGTGTGGCCGAGGAACCCCGTTGCGCAAAAAAAACTGCTGCGCTTCGAGCAGAGCTATTGCAATCTGTCTACCCCTCAGCTAGCGCAAAGGAAAAGACTTAGGATGAGGGAGTCCCAGCTGTGTGTGCTCAGGCGCCCGGGGAAATGCAATCTGGAAGGCACCATCTATGTCATAAAGGGCCACTTTCCAATACCGCACCAACTTCGGGCAATGCCACAACAGATGCACCAAAGTACCCGGCAGGACACACCCCCGCCAGCAGAGGCCTGACCGCGCTACATCCCATGCCTTGACGCGCGCCGGAGTATAGTACCAATAAGCAGCCACTTTATAGGCAGACTCGGTACCTGCAGTGTTAGAGGCAGTGTGGTTTACACGGTAGAAGATATGTTCCCATTCTTTACGTGTCAAAGGGCGCCCTAACGCCGTCTCCCAGGAAACCTGCGCCTTCGTACGTTGTTTCTTGGGGCGCAACAGAATCATCGAATATAATTCAGATATGAGCTTACGGTCATCCTTCTTGCAAACTAACCATTTTTCAAAAATAGTCAAAGGGCGGGATATGGAGGCCAAGTTAGAGGGTTGAGTCACCCAGTGCGCTAACTGCGAGTAATGAATAGCGTCAGTCTCCGGGAGACGGAAGTAGTCCCTACGCAGTTGGGGAAAAGGGATCAGGCCTTCAAGGTCGAAGAGGGAGCCCACTCTTACAGCCCTCCTCCCGCCAGCGGTGGAAGACTGGGGACGCACACCCCGGTGGAAAATCGGGGTTATCAACAATGGGAGTCCTCTGGGAGGGAAATGTAGTCCAACCCCTAGGTAGCGCTAATTGATCCCAGGCTTTCAAAGTCGGGGAGGTCACCAGGGAAGAGTGAAGGCCCCACGCTCTGTGCTTGCGCGGCAGCCACAGCTCATGCCAGATATTACAGCCCGCTACCGTCTGATCCATAAAGTTCCAGTGCTTGCGGGACAAGGGCCTATTCCACTCTGTGACATATCGTAGACAGGACGCTTGATAGTAAGCCGACAATAAGGGAAAGCCCAGCCCACCTACAGCCTTTGGTATGGTGACGAGGGACAGAGCAAGTCTTGGCCATTTGTTACCCCACAAGAATTATTTAAGGAGCCCCTGCAATTTCCGAAGAGTGCCCGGCGGGGGACTCAGAGGTAGCATCTGGAAAAGGTAGAGGACACGCGGGAGCACCGTCATTTTCACCGCCGCCAACCTCCCATACCATGCCAACTTGAGGCGGGACCAGTCTGAAAGTGCTTTGGTAGTTTGATCAACCAGTAGCCTGTAATTAAGGGAGACCGTTATAGCAATAGAGGTCAGTCGGACACCCAGATATGGAATCAGAGTGCACCCACTGAAAAGCGAAGTCTTGCTGTAAATCGTGCACCTCCGCATCAGGAATGGAAACATTTAGGATTAGCGATTTAGAAAAATTGACTTTGAATCCTGCAACCTTTCCGAAGTCGAGGAGTTCTGCCGACACACCGCAGGGAGGAGTGAGGCTGGGAAAGCGACAGAATAACATCATCAGCATATAAACTGATTTTGTGAGTATCAGCACCAAACTTAATCACCGTAATATCCAAATTTGACCGTATGCGTTGGGCAAAAGGCCCCATATAGAGCGCGAAAAGCAACGGTGATAAGGCACATCCCTGTTGTGTCCCTCTGTGATGGGGAAGAGGGCTGACTTGCACCCATTCACGCGCACTGCTGCCTTGGGGGCCGTGTAGAGGCACCGAACCCAGAGCACAAAGTTGTCTCCCATCCCGTAGGCCTTCAACACTGCGAACAAGTATTCCCAGTCCACCCGATCGAAGGCTTTCTCCGCATCGATGGAAAGAAAAAAGGACTGAGCCCGAGATCGTTGGACCAGGTCTATGAAGTGAAGAAGCAGTTTGGTATTATCCCCCCCCTGTGGTGTTGGGATAAAGCCTGCTTGATCCGGATCTATGATTCCGTCCATTAATGGACTGCGTCTCACCGCTAAAATACTCGCAAAGAGTTTTGCTTCGATATTGAGAAGAGAGATCGGCCTATTCGAGCCGCAGTCCTTAGGGTCCTTACCGGGTTTAAGAACGACAGTACTCTCTGCTTCTGACATGGAGGGAGTCCCCTCTCCTGTATCAAGAAAAGAGTTGAAGAGATGAGTTAAGAGGAGCCAGCTCCACACAGTAGGTTTTATAAAATATGGCAGAGAATCCATCCGGCCCGGGGATTTAGCAACTTTCATCCGGGCAATCGCAGATATGACCACCTCTATGCGGGTCGCGGAATCTAAAGCTTTAGCTGACGTCCGAACAAGAGGTGTAATGTCGCAGGACACTAAGTAGTCCGCTATTTCCCCAGCGTCCGCCACCTCACCCCTGTACAGGTCCTGGTAGAAATGCCGAAAGGATTCCACAATAAGGACGTCAGTGGTATGCTCAATTGCCTGAGGGTCTCTAACGGATTGTATGGCCGCCAACTGAGCTCGTGTTCGCAGCCTATGCGCCAGCATCCCCCCCCCTCCGCCCCCTTATCCCCACTAAGGTAAAATTTATGTCCCAAGCGCAGTAGATTCAGGTAAGGGGGTGGTGATGGACAGAGTATCTGAATTAAGCAGAGCACTCCTACCCAGTCAACAGATCCGGGCTGAGCTAGTGTTCGCAGCCTATGCGCCAGCATCCCCCCCCCCCCCCCCCCCCCCCCCGCCCCCTTATCCCCACTAAGGTAAAATTTATGTCGCAAGCGCAGTAGGGCGTGCTCTGCTCTGTCTAGGTCGAGATGCTTCAGCATGCGCCGCTTCGTCTTTAACTCCCTCCAAACTCTTGGGACCCCCGTCCTCTTGCGTATCGCTTCCAAAGCGCCCATCTCCTTCTCCAACTCTGCGCGCTTTTCCTTGCGCAGCTGCACATACAATGCCGCCTGCGCAATAAACTCACCCCGTACCACTAACTTCAAGGCCTCCCATACTGACGCTAACAGTGTACCATCCTGATCATTGTCTGCGAGATAGTGGGTGATAGTGTCTCATATGCGTGCGTCCACCGATTCCGAATGAAGGAGGGAGTCTCAGAGAAGCCAGCCGGGCGGCGGAGGCCGCTTGCCGTGGGAGGCGAGGAGGACCAAAATAAGGGCATGGTCCGAGAGGGAGCGTGGTGCAATGTCTGCTGCTGACAAATGAGGTAGGAGGGAGGATGTGGCTAAGAAGTGATCCAAGCGTGCATAAGTTTTGTGCTCTGCAGAGTAGGTGTAGTCGCGCTCTTTGGGGTGCTGGACGTGCCAAACATCATTCAACCCACCCTCAAGCAACCACTGTCTCCCCCCCCATGACATCGCTCCTGACTGATAGGACCGCTGCTCAGACCGATCCATCCCCGGGTCCATCACAATATTCAGGTCTCCACCCACCAGGATTGATGCATCTGGCGACTCTAAAACCTCGTAGAGGACCGCCCTAAAAAAGGGCTCTTGTCGTTTGTTCGGGGAATATAGTGGCTCCACTGTGAGCTGTGCCCCCCCCCCCCCCCCCCCCCCCCATTTTGGACTCGGACAGCTAAAAATCTCCCCTTAATGTCAGCCACCTGTGAAAGAACTTTGCAGTGTGCACGGGCACTAAAAAGGATCGCCACCCCATGCTTCTTAGCAGGACCTGAGGACCAAAGTTGTAAGGGGAAGCGCTTATCTATTATTCGCTTAGTATCCCTAGAAAGGAGGTGGGTCTCCTGTAATAGGCACACGTCACTCTCCGCATTCTCCAATAGGGAAAGGATGGCCGAGCGCTTAACAGGGCTATTTAAGCCCCTAACGTTCAGGCTCACAATTTTCAGATCCCTACCCATAACCCCCAGAGGGAAGGGAATAGCCAATGTGGTACTTACTGCCAACAGTGCAGAGTGGGCAACGTCGCATGGCCTGTGGGCCGGATCCTCGCCTGGCCTTCTGGAAAGCTGATGCAGAGCTCCATAAACAACCCCAAACAAAACCCCAGACCCCAAACCACAATACTGGACAACACAAAAAGTAAAGAGACTCAAAAGTTGCCTGTAGTGACTACGGTCCGTCTTTCAGAACCAACTGTTAGCGGAACATGGCGCCATTGTGGAACCCTTCCCGTACCTGATACAGGGCACTTCCGATTCACAAGGGCTGAAGTAACAAAAAAAACGCTTTCTCATCCATTAATTTCTCTAAGGACCCAACTAGTGCCAAGCAAGTGGATCGCAAGGGATCCCAGAGTTATCAGTCACCAACCCCACAGAGTTAACCGCAGCTTCTCTCTCCAGTAGGCTCGCGGATATGTCTGGTTTCACCGGCGGGGGTGACTTCCCAACTCGTTGCCACTCAGAGGAGCGTCTACGGCGCCTAGCAGGTGATCCGGTGTTCCCGGGCAAAGAAGCAGGCCCCTCCAGACCCAAAATCTCGAAGGCAGCGTCCAGTGAACGAACCTGCAGGAGCTTGCCCTTGTGCTTGAAGATAAGCCAAAACTGATGGCCCCATGAGTAGGGTATGCCCTGTTCACGAAGGCAGTTAGTGATGGGCTTAAAGTCCCTACGCTTGATGAGGGTGGAGGCCGCCAAGTCCTGGAAAAGCGCTGGTTGATGGCCCCGAAACTGCACTGGATTGAGGTCACAGGCCTTCCGAAGAATCCTCTCCTTAATCTGAAAATCATGAACGCACACCAGTATTTCAGGCGGCGGAGCTCTGGCACCTCGCAGCAGGCCAACACGGACGCGATCCAGCTGTATTTCCTGCTCTTCCCCTTCGCCACGGATCTGTCGGAACAGCTCACCAACGTACTCACTAAGGTTATATCCCTCCCCTTCCACGGGACCGCCCGGATCCTAATATTGTTCCGCCGGGACCAGTTCTCCAAATCCTCGGCATGGGCCTGGAGATCTAGGTTTTGTTTCGTGAGGCGAAAGACATCCTGCTGAAGTTGGTGGATTTCATCTGCGGTGCCCAAGTCCTGTTCCTGCAAAATCGCCACCCGCTCCCCAATGGCATCGACATCCCGTCGCATCTTGCGTACATCTGGGCAAAGCTGAGAGCCGAGCTCCAGAATGTCCTCCTTTATGGCTGAGAATAGTTCTATCATAAAGGCTTTGGTCGCCGGAAGATTGTTGTCTTCAGGTTGCGAGGATTTGGTATCCGGTTGAGTCAGCCTGGCCTGCCGCCTTCTGCAGCAGGTCTTTCAGGGGTTTGTCCCTCCTGTTCCTGGAGGACGACATCTTGCCGCGATCAGATGCCAGAGCGCGATAGCACAGGGAGGGTGCAAAGGTATGATCAGCTCTCCAGGGATGCAGCCGTACTTTACCCACTCCAGGGGGCAAGCGCCAGCTCAGACAGCTACTCCTCACACCACGGCACTACACAGCCTGCATGGCTGTCTGGAAGAAGGAGGGTCAGAGCTTGGTCAGGCCCCCACCCAGTCCCTCAAAGCGCCACAAATCCCCCGGTCCAAAGGGATGTCTCAGACAGAAGCAGGGCCGCAGCCAAGGGCTTGGATTCCGGCCGCAACAGAGATAGACTGGGAGCGTGGGGGGGATGGCGACTCTCCGCACTACATACAGCGGGCGTTTCAGCTAGCCGTGCTGCCCCCCACCGCTGGGCCGCGCCGAATCGCTGTCCGCCGAAACACGGACCGAAAAGGCGGTCGAGGCTCTCCACTCTGCACCCACCGTCACGCCTGAGTAGTTGCAGGCCCTCAAACGTCGCTTGGGGCAGCAGCTCCCCACTGCACCCCTCCCGCAGCACTCAGGACACAGTTAGGGCCTGACCATGCACTTCACCTCACTGTTTGGGTTAAGTCCAGATCCCGGCGAGGAAACCCGGCCCGCCAATGAACGGGCCGAAGATGGACCCCTCGCCCCCGCAAGACCCTCAGGCCCCAGCTAAGCAGCAAGGCCTATGCAGTATCCACACCAGGGGAGGGGGGGGCGCTTATCAACTCTACAGTCTTGAGGCCCCCCCTCAGCGCCTTCGCCCCCAGGCCAGTCGCCTTCGGTGCCCACTCACACCCAGTGGGGCTCACTCTCAATCTTAGGCACCAGGGAGCTCTTAATAGTGCAACTTCAGAACTGATGAATGAGGCACCACCCGCCGATGTACGGGCTGACGTTAGGCCCCTCACCCACTGCAGGGCACACGCAACCCCCACATCTGAGGAGGGCCGCTTGCCGCCACCACAGCTCGCGCAGTCCTCCACAGTGCAAGAGACATTCCAGCGGAGCGCCCACCTTTAGGACCCCTGCACTCTCTCAGCGGTACTGCCACAGTCAGGCAACAAGGGTTCCCCATGGACCACTCCAGGCAACGAGGCCCCCCGCTTACTCTACTCGGGGGGCCTCCCACCGTCCGCCGACTCACGGTCCCGTGCCAGATGCTCCTCCGCTCCTCACCTCGCGTCTCTCTCCGTCACCTGGGTCCAGATACTGTCGATCCTCGTTACAGCGGCGCGGGAGCTCACGCCCGCCCAGCGGGGGCTCTCAACCGCTGCCGCCTCACTGGGACAAGTGTCCGAGCTGCCCTGCTCCGCACTAGGCCTCTCTCGCTGCCAGGCTCCGCACTCCCCACGTGGGCCAGGCCGCAGAGCGAGAAAATGGCAACCACACCTCGGGCCTCAGCCCCGTCTGCATGCCTCCTCCCCTCTGGTCTACAAGGCTCCATGCAGGCTGCTCATTCGCCGCCTCGGCTAAGCCCCCAGAGATCGCACCGGACAGACGAGCGCTGCTCGACACGAGACAGACCCCGCAGCTTTCCACCACCAGGCCCGCAGGGCCACAGCAGTGTCGGGCCGGACTGCCCGTATAAGACCATAGCTACCCCACAGGACGGAAAGAGGCGTACCGTTGGTGCCGGGGCTGCTCACAGGTGCAGCAGAGCCCCGTGGCTGGCTTTGATGGGCACCAGGTAGGGCGATATTCAAAGCTTCTGTTCAGGCGGCGCCGGGACAGGAAAGCATGTCCTACTCCGCCGCCATCTTGGCCACGCCCTCGGAAAGGACCTTTAAAATGCTAATACATGGGGAACTAGAGGGTGCACATGCAAAATGGCTGCACTGGTGTGAGGCTCCGGCGGCCTGGGCCACCTATCCGCCATAGTTCTGCTCTGTGATCCGCTGTGATCAGACAAAACGGTAGCTACCGAGTCTGCGATCGCTGCGGAGTTGCTGGTGCCCTTTCGGCGGGCTCGATTGTAAAAAATGACAACAGGGCCGAAAACCTCCCAGTGCTAAACCAGGAGGGCGCGGCCTGCTGAGATACCATGAGACCGCAAAGCCAAAGTGGACACCTGCATGGTGCAGCGGGCGACTAGAGCCGGCGGGAACTCCCAATATTGACTGAAGGGTGAGAAGCGACTTGCGAGGGTTGCAGCTCCCTGCGGCGCAACTCTGACACAGAGGAGGGCGGCGCACTTTCGTGCGGCCCTGATTCCAGACAGCAGAGGCCCCAGCGGAACTTGGCCTGGTGCCGGAAACCTCCCTGCGCTGAACCGGGTGATTGAGGCCTGCTGGGATGCCACGAGACCGCAAAGCCAAGACGGACCCCTGCATGGTGCCACAGAGGCAGATCGGAGTCGGCGCAATCTCCCCACATCGACAGGAAGGTGAGGAGCAACCTGGGAGGGGTGCAGTTCTCTGTGGCGAAGCCTGGACATAGGAGGGAGCCGTGCATGATCAGGCGGCCTAAAAGCACAGACGCGCTGCCCTATTCTTTAGGGCTGGTGTGGCCCATGGAGTCACTACATCACACATCGCTTGGGGCCAACTGGAATGGCTGGTACGATCCACACTACAATCGAGCACTGATACCTGACTGCTGTGGAGTCCAGGGAGTGATCGTGGAGGACACACCAATGCGAGAACTCCCCATGAAAGGGTCCCTCCCTCACTGTCTGGCCGTAGCGACAGTAGTTACTCAACGGTCTAGGCTAAGTGAATAAGGAGTCTCACAGGTGTGAGAATTTTGATAAAGGCATCAACATCCTGCAGAAGGAAACGAAGACCCTACACTCCAGCCCCAGTGGCATATACTGCAGCGTCGTACTTGAAGCCGGCCGTGGGGTAGATTCCCCAACACTGCAGCAATAGACGGAGATGCCAAGCTAGCAATAGGACAGTAATGGGCAGAACGGAGATGAGGCAAGCCAAAATACCATTTGAACCCCCCAAAATGGACTCCATGTGCAGCCGCATAGACCTCATAGCCCAAAAATTAGAGATACATGATGGCCGCATCGAGGAAGCGGAACACAGAATTTCTGACTTGGAGGATACATCAGCAGCCAGAAAGGAACAACGGCGTCAAATGGAACGTTTGTTAAAAGTCTTTGCTGCCAAGAATGCAGACTTAGAAGCGTGTTCCAGGCGTGATAACATACGTATCCGAGGTGGGCCGATGGAAGACTATTTTGAGCGCATGTTACAGACCACCTTCAGAGCTGATGCCTTTTCTGCGCAGCTGGTGTTGGAGAGAGCGCACCGCACATTGGGACCCCGACCACCACCGGGATCACCTCCAAGGCCGATAATCGCCAAGTTACTTGACTATTGTGCCCATGTTGTGGCCCTCTGCCTAGCCAGGGTAAAACATCGAGTAAAGTTTGATGGACATGCCATCGCAATGTACCGACACCACCATGGCAGTACAGGATGCTAGAAGAACATTCATGCTGGTGAAAAAAACGTCAACAGGATCAAATTGACTATGCAGTGATGTACCCAGCATGCCTTAGAGTTACCCATCAGGGGGAAACAAAATTGCATTATTAACCCGCAGCAGGTAGAGGATTTCTTAAATCGTATCAAGCAAAATTTGGCCATGCCGGACGCGGACCACCTACATGACCAATGCCCCAGATGCTCATTCAAACTGTTCCACCGCCGACTGTCAGAGCTTTGTTATAGCTCGGGCTCCCATATCCCGACTGCAAGGTGATCTGTATGTAATGTGCGGACTTTGGCGGACTCCTCTGTTATAGCATGACTGTCTACTGTGGCTTACGGAGCATATCACCTCACTAAGTCCCTTCCCTCTTTCTTCTCTCTCTCCCTCTTCTCGGGGGGTGGCGGTTTTATGCCCTCTGGTGTTACCCCACCTCATAAGGAGATCCCTGTCTACTTCCTTGGTATTTTCTTCACCCTACATCCAACTGTTTCTATTTTCTGAACTAACTCTTTATCAACGTTTCTCATCTATGCTTGGAATGTAAGTTGAGATTTCTGTTTACCCTACTGTTACTGGTTATTTCTATTGGGAAGGGTGGGTACTTTGCCTTCAAGTTTAGGTTGTCGAGGTAGGGGATCATATCTGTTTAAAAAAAAAAATGCAAATACATTTTATGGTGAGTCCAAACTGGCTTTACAAAAAACTATTTTGAATATGAAAGACCCTTTTACCTGCATCAACTTAAGATTTTAATGGGCAGCACATTTGCGCTTGCACCAATTTTAAGTAGGCAAAAGATAGGCCAATAACCATTATTATACACACACCTAAGCCTCTTACGCTGAAATATCGATAATGTCCCACCCACATGCAACACTGATCGGAACAACCTTTTACATGATAACAGTACTTATCCACGTTCGCTCATGGAAAACCTATCATTTGGGCAACTCTTGTGTATCCGGTGGAATTGAACTACCTATGGAGACTGAGACTAACCTACTCTGTTAACCATTAGGTACTACCCATAGCCTATTACTGAAAAAAGTTACAAGGGCAAAATATTTACTATTGAGCCAGTTTATTGGAGACAAACACAGAGTTTAACCAACACTATTAATATACGTCAGTACATAAAGTAACAATGAGATGAAAAAGATCATCATCAAACATTGGTGTATACTTTATTGGTACACACCATATAACGGAAAACCACCCACTGTAAAAATAAGTGTTTGGAATGTTTCCCCCAGTGTGCTGATCTTTTCCATGTAGGCAGTGCTCAGTATGAGGTTCACACCACCTACGGGTGATCAGTCGTTTGGCTGTTATAAGTCTTAAATCTGTGAACCTAGATGTGACTTTGTGTTTTTTAGACCTGGAGAACAGTCCCAGCTCACACACCTCCCATGTGTGTAGCAGTTGTTTGTTGAAAGTACCTATTTATTTCTTGGGCGATAGATAGGCCCCATGGATGATGTTAAATTGTACAAGTCTAAATTTAGAATTCCGTGGGATATATGTGGTGCTTGTTAGTATCATATTCCATTCTTTTTCTACCCAGGACCTTTCTCGGTCTGCTTCCCTCTTGGTGCGTAGTGGCGAAAGCAGCTTCATGTGTGTGATAGTAATGTCAGTTATCCAGTGTACTATGTGACTGCTCGATCCGATAACTTGCAAATATTGTACAACTAGGTGAGGTTGGGTTTCAATAGGCCAGTCCCCCTACGTTTGCGCCAGTGCGATTATTATAGAGTTGTGCAATAAAAATTGCCTGATGGTATGTTGGTGTCATTTGTTAGCTCCTCATATGTTAATAGGGCCACGTCTTCATATAGATCGCTCACCGTCTGTATCCCAGCTGTACGGCAGGCACAAGTTCCGCTCCTGTTGTCATCACTTTGCACCTTGGCATGCCAAGTAGGGGCAGTGTAGATGTGTATGAGGTCTTCCACCGAGTGAGATACAAGCTGCGTCTATAGCAGCGAGGAGCTATGGCCAGTGATTTTGGCTGTGGTGTAGGTGCTTTAGCAATGGGATTGAACAAGTGATGACTAGTGGTCAACGACCAGGCCGGCTGTACGGTGGCTGTATCAGCTAGCTGCAGTACCGCCAACCATTTCGACAACCACCACAGTTGTGCTTCCAGGTAATATAATTTCATATTGGGGACTGCCAGGCCGTCCTGTTCCACTGGTGCATTTAGTTTCAACAATGCTACCCTGTGACTTCCCTTATTCCAGATGAAGTCTCTTCGACTGTTCTAAGTCACAGAACATTTTGGCAGGGATGTATACCGCCAGATTTATAAAGTAGTATAGTAACCTGGGCAATTCAACCTTAGTGTTTTCCATAACCTCATTTGAGATTAGATAGAAGATATTGGTCTGGTAAGATTGCCTTCCAGAATATTGTTTGCTGAGTGGTATATATGGATACCTAAGTATCGGAAGGATGACGCCTGCCACTGTATAGTCACACCGCTAACCTTAAGCCCTGGGTCTTGGGTGTTTGGGCTAAAGGAATTTAGGCAGGACTTCATCCAGTTCATTCTGAGCCCGACAGCCTGGCGAACCACTGCAGAATCTTTGCGACATCTCCCGGCACATTATGGACGTCCTTTAAGTATTGTAACAGGTCATCTGTGTACAGGTCACACTACGTGTTGGCCATCACCCAAACAAATGCCTCAGTCCATTCCCCTTTCATGAAATTCCCCAGCGAGCGGCTCGATCGCCAGTGAAAATAACCGAGGCAAAAGGGGACATACTTGTCTGGTACCTCTGCCTATTGCTGTGGATGTGTAAGGCGCAGGAAGCTTCCCCCAAATCTGTATTGATTGAGTACTGAGAATAAAAAGGGCTATTCTAATGAATCAAAGGCCTTTTTCCAGGTTTAGAACCAGGCAACCGTATCGGGCCCAGAGCTGTGGTGTGTATTCCTGGAGTCAGAATCATCGTTGTACGTTTAGAGAGGTGTTGCAGCCGGGCCCGAACCCATTCTGATCAGGGTGTACCAGTGACTGCACCAGTGGGGCCAGCTGCATCTATAGGATGCTGGCCAGGATTTTGTAATCCATATTGAGCAGCGCTAGTGGTCCGTACAGTCCTAATTCCGTCTTATCTCTGTCGGGCTTGGCAAGGGAAATGAGCAGCGCCTCACGCTGCTACGCTGTGAGGATCGAGGCCGAGTGCTTGGTGTCATACATTGATTTTAACTGTGAAACAAGCAGTGTGGCATAGGTCTTGTAAAGTTCAGTCGGCAATTCGTCTGGAACAGGAGACTTTCCTGCAGCCACTGCGCTGATGCCTGCATGTGTATCTCTGTTTGTGTATATAACAGCATGCCGTCTGGTGTTCGTATCGCTCCTATAGGTATCCACGTGTCTTCCAGTCGGATGAGCCAGGCAAGTAGGGGTCCTGCTCGATCCCAGCAATGAGTGTGACTTATAGTTTAGGCATCTCAGTCTCTCCATTAGAGAGCTAAATTCCATTCTTTTGGCTGTGAGCTGCGTCTGTAGTATTGGGGATTCCACCACCTGAGTTTCTAAACGGAGTAGTCCATCTTCCACCTTCTTTAGATCCACTTCTATGGGTTTCCGTAGCCCTATTTGCGATTTCAGGCAGCGACCCTGTATTACTACTTTAAAGGCGTCCCATTCTATAATGTGTGAAGACGCTGTGTGTGTGTGTTATCACTGAAGTAATTAGTAATTGCAATGCTCAGGGCCTCACGAAATGGAGGGTCTTTGTGAGAAAGTGCCATCTTTATTGCCTTGGTATGCCCCCACTTTTTTCTGAACTGCTGATGTGCTTTGACTGAGTGTGCCCTGGGTTCCTGCCAACCAGGTACCCAGGGCCTATGTTCCTTCCCTAAAACTGTGCACCAGAGGGCATCTTAGAGATACCCTCTGAAAACCTAACCTACAATCCACGTCTGGGCTGAGTGGCTGCAGAGGCTGCTATACAGCAGACATGTTGCTGGACCCCTGGGTGGAGAGCCCCCGCTCTCCTGGGCCTGCAACAATGCACATCCTGGGCGAGGTGATAGGTCTCCTCCCCCAGGATGGGCAGGGGGAAGCTTCAAAGGCATGCTTCCTCTGTGAGCTTCTCCAGACCATTTGCTGTACCCAGCAACTGGCCCCCACCAGTTCTAACCCTCACTCTGGCGGAAAGGCCTGAGGGAAAAACTATGTCACGAAGGGGGGTGTGCCAACCCCACCCCTCAGGTGGGGGAGACGAGGTGAAGCACGACCCCGGGCTCTGACCATCTTGTAGATTGGGAGCCCTGCCCAATCCCAGCGAGGCTCCTGCCCCCCTCCCACAGGAAAGGAGCAGGCCAGGGGGTGTTCTCAGCCCAGGACAGGGACCTATTGGTCCCTGTCCTTGCCCTGCCTGTAACGCCCCTAAATTCAGTATTTAGCGGATCCCTGAACCTTCCTTCCTCAGATCCCGATACGAAAAGTAGAAAGAAGATCAAGAAGAAGACACGCCGTGCAGCTGTTAACAACAGGACGACAACAACTGACTTGGCCCCAGCCCTACCGGCCTGTCGATCCTGGAACCTGCTCCTGCCTAATCCCGGCGACTCCTGCAGGCAGCAACCTTGGGACACCTGGAAGACCTGCCTGCCTTGACCCTCTTAAAGACTGGGACTCCCATCAGCAGAGGCTCTGCTGCAACAACCCACCTGGTGCCAACCAGGAAGCTCCGGACCAGCCCACTCTGCACCCGCCGGGACCAGGCCCAACCGAACCAATACCACGAGGACGTCCCCCCGGCGACTGGGACCCAAAGTCCAGTGCTCCAAGACCCTCCTTGACGAACCAGCCGACGCCTGCAGACTCAGAACCAGGGGCCACCCCAACCGCGACTAGCCGAGGGTAAGCTTTTCCGACACTCAAAGACACCCCTGCACCCGGCGCCCTACAGCCCCCTGTGCCTCCCTTTGGGGTACCTATCTGTGCTCGAAGATCCCAACTTACCTCTCGAAGTGCTGGTCACCCCTGGAGAGTCTCCGTCCCCGAGCCTGCAGCCTTTGTTCCTTTTTGACCTTTCCCATTGGATAACATTGAGCGCCCGACGGCTCAAGAGCACCCTGCACCCAGCCGCCCAAGTGCCGCTGGCTGTGCCACCTTTGTCCTACCCTACTTCCCCCCTTGCCCTGAGCAAGTGACCAGAAGCCCAGCTCCCACAGCCGCGTGGCCTGCTAGCCAGCAGCCACCAACCGAAGGCCCCCTTTCCCCCATTGGATATCATTGGGCCTACCTACCTCTGCACCCGGCCGGCCCTGGGCTGCTGGGGCAGAACCGACTGTACTTACCTGACCCTGGTAGACCCCTGAGTCTATACCCAGAACCCTAACTTCACGAGCCAAGTACTCACCTGGAAACCGGTAACCGATAACATTGACCCATTTTGACTAAAATTTTCTAAGTGCGAGGTTTTGTAAACTGCAAATATTCACATAAAATCAGCCGAAGTCCGAATTCCGAAGTACTCGCCTGCAAGTAGGCAAGAAGCCAGTACTGTACCTTGCAGCCCAGTACTGAACCGCAAAAGTGATCCTTACCGGGTTTACTAGTAATCTGTATTTTCTCCATAGGAACCCAGTGTCTGCTTTTCTATGAAATTTCTTCTGTCTAGTTTTGAAAACTTGAAATATTCTTTAAAAATCATACGAGAGGGAGGAGCTACGACAGCAAGCAAGATGGCCGCATAGTCTCCCGGCTCCGCTGACCTCCGTCTTTCGCTCGAAGATCCTGTCATCTATCCTGATATTCCGCCCCATATCCGTGTCTATAAACTAATCTGCAGTCCGATGGAGCAATCCCGAGACGTTTCCGACATTGTGGAGTTGGGGTAATGTCGAGGTTTGATTTGAGGCCTAACCCAGTCTGGAAGCCGGGGTCTCGAGTGCTGGTCCAGTCGGGTCCTAGTTGAACAACAGCGGACCGGTGAGGGCGGCAGGGTCCGGTCCATGGAACTTTCGACATCTTTTGGATTGCTTTGCTGCCGATCTGCTGCCTGGTCTCGTATCAAAGGTGAGGAGACGAGTGACGCCCGAGGCGGTGTGCCGGGGGTCCCTGACCTGGAGGCCTAGCGTTTGCATCACCGGTGCCTTTGGGTTGGAGACTTGGCGCGCACAAACGCATGTTGACGATCTGTCCCTCACGGTTCATTCCTGCTCCGACTAATCTTCCCCCGGGGAGGGCGACTCTCCGAGGGGATCACTATGCCTGATGTTATGTGAAACCCGGCGGAGCGGGCTAAGTGTGGCCCGTCATTGCGGTTAGTGCTGGCAGCCCTCGAGGCACTTCAGGTGACTATGGAGGCCCAGGTCTGAAATCTGATGTCGGCAGCGGATGGAATTAGAAGATCGGGACCAGACCCTGACTCGCTGCCCGGGACCCGGCGGCCAGCTCAACTCCCGACAGACACCCCAGCGGTGCATTCAGACCCGGTGCATGGAGCAGTGGCTTCCACTACAGAAGTGGAACTGATCGAACATGCTGAGATCTGCGTTTCAACTATATGGTCGGAATCTTTGGTTTCGCAGCCGGCGGAACATTTAACTGCTGTTCCCACTCTGGAAACTTTTGGTCGGAACTGTGAACTGTGTTGGATTGTGTTGCACCCCCTTCCCAGCTGGTCCATCAAATGGCGGATGGGACAGTGTCTGGCCTTGGAGTTGGGGAGGGGCATCGTTGGAACCGGCCATCTACTTTGGGATTTGCCATCTTTTCTCCATCTAACAGACTATATTTTGGCAACTTCTGTGTATATTTTGACAATTTGACGAAGGGGCTCTACTTATCGGAGGGAATCGGCAAATTTGATCGACGGGACCAAGGCTGAGACTGTTGTTTTGGGTTTCACACTATGGTTTCATCGGTAACGGGATTGCTTTACTAGGTTAACGGAGACCGGGCGGGGTTTATAGTTTCCTCGGGTGTAATTTTCTATTGTGTTCTGCTCGATTGTGTCAGCTTTGTGGGGGATCCTTTGTTAAGGCGGTGGGGAGAGACCGGGAATGCGTACGATAAAGCCCTCCTCCATTTCTACTTTTAGTGTAGGGGTTTAGTTCTTCTTTATTTCTCTTTGTTCTTCCTATATTTCGGGTCTCAGTTATTTGGGGCGACAGGCACGCTGCTAGGGGGGTAGGCCGTAGACATCTGCAGGGGTGCAGGGCGGGGGGTTGGGGGAGGGGAATTTTTGTTTTGCCTTTATTGTTTCTATGGCCCTTTTTTCTCTTTCGTATCCTTCCTTTTGCCTTTTCTTTTGCTTCTTCCTTTTTCAGTTCAGCGTAGTGGGTCCACTCTTCTGTCAATTATCGATTTTTCTTATCTGTGCCTATACTTTTCACGGTATTTCAGTATCATTGGGCGGGCGCTTAACTGGTGCGAACTGTGATTGTATGCTTGTTTATCCTGAATTGTATGCCTTAGTGCCACTGTCTTAAATGAGATCGATCTAATTGTGGAAATCCTACTATTTTGCCCGCCCTTTATGCGACTCTGTGATATTGTATGGCACCTGATCCTTCTATTTTTATATTGTAAAATGGAGCCTTTAGAATCCTGTCATTCGCATGGTATGCTTAATAGCCAGTTTAAATTGAATTTGTGGTACATTCGCTTCCCGGGCCGCCGAGTTGTGTCCTAACTGACTTGCTGTGATAAAACTGATTAGCGGCTGGCCCTGGTAGTTGTAGGCCCATATTTGTAACTGGTTGAAGTATCAATAAAGGATTTCCACCAAAAAAAAAAAAATCATACGGAATACTGAAACGCAA
This sequence comes from Lissotriton vulgaris, assembly GCF_964263255.1. Taxonomy (NCBI): domain Eukaryota; kingdom Metazoa; phylum Chordata; class Amphibia; order Caudata; family Salamandridae; genus Lissotriton; species Lissotriton vulgaris. The sequence continues at coordinate 1,644,293,625 of NC_141695.1, forward strand.
TTACCTACCTGTTTTAAGTTCAGACCCCAGTGCTGGTCCTAGAAGCCCAGTACTGGATTACAAAAGTAACGCGGCCATAGTTTACCTACAACCTAAATTTTCTCCCGTTGAATAACATTGCCATATTGTCATTGAAAAGTTTCCGAGTGTGGACTTTTAAAACAGCTTTATATTCATGAAAATTCACCACAGTAACTAAAATGTTTTTGCTAATCTGGTTTCAGCTTAGACCCCAGGACTGAATCTAGTCCTGGAACTACTAAAGTAATCTGTATTGTAATCAACTGTACTTTTAAGGTAACAATACATTGAGCTCAATGCTAAAGTGTGTCTAGACTTCTGTACCTATTGTGTGGTCACCAACGTTATTGCTTCCTTGCAAAGTAATTACATGAGAGTTCTCATATCTAGCAAAGTATATTTTTATGCCTGTTGGTTCTAAAAATAAAAGAACCATATCTTTGGATATAAAAACCATTGGCCTGGAGTTCAGTCTGTGTGTGTGTGAAATCCTTTGCTGACTGAGTGTGTACAACAAATGCTTTACACTGCCCTCTGGTACTGCCTTACTGCTCAACCACTCTACCACTTTTGAGCGTAAGGTCTGTCCCGACTTTAACCTCTGTTATACCTTTGGGGTTTGTGGACTCTATACACACTGTACTTCATTATTGTCCAGTATATATAGAGCCACTTTCTCACAGTCTTCCAGTGTCTCAGGCTTCAGGCACCACCTGGGAATGGCGGCCGAGGCAGTATCCCATGACATCTGCAGGTATTATCCAGTATTTGGGTGTCTTTCATAGATTCACATGCCTGAATCATTCCCCGTCGCCGAGACGGGAGCCTCCGGTACATAAAAAAGTAATGTCCTATAGACATACATAGCGAACATAGGCCTAAGGGCCTCCCCTTAGTAGCCTTTCCACGTCCTTATGTAAAAAGGACCAAACTCTCATTGTTAGCCAATCAGCTCCGACCTCCCTCTAGAACCTTCCCGGGAGGAGCCTCAGTCCCTCAGATTTTCTACCGCACGTTGTGCTAGGGAGTCTCCAACCTGAGCTCCTCAGGTTTTTTCTTCAACGTCTTCACACTTCTCTGGAAGTTCTTCTTCAAAGGATAAATATCTTCAACTGCCTTATTCCATGTCGGAATCGCATAAAAAGGCTACTTCCATGTCGGAATCGCAGAAGAAAGCCCTTTTCAAGGCCTGCTCTTCTTGCGGGAAGAAACGGATCCATGCGGATGATAAGCACGATCTGTGCTTGTATTGCCTGTACCCTGACCACGTCTCTGACAAGTGCAGGGTGTGTAGAGCCTTCCCTAAAAAGACTGTGAAGGAAAGAGAGGCTCGCCTTCTCGCATGGCTCGACAGGCTTAAGGACAGAGACACTCTGGAATCTTCAGAGGGAAGTGTCTCCGTGTCCTCGAATGTCTCGAAAAAGAGACCCAGGGTGCAGTCCCCTGGCCATACAGACACTCCTCCTAAGAAGGCACACAGGAAACCTTCGGAGGCACGTTCCACTACTTCTTCAGTGTCTGTTCGAGACGACCAAAAGTTCAAGAGGCCTGCTCCATCTACCAAGAGGACCACCCCAGTCACGACCACCGTGTCGACTACAACGGCCTCATCGCCCTCAGCGGCGGCAACCACGACTACATCCGCGTCCTCAGGTACACCTGTTTCCTCTATCATTCTTCTAAAATCGTCGTCGAAGACGAAGGCCGTGCCGACGACGGAGTCCCCACAATCTACGTCATCGTCGGCGAGCGCCAAACAGTCTATGTCGCTAACGAAGGTCCCGCCCTCGTCGAAGAAATCGTCGACGGAAGGCTCGAACACGAAGAAGTCGATGACGGAGTCGACACCGAAGACGCCGGTTACAAAGGCAATGTCGACGAAAACGGAATCGCCGTCCACCGGTTCATCGAAGGCGGCGTCTTCGACAACGTTACCGTCGTCCACCCAGATCAAGGCCTCATCGGCGAAGGAAGCGCCGTCCAACGGCGAGTCGTCGGCGGAGGCGACTCTGACGGCGCCATGGAAGGAATCCAAGTTGGTCGAGGTCTCGACACACTCGCTTCCGCCTTCAACGGTTCCCTCCACCGCGGCGGGGTTGCCGTCCGCGCCTGGCAAACCCAGGGTGCAGATCACCCCGGAGTCAACGTCCCCGAGCAGAGTGGAGAAACATCCACCGCACGACATATTACAAAGTGAGGAATCCGAAGGGGAGGACCAGCCAGGTCCCGCTACCTCTATATCGGACCTTAACGTCAAATGCCAAAGTACGGATGAGGAACATGAAGAGTTAACTTATCAGGAGCATTCCGTCCACACAAGTGTCCGCACTGAGACCACCCCGATGATCTGTTTGCCCGCGACTCTTGTCAATGACCTGCGGTACCTTGTACAAGACTATAAGCAACGTTTCCCGGATGCCGACAGTGGGGCTCAGACACCGGTCACACGTGCCCCGCCGTCCACCCCTCATCCTTCCGCTCACCATAGCCGTGTACAAAACGGTGAAACGGTGAAACCCCGTGATCGAATCCAACCTCAGGTGGAGGAATCCTCGGAGGAGGAAGAGGAGGAATTGGAGGAAGGAGAGGTCCAAGACGTCCACTCGGACCAGCCGGACGATGATGACGACGCAGCGTCATCCCAGCATTCATCGTCCCCGGCTTCCCCACACCCGCGCCAAGCGGACTCGGTGCCAGCGGACATTGGGGGCTTCCAAAAACTAGTGGACAGAGCGGCTCAGAGGTTTCATATGGCCGTGGAATCGACGGAAACGGAATGCTTTCTCCATGACTTCAAAGAGCACAGCCAAAAGTCGACCAAGTCTATTCCGATAATTGACTTTCTATGGGACCAGGGCAAGAAATTAATGCTAACGCCCGCCTCTGTGCCTGCGGTGGTGCCACGCCTGGACAAGAAATATAAGGCCCCGCTTACGGCGGCAGCTTGCCTTAATGGCCACCCTAAACCAGATTCGGTGGTGACTCAGGCGGCCCAGAAACACTCCCGCAACCCATCCTCCCCACTGTCCGCCCCGCCCGACAAGGAGGGTAGGAAACTGGACACGATAGGAAAAAGATTCTCTACCACGTCAGCCATGACAATTAAGGTGGCTAATTCCATCGCCCTGCTCGGACGCTACAACCGCCAACTGTGGGAGGACATTGCCCCCTACGTGCAAGACCTGCCCGACGCAGTCCAGAACAAAGTTAAAGCTCTCCTTGTGGAAGGTCAAAATTCCGCTGCAGAGATCATTGACTGCGCTATCGACGCAGCCATGACTGGGTTCCGTCAACTAGCAGGAGCTGCGGTGCTCCGCCGCCAAGGCTGTCTCAAAGCTACGTCCTTCCGTCAGGAGGTCCAATCGAAGGTGCTGGACATGCCGTTCGACGGACAGTATCTTTTTGGAGAAAAGATCGACGAGGCACTGCAGGCCATTAAGAAGGATACCGATACTGCAAGGGCACTGGGCACCCTACAGTCCCGAAACCAGTCATTTCGTGGTGGCCGCTCCAGGGCTCAATCCTCCTACAGAGGTTCCTACCAGAACAGGTCCTCTTACTCGCACAATAACAGAAATCAGTTCCAGCACAAGCAACAGCAAGGTAGACAGTCCTCCTTTGGAAGATCTTCCTTCAGAATCAAAACCGCCAAGAAGGGCACTGGCGGCCGCCAGTGACCATTTACTCCGGCCGGTCCCACCACCGTCTCAATCCTTTCAAATTGGAGGAAAGCTGACCCATTTCCTCCCCAATTGGCGCAAAATCACTACGGATCGGTGGGTACTGCAAATGATACAATTTGGACATTCTCTCGAATTCACCAACATCCCTCCCAATACGCCTCCCCTGAAACGGGCTCACAAACACCTGCGCCTGCTTCTCCAGGAAGTCACCGTCATGTTACAAAAAGGTGCGATCGAAAGGGTTCCGGCGTCCCTGAAAGGGACGGGATTTTACTCCCACTTCTTCCTGGTGAGACAGAAGGAAGACAAGTGGAGACCCATCTTGGACCTCCGGGCGCTCAACGCCTTCCTACGGAGTCAATCTTTCAGGATGGTAACGATCCAGGAAATCCTGGGGGCACTGGAACAGGGAGATTTCATGACCTCCCTGGATTTGCAGGATGCCTACTACCACATCCCCATCCTCAAACGACACAGGAAGTTCCTGAGGTTCGAGGTAGCAGGCAGACATTATCAGTTCAGAGTCCTGCCGTTCGGCCTCAAATCCGCGCCGCGGATTTTCACAAAGTGCCTGGCGCCAGTAGCGGCCTTTCTGCGGCAAAGGGGTCACCAGGTCTTCCCCTACCTAGACGACTGGCTGGTGAAGGCGCCCTCTCCCGGAGGCGCAGCCGCTTCCTCCAACGCCTGCACCGCTCTTTTTCAACAGCTGGGCCTGACCATCAACCTCAAAAAATCCTGCACTACTCCATCAACGAGGATTACTTTCCTGGGGGCTACCCTGGGCACGGAGTGCGCAAGGGCCTTCCCCTCGAAAGAAAGGACGGACAAGATACTGTCCCTGGCCACGGCTGTGGCAGCGAAGACACGCCTCAAGGTCAGGACTTTCACCTCCTTGCTCGGAATGATGTCTTCCTGCATACTCCTCATACCTCACTGCAGGCTCCGGATGCGCCCCTTGCAAGAAGCTCTAACGAGGCAATGGACCCAGAGTACCGGCTCGTTCGAGGACACGAGGATCACACCGGCCATTTCAAAGGGCCTTCAGTGGTGGAGACGCCGAAAACATCTGGTGGCTGGCTTGACGTTCCTCCTTCCGCCGGCCCCTCTGGTTATCACGACGGACGCCTCCCTGGAGGGCTGGGGCGCTGTTCTCCAGGACCTTCGGATCAGCGGCAAATGGGAGGACCAGGAGAAACTGCTACATATCAACCTCTTGGAACTGAGGGCAGTGTATCTGGCTCTGCAAGCCTTCCTGCCACGCATCCAGAATTCCCCAGTGCTCGTCAAAACGGACAACACCACGACGATGCACTACCTGAACAAGCAAGGGGGAACGCGGTCTCTCTCTCTCTCACGAGAATCGCAGAAAATCTGGAACTGGCTGGTGTTGCACGGAATCTCCCTCAAAGCGGACTACGTTCCCGGAAAGGACAATACCATCGCGGACGCCCTCAGCAGGCAGAGCTCTCTCTCTCACGAATGGGAGCTGAACGACGACACTCTGGCCCACATCTTCTCTCAGTGGGGTGTCCCAAAAATCGACCTCTTCGCAACCGGCAGGAACGCCAAATGCCCAAGCTACGCAAGCTGGCATCACCAACAGGGGTCGTTGGGAAATGCTTTTTCCATCGGCTGGTTCAGCGTGTTTGCGTACGCTTTTCCTCCGTTTCCAATGATCCCGAGGCTCCTCCGGAAAATGAAAGCGGAGCCTTGCACCATGATCTTGATTGCTCCGTTTTGGCCGAGAAATCTACTTTTCAAGTAGTTTGACGCATAAAAACTTTAACAAACAACTTTCGATATCAACATCTATAGACTCGACTTCATCAGGTCGATTCCGGTCGTCGACTCGGGCAGTTAGGCCTATCCACGCAATGAGGCCTACACCTCATGGAAAGGACACCATTCAAGAAATGCCCGAGTGTGAAGTAAAATTTCCACACGGCGACCATCACCAGGTGTGTAACCTGTGCTTATCGCCAGAACACGAGTCGAGCTGTACAGCCTGCGAATTCTTTCGATCCAAGAAGACCATTCGAGATCGGAGGGCCCGTCGACACGATATGCAGAGATCAGCTCCGGAACCGGTGGATGTCTTCGACGATGGTCCATGTGTCCCAGAGGAAGATTCCGATGATCTCCAAATCGTATGTGAGGCAGACAACTCCGTTGACTCTGTACCGTCGGGTCAACACATGAGTATGACTGCCCCTACCCCAGCATTAATACCTAAATCGAAGGCAAAGGTCAAAACTCTGCCTCCGGGGCCCAGTTGCGACCGAAACACTGCTTCGAAAGCCCCGCCATCGAGCCCGGCACCGAAGAAAATATTCAAGCCTTCCGGTAGCTCCATACCGAGCAAACCGCACGTGCCGATACCACCAGCTCCCTCGGAACCGAAAGAAGTCCTGGTTCCAAAACGCATTCAGAAACTGTCAACTCCTAAAGACAAGACTGCTCTGAAAGCAATGAAGCCTGTTTCCGACGCTTCCAAGCCAAACAAAACAGCTTCCAGCCCGAAATCTTCGGTGCCGAAACCTACAAAGCCTGCTTCCGATGCTTCCAAGCCCCCGAAACAGGCCTCGACTCCAAAGACACCATCTTCGGTGCCGAAACCTACGCCAAAGGACTCTATATCTATAACAGCTCCTAAGGTTAAAGACAAGCAACAACCATGCCCGGAACCTAAGAAATCAACGCCAAAGCGGTTCCTCAAGAAGAGGAGCTATTCCAACCTGATCCTTTGCTAAAAAGGATCTACATTGATCCACAAACAGGACATGTTTCTACTATGCCACACAGAAAGAGGAAGTTAGATACAGCACCTACAACTCCAGTGTCTGTCAAGAAGAAGGATTCTGCCACATCACCTATACACCCTTCTTCTCCTGTACTTTCTTTCACCTACTCTTCCTTCAAACATTTCATCTACAAATTCACCTCAAAATTCTCCTCCTCATTCTTCACCACCACAGACACCTCTTCAGAATGATGATGAGAATAACCTAGGGGATGGAGGAGACCCAGATGAGCTTTTTCCCTACCCAAGTGATGCACCAGGCTGGGAGTACCAGTCACAATCACATGCAGACCCATCAAAATGCCTTCTTAGCATGCTGGATGAGGAACACGATACAGAACAGCTACACGATCGCTATCCTAATACAGCTAATACCAGCACTAAAAACACACCTGCTAGAAACCCACACAATACTTTCACTCTTCTACCAAACAAGGTCCCACTATCACCAAAGGCCACTCACTAAACTGTCTACCAATAAATGCTCGATCCCTCTCTAAAAACAAGATTCACATCTACAACCTTTTTACCGATGCAAAACCAGACATACTATTCATAACCGAATCATGGTTGGGTAGAAGATATGGCTCCAGTCCTGCATGAAGCCATTCCTCTAGGCTATCAAATAATCACCCAAATTCGTATAGCCAAAAAAGGAGGTGGTTTAGCTGTTGTATTCAGGCAAACCATACATATCACTAAAATTAACATCTCCAAAAAGAATTGTGAGGCTCTTCAAACAAGATGCAATCCTACACCGTCTTCTTCCTGTAACTTCCTTCTCCTTTACAGACCTGCACCTAGCAAGGCAACAGTCCCAGACGCACTTCTAGACAAGGTTTCAAACCTGATAACAATACACTCCAACCTATGCCTTCTGGGTGACCTTAACATTTGGTTTGATAAACCAAATATGATCCATCCAAAAACTATAATCACCGGCCTAGACGCATTGAACCTGCATCAGATTGTACACATTTCGACACACACCGCTGGACATATCCTAGATGTCATTTTTGCTAATACTGAACTAGTTACCTTTCAAACTATAACTAGTCACATGGTCAGACCACCACTTGCCTTCCAACATAAAACAACGCTAAGCGACTCACCTAAAACTACCTTACATCTATCCACCTATCGGCCGTGGAACAAACTCAATTTGGAACACTTGGAAACACAACTAACATTCAGTACAAATCTGGAAACCATAACTTCTGTTCAAAATCTATATGAGTGGCCACAGGAAGCTTTTGACATCCTGATACCACTCAAAACCACACAGTAGAACAAAAGAAAAAAAGCGCTTTGGAGAAACATATAAATAAAAGACATAAAGCAACAAATTAGGAAGCTGCAACATACCTGGCTCTGAACAAACGCCAAACAAGACAAACTTCACCTACAGAAAATTAACAGATTATACAAATATGTTATCAAAAAAGCTAAGAAAAGGTACTATTCAGACAGAATTCAAAACGCTAAATGTGCAAATAAAGAATTCTATTAAATACTCAATGAAGTTCGCAAACCAAATTGCCTAGAAAGAACTCATCCTGTTACTCAAGATTTCACAGACAAAGTGGCAAATCATTACACGGACAAAGCAGACACGTTGGAATCGTACTTAAAACAGAAACAAAGCACCAGCACTAACCCTTGTACAAAACATTAATCCAAGAATGCTCTAATAAAACCTCTCCGTTCTTCCAACACATCTCACACGATGAATTTATAGACCTGGTCAAAGCAAGCAGGCCTGCCAGCAGCCCTTCTGACCCCTGTCCGTCACAAACCTTCAAGACAATTCTTTTAACAACCTCTGCTGCCACTCCAGTAAGAAGAATCATCAACGATTCCTTAACTACTGGAATATTTCCAGAAGAACTCAAAAAGTCATACATACACCCTTTACTGAAGAAAACCAACTTGGACCCGCAGAACCCTGACAACTACAGACCCATTACTAATGGATTGTTCCTAGGAAAACTGATAGAAAGAGCAGTGTTCGCCCAGATGTCACAATTCATTGAAGAGAATGACATACTTTCAGACATCCAAACAGGATTCCGTCCGGGAAGAGTCACTGAATCTGCCCTCCTTGCCATCTGGGATGACCTAAAGAATACAGTTGACCGCAACGGGGTTGCTGCGCTACTCCTCTTGGACCTCTCAGCTGCCGTTGTCACAGTTGACCATTTCACTCTGAAACAAAGACTCTATGAAGCCGGGATAGAGGGCACTGCTCTAGACTGGATTGCGTCCTACCTTCGAAACAGAACTAATGTTATCCATACCCCATCTTTCTCGTCCAAACCGTACTCCACAAAAGCAGGGGTCCCTCAAGGTTCTATCATCTCGCCCATGCTTTTCAACATCTACATAAAGTCATAACCAGTACTGATCAATAAATTTCACCTTACGTGCTATAACACGGTTTTGAGAGATCTCCATTGGCTGCCGATCCGGGACAGAGTCAGCTTCAAATCCATATGCATTGTATACAGAGCAGTGCATAGTACTGGCCCTCTTTCTATGCAAGAGAGATTTACCTGGTACAGGCCTACCAGACGTCTTCGCTCCTCCAGTGCAAATCTAGTAATAACCACCAGATTTAAGAAATCTCGGATGGGAGGCAGGACTTTTGGCACAGAAGCATCACGCCTCTGGAACGAACTACCCCAAAGCATCAGGCAAGCCAGATCTCTGCTATGCTTCAGAAAGTGCTTGAAGACCTGGCTATTTCCCAGAAATGAGAGTAATTCCCCCCACTAACAATCAGGCCCGTCTCTGTTGATTCCATCTGTTCAAGTCACAGCGCCAGGATACCCGTAGGGTGACAGTCTGCGCTATACAAGAACGAAAATACAATACAATACAGATGACACGCAAATACTCCTTCAACTGGAATGCCCCAAAGACATTGGAAAATCACCAATTTTCAGCTGTCTCAGAGCCGTGGATCAGTGGATGACCTGGAGCCATCTAAAATTGCATGCTTCAAAAACTGAAATACTCACGTGTGGCGATTGGAAACATTACAACCCGCTTGACGCATGGTCTGATGAACTGGGATCACTCCCTAAAGTATCGAAGGAAGTAAGAAACCTCGGAATGACCATGGACTTCAAGCTGTCATTGAATGCCCAATTGGATAAACTAGCAAGATCAAGCTTTGCTACTATAAAAACGCTGCGACAAATGTTCCCTCATTTGGGATTTCCACTCAAGGTCCAAGCTACCATCTCCCTTGTTCTGTCCAAACTCGATTAAGCCACTAGCCTCTACCAGGGCTCACCTTTAACGACCATGAAAAGACTACAACGGATTCAGAACTCGGCTGCCAGACTACTCTTGCATATCAAACCGCGAGACCACATCTCCCCTGCCTTGAAAGCCCTGCATTGGTTACCGGTTGCCAGAAGATCCACGTTCAAGCTGCTTTGTATCACCCACAAAGCAATACATGGAATGGGACCACTCTTCATCACCAAAAACATTCAACAAAGGAACCTCCGCTCTAAAAAAGCATCTCGCCTCAAAATCCCACCATACAAGAAAAAAACCATGGGTTGCACATCTTTCTCTGTTCATGCAGCCAAACTATGGAACTCTTTACCCCCAACATAAGGTCCACCGACAACCACCTTATCTTCAGAAAACAACTTAAGATTTGTCTCTTCCCCACATAAGCACCATACGCAAACAGAAATTTACAGCATATCCATCTGTATAACACCATTTTTTTTCACTATAGATCTGTACCTATCTTTGTGTATTACTTTGTATAAACATGTAAAATAATTATGTTGAGAGAGAAAAAAATAATAAATAAAATCATCTTTGGTCTACATGTACAGACTTCCATTGTGCATCTATGTACCTTCCATGTACTTGGACTGTATGCCTGTTACATTTCTCCTGAAAAAGCATATCCTATTTCTCATCCTGTGCCTCTATCAATATCTTTAATCTACATATACTTACCTCCTTTATGTAGCTATATACTTTCAATGTAATTATGGATCTATATATGTATCACTTAATTCTAATTTAGCATTTCCAATGCACTACCCTATTTCTCAGCCTATACTTCGCTCAATAAATCTTCTAGCCCAACCTTCTGACTCATCTCAAACTTCTTCTACTACTCCTTCCACTGCACTTCCCTATCTCTCATCCTATACATCTATCAATATATCCTCTACATCCACTCTCTCATTTATCCCAAACCCCATACCACTACTATGATTGCCAAAATAACCCTTTCTAGACTCTTTCCTAATCTACCACTCCTTGCATCATCTGACACCTCTTTTACTATACCTATCCCCTAAAACAAACCTTTCTAAACTCTTCCCTCTGAGCCCTCCCCTCCAAAACTCCTTTTTACTCATCCAAAAGCCTTCTCCTACTGCTAAGACCTAAAAAAAAAGAAAAATCCTTAACTCTTTGATCCCTCCACTATCCTTTTCAATCGAAATTAACAGACTAACATGTTCACTTCTAAAATTCCATATTAAACTATACTAATATACTACCCAAATAACTGAATAACATATTCACTACTCAAATTACTTCATATTTTTTACAATACTCATTTTCACAGTAATCCTTTATGGGTTCCGGAGTGGCGTGCTACTCGCCAGAAAAGCGCTTCAACACCCATCAGGGGTAACAAGTGCTATATGAATGCAAATCTTTCTTCGCCTTTTATCCCTCCGCTATCCTTCTCACTCCAAGTAACTGACTAATATCCACCACTGAAATCACTTCAAATTTCACCATATTTATTCACCACTAATCCTTTGTAGGCTTCTTGAATAGCATATGTCAGCTAGCGCTATATAAATACAAACCTTTGTCCTCCTCTATCCTCCTGCTATCATTCCAAATCCAATTAACTGACTAACCTATCCACCACTTAAAATGTACTTGCATGTTTCACTATACTAATTCAACACTAATCCTCTATGGGTCCCGGAGTAGCGTGCTACTCGCTGAAAAAGCGCTTTGAAGCCTCGTCAGGGGTAGTAAGCGCTATATAAATTCAATTACAACGCTATACCAGATATCCCTGACCCTCATACATATCCATCCAAACCATCTCCTCCAGAATATAATATTAGTTTCGGACACTTACCCAATAGGGCTGCCATCTATCATGGTGTCACAATGCACTCAGATGAGGCAGAAGAAGATTTTTTGCTAGATACTTTTGAACAATCACAAAGGTCAGTTCAAATTCTACCTATAATTAAAGGGGTCATTAAGCATGCACCAGAAGTGTTTAAAGATCCTGTATGAGCTAGGATCATAAACCCAAGAATAGAAAAAAAGTACAGACCTGCTCCTGGGGATCCTGCCTACATTAAGGGACAGTTACCCTTAGATTCCCTAGTCGTTTCAAACGCCAGAAAATGAGCAAACTCCCAAGCATCAGGTGAAGAACCACCTCCTAATAAGGAATCAAAAATAATAGATGCTTCAGGCAAGAGAATAGCTGCACAAGCTAGCAATAAATGGGGCATAGCTAACACACAAGCCCTCCTCGCAAGATACAACAGGGCTCACTATGATCAGTTAGAAACACTTTTACAACATCTACCTGACCAATATAAAGCACAGGCAAATGACCTTATCCAAGAGGGTAAGCTAATCTCTAATGCCTCAATCGAGTGCGCACTTGATGTAGCACACACTGCATCTAGAGCAATAAACACTATTGTCCCCTTAGACGACATGCATAGCTACGCATTTCAGGATTTAAGCAAGAGGTGCAAACAACCATCTTAAATCAGCCATTAGAGGTAGACACAGCACTTGAAAAAATGAAGAAAGACACTGATACAGCCAAATCTATGGGAGCTCTGCAGTCCACCCAAGCACAAAGCTTCTTTCGTCGCTCCTTTTACAGAGGAGGCTCCAAACAAGCTGGAGCAGACAATTCAGCTTCCTATAAAACAAATACACAAACATCCTCCAACATAGGATACTTTAGAGGAGGCTACAGAGGCAACAATAACAAGGGAAGAGGTCGAGGTAATAACAACAATCGAACCTCCTCCACCACTAAACAGTGACTTCCTTCAGCTCCCCCAACAGCATTCCACTCCTGTAGGGGGGAGATTAACACAATTCCTACCTGTCTGAAATTCCATTACAACAGACAAGTGGTAAGACCGATTAGCCAGTATGGTTACTGCCTAGAGCTTACAGGTACCCCTCCACATATACCACCCAGACAGCGTCCAATGTCCACAGAACATCTAACGCTGCTGCAACAAGAGGTTCTCTCATTGCTACAAAACGATGCAATAGAGTTAGTTCCGTTGCAACATCAAGGAACAGGGGTTTACTCACTCAGTGTCCCATCCGTTTTGGGGATCAGGAAATAAGGCCAATTCTAGACCTAAGGCCTCTCAATCTGTATATACCCTCCGATCATTTTCACATGATCACTTTACAACAAGTGCTCCCATTGTTGCAACAAAGCAATTACCTAACCACACTAGACCTCAAGGACGCCTACTTCCAAATTCCAATACATCCTTCTCACAGGAAGTATCTCAGATTTGCACTAGAAGGACAACACTATCAGTTAAAGTCCTTCCATTTGGGGTCACAACTGCACCAAGAGTGTTTTAAAAAGTTCCTAGCGGTAGTAGCAGCACATCTCAGAAGACAACATATTCACATCTCCCCATACTTAGACGATTGGCTCATAAAAGCGAAGTCATTCAACCAGTGTGTCCAACACACATCTCAAACAATTCAAACACTGCACGACTTGGGGTTTACAATCAACTACACCAAGTCACATTTCCTGCCCTCTCATGTACATCAATACCTAGGGGCTACCATAAACACTGATACAGCTCTAGCTTATCCCAGTCCAGCCAGGATACAGAGCATTCAAGCCTTAGTCACAAAGTTTCAAAACCAACACACTCTCCCAGCCAGTGTGTTCATGCAACTAATGGGCATGATGGCATCTTGCATTTTTATTGTACTATATGCAAGACTGCAAATGCGTCCATTGCAGGAATGTGTAGCACATCAGTGGAATCCGGCTCAAGGGCAACTTACAGACCTGGTGTTGGTGGACAGCCGCACACATCGCTCTCTGCAGTGGTGGAACACCAAAAACTTGTCCAGAGGGCGGCCGTTCCTCGAACCTGTTCCACAGATAGTACTTGCAACAGACTCATCCCTCACAGGATGGGGAGCCCATCTGCCCCACCATACAACTCAGGGAAGATGGACCACTCAACAAAAGGTGCTTCATATCAATCATCTAGAGCTGCTACCAATATTCCTAGCACTTCCAAGTACATGTACAGAACAAAGCTGTCTTGATTCGGACGGACAACATGACAGTCATGTACTACATTCAAAAACATGGAGGCGCTCATTCCCTGCAGCTGTCCCTGCTCGTACAGAACATTTGGAGATGGGCCATTCCACAAAAGATATATGTGCTTGCAGAACACATTCCAGGAGTTCACAATCAGATAGCAGATCTGTTAAGTCGACAGACACAACAGGTTCACGAATGGGAACTACATCTGCAAGTTCTTCTACTAAGTGGGATCATCCAGATCTGTTTGCCACACACAAACGCAAAATGCCCAACCTTCGCCGCCAGGTTTCCACACCCGCTGTCCAAGAGCAATGAGATATGGATGAACTGGTAAGGCAGATTTGCGTACGCTTTTCCGCCAATCCCACTAATACCACTAGTAGTACGCAAGCTCAGACAACAGTCTCTCAAATTGATCCTAGTAGCTCCCACATGGGCACGCTAACCATGGTTCACCACACTGCTAGAAGTCTCTCTAGCTCCACATCAAAGACTGTGTCCGACACCATTCATGTTAACGCAGAACCATGGAGACATCAGACATCCAGATCCAAGCCAACTGAATCTGGCGATCTGGCTCCTGAAGTCTTAGAGTTTAGTTACCTTAACCTGCCACCAGACTGTATGAATATCATTAAAGAAGCCAGAATACCTACTACTAGAGCTTGCTATGCTGCAAAATGGAAGAGATTTACTATTCACTGCACTAATAATCAAATTGATCCTCTAGATGCTTCCATACAGAATATCATCTGTTACCTTCTCCATTTACAAAGATGTAATCTAGCCTATTCATCTATACGTTTACATCTTGCAGCTATTGCAGCATATCTACACAATAGACAACATATGTCCTTATTTAGAGTACCTGCAATCAAAGCTTTTATGGAAGAATTAAAACAAATCATTCCTCCTAGGTTACCACCCTCTCCAGTGTGGAACCTAAACATTGTTCTTACCAGGCTCATGGGGCCCCCTTTTGAACCTTTACATGGAAAACAGCTTTCCTTATCACTATTACCTCTCTTAGGAGAGTTAGTGAAATTCAAGCTTTCACTATACAAGAACCATTTTTACAAAGTGGTTCTACGGACTAATCCCAAATTCCTTCCTAAAATAATTACTCCTTTTCATCTAAATCAATCAGTAGAGTTGCCAGTGTTTTTTCAAAACCCAGACTCTGTAGCAAAAAGAGCTCTAGAAACACTAGATGTAAAAAGATCTCTTCTCTACCATTGATAGGACCAAATCCTTTCGTAAAACAAAGCAACTGTTTGTAGCTTTCTCTCCACTACATGAAGGGAACCCCATCTCTAAAGCTGGAATTGCAAGGTAGATTGTAAAATGTATACAAATACGCTATCACAAAGCAAAACGTACATTAACAGTTCCTCCTAGAGCGCACTCCACATGCAAACTTAAAGCCACAATGGCTTTCTTAGGGAACGTTCCCCTAGAAGACATCTGTAAGGCAGCAACATGGTCTACAACACACACCTTCACTAAACACTTTTGTGTTGATGTGCAAGCCAAGCAGCAAGCTGTGGTACGCCAAGCTGTCCTCAAAACTCTTTCAAACTACTGCAACAGATACAGGTGACCACCGCTAGGGGAAACACTGCTGTACAATCGATGCACAGTGTGAGATCTGCAGCTCATAGGCCTCGAACGTAAAATGCTACTTACCAGTATGCATTTGTTCTTGGCATGTAGAGCTGCAGAGTCTCACACGCCCACCCGCCTCCCCAGGACCTGTATCTGTTCCAGTTCTATCTTAATTAGATATACACACATAGACATCCCTTCTTTATTTCTACTAACTCCATCATTTCCCATCATGGCAAAAAACAATCGAAGGATGGAGCCGATGCCCATGCGCACTATCGTCCAAGGGAGAAGTCCCCTATCGCGTGACTACAAAGACTTCTTCCAAGACGACAACAACATGCAATCATCCGAGCCCAACACCATGTGGCGATCTAATGCTAAGTGTACAACTCTGCAACTCTACATGCCAAGAACAGATCAATACTGGTAAGTAGCATTTTCCTAGAGCAATATTCACGTGTAGTTACAGGTATTTACACGGCTGTCAATAGTCAATGCAATATTGGAGTGACCTATATTATAGTGACAATGAGTGTTCAGTGCTCTTGCTGCTAGTACTGTGGGTGTGCCAGGGAGTGGATGGAAACGAGCAATCGAGGGTTGGGTCCATCACACAGTTGAAGTCTCCACCCTGCAACCATGCCAGTTGGAAAGTTTGCTAGTCAACGTGTCAAGAAAGGATGACTGATCTGTGTTCGGCACATGGACCCGAGTAGGACATGCCTACCATCCAACTGAGCCTTCACCAGCATGTACCCTGCCCTTCAGCGTCAATAACTGTTTCATCGACTGAGGAGTGCCCAGCTTGATCCAGATTAGTACCCCCGTTCGGATGCCAAGTAGCCCATGGCATATAATTGCCTGCACCATCTCCTCTGTAATTTCACTATTTCAGTTGTGAGGTGTGTTTCTTACCAGAGGGTCATGGCATCTCTTCAGGTTGGAACAGATTGAGTATCTACGAGCAGGTGTGTGGAGACCTCAGACATTTCAAGTGTATCTATTAATGGCTGTCATTCCAGGAGTGGTGTATTCGCCTACGATATTTGAGTTGATGGGACTAATGCATAATATATGTATGGCTCTGTCAGGGGTGTGTGGGGAAGTTTCGCCTAGGGACATATGTGGGCTTGTAGCACAGCAACTCATCCAGAGTGAACAACAACAAACAATAACTGACTCTTCAAATACCATAAGGGCGGAATTGCATCTGTCCAAATCCCGGACCAGAACTTTGTGCTTATGTTGGGTAGTGAGATCAGGTTACATTTGTGTCAAGTGCTAACTAGTTGTGTGTGAAAGTCCCCCCAGTTTCTGTACCGGGGGCAGAATCCAGTGACATACCTTTCCTGCTCAATTCACCTACATGTGTCTAGTTCTATCCAACAACTATGCAGTTACCGGATATGCCTACTATAGTAGTTGTGCACAGCACATATGACAGTTACTGTATCAATCAGTACATGCCAAAAGATATTCCAAATTCTACATTAAATGAACACAGTTTAGCATTACTTCTGTGTCCTTAGAGTATGAGCAGTTGTCCAAGACAGACTAGTCTTCCATTTGTGTTTTATAGTATGTCTGCTGTTTGCGAAGTAGCATCAGGTGGTGCAAAGTAGTCCGGGTAGGAAGAAGCTGCATCTACAGATTCCTCATTGCTTCCACGCTCCAGGATACTTACGACAGAAATTGATTCCCTTGGATTGTCGCTAATTTCAGCCGCTGCATGTAGTGCTCTACATTGATCTTGGATCATTTGTTCAATATTAGGACCAAGCCGTCCATTTCCCTCTTGTGTTTTGCGCTATTTCCCGCAACGATTCTCTGGCTATACTCCTGTCTAGCCCCTTCAGCACGTTCCAGTTGATGTGGGATAGTGTCCGAGATTTACAGAGTCCAGCCATTCCCAGGCAGAATGGGACTGTCAAAAAAGTGTGTTTTGGCTTTGTCACTATTCTTCGATGTGCAGGAAATAGCAAAGAATATTTGAGATCTAGGCTGTGCAGCCAGCGCTTCCCTTCCAGGAATGAGTGTGTCTGTTTCTGTACTGTGACTGTGTAGTCTGGAAAGAGCATGACCTGACTATTGTCGATTTGTATGTACTGAAGCTTCTGGGCTTCTTGTAAGATTGTATCTCTGTCTTTGTAATGCGGAGCTCGAAACAGTTCCTGGAGGAGGGGTGGGGTCTCCCCAGAACCCTGTGTACTCTTTCTACTGCAAAGTATTGTGACCGTTTACCAGCAGGTACTATTTCTTGGAGCCAGTTCTCGACATAGCTGGTGGCATCCTTCCCTTCCCTGCGGTAGACCAATTACACAAATATTATTATGCCTGGAGCATCCTTCTGAATCTTCTGCCCTGCGTTCTAGGGTACGCACTCATGCCGTCAATTGCTTCAACTGTGTTTCTTCTTCACATGACTTTGGCTTCAGTACGTCCAGCGTATCTTCCATTGCACGGGTTTTCTCTGCTAATTTACAATGGTCTGCATTCAGTAGGGTGAGGTCGGTCACCACCACATCGATCTGGTTTTCCAGGGAAGGTTGTGTCTGTTCCAGTGAGTTCCCTAGTTTTTCAACTGCTGCGAGAACTGCGTCTAATTTGCTGGCCTTTGAGTAACTGGGTGGTAAAGCCCCAGCTTGGGGGGGGGGGGGGCTTTATGTGCGCGGGAGTGCTGCAGATCCAGCTAGACCGCTAGGTCATGTGCATTTATGCTTGCACTGATGTGTTCTAGAGCTAGGCTATGGGCCCACGTCTAAGGGGACATCACAGGTTAAGATGCCCTGTGGGCGATCATCAATCAATCAGGAGTTTGTTAAAGCGCGACTACTCACCCGTGAGGGTCTCAAGGCGCTATGGGTGGGGGGGAGGGGGGGTGCAGGTTCCTTTCCATCAAGGAGGGGGTCTGTCGAAGAGCCAGGTTTTGAGGTTTCTTATGAAGATGGGGAGCGATGTTGTCTGTCTGAGGTGGAGCGGAAGGGCGTTCCATGCTTTGGCCGCGAGGAAGGAGAAAGAGCGGCCTCCCGATCTGGTCTTTCTGGTGGGAGGGACCACGGCGTAGGAAAGCTGGGCTGATCGTAGGGTCCTTTGGGGTGCGTGGAATTTGAGTCGGCTGTTCAGGTATGCTGGTCCGGTGCGTGGAGGGCCTTGTGTGCGTGGGTGAGCATCTTAAAGGTGATTCTCGCCTCGACGGGGAGCCAGTGGAGTGTGCGCAGGTGCTGGGAGATGTGGCAGTGTTTTGGCAGGTTGAGGACCAGTCTTGCGGCGGCGTTCTGGATGTTCTGTAACTTGCGGATGATGTTCTTGTTTATTCCGTCGTAGAGTGCGTTGCCGTAGTCGAGTCTGCTGGTGACCAGGGTGTGAGTGACTATCTTTCGGTGTTCGAGGGGGATCCATTTGAAGGTCTTACGAAAGAGGCAGCGGGTGTGGAAGCAGGAAGATGAGACAGAGTTGATCTGGAGGTCCATTTTGAGCTCAGAGTCCAGGATGATTCCCAGGTTGCGTGCGTGGTCTGTGGGGGTTGGCGGGTTTCCGAGGGCGGTGGGCCACCAGGTGTCGCTCCAGGCGTCTGGGTTTGGGCCCATGATGAGGCCCATGATGCGTGCTCTTGAGTGCCCTGGTACAGCGCCGGCTATCAGGCGAGTTGTTTGATATCACACATTAGGGCTTTTTTTTTAGGTGATGGTGTTGCCTGTGCTTTCCTGTGATGTGTACATGTGTGTATTTGGTGCAGCAGGGTCTATGAACAACTGCGCTTTCCAGCGTGGTAGGCACCCAGTGTATCCCTGTGGAGTTGCTCTTGGATTTGAAGTCGAGCTGTCCGCCTCTGCATTAGAGCCTGTCAGGGTCCCGTGGTGGTCATGCCAAGGCCTCCCCACAGGCAGGCCCTGATTCTAGCAACGGCCGCTATTGGTTCCTTGGGCCCAACCTTCTGACTGCCAGTCGAGGTGCCTTTTGGCTCGCAGTGCATCCTCACTCTTCAGTGCCTCTGAGCTCCCTGCTTCGCGTCTATTATTTTGCTCACATCCCTTGTGCAGGTAGTCCAAGGAGCACAACCTCCATTATTACATAAGCCTGTTGCCCCAGTGGCACGATCTCTCAGCACCGCAGCTCCTCTATGATCACACTCGACCCAATGTGGTGCGAGGACGAGGCCTAATTTCCACTGCTTCGCCCCAGCTCCTTGCAGTCAAGCGACTACGCAGTAGTATCTGGTAAAGTGAGGCTACACTGTTCTGAGTTGGGCTTTGTCCAGATTGTTTCCACTTCTCTGCCCCTTCCCCATCGGCTGACTTGGTTAGTATGGCGTCTGCAGTGTTCCGAAGCAGAGGTCTGGTGCTGATGTCCTTTTGACCCTAGGGCAGCGCTCTGTATCTCCGGGTCGCTCGGGCGCCTGCTCGCCAGTCCGCTCAGTGGCTGTCGCGGCCTGGCCTCAGGGTATGCTGTGGTCGAGGGTGATTTTGCCCCCTCCGCTGCAGCTAGACTATTCACTGCATCGCTGTGCTTTGTAAAACTTTGGTCATATGTTTCTGTCACTGGGTCCCGAATCTGTGCGGATAAACTCCGGATTATGGGGAATGGACGGTGGAGCTCTAGAAAGTCTCATCCGCCATTTTAGCGGTCTTGGCCACTCCCTCACTTTGTCACATCGACTTTTGACACACATTTGCTTCGTGACACTTGGGTTAGTTTCTTGGAAACACCGACCTTGCTGATACTGAGAACTTCTTGAGAACACGATCACACTTCCTTGGCATGGTGTACAAGGCCCCACATGCGTTGGACAATTAGACAAATGTGTTTATCACATCCATATAGCGACACAGCTATCTGTGGAATACAAGAATGGCAGCCTGATCACAATCTCGGCCCAAGGCAAGGATGTCTTTATTAATATATATATAACCTTTTGTTCCCCAAGTATAATCCGAGGAGAAACTTCTGCTGACTTCTAGGGGTCCCTACATGCTGCTGCCTTTTGCCCAGCAGCTGACTGACATCTCCATGAGGGGTGTCCAGTTTGTGAACAAGACCGAATCCTACTCTCTTACTCACCAGGTAAAGGCGTTAGATCATCCAGAATGGGATTTCTTGGCAGACTATACGTTTACACCTTCGATGCGTAGGTTAGGGTTTGCATCGTAGGAGTACGCTAGACTGTTCTAATACTGTATATGAATGCAAATATAAGTTGTCTCAGCAAAATGGTGGAACTTTTGTCTGCTTCTGTCTATTGATCATTGCAGCACATATTTTCTATAAAAGAATCACTTTGGCTTAATAAATATTGAAAAGCGTCCCTTCATGTATTAATTGTATTTTTCTCTGAGTGAAAGGTTCTAGTTCTGTCACCACGGTTCCTGAGGGAACAGAGTTGTCCTGTTCAGTAGTTGCCAGATCTGATCACTTTATGTCTAGGTTTAGAGGGCCTTATGGTGGCATTGTGAGCTAGCTGGTCCAAGGCACGACCTACTCTGCAGGGGTTCATGGAATCAGTCTGCCACCATCCTAAGTTTGTTGTCCGCAAACGTGCAGTTCCTACTGATTAGTGGAAACTACATGACACCTGCACAAGACCAGAGATGGATATATAGACTAATAAAAAACGAACATCAGTGGGTTGAATGATGATATTCCTTGGAACCATTTCAATGTATTTCATGAACTTTAATTTGACTTGTAACTGGTACAGGGGCGCCCAACATTTTGATTCCTCTGGGTCCTCTGACAGTTAATATACCATATCATAATGGAATCTTCGCCCAAATCTATCTGGAGTACGGTTGGGTCCCATCCTTTTCTCACCATTTTGTTTGGTTTACCTTTCACCCATATCTGGATAGCATGCACACAAATTGGTTAATTTTGTAATCAATTTAATTTAAAAGTAAATGGCAAGCAGCACTTCTACTTGTTTCGAACAGCGGTTTGCATTGACTGTCCTATATTGATGCATTTACGTACGTCATGTGATGTTCAACATCACACACCACACACGCTGCCAAACAAGCATGTGTTTGAAACCCTCAGGAATGCAGACTCCTTCAAATGCAGGTGCCAAACAGGAGTGAGATAAGCAGCCATGAACACTGAAGGGTAAGTATAGATGTAAGCACCACATGGCACCCTTGAACATATAAGTACCGGGCCATAACTATCATAATTTAACTACCAGGGAAACTTTACGGGGAACTTCTGTGACATGAACTTAGAATTTTTTATTTATTTTTACCTCTCACTCCGCACAGCGTGTGACTATAGTTGATTATCCCCTGATGTTACTATGAAGCCTGGTTAAATTACAACTAGGGAGAGAGACTGATTCTGAAATTAGGCAGCAATACATTAAAAAACGGCCGAAGAGAGCTACACCAAATTTAGCAGAAAGCTAGATTTTTACTCCGTGTGCATTTTATGATTTGGTGTAATTATGCTCAGCTGTTTAAAAGATATTTAGCTTCAAAATGTATAGATGTCTGTTGCTGAGTGGCAAACAAAAAAAAAATGAATTCAAATTGGTCGGGCCTGCAAAATTCCAGTGCAATGTGACTGGCGGCCACACAATGTTGAAACATTTTGTGGCCGCCTGTACAGGTGTAAAACTACTTTTAAAAACCATTTAGATGGTAGTGTACCCTGACCTCTTAGCAATTGTGTGCAGGTGCCACATGGACTTCCCCGCTGGACAAATAAAAAAGAAAAAATTGTAGCTTTGACAGGGTCCAGCTGGACCCAGTGCAGCTACAAAGTGGAGTATTATGGGATCCCTCACTGGAGTCCATTGAGAAAATGAGGGTTGGTGGCGGAAGGCCATGCACAGCGGTGGGGTTTGGCCGTCTGGCTGGGTTAAGTATAGAAATAAGAATTTGCTGAAAAAAACAAAGGTCAAAGTGACATCAACGATAGTCATGTGTAAAACATTAAAACTCTGAAATTCACCAGTTAGTTTACCAAACTAACTAACTTGCGCCGCTGCATGGCATGTTTGTGATAATTTCTCATTTGAAATCATGTATTAAGTACTGAATGGCGCAGAATTCTGTAAACCATGAGTTACCATTTATAGGTGAGCCAGGTTCCCCTCTCGCACAGCCTTTGCCCTGTACCGAGCACATTGTGGATAAGTGAGCTCATGCAGTAATTAACCAGAAATGAGTGGCCATTCCTGTCCTGCAGATAATGTTTGCCTTGTGATGTGAGGTCATAAGCAGGTTCCTGGGGCTGGAACACAACTTCAGCACCTGCGACATTTACCCCAGGTGACTCCAAAGGTCATAAGGGACTGCGAGACGAAATTCTGCCATCATACATCATAATGCTCTTTGCCATCACTGGTCGAATTGGAAAGGAAGGTCCCGTTCTTGTGGCAGATCCTTGTCGAAGTTGTTGAAAAAGCACAAGAAGTCCAAGTGGGAATTGTCTCCTTCCCACCACTTTCAAATTCCAGAGAGGGCACAGTGGCGTCAGCATGCCTCTTGGCCTAGGCCTCGAACTCCAGCAGAGCAGATTCCAAATTTGGTCTAGATGCCTTTGGTGACATTGCAGCAAATAAAGGCCTTTAGGGAATCAGTGCTGCACATATGTTGCATACTTCTGGTTCTCTCTGGTGTGCCTTTGAATCCCAAGGATCTTCAGAAGCACCCAGTCAGGGTCCCCATGGCGGGGTTCCCCACTGTACCATCTTTGCCTTTCTAACCCACCTACACCAGTTCTTAATATCGATGCCGCTGGAAGAGGATCATTCTCCATTAATTGGTTCCGACTCTGAGCTGGCTTTATCTCGACGACGTGAGTGTTCTGTTCTTACCGAATTACAACACATAGCCAACCCTTCTGACTTCGGTTGAATTGCCTTTATCATTCAGTAAAACTCATACTTTACACCTGCACCCGGCTGTAATCCTGCCAGTACCTACTATAACATTTACAAATTCATTCATTCCACATTATGAAGACAATTGGTATGCATAATTACAGGATGCCAGTGGTCTAAACACCTCCTAGACACTTGATTTGCCATGATCATGTAACTTGCTGCAGAGGACCTTGACCTGCAGCTCCCTACCATAGAAGTAATGACTAACGTCCTGATTAAAGTTCTTAAACCTGGCCCTCACCTACAGCAACTTCTCCTATTTAATGTGGCCCCTAAAGATACCCTTTTGGGCAGTTGGGAAAAACCATGTCCTGGTCCTCCGTAAATAGACAGGTAGCTCATTGCCACACACCGGCACCGGGCTATCTGGACTTCCTCGCTCAACACCTGATGCTGGATAGTCTTGTGGTTCAGGCATCCTCCAGCATAGTGAACCCTTATATACACAAAAGATCAGTACCCACTATATGCTGTATTGTGCAAATATGGTCTGTTCTGCTCCATCAAAGTAAATAAGTTGCAACATTGGTTTGAACACTATTCAAATAGCCAACTTTGGTTCTGGTTTCCCCCAAGTTCATTAAACTGGCTTCAGACATGTCGTGTGTTGAAAATGATTTATTGATGGTATAAAAACATATTCTCGTCAACTTAGTCAAAGCGTTTCGTCTCTTTTTCACAAGACTTCTTCTGGGCTTTGTCCTTAATAGAGAAGTGTTTCTCAGAACATCTGCTTGTATTGATTACTTCAGAGAGATGCTTAATTGTTAGAAAAGATGTCTTTGTTTCAAGACGGAAGAGTACTGTTAGAAATGGGAATCTCTGGTTGCCTAAGGCTTGCGCCAAAGCCAAGAAGAGACCACCACTCCAGTCAGGGAAAGGGAGTACACGGCAAAGATAACCCCTGCTCACGGGTAGCTTGGCACGAGCAGTTAGGCTTATCCCGGTGGCGATGTGTAAAGCATTTGCACAACACACACAGTAACACCCTAGGTACACCACAAAAGGAACTCCACACAAGGTTATATAAAAATAGCTTTTGTATTATAATAAAAACACATCAGATAGTAATCACACAATATACACTGTGCCAACTGGCACGGGCAATATTTACAAGGGATTATTTACACCTGACAGGGCCATGTGGGCCACTGTCAGAATTCGCACTTGGTAAAGAAATAGTAAAAGTAAGATTATCTATGAACTTAGAACACAGCCAGTAATCACTGGCAGACACTATACTCAGCGTCAACCTGTCACATAAATCTTATCAGGCCCAGTATCACATAAGGCGAGAACACTATTCTGCGCCAACCTCATAAACTTAAATAGGATAAACCATAATCTCCTAAACATCAGGAAATACACTTAATAACATAGCCTGCAGGAGGAAATAAATCAAACCTAGACCACAGTAGAGAATCAAAATAAAGCATAGGACAGTAGGTAAAACCTAATAAGCATAAAAACACATCTATGGCATAAATCAAGGTGCATAAGACATACTATAAACACTACATTTCCTAGCACCTATAAAAAGTACACTAGGGTCAACTGGCCATCTATAAGGGGCTCAAATGCCCTTTGTCCACAAAGTCAGGGCTGCTGACTAAGCAGTGGCAGTCACTGGGGCGCACTTGGCGCAAACCTAAACGTGGCAGCTGCCCACTACTTGCTGGGCAGCTGGGAATCTTCAATGAAGGCCTAAACAATGCAGCAGGCACAAAGTGCTGCGCAGCTGTGCAGGCAGAGATGGGGCAAAGGAGTGCGTCTCACTCCTGGGTTAAAAAGAGCATGTCCCCTGAAAGAAGGAACGTAAATGGTGCAGCTGCCCACTACTTGCTGGGCAGCTGGGAAGTAAGAAAACTGGGGCATGGTCTATCAGTAGCCCTTAAAGCAAATATGCCCCCTCTGGGTGGAGTCCCACAAAGGCTCTGGAAATACTGCACACGTTTGAGCCAGCTGGGCCCTGAGAAATAATAGGAAGTGTTGGAGCCATCTAGGCTCTTGCCGTACACATGGTGGAGCCAACACGGGCTCTGAAAACAACCATGCCCCTAACAGCGGGGCAGCTGAGGAAGGAGATGGTGGTCCGGCACTACGGAGCCCTCTAGCTCCCACAGGGCTTGGAAATCAACTTGGGAATGTGGGAGTCGCTTCGGAGGGGAAATCCTGGGCCCCTCTGGGCTCTCCAACCGATAAGGTGCCCCCTTTGGTGGAGCGACCCCCTATTAGACGGGGGCCGCTCAAGAATGGCCAAGGTACTGGGCTTTAGGAAGCAGGGAGCCCCCTACTCACCGGTCTGGTCTCCGCTGGTGATTGGGCTCCTCAGTATACGCGGTGGGGGCAGGCACCGGCAATGTGCCTCGAGCCCCCTCCGCCTTCCTTCTGAACTCGGTGGCGCCTGCGGGGCTCTCCCTCAATCACGGGGGCCCGCACAGACCGGAGCATCACCTGTTCCTCCGGGCAGCTATTCTCACAGCGCGGGACTTCCTGGTTCAGGGCACAGGGGGAAGCCCTTCCGGTGGAGCCAATACTTGTGCTCCACCCTTGTGACGCCACGGGAGTCTCTGCCGGCTGGGACCAATCCCCGCGCCGCTCCTAGGATGACGTCAGCGGCTCGCTCTCGGTGCCACGGCTGTGATCTCTCGGGTTGAACAACAAGGGGTAGGCTCCCTCCAGTTTACAAATAAATATAGCAAGCGGGTGGGCACCCGTAAATAAAAATTATAAAATAGAATTTGGCCATGATGCTGGGTGGCACCCGAGCGTAAAGAATTAAATAAGCGGGCAAAGTCGCGGGGTGGGCACCCGCGCAATTAAGACTTACAAACATTGCCATAAAGCAGGGTGGGCACCTGCTCGCAAATATTAAAAGAAGTGGGATGGGCACCCACTAGGAGCTCAAAGGGGGGAATCCCTGGGCTGGGGATTCCAAAGCAAGGGCTGCAGCGCGGTGCTGCGCAGCCCCCAAGCTCTCCCTCACATTTCAGGGAAATTTAGGCAGAGCGCTCACAGGGCGCTAGGGAGCACAAGAAGTCCTGGGAATAGTTCAAATAAGGCAGAAAGGTCCCAATAAGTCCTCCAGGCATACAGGGGCTGGGCAGAGCCCAGGAAGGCAAGCCTTCCCCTGAGCTCCTGCAGCAGCACGCCCCTGGCAGATTCCAGTCCAAGACCAGAACATTTACTTGGGGTCACAGCCCCTCTTTTATACACACAAATCCATTGTCTAAAAGGTGCAGGCAAGGGGCGAACCAGATGCAACTGGTTCTGGAGCATTTTGTTTTGCTCAGCCCCTCTCCCTATTCACAGGACAGGCCAGGGACATCAGACGCACCACAGGGGGTGGAGCCAGCATTGTGGAGGGAAGGCACAGCACTATTCAGGTCCCAGGTGCACTCCTCCCTCCCATCAACATGCAGATCTCTCCATTCACCACCGGGGCAGACCTATCCCGACTCCTGGAGCCAGGCACACCAGCCAGCTCCAGCCAATCACAACCCAGACAGTCAATTCACATTCACTGCAAAGACATGCCAACTTCTAAAAGTGGTGCTTCTCCAGTAGACACAATAAATCTGCGCACATCATCGCACAGCATTTAACCTCACGAGTTCGCACATACTAAACTCGCTCCTGCACTCCCCACATATCAGGAATTACCACGTGCACACATATCCCCCATCATTCCTATGGGAGGGCAGGCCATTCTCTGCACACACACTGAATGCGCACGCACTTTACACTGGGCCACAGTGCTAAAGTGAGCAGAGGCCTAAAATCACTTCCACTATGCCAGAGGCTAAAGGCAAAAAGTTTAGGGGTGAACCTGCCAAAAAGGCCCAAGTCCAACAAGTACAATATCAGGGAATACATTTTTTTTTAGCGCATGTCGGCATTTAAACCGAAACAATAGTATTCAGTGCATGTACACCACCTCCAGCTATGGAGTCCATTACTCGTTTCCTCCGACTCCCGACTGTGACTCCAAATGCAGAGAGACTTGTGACAAGCACATTTTCTCATCAGTCTTGCCTTGCATTACATTCAGTCAAAATTCGCTGCCTCTTAAGTCACTATAGCTGTGCTTTTTAGGATATAGTAGGTCTAATATTTCCTGCAGTTCCAGAGAACCTTTCGGTGTCTTTAGCCCTAACAATACAGGACGGACCTGTATGATGCAAAATTGGTATCTGTCCTGGATACAGTTGATAGCTCAGGTCGGGCAATGGGCACAAATGTGGTCTTCGTTGTCATGCCTGGATGAGGTCTATGGGCTTCTCAGGGTATGTCCAGGCATTGTTAATGGTTGTGGCATTCGCTGGTTCCCTCCTCTTCAGTTACAAAGTAAATTCAGCCCTGGAACGCGTAAGACTATCTTACTGCAGCGTGTTTCCCTTCTGCCATCTTAAAACTCTAGTTTCTAGTTGGATTTTTACACTCGTTCTAAATGTAGCCCAGACAACCTACAACATTAGACCCAGAATGATAGCAATGACTGGCCTATACGGTAAATTATGCTTAAAAACCAAGACTGATTAGGTAGACTTTTAGTAATGTAACATTGAATTGAGTGACAGTGAAACTGGGTGAGGTGTTGAGGCTATTACAAAGGGTGCTTTGACATTAAGTAGAAAGGTGTGAATCTTGAGGCTGTTCGTCACTAAAGCTAATTTGTCATTAATTCTAATTTGTCATTAATGCTAAACTGTACATTTTCTAGTTTGGTAATCCTTATCATTTATACCTGTGCTTAATCTCATATCTAATGTTACCCTTACCAAATTGGCTAGGAATTCACCATTTACTTTATTTATAACAAGGATCTTCAAGTTCACTTTTAGATGTCCCTCGATTTATGCTGTAGATTTTATTTAAATTGTGCACAATTATACCATGCCATTAACCACTGCCCACTCTTTTATACAAAACTTGTTGGTTTACCTCCATAGTCTTCATTTTAAGTGAACAATGTTTGTTTTCCAGATATCTGAAACAAGAAGTGACGAGCAACTTCCTCAAACCGGCTAACTCAAACACTTTGGGACAAACACGGGACAGCACTGCCTAAGTAGGCCTTTGACTGGATCCAAACCTGAAAGCACCATTGAAAATCAAATGCTTGTTGTTCTTTGTAACTTCACTGATTTCGATTTCTACAGCATTTACAGCTTCCTGTAGTTTCTAAACCAACTTAGTTGCTTTTTCATCAAATTGTAATGAAATGCAATTTTTCATTAGTTTTGATTGAAATTACATGAAGTATATTTTCATTTAAGTTTGTGTCCGGAAAAATGCAGTTTAGAAATGCTGTCTAAGACTAATTGTCAACCAAAAAGATCATATCTATAAATGTAGTTATATTTTTTGTTATTTTATTAAATTAGAGAATAAGCTTAGATTCAAAGAAGCCAAGTATGCGTGTGCCCTTATGTTAAAAAGTAAAAGTCACAGTCGTTGAACATTAATTTAAATCTGCAACGGTTATGTAAATGAAATCTTTTAGGAATTTTTAAACAGTGTTGCTTAACCATTTAAGTTTTTTTGGGATTACATTTTTATTTTAATGCAACATGAATGTAGTTGTTTTGGTCTTTGTTTAAAAGTTATAAAAACTGTATGTAAGGTACAAAAATTATCACTGCGTTACAAGATGTGATCTCCAGTTAGCATATTAAAAATGCAAATTGATTTTCCTTGAGTGCTTTATACTGTTTAATTACATCTCCATGTAGGGCTGAAAAAAATTACCTATGTTTATGTATAAACTGTGTTGCTTTTGATGTTGTGTTATTGTTTGCAGAAATGTGAACAATAAGTTTTTGCTTATGGTCTGGTAAAGCACGATAACCTTGCAAGTTAAGTACTGCTTTGGTTCATTGTTTACGCTGGAATTTTTTCTCTCCCCATGGAATGTAAGTAAAACGTAGTGTTTGTCACCAATAAATGGGAAAAGAAAAGTTTAGTGAATGTATTTTATCCTTGTTGACCTGTACTAAGGTTATTTTATGCAATCTAGTGTGCATTTAAAATATCCATCTTGCCTTTAAATTCAACCAGGGTTAGCATGTTCTGTCCAGAGCCAAATGTGATACTGTAATTTTTTTTAAACTATTTAAATATTTTGAGTTCGTTAAACAATATATATTAGGAAACAGTATTAACATTAAATTATAGTTCAAAATTTAAACCTACACACGTGTTTTATATGAACCATTACACTATCATATTGTTTTCAATTAATTTCGTCATTTATGCTACACAATGTATCATGATACAAAATGAACAGAAGAAAATAATTTTAACTGTGTAGGAGAAATGAGGAATTAATAAAGTGACCTATAAATGTAGACCAGATACTCTTATATTTGTGGTTAGCATTTTGTTCCTAGACAAACTTGCCTTTGATGGTAATACCTGCCTTAATAAATTAATCAATTGCCCCATTAAGTTAGCTCATGTTTGACCTCCTCATGGCTCACGGTCTCTACCAATATCCTTCCATTTTGAGAGTTACATTTGCATATTACATTTCCCTTTTGTTTGTACTAGACCTTTGAACTTAGATTTTCTGCACTCTTTTCACAAACACGTATTTGTGATCAATTTCATTTATTGGCCACAATTTTATTAAAAACAGTTCTATGGTTCTCCCTGGCACGCAATCTACAATATGTTGTGACTTTTAGTTTCAGTAGTTTGTTTCCACAGAACAAATGTCTTAAATTTAAAACAAAGTTGGCCTCATCTCCACCTCCTTCTGTATGTATATAGCCTTTGCTTGAAACCTTTTTTTAAACGGTGTGCCTTCAGATGTTGTTCCATTAACTAACTTGTCTTTGCACTGTCTTCATTTTGAATCTGAGAACCTGATGGGGGAATCTTTATTGGTGCTGGTAAGAACATTCTAACCGCACTCTGCTGTGTATCCAAAGTTTCCTGTCCGGGTTTCCTTGTTAGAATTTGCCATCTAATTTGAAAACTCAAAGAGCTCACTGCCATTTGCTGATCTTCAAGAGCTCCCCACCCATTGTGTGCTTCACTTTTAACGCCTGGATTTAAAAAAAATATTTCATGTGAGTTTTCACTGAATTAATACTGAAAGGTCAGTCAGCAACATTTCAAAGCATTTCACAAGCCAATACGTCTACTAGATAAAACTATATATATATATATATATATATATGTATATATATATGTATATGTATATATATATATATATGTGTGTGTGTGTGTACCCTTCTCTTAAGCTCTTATTTGTCTTTGAATTTTAAGATATTCCGTCAAGCTCTAACGTTCACTGTGTAGAAGAACTAGCCTATATACATGAAATACAAAAAGGGAATTAATTAGTGCAGCTTTACACAGGGGGGGATCGCACAGTTCATTTAAGACTTCTTACTTTATTCTTCTATCAAAAAGGCACAGTTTTGACAATAACAGGCACTTGTGTAAGGCATTTAAATTACGGTTGCTCACCAGGTTTACAAAGTTATTTTTTTCTGGGAGGAAGAGTGCTTGTTGATAAATTAAGTGAACATTACCGTATTGTAGAATTGGGATGAACAGTAAATTAATCTTCAGTGAATATTACAGTAATGTAGAATTAAGATTTACAGTAACTGTTCTTCCCAAAAAATAAAAGTTTCTCTTCTCAACCAAGAAAATTCAGTAAACAAACTAAGGTTGAGGCAAGTATATACTTGTACAAGTATTTCAAATTGGTTATACTTTGAAGTGTGGTCCGTGGGGGTATCCATTATGGAATCGGAGTAAAGTGTGTATTGTCTTGCATGGATGTGAGCTTATGTCTGGGTAGCTGCTCCTACAGTTACAGAAGTGAGGAGTTTTCTTTGTAACACTGTCGGTAATTTGTTTAAGCGAAAGGTATTTTATGTCTTCCTGAGAGAGGCTGATTACAGTCTGGTCGGAACATGTTTTGCAGGACACATTCCAACAAGTTGCAGGTTGTATGCCGCTACAGTCACTCTACCTTGCTAACCCCGGTACAGATGTAATGGCCTCTCGATAAATACTACAAAAGCCACTTTTATGACAAGGTGAGGTAGCGTGGCTTCAAAAGGAGAGCACATTAGTTTGGAAAGCACAATATTGAGCTCTCAAAAAGAAGCTGTATTTTGACACTCTAAAAAAAAAAAATTATAATGTATACAGTGAAATTGGGCGTGGCTGGGACGGCCAACATGGCTGACGGGTGAGCAAAGTAGTCTGAGCTCAGGAATTCACCACAAATCTCTGACATCTGGAGATCCCCTCTTTGGCAATTTAGAGATAAGGATCACCCTGATACCACCGAGAGGGCTGCAGATGACGAAGACCCCCCTGGTGGGAGATTCCTTTGCAGACCTGCCAGAGCCAGGCTGCGAGACCCCAGGAGGCGTATCGGTGACGGGCCATGTGGTGGCAGAGAGCCGAGCTCCTCAGAGGCGGAGTGCGCCCCAGCAGTCAGTGAGATGCAGTAAGGTTCTCGAGTTGACGCTCTGGGAGACTGGCGGAAGGTGAGAGGACCGGGGCTTCTGAGACCTGGTGGTGGGGGTGGGGCCCTTTGGCATACTGTGCATTGCTTTCTCCCGCGCCGGCCGAGGCTTGCCTCTAGGGGCTTCCTGACATCCCCCCACATAGCAGCTTTGGCAGTGGCGGCGGACACCCAGAGCCCCCCCTATTTGTTTAGGCCTGTGCTGGGCCTATTTCCTCTTTGGCCCTTCCTTTCCGTTTACTGTATTTATGAATGCAATAGCCTTTGGCCCGTCCTGCAAGGAGCCACATTGCATGATGACGAATGCCTTGATGCCACCCTGGTCCACACGAGGGGGGCGTTGAGATCACACACAGCTTCCCCACTCAATAGGACAGTATTAGCGACTGGGCATTGGGCAAGTGGCCCCAACTGGCAATCCACAACACCTGGAGGACACACTGTTGTATTTCTATCTAGGACCCTAATTCGATATTCCCGATTCATGCCCTTATGTGGTTATAATAAATAGTATCCTTATAAAGGCATAAGAATCATATCCATATTTAGTAATAGCCCATGCAGTCCAAAGCACGACAAGGCTACTCCCATAGACTCCTAGAAAGCACAACGCGTTCTTTAAACAAACCAAGCCTCCAGCAGCCCGGGAATTCCCCCTGCTTTTGTTTTGATTTGCACAAGAACTCCTGGAGTACAGAAAGAACTGTTAGTTCTTAGTGACGTCTTATGTCCAACCTTACGTCAAACCCGGCACCTTTCAGGTATAAATATACCAACGTTGCCTTAAGCAAACTTACGGTGGTGGGGAGCAGAGCGACGTTCTACTTGTCCGAGAGCCCAGCTGTTGCCAGAGCCAAAGGAAAACGCCCCTCCCTTCGACGCACTGAGAGAGAGACGCTGTCTTTTTCTCCAGCTGAGAAAATCCAGCTCCGGTGTTCCCAAGTCACCCTCGCGGGTTGCTGGGAGATTGAGTCCTGAGAAGCGAGTTACAAGACCACCTTCATTCTATAACCAAGGTACGGAGCTGATTAAAACCTTAGAGAATTCTTGATTCCGATACTTGGCAAAAACCTAACTTAACTTCAAACTGCAACTTACTCCTTCCCACGTTGTAGGCTCAGGTCAGGTACACCGGGGTAGGCGTATCTTAGAGGCACCAGTTGAGTTCGTTAGTCAATGTTTTTATGTATGTATATATTTTATCCATTTTAAAGTATCATATGGCTAAGAAACCATATCAATGCTTTTACAGTATTATTTCATAATACTATTTTTACTGTACGCACTTTACTTTATAAGTATTGCAATTGTGGCAATTCATTTCTCTTGCATGAGAAAGAAGACTGCTCAATAAAATAACACCTTTTATTGAAAACGCCAGTCTCTCTATTTCTCTGCATTCTGGTGAAATTAAGCATGCACAATTGACTGAGTGAAATAGCCGTCTATTGTTTTCACACAACTCTAGAGATACACTCTTTATTCTGAGGGAGCAAAGTTGTCATGTTTATGCGGTTGTCAGAAACTAATCCCTTCTTGTCTAAATCAGGACGGTTAACCCTTTCCTGAACATTCAAGAAAGTTTCTAGTGACCTCTGAGCTAGCTGGCAAAACTAATTAAGTCTAACATAGTCAGTAGAGACCTAGATGACCTCAGTCCTACGTCTACACTGCTGTTTGTTATTCCAATGCGCAGAGCCTATTGGGAATAAAGGAACTACACTACATGGCGCCCCGTGTTTGGTAAGGCGATAATCTAACGCAAGACACTAGAGTAACTCAGTCGTGCTTTTCACACAGACCCCTTTCTCCCGTAAAAACTCCAATAGACGTCTGGAGTGGGTGAAAGGTTAATATCCGCCGGAACTTAGTAGGATGAGAATCCTAGTTTTTGGTTTAGTCAACGTTGAAGGATACAGTGTTCCAAAATATTGTGCACCTAATCTTTGTTTCCTTGAAACTTGATCTGCAACAAAAATATTTTTAGTCAATAAAATGACGGAAAGTGAAGAAGAAAGAGAAAAAGAAGCATTAGCAACTCAACTCTTAGAGGAAGACACAAGTCTCCAGCAAGGTGACCCGACTGCCATAATCATTTCGGTCAATATAAGAAAAACTATAACTCTTAAACTTATAGAAAATGGAAGATTACCAAGGGGTGGTACGGTCATATTCGTGATAGAGGCACATGAGTATCGGCAGACAGAGGTATTCTATTCATGGATACATTTTCCAGCAGCACACGCTGTGACAAAAGATTTCCACTATTACAAAATAGAGGAACCTCCGGATATATACACTCCTTTCGAGGACTTTGAAATCCCACTAACTTACCAAGAGCACCTGTTCTGGTTTAATGGCACTGTAAAACATCAAAATCACATCACCAGGCACGGTCCAATAGGTAGACCAGGAGCCACGTGGCCGGTTCTAGCCAGCTACACAACACACCCAGACATTGAAACAATGTCAAGCGAAGAACTCCTAGTTAAACTAAAAGAATTAACAAAGGCATATAGAGAATTAGTCCAATTGGCAAGGGACGATATAAAGTACCTCCAGAAATTGAAGGAGACAAATATAACAGACCAACCATTTGAACTTGCTAGAATCATAGAAAAATCCTATGGAGAGCTAGGAAGAGATAGTTTGGGTGGGAAACCAATAAAACCCCAATTAACTGAAAATCCTGAAAAAACATTTATTAAAAATAATCTAAATACTCCAAAAAAGAGTAGGGATGGTAATAAACAATCCACTCCCAAGGAAAAACGATTCCAGTCCAGAGGACGGTCTCCTCAAAGGGAACCCTGTGAAAAAAGATATAATCTTAGAGATAGGGATAAATTGAGAAAACCTGATTGATATCAAGATATTAATACACGTCCCTCTCGCTCCTTTCAGACTTCCTCACAGAAATCGGAAAGAAGAGGACTGTTAGAACACAAGGAAGAGCACGTCCAGTCCAAAGACAAAGAACCTGCTCATCAAAGTAAAAGAATCACAATTTCCCAGAAAGAAGGAAGCAAGTATTAAAATTAAACATGGCGAGGATTCTGAGTACACAACTGAAAAATTGAGAGTGGGCCCAGACAATGCTAGACAGCGCAGCAGAAGTGACCATAGCTCGCAAGATCCTGATGAATCTTCTGGAGACAGTGGACACGAATGAATACATTCAGGTGGAAACTGCAGACACACGAGTTAGTGTGCCCCATAAACTATATGAAATAACATTACGTATAGAGGGAGATAAAACTAGGAAAATAAAAGGTCTCTTTTGGGAGAATCTTTCTAAAGGCTGACATCCTGTTAGCTGAAAAAGACTGGCCACCAGAGTTTGTCAGGGAGTGCCCTCATGGCGAAGAAATGATTATGCCTGCTTTCTCAAATCATATTCCAATTCATAAAAAATACACATTCGCAAGAAAATGGGCAGTGGCCCAAGCCCCTGCATTATATAAAAATC
This sequence comes from Lissotriton vulgaris, assembly GCF_964263255.1. Classification (NCBI taxonomy): domain Eukaryota; kingdom Metazoa; phylum Chordata; class Amphibia; order Caudata; family Salamandridae; genus Lissotriton; species Lissotriton vulgaris. Next base: position 1,644,328,945 of record NC_141695.1, read on the forward strand.
ATGTAGGATGGGATGAGGACTCTCTTCACCACAAAATCCAGTTAAAAAATCAACCTACTGCACAAAGGCAGTACCCAGTTAAACAAGAAGCTAAAAAGCAAGTCCGGGAGATCTTAGATCAACTTGAATAACAAGGGGTGATTGAAACATGCACCTCACAAATGAACAATCCTTTGTTTCCTGTCTCCAAGCCGGACGATTCATATCGCCAAGTTTTGGACTACAGACATTTAAACTCCTGCTGCAAAACTTTTGCAGTACAAAATTCACACAGTGCAGCACTAATGAACAACATAATGCGCAAAAAATATAAAACGACATTAGATATTTCTAATGTATTGTTCTGTCAAAACATTGCACCTGAAAGCAGGTATTTGACCGCTTTCTCAAAAATTGGGGTCGCAAAAACAATTTTGCCAACTCCCACAGTGATTCAAGAATAGCCCAGGATTATTCTCAGCTAGGGTAACAGAATTACTACAAATATATGATGATGAGGCATTATCATATGTCGATGACATCTATCTTACAGACCTGGAGACTCACTTAAAAAGAGTGAACACCATAATTCTTGGGTTCGCATCAGAGGGTTACAAATTCAACTTAAAGTCAAGAATTGCCCATCTAACAGTCCTATTTTTAGGATATGAATTATCAAGTGAAGGAAAAAGCCTGGCAGACAACTTCTTAGAGAAGTGTGCAGTACTCCAAGCACCAAAAACGCTGAAAAATTTACAATCGATACTAGGCTTCCTGAATTTCGGTAGAACATACATTCTAAATTATACAGAGAGGGTTAAACCTCTCTATGAATTAATAAAACCTGTTTTCAAACCAATGCATTGGACTCAAAAACACACACATTTTGAGATCATTACAGACAGACATGTTAACTAAAACAAAACTGCAAACACGCGAAAACGTACGCAACCTTGTAATCCCGAGTCATCCCAGGAAGATGCGGATTCACATACCTGACCTCTAATGAGGGAGAAACGGTACCTATAGCGTACAAATCACATTTGTACACTCAAGCTGAAATGAAATTCAGTTCTACAGAAAAAATTCTGACAGCGGTTCAAACTACTGTAGCAAGAGAAAGAACCCTAGCCTAAGGCAAGATATTAACTGTTTATACAGCAGAATCCGCCCTTGAAGCATTAACAAGTCCATGCAATCTGAATGCAGTGGCATTAGATCCAAGATTGATACAATGGGTTAATTCTCTTGCTGCAGAAGACGTGAAATACTATTTGGACCCGAAAATGAAAAAACTAGATGATCTAGAATACGAACAAGAATATCCTCTGCCAATCGAAATTCTGCCCCTCGAACAATATACCTGTGTAATCTATATGGACAGATTTGCACACCATTACGATGTAGAGAAAAAATCCTACAATGCAGTGTGCGCGATTGATAAAGGTCGCTGGCGCTCTGGTAAATTCAAACCGATGATTACCAAAACTGAATCACTCAAACTGTTCAGCTCAGCGAGCTGAAATAAGATCTTTAAAGATGGCGCTTGAAAATGCAGATCGCAAATTCCCCACACTAATAGTGTGCGATTCGCATTACTGCGTCAAGTCATACAACAGTGACATGCAGACATGAAGCAAAAATGGTTACAAAGATGACACAGGTGCCACAATAAAGCATAAAACGCTTTGGGAACAAGTAGTTCTTTTGCAGAAAGAACTACAAAAGACTCACGTGATACATACACTGATTCATCAACGTGATGGCGTTCACGTTGCAGGGAATTCATTGGCTAACAGAGTGGCAGCGGTTCAATCGGCTTCCGTAGCCACAAAAAAAATTACAAAAAACCACAAAGATGGAGAAACCATGCTGGCGGTAAAAGCGTAGTTAAAAGGCGATTATGCAGCATTTTCTCTCAACTATCCTCTCAGTAATACATACATAATTGACGCAAACTCCGTTCCTTTTGCTCAAATCCCTGGAGTGGGGGATAGAGTAATTCCAAACACGAACCGGAGAGTTTTCTTGATTGAAGACGCACACATGGGATTGGGTCGGAGGCACCAAGAGATCTTGAAATCTCTAATAGAATTACAATCAGAATACTGGTGGCCTACTGGATGAGCTTGCAGATTTATAAATTTGGAATGGATTGTCCAGCCTGCAACAGAGATCGCAGTTGTGAACCGGACCAGACTATTGCCAGGACACCTTTATTAGAAAGCATCAGGCGATCTATACGCAGAAATCCAGCCGGAGAAATACGTCCCCATAATTATTAAGACTGAATTTACTTAGAGATGTGGCCCCAGTGCTCGGCTGACGCCAGAACTGTTACAAAAGATTTGTGAGTCTTTATCGGCACATACGCAATTGGCATGCTACATTTTGACCAGGTTCCTGCGTTTAGCTCTCAAACTTACATAGAGGCCATGACCAGCATGGACATTGCATTGCAGTACTCTTCTCCCTTCCATCCTGCGGGAAATGCGGTAGTGGAAAGAAAAAAACGTGACATAAAGCAATCTATAACAGCGAGGGTATTAGGTTCAGGTGATGGGTGGGTCAAACATCTAATAAGTGTCCAAAGTAGTCTTAATAACATGCCAAGAAATTCTCTAGGAGGTATCAGTCCGTATGAGCTTTTGTTTGGTACTAGAATGATTATCCGGGATCTGGATCATCAAACTTCAGTGGTAGAAGAAAAAACGTTTGATATCAAAGATCGTTTGGCTGTTTTACAGGACTTGAATGAAACAAGAAAGAGTCTAAGTAAGTAGGGAGGAGCCAAGCTCGACATCGTGATGGCCGCACGGTAGCTCGGCTCCGCTGGCCTCCCTGCCCAAACTCCTCTATCCTGCCGCCCATCCTGCCCAAAAACGATAACATTTTATAGATGATGGTCTGCTGATACTTACCACCCATCCTGGTGGCTCCAGCGTTCAGTGGGTCCGCAGCGGCGTCCTCCCAGGAAGTGCGGCCTCCGTGGTGTGGAGACCGGGGCCTTGCCTTCAGCGAGTAGCCAGCGAGACGGTGTCGGTGGCGGCCTCGGGTGGTGGATGGAGACCGGCCGGAGGAGGCCGTTGTGCGAAAAAGCCGGAGGCAACTGAACGCGCCTGGGACAACCGTCCGGTGGGCAAGAGGTGAGGTGTGGCAAGTTGTGTGTGGGGGACGCCGTGTTGGTGGCTCCCCCCCCTTGTTGCCCACGCCGGCCATTCCAAATTTCATCGCTCGGTGGTGGAGAGTGGCTCCGGCGTAGCGGTGGTGCCGGCGGGTCCCCCTCTTTTTGAGGCCCTCATTTTTGCATCGAGGCCGCTGTTTGGATGCTTGAGGGGGATCCCGTTGGGGCCCTGCTTGTGAGCCCGCGCCGGGAGCTGGTTCCAAAAAGACGGCGCGGTAATCGCAAAATGGCGACTGATGCCGTGTGCTGTGGAACGCCCCGGGATGTCGATGCTGCACCTTTGTACGGTGATGGGGCCTGCACTGGGGAGCGTGAACCCACGATTGGCGACGTCCTACGAGCCCTGAAGATTTGGCAAGTGACCTTGGCCTGGGATTCTTGTGTGCAAGACAATGTGGTGACCACCATTGCTCCCGGGCCGTCCCTCAGAGATGCTGATGGGCCCGAGGTGGTGGCTGTTTGTTTCCCGCTTTTTAGTGGGGGTAGCGATGTCTTGGTTTGCCTGCGGGAAGATTCGCTGGGGATCATTGACACTGATGTACATGACTGCCGTCCACAGCTTTTGCATTATCGTCGGCGGAGGAGATCTTATGTGTTGCTTCCATTGGCCGTTCAGCAGCTGCTCCACGGCCTTTTCTCTCCGCTTTGTTTTATGCCCGCTACTTCGACATACATTGTGGTGTTAGCTAAGAAATGACTGGGGTGAGCCCGGGTTTTTAATCCAGAGGACTGCTGTTCGGTGCACGGAGTTATGGACTGCCCCAAATTGAGATAGTTTGTCGAATCATTACTATGTATGGCTACCTGAACACATGCCAGTTTCGTTTTGGGCTGCACTAATTGTTTACATGGGCGGGGGGTGGGGGCTGTGCGCCTGGTTACATGGTATCCTCCCCCCCTAGCTTTCCTTTTTATCTGTTTTCTTCCCTTTCCCTATATTATCTCATTCTATATTTCGGGTTCATGTTTAGGGCGACAGGCACGCTGCTGGGAGGGGTAGGCCATAGCCTTCTGAAGGGGTGCAGGGTGGGGCGGGTGGATTGGGGTCTATTAGATAGTTACTTGTTTCTATGGCTCTTTTGTGTCCTTTTCTTGGGTCTCCATGACTGTGCGTGATTCCCGCGGGGTGAGGGCCTGGGTGGGGGAGGTTTGGGTATTCCTATATAATATGGTACTTTCAGGTTCTGCTTATCCTGACTTAGCCGCCCCGCCCCTAAGAATGCTTGCTGTCTGGATTGTTGATCGCCATTATCGCCGTGGGGCGGGTACAGTAACGTGGAGCCCCCTTTCCCTTTTTTTTTTCAGTATTTTCGTTTTCTTTTCCTCTCCGGGTTGGGCTGTATAATGATTGCAACTTTATCCGTCTCACTGCTAATTTGATTCTCATGAGCGTGCTGTTTTGCTTGTCTTTGGGCACATGAGGTTGCGGGTGGACACTGACTGAAGAAGAATTGCAAGGGCATCTATGGCTTGAACGCTTTGGACTATTCTGATGATAGATCTATGGATTCCCTATTATAATTAGGGCTCCCGGTTTTATGGTATTTATTTTTTTGCCATTTCCGTCTGTATTTATCCATATTTATTTTTTGGGCATTTTTTCTGTATTTATCCACATTTATTTTTGCCACAAACAAAAGACTATGCTACAGCTAGTATTTTTCCACATTTATTTAAAATGACAATGCACATATGGGCTCACTTAAAGTAGCGATTTGTTGTGGCTTTAGCAGTGCTTTAAATGGTCCGGTACCGAGTAATTTGAAAAGGAGAGAACCTTTGCTTCTCAGTTCTGCTATAAAAACACCTTAGGATAGAGTACAAGCACTTATCAGGAGAAAACATGTGCCAGCGCTTCTGTATTTCCATCTAAAGCCAGGTAGAAATCTGCCTTCAAATGTCTATGGTTTGCACACAGTAAGTACGTACGGTTACATGTATTGATGGTGGTGTGTTTATGTGTAGATAGACAGACAGTTCGATAGATTCCAAGCTACACGCCACGTGCCCTGAAAGTTACTATCTCAGTCTAAGCGGTTCACCAACTGAAAATAGATGCTAAACCACTCTAGGGTGATCCCAGCGAGCAGAATAAATTGTCTTATTCCACTCCATCCATGTTTTCTCACACCCACAGCAAAGTTCGAAGGGCATGAACATATGAAGCTGTGCCAAAAAATTATCATTCTCAACCACAGAATGCTGTGTTAAATTGGTATTCCACAGCAGATGGCCATTTTTTGACAAATTGTACTAGTCATATTTTGTAGATGGCAGAAGAACTGCATTTGATCAGCCTCATGAAATGCTTCATCACATCAAGCTTTCCCTTCAAATTTAAAATATAGACAGAACTCCTCCGGTGAAAAATTACCTGCATGTTTACAGAACAAATGCGCTATCCAAGGTCACCGGGCTAAAATAGAACAACCTCCTGGGATCAAAATAAATTGAAAAGAAAAGGCATCATTTTTTAGTATTGGGGTCAAAGGGTGTGGGATTTCATCAAGTGAAGTAAAAGGGCACCACTCCTGATTAAATGGAGAAAAAAATAAAGAAATGCAAAATGCCTCTCACCGTGATTAAGGTAAAATGATAGCGTTAACTTTCTAAAGGATAGTCATTTTCCTTATGTTTTTTACATTTTCAGTGACGATGATAACTGAATGTTTTTGCATCTGAATAATTGCAGAACAGGCCAAACAGCAGCAGTTATGTGGCACACTGTGTTTTAATTGTCTATAAACTGTGTCTGTTTTTTCGTCATCAAGTTGAGGGTGCCATCCTGTTTACTCTTCTTAAAACTGTAGTTAAGAAAACGTTTTACAGACTTGCACCAGAGATTTACCTGTGTAAGACATCTTTTCTACTGAAAGCAATACTCCTGAGCCCCTGACATCTCGCGGGTTGAACGTGAAGTAAAAGGATGTGGTTTATCTGTGAAATAACATTTATGGACTATTCGACCTCATGACTTATCAGGTCACCAGATCACTTGGTGATAGGGCCATTACGCACAGCCATTGTTTATCCTCCATGTGTACCCCGATAAAACAGTCGAACATATTATTAGTCTAGACTTTTTTATAGGAAAGTGAAATCCCATTTAGCAGTAAGTTTTGAGATCTCTGACTTAAGTTCACCAAATTTCAAACAGCTTACACCTCAGACGTTTGGGAAACACTTTAGGGATCGCACAGTTTTAAAGTTTATTTTAACTTCGATTTTTAAGCTCCATCTTAGTACGAGCTTCTTCATGTAAACCTTTAGACAAAAATCCACATATGTGAAAGCATTTTGAGAAAAATAAACACTTCAAAATAGTTTAAATCTAATCCATAGTTCGGTAGCGTGCAATAGTTATTTAATACGACACAAAGCCATTACCAAAGCAAGTACAGTTACTAACCAGCCACTTCAAGTAGCATTTGTTTATGTAGCAGACAATGTTTATTTTAGAGGGAAAAGCTTTCATTTGAAGATGGTTTTGCATTCAACAATTAGTCCCCACCTAAAGCTGTAGTTTAAAAAAAAAAGCGGAGTGCCAAGATGCGCTGCTGCTGCTTAAAACGTGCACTGTGTGGGGCCTGGGACAGGAGGAGTCAGGGGAGTTGGGGGAGGCTACGGCATGGGGTGAACAATAAAGCCTAATTAACAAGTAAATGGTCTGTCAAAAAGACCTGTGAAGTACTTTGGCGCGGCCTGGGAAGGAATTTCCAGCAGCAGGAAGGGGGCCTGGAGAGAATTCTGGATTCGAGCATGGCAAAGTTTTCTAGTATTTTGCCGTTTCTAAATATAAATACAGACAAAGGAAATGTAGATTTCCGTCTGTATTTATATGTAGAAATCCGTAAAAACGGAAAACCGGGAGCCCTAATTATAATGTTGATGGTTCTGTTCCCCGCCATGCGCACCAGGACGCTTATTATACAACCGATCCTTTACTTTTTAATATAAAATTAACCTTCTGTGATCCTGTGTCGGGGGGTTGCACTCAGTTAGCATTATGGACTCGCAGCATTGTGTAGTATTGCGTAACCACTCCGTACTTTTTATTGACATTGGTGCTTTCCAGTTTGTTCCGTGGCCGGCCTCTGGGTTGTAGGCCCGTATTTGTATGCAACCATCTACACAAATAAAGGTTTTCAAAAATTAAAAAAAAAAAAAGAAAGAGTCTAAGTAACATAAAGTTTAAGCCAACAACCACTGAAGAACCACCTGTCCCAGTAAGACCTGTCTGGATTCCAAAGATTGGGGATATGGTCAGAGAAAAGATCGCGGTGCAGAAGGAATTTGGGCCTTCTTGCAGAAAAGCAGTACCTGTCTTAACTGTCAGCGGAACAAGATCAGTAGTACTACCGCCACTTGCTGGTAAAAAGGAAAACAGAATTGTTTCAATCGACCTGGTGAAAACACAAACATGTGGCCGATAATAAATAGCAGGCCCAGTGGATTTCCAAGAAATAGCAGAAGACCAAACTTTGCTACAGTCCAAGAGGCTCAAACTGAGAGACTAATCACATTCGACAAACCTGCAGTAAATAAAAAAAGGACTATGCAACAAAGCCATGGAACTTGTGCCTCTTGAAACCCAAATTGCAACAATTTCTGATGATACACCAATCTACAACGATGTAGCCTCAGACTGTGCAAATGTAACAAAAGAAAATGCAAAGATCAATGGAAATCTGGAAGCAATCCCACCAATTAATAGAACTGCATCTGGCTATTTTAATCAACTTTGATGACTTTTCCAATGATCCAAGTGAACATGGAGACGAGCCAGCAACAAAAACTTTCAAAGAAAAAATAACCAATCTTTTTCACCAACTAAAAGAGACATATCTGATTTCACCATGGATTGAATTTTGGACTGTTAGGTGTGCTTTTCCTCCTGCTTTGGCTCATCATGGTTTTATGCTTGGGTAAATTCATTGATGGAATATATAGTACAATGGACACAGCAAGTCAGAACATCAACTTGGTCCTAAAGTCTTACACATCCTCTCACATCGAGAAAAGAGAACTATCATCAGTGAACATCACAGCCAATCCAATACCTGGGGGTATAGCATGGGACAGAACTTACTATGAAATTTATGGCCTGATTGAGCTCTTGAAGTATCCACACCAGTTTAAGGTTTCCTTAAGTGATTTTGTGATACCAAGTTGGCTCCAGATCTCACATCGCATACAGTTCAAAGCCCTGGTCTTGGCATTCAGAGCACTCAGTGGTTATGGGCCAGGTTATCTCTGAGACGGATAGAAGCAGGTCCAATCAGTCCGCTCCCTTAGATCCAACCACCTCCGTCTCCTACTACCTCCCGCTTTCATCGTTCTAGAAAAGGAGGTAGAGCTTTTGCTGTGGTCACTGCTAAGCTGTGGAACTCCCTACTGCCTGGCCTCAGACTCACCGAATTAGAACCCCTTTTCAGGTCCAAATTGAAAACATACCTATTCTCCTGCTACTAGTTGCATTGATCACTGCCGTTCCTGTCCTCAGCGCCGGGACACCCCCAGTGGGGGTAGCCGCGTGCTTTACAAAATTCCATAATAATAATTTTTCTGATGATTGGGACTTTGAAAATATTAACAACATGATGTCTGATTTAGTAATGTCAGCTAAATTTACAGAACATGATTATTTACAGGGTTCATCAAATTATGAAGTATTATACTGTTACAATCACTATGGTCATCACTATGTGCATAAATCTGCACAACCTAAAAATGTTTTTACTTATAATCAATGGGAACATTGTCCAACTCCACCAAAAGGAAGTTCGAAGACATTTTTTGAGAAATGTCCATACTTCTCAGGGTTTAACAGTGATCCAGAAACGTTTTATTTTAAAATGTTAAATAAGACAGGAATGAAAACAATGTTGACAAATACTAAACTGATTTATTCTGAAAAGTTTTATAATAAAATGTCTACATTTGGTTTTGAATTTTGGATAAATAACATTGAAACAAAAACCATCTGGGGAACAAAAGACTGGCAGGTACAAGGTCTAGAATCATTATTTAGAGCCTGCATGATCCCAGAACAAATAATTTTCCTGAATGATACCATTAAACAAACTAGTTGTCTTGGTTTAGGTAAGATAAAAGACTTAAATAAACAGTCTATTCCGAAGCCCATACCTGATAGTAATAGTACTAAGGATGTGGAAATAGACGTATCCCATATTTTTCACCAAAACAGAACAAATCCTGATTGGAAAAAATGGTTGATCTGGCCTACAGACACAAATAACTGTCAAGATAGATACCTGAAGAAAAGACAGGGGTTCAAACTGACCAGGCCAAACCCAAGATATTCCCAGAGACAACATCCAGTGATAGTTACAACATACAGTGTAGGGAAATTATGCCTTGAGTGGCTACAGAAATCCACACTGACTGAAATTAAGCAACACTTGACTTTACTTAAAGAAGGTGCTGACTTGCGAGATTTCATACTGGGACCTCGCAAACAGCGTCAAAAACGTTTCATAGTGCCTGGTATATACGCTGCATACAACGAAGCTTGGAAAGTAATGCAAATTAAAACAGCAGAAAAAATACGAGAAATTGATCGTATAAATTTGGAAAAATCACTTTCTGTAGTGGACAATGGTTAACGACTCTGTTTTCCAGAATATATTCACTGGACAGTATTGTATCATCTGCCTTTGATATAATAGAGCAAGACTTGCTAATGTTACAACATGGTCAGTCCCAATTGCGTTCTATTGTACAGCTAGGCTGGACGTTGCAAAACCTACGTTCAGGCTACGTGCCATGGCGTCTAATCAACATAACGTCATTATTTTCTATCTTTAACCTTACTGATAAACAAATCAGTTTGGCACAAAAAGGAGCAGACTATACGATTCTGAGCATTGAAAAACTTGAGAGATTACCATTGACAATGTCAGAGAGACCTGTCATTGAATGGATAATACACGGAACAAATACAATTCCGATAACAACTTTCCAGTTTAAATATTGCCAAGAATATATACCAGCAGGCCAGTATGAAAGGTTGGGTAAAGGATACATCAAATCAACCTGGGATTTACCTTACACACACAAATGTTATAGTGAAGGGGAAAAGGAGGTATTCCTTAGTGGTAATAATTGTAAAAAATCACTAAGCGGTACACTTCTGTGTCAAGGTATTAACTTGCATGGAGCCTGCAAAGGGTCTTCAAATAACATTTCATGTCACCTGCAAGGCACTCCTGCAACACAGATAGAACCATTCTTCAGACAACTCTCCAACGGTAGCTACGTTGTAATAACTGAGCACAACTGTTGTGGAATGGTGCCAGGAGAATGCTATCTCGTAACCGTTACTTCCAAGGTTGTTTGCTGTATGCAAGTATTGTATCCAAACAGCAATCCAGACATGGAGGCGGCAATATGGCCTTATGTGAATATCTCTTCTATTCGAATTGATACTTTAAGCAGAATGAAGTTATTCTTTTACAGACAACTGTGCCGCTGACCTCGTCCAAAGAAATGTATGATCTGCAATTTGCAAGGACTACGTCAGTTACATACCCTTTTATCGACAAATTGCCCAATGCATTTCGTAGAAATGTTAAGTCCAATTTTAAACATGTCTGATACCAGTGGCATCGCACATGTACTTAAGACAATTTTTTCGGGACTGTTAACACTATTTGAAACAGTTCTGGGCATCTTCCCGAATTTTGTCCATTCTGTCTTTGGCGGCCTACCTTTAATTTTGGGACTCATTGCAGGAATTTTATTTTTGTTCCTTCTGCTCAAAAATCTTGCTGTAAGAGTTTGGCGTGTGGATTTTTGAGACGCCAACTGGGGGTACCGGGACCCACCCTGACAGGTGACTACCTCAAAGTGACTTTGAAATTGTATATCAACCGGAGAATTAGGAGTAGGACCACTGGACGGTGCAAAATGTGCACGTCATACTATTAAGGCTACTACCTCAAAGCGACTCTTACAGCACAAACGAAACTAGGCAGAAGAAGTAGGACCATTCGAACTGTGAGAAGTACGTTTGTTCAAATAGCAAGGCGATTATCATATCCTCACATCCTCCAAAATACCTGTGAGAGATATCACTTGAGAAAAATATCTTCTCTAACTTGGATTTACCTCATTCTTGACCACCCACATAGAGGGAACAGATATACTTTAACTGGACGTTCTGCCTGGGAACATATATACGTGTGAGGACACCTATTGCGCCCTGAAGAAGTTCCGCTTGACGGAACGAAACACGTTGGCTGGTTTCTTAAATGGACTATTAAAAGAACTTTGAACTTTTTTGCAATTACGATTCAACGTCTTTTCATTTGGGACAGTCTTTGACTACGAACTTTATCACCCACGTTCAGTGGAGATTTAAACTCTTAAGCGGTGCTTTTTCAAGCTTGATAAAAATATTGACTTTTTCCCAAGGCTTTGGGATATACTCTCAGGACAGGGAGTATTTGAAAATTTGCACGCACTTCCAATGGAAATCATACATACGTATTGGTGATATGTGGGTTGGTGCTTTGAGAGTGTAAGAGTGGTCCACTGTCCAATTTGGTTATAATAAATAGTGTCCTTATAAAGGCATAAGAATCATATCCATATTTAGTAATAGCCCATGCAGTCCAAAGCACGGCAACGCTACTCCCATAGACTCCTAGAAAGCACAATGCGTTCTTTAAACAAACCAAGCCTCCAGCAGCCCGGGAATTCCCCCTGCTTTTGTTTTGATTTGCACAAGAACTCCTGGAGTCCAGAAAGAACTGTTAGTTCTTAGTGACGTCTTATGTCCAACCTTACGTCAAACCCGGCACCTTTCAGGTTTAAATATACCAACGTTGCCTTAAGCAAACACACGGTGGTGGGGAGCAGAGCGACGTTCTACCTGTCCGAGAGCCCAGCTGTTCCTAGAGCCAAAGGAAAACGCCCCTCCCTTCGACGCACTGAGAGAGACGCTGTCTTTTTCTCCAGCCGAGAAAATCCAGCTCGGGTGTTCCCAAGTCACCTTCGCGGGTTGCTGGGAGATCGAGTCCTGAGAAGCGAGATACAAGACCTCCTTCATTCTATAACCAAGGTACTGAGCTGATTAAAACCTTAGAGAGAATTCTTGATTCCGATACTTGGCAAAAACCTAACTTAACTTCAAACTGCAACTTACTTAGTCCTTCCCACGTATTAGGCTTAGGTCAGGTACACCGGGGTAGGCGTATCTTAGAAGCACCAGTTGAGTTAGTCAATGTTTTTATGTATGTATATATTTTATCCATTTTAAAGTATTGTATGGCTAAGAAACCATATCAATGCTTTTACAGTATTATTTCATAATACTACTTTTACTGTACGCACTTTACTTTATAATAAGTATTGCAATTGTGGCAATTCATTTCTCTTGCATGAGAAAGAAGACTGCTCAATAAAATAACACCTTTTATTGAAAACGCCCATCTCTCTATTTCTCTGGATTCTGGTGAAATTAAGCATGCACAATTGACTGAGTGAAATAGCTGTCTATTGTTTTCACACGACTCTAGAGATACACTCTTTATTCTGAGGGAGCAAAGTTATCATGTTTATGCGGTTGTCAGAAACTAATCCATTCTTGTCTAAATCAGGACGGTTAACCCTTTCCTGAACATTCGAGAAAGTTTCTAGTGACCTCTGAGCTAGCTGGCAAAACTAATTGTCTAACATAGTCAGTAGAGACCTAGATGACCTCAGTCCTACGTCTACACTGCTGTATATGTTATTCCAATGCGCAGAGCCTATTGGGAATATAGGAAGTACACTACAACACAACTCAAAGCCCACATGGTCGCCAGTGCCACCGTCGCGGTCCCCTCACTATTGGACCTCACAGAACTGATCAACTTCCTCGAGATCTGGACCGAAGAATGAGGAGCCCAGCGATAAGGTGCAACTAGCGAACTTGATTCTCTGAAACAACCACTACATTCTCATCTTCCTTTGCACTTCACACTGGTGCTTCTACGCCATAGAGCATTTTTTTCTCGAGGTCAAGCATAAATGCTATGAAATGGGCTCACATACACGCTGTTGTTCCCTTTCTAAATTGAAAGTGATCCTAAACAACAAATCCACCTTTTGAGAACCAGTCTGGGATTTGGTGGAGAACACAGCATCCTCCACTCATGAGTCCACGAACTTTCATACACTGATCATGCAACTGACAGTCGCCATAGATCAGGACGATGACCTAGGAGCCCCATCTCTGGAGTAGGTCCGAGATAGCCACCAGTTAATACTAGATGCCATGGCAATCTGTTGTGACCCTGTGGGGGATCATCCAGACTTCTTGGATACATCTGTAGCTGGACGCTCACCTTCCTCTTTTTATTTAGACTCCGTTTTGCCACTGCCGGTGACACACTCCCACCAAACAGCCAGTGACATCATATAACCTTATTAGCTTCGCTGTCCCCGGGACTCTAACAGAGCTCGAGCCATGTATATTGTTTCTGCTCTCCCTATGGTCTGGATATTTTTTTGACCGCCTCCCTAACCTGGGGAACCCAACTCTGCCCACCCTGGGCTTATTTCCTAGGGAACCACAACAGTCTTGCTTCCCACCATCCTCACATTGACAAGGGGGTCAGAGTACCCTTCCCATATCAAGCTGCTTCTCCATCTTCCATCACAAGAGACTGGCCTCATGACTCACCAAGACATGTCTCTTCTCAACCCGCCCTCCCCACTGGATGAACTGGTTACCCAGTTTGGACAGCTGGCCGTTGCCTTCAGCCCATAGTACTATCTTTGTTGTTAACTCTTCAAATGTTTTCATGTCCCCTTTTTCAGTTCAGTGAGCTGGTTCCTAATCCGTTTCCATGCAGGACACTGATGGATACCTCCCCACACCTCTGGTTCTCTGACACGCTTGCCTCTCTGTGGGAATCGGGGGCGAGAGACCACTCACTTGGCAGATGATCGCGCAGGTATATAATCTGATATCCTGAAATATCCACAGCATATGGACCACAGCCAAACACTATTGCATTCATAAATACCATAAGCGGAAAGGGTTACAAATCTCACTGATACAGGAATCTCACATCACACATGCCGAAGGGATCAGACTGCAAAAGCAGTGGAGGGTCCGGACCTATGTCATAAATGACTCCGCGTACGCTAGGGGCACGCTCATTTGGGTGAAAGCCAGGCCTCCTTTGTGGTCCCATCACAGAAGATCGATTCTGAAGGCTGATTCGTCCTCCTTCGAATCTGGACTGAATGACACTCCCCTCCTCATTGTCAGCATATGTGCCCCTAACACTGATCACCACTGATTTCTACATCGACTCTCCTCCAGCCTTGCCAAGTAATTGCACACCCCAAAGCTACTGGGGGAACTTTATATGTGTCTTGTACCCATCCATAGACCGCTGATTCCCATCTCTCCCCAATACCCCCAAATTATAGCTGCAACAGTGGGCTGACACCTGGTACCACCATAATCCTAGAACTAAGCTATACTCTTTTTACTCCCCGGAGCATGATGTCCATGCGCGTCTCGACCAGTTAGTGTTTTCATTGACCATTTTTCATTCTATTTCCCCCCTTACTATCTGGGCAGGGAGTCATCAGACCAATGTCCCTTACTCCTGGGATGAGGCAGGGCCCCATCTCAATACCCTCCTGGCAATAACAAGCTTTCAAAATTGTAATTCAGGTGGGGGGGTAAATCATACATTGTCTGGAGTTCAAGCCACCATCCTCCATGACCTAGGAATTGTAGAGCAAGTGTATATAGATACAGCTGGCCGATCAGTCATGGATTACCAGCTCTTCCACATTTACTCTCCGTGTGACTCCACTCCTGGATCGACTGCTGTCTATGCTATGCTTCATATTCCACCGAACACACTTGGAGGAGGATACATCCGGTTTTGTTTAGTTTGGCTGGCCAATAGGGACACTAACGAACGACGAATGGATAAGATCTGTGGCCCTGACGGTGCGCTTCTTCACTCATAACAAGCTTGCCACAATGTTTTTATCACCTCTATACAGGCACCCACCGGATGCTCGCCGTCCAAAATCTTTACCTTTCTAGAGCTGGCACCCCTCAGACAGATTCTCCCATGTTTGACAGGTGGACCTCACTGTAAATCCCCTAGGATGGATGGCTTTCCAGCTGAATATTACAAGACGTTCCAGGACTCTCTGGTTCAAAGTGCTTTCACTATACGAGACTGCACTGGAGGCTGGGTGCTTCACCACCAGCCTCCATGAGGCCTCCCTGGAGTCCTTGTGAAAGCCTGTAAAGGACCCCCTATTTCTTGCTTCTTATTGCCACCATATCCATACCTAACGTGGACTATGAAATTCTTAGCTTATAATAGCTAAGTGCGCCCATCAGCTACTTACACGCCTATTCCATTAGGACCAAAACTAAGCGCAACCACTTGTTTCTTCCCCACCTTTTTTCATTCTTTATTTTTTTTACTTGCTTATTGTTTGCAATCTAAAACTCAATAAAAAGGTTTGAAAACAAATCAATACATTGATGCGATATCTGATGGAGGCTTTTCTAGATACCTAGTGCACTTGTGTAGCAGACATTGGTGAAAAGAAGTACCATTTCTTCCTGAGTGTATTGCTCCACACGCCAAAAGCGGACAATTTGCCATTTGTATTTGCAAGAATATCTCTCAGAACAGTCTCTTGGCCTCCCTGAAAAAGTTCATACTTTGGCAAGTAATATATTCATAAGGCAGAAGTGTACAGCCAGGCTGCCAAGTTCAAATGCCACAATCTGTGCTGGTGTTCTGCTTTGCGCTTTCATAAACATGGGAGACTAAGCTATTCTGGGACGTCATCCAATTCTTTGAATCGCCACGTGTTGAAGGCATTTGTGTATTGTCAGGCATTTTTATTCCGGCTTAATGATAACTGGATCCAGAGGACATTGAAGGAAAAGAAATACCTATGGTCCAATTTATTTTCCATTTTAAAAGATACAGTTTAGGAATATTTGTATGCTTGTATCTCCACACTGTCAACCCTTAAATTTAATTGATTTTCTTGAAAGGAAATTGACCTTCAGACAGACATATTACTATGCTAATGTTGTATAGTATTTGGGAATCTTTCTCGCACTGTTTATGGATTTAGTAAAGATTCCCAAAATGGAGAACTAGGATAAGTAACTTGTCCTTCTTTGCAAATAGACCTATAGGTTACAGAATCAGATGCTTTGTGTTTTCTATCAATTTTAATAAAATCTATACATTTGTTATTTTCAGCGATAGCATGAGCATTTCCATTCCTACCTATATTTTTCAGATACTAGGCACGTTTTCTACAACATTTGTGATTAGATTACACAACGGTGTCCTTGCGTAAATTCAGTGTCCATCACCTGCCTTAGATTATAGATTTATGCATGTTGTCTGAAATAAGTTGGAATCCGAAAATTTTCTGCCAAATATATTTTGGCACAATCTATACTGTGGTTTCAGATTATGATCTGTTATCTTGTATTACTTTAGGAACATTATCAGTTATATATCATATATATTGATATTATGTTTTATAAATTGAGAATGAAGCAAAGCCAGTGTATTTGTTGCTGTATTGGCATGCATGAAATCACAAATAACTTGTCACGTTTTCTTCAGTAATAGCGCAGAAGGATTTGTTCTCATAACACCAAAGCAGATGATTTAAACTTCAGATCTGTGGCCTCATTATTTGATTCTTTATTTGTCGGGTGTATGGTCACCCAACCTTTTTTTTCAACAAAAAAAAATCGTCCCCAGCAATGAAACATTTCCTACCTATTGTATCGAAAACTTTCAATTTTATTAAGGACAGGGAGGCGAGGATTAGACTTTTCCATCTTTGCTTTTTATTACCAGCAGTCTTTGAAAAGCTATATCTTCTAACAAAACTACATTTCCCATGACACATTGGGAAAGATAACATGAACATAGTCAATCCAATCAGGTTTCTGCACTAGACTTTCTATCTCCATCTTCCTGCTAACACAGTATCTCCTCATGCAGTCTATTCCAGTTTATTGGACTCCGATCCTGGAATAGAGATATAGACAAGTGTATAATTCCCGGTCTGATATCCCAGACCCAGTTGTACACTAAGCATCAAATACAATTAATAATCACAGGATAATCCACCTAAAATCTCAAGTCAAAGCATTAAACAATAGAAAACATTCTGAGTAAGTCCTAATATTATCAACAAGACTTGCTGCTTCTATGGCAACTAAACCTTGTTGCTTCTGTCAGAGTGGCTGTTGGCATATGACAATTATCGGGTGGGCTGATCCTCGCCTTCGTGTCCTTAATAGAATTAAAACTTTGTTATGTTAGCGGGAGGATTTTTAATTGTATGGCAGGACCTGGAGGAGAGGATTAGGCTAGGTTAAAGCTGATTCACCGCTACATTTGCCAGAGATGATACTGGTTTTAAATAAAACTTTTTAAAAGAGAAATCAGATGACCAATCAGTAGCGTTCAGGATATCCTTTTATCGTGCTCCCAAAGAGAAAGCCTTGGAAGTTATGGCACATCTCACTGAATGAATCCCAAACTAGGCCCTATTAATTCCTGCTTCCTGCATTACTCATCTGATCCATCTGGCAATTGTAGGGGAAAAAACTGCTTTGTGAGGTTTAGTCAGAGCAATCAGCAGTTGCCTCTCCCCATGAGGATGAAATTCCTCTGTGACCATTTCATACATTTGAATGGTACGAGCAACACATCACTTAGGCACACTTGGAGACTCCGGATAGATACCAGACGAGAATTGCACTTTGTTCTGCGAGCAATATGAAAGGTCACCCCTTCCAGAGTGAAAACTCTACCTGTAATGTCCAAAGCTAGAACATCCAAGACCCTGCAACACGAAATGAGGCATACCGACATTGCTGACTTCGCTGACAATTGTTTTCTAGAGAGATATTTATTAGTAGGGCAGGACTTAAAGAGGTTAAGGTTCACATCCCATAGCACAGAATATCTGGGTTTGGGATGCGGATACAATCTGATACCCTGTAGGAGCTTGCACACCAGAGGATACTTCTCCACCCCATGCCCGTCCACGGGTAAGTGTCCTGCCAAAGTGGCCGATCTAAAGGTATTTATGGACCGGTAGGCCAAATCCTGCGATACCAGGCTCACCAGGAAGTTCAGAACCTGGACAACTTCTGCCCCCCAAAGGATCCACCTGGTATTGGATACACCAGCATAACCATCTAGACGAAGCCGACCAATACAGTTTGTTGGTACTATCAGCCCAGGCTTTTGCAAGTAACGAGGCAGCTTCCGTTGAAATTCCCTGGACTTTCCAACATTCCTGGTAACCCTCCATGCCATGAGGCTTTGGGAATCCGCCAGCATAAGGGGATGACAATTGTCTTGGGAGTCCCTCAGGAGACCCGGCCTAGGGGTAGAGGGATTGGAAAATCCCAGGAAAGTTCCATCATCACTGGAAACCAGACTTGCCACCTCCAGATGAGAGTGATCACAACCTGGTCTGCTCGCTGCCTGCGTACTTGAGCTGTCAATCGCATGATCATTGCGAACGGAGGGAACGCATAAGCTCGCTCCAGGCTCCAATCCTGAAGAAAGGCGTACGTGGCCACTGCCTCAGGGTTTGGTCTCCAGCTGCAGTATCTGTCAAGTTGGAAGTCCAGATGGGATGCAAAGAGGTCAATGGAGAATGCGCCCAACCATTTTTTGGAGTTGCTGGAAGATTGGAGGAACGTCAGCCTCTGGAAGCTGCACCCTCCAATGGCAAGAGTGCCAAACCACTATCTAATCTGCTCGGCCCAGCAGATGTTTCACTGCAAGAGAGCTGCGATTGGCCAAGTAATACTCCCACAGGGTACGTGTGAGGTCCAACAGGGTTTTTGAGCAGGTGCCCCAAAGATGATTGACATACTGGGTCACTGCCACGTCCATCTTCAAAAGGACTAAACATTGAACTTAGTCCTTCGTCCAGCAGTGGCGGGAGAATGAGCCTGCCATCAATTACAGGTAGTTCATATGAAAGGTGGCTCTGTGGAAGACCATTTTCCTCCGGTGGAGAAATCGCCGCAGCGAGCGCCCCACCCCGAGCCATTGGCGTCTGACTCGATCACCAGATTTCGCTGAGACATGAAAATCGCTTAGCCATTCCAGGCCTCCATGTGAGAGATCCACCACTGCGTCTCACTAGAAAATGGAACCACCTGAGAATGAGAGTCCCCTCCAGAGATGCATTATTTTCAGATGCTTCAACGCCCGGTGGTGAAGAGGGCCTGGCAAGATCGCCTGAACTGAGGACGAAAGAAGTTTCACTATGCGTGCCAACTGTCGTAAAGAAACTTGTACTTGGAGATGATTCTCCAGAGTTCGTGCATGATCCCGTTCAGCTTTTGAGGTGGAAGGCTGAGAGTCGCCTTGACCAAGTTGATAAGGAACCCCAGGAATTATAGGGACTGGGAAGGAACAAGAGCAGACTTCTGGGTTTATTACGAAATTCAGTGAGTCTAGCAGGTCTATAGCCACCTGTAACTGTATGGAGAGAAGCAGTGGGCACTGGTTCATAATCAAGGTGTCGTCAAGGTAGACGATCAGACGCATTCCCCTTGACCGCAAAAACTCAGCCACTGGCCTTATTAGCTTGGCGAGACACCAAGGGGTGGATGAGTCTGAAAGGAAGGGAAGTGAATTCAAACACCTGAGATTTTCAATGGAATTGCAGAAAGCGCCTGTGAGGTGGAAAAATTGGAACAGCTCGGTAGGCTTCTTTTAGGTCTAGACGGACCATCCAGTCTGCCTCAAAAGTAGGTCTTTGTGGATGTGTTTTTATCCACCATCTTAAAATGTCGTTAGAGTAGCTAGCCGTTTAATTCTTTCAGATTTAAAACCGGGCTTTGACCACCATCCCTTTTCTCCACCAAACAGAGGTTGCTGAGGTAACAATTGGGATGCCCTGTTGCATGAGCAATGGCACCTTTCTCAAAAAGCTTTGCTATCTCCAGGTCTTTCAGGGCCTGCTGTTCCTGTGAGAAGACCAGAGGGCTGAGTTTGTAGAATTGGACAGGGGTCCCATGGAATTCTATGTGAAACCCTTGTATTGTTTGAAGGACCAACTCCACTGCGGATGGTCTTCCTGCTCGCCCTGAATGCTGCCAAACGGCCCCCAAGATGGATCCTCCCCAGGGTTTTCGTTCTCACCTTGAGTATTGTTATAGGCGTTGTGGCCTCTGGAACCACCTCTGGGTCCTCTGCGGCGAGAATAGGGAAGGGTCTGAGGAAATATAATTTTTGGTCAAGTTGTGTTCCCCAGCGAGAACCCCACCGTCTCCATGTACTAGCTTGCAGTGCATGTAATTTCCCTCCTGTGCCAGCTACGAAGACGCAAATACATTTGCGTCCATCTTTAACTTGTCCTCTTTCAGATCCGCCATGAACGGATTGAATATTCAGTTCCTATCTATGCCGTGCCACCGTCTTTTTGTGGTACACTTTGCACGTTTTTCAGCTCTGGCGAAAGTAGGCCCAGATTCTGCCATGAAGCCTTTTTCGAGTTCTCTCCTGTTTCCTGACTCCGAGGGCCGCAGCCCAGGCTACCTCTGTGCCAGTGGCCCCCACCTTACTTCTTGCGCGACTCCGGTGCATAGCCTAACCTCTGCCTGCCAAGACTGTATTCAACCTTCGAATTATCTGCTCCACTCCTCGAAAACACATTCCTGTCTCGTAGCTCAAGTAAACATCCTCCCAGCTACAGGAGCAGAGGGCCAGGCTCTTCTGTCTCCGTGCAAGTAATTCATAGACTCCGTTGCCATGGTAGGCCCATGCCCCCTCACCCCGCATGCCGACATGTAGACACATGTACACGCATTCATATTCAGAATAGGGTAGTCTATGTCTAGAGACCTTTTCCCTTCCAGATACTACTGTTCCTTAAACATATGATATCAGATACGATTTGGGACTAGGTTGATCTGACATCCCAGACTTATGTCTCCACTTATGTCTACACTTGTAGTGCTAAAAGTCAAGTCCCCTTCGCCCTCCAGTTACACGTCAGATCCACGTCAAACAGCTGCGCGCGCATCTCTGCCATATAATTATGCTGACACTGCAGGATTCTCTAGTGGTTCCGCCTACTTGTGACATCATGTTAAATGACGTATCCGGTGTACACCTTCATGCACGCCTATTGCCATGCCTCTTTTGTGACGTTTTCATGTTTTATCTCTCCTTTTTCAGCAGTCACGCCTACTATTACGCCTACTGTATGCTCATACATTGTAATGCATTGACTATATATATGCACTTTTGTAAACAATATGTGTTCTGTCTTCCCTTCCTGAACCCTGTGTGGTGAATGGAATGGTTATGCCACCTTGGCTCGAGCCAATAACCCAATTCCTTTTACAGGAATAAAACCCTTTTGAGTTAACCTCAATATCTCGGATTCTGCCTCTCATTATTCTGAGTTATTCTTATTGATTATTGATAGCAAATTAAGTATAGGTAATCGATATTACCACAGTTCTGGCGCCCGAACAGGGACCCCTCCCCCACCCCACGCGCCGGTGGTGTGTTGCAGGCCTAGCCCCCTGCCCACAGCCGGACGGACACTTACGCGTACCCGCAGGATTTCCTGTATCTCCCTCAGGCCAACGGAGGTGACTGAGGCTGCGATCAACACCCAGACGAGGCGGTGAGGCGTGCGGAGGATCCCGACCTGAGCCTAGCTGAGAGAGCAAGATCCGTGGTATACCGAGGCCCGCCAGGTTCCGAAGTTTCCGAAGTATCTGCGTCGAGTCCGAATCCAGTCCGAGTCGAGTCCAGTCCAGAGTTTTCCGAGGCCTTCTGTTTCCGTGCTTCCTGGTGAGTACCGTTGCTAGGGACGCATCCTGACGTGCGCATTAGTTTGTGCCGGTCAAGTCGGGTTCGGGTACACGAACCTGTTCTGCACTGTTCAGCAGTGTATCTGTACTGTATAGCAGTACATCTAGTTTGCACCTGTAAAAGGTGTATCTGTGCCGTTTAGCGGTACATCCTGTTGCACTTGTCACTGTTATCGATTAATGTGGTTTGTTTTTGAAATGTTTTAATGTGTCATTCAAATGTCGTGGTATGAGTGAATGTTCGATTTTCATTGTTGTGCTTAAACGTGTCTTATGTATAGCATGTTAGTGTCCACATCTGAGTAAGAACCTAGTAGCCAGATTTCAGAATGCCGTTGTTTTCCAAATTAAGACAAATAAAAACCCGTAAGGGGGTTCTAGAAGAAGCTGTTCCCATTCCACCTAGGGACACTCCAGGGTACTTTATGTACCATAAGCATGGCTTAGATGCTGTTTTATTTCTTGACTTATGGGTAGACTACACTAAAGAACTGTCAGAGAATCAGAGATGGCCCGCTGCTGGGACATGGGATGCGGATTGCATCATGAGAGTAGAGGAAGCGTTATGGAAAAAGAAAGCTAGACAGTCACAGAAAGATGCCATCGAGTTATGGCGTAAAGAGTCGCACAGGCGCACAGAAAAAGCTCATAGATTAGAAGAGAAGAGTAAGGAGGACCCCGAAAAGGTCCGAGAAAACGCATTAGTTGAGGAAGGTATCAGAGTGAAGTTAGAACAAGTAGACAGACAGCGAAATACGCTTATGAATGGCATGTTCCCCATCTTGTCAAAGGGCCTGCCCAAGGCCTCTCCAGAAATACCGAAGGACCTACCACCCCCATTGCTCCCGACTAAAACACATCCGAGGACAGCAAAGGACGTTTTCCTTTCTTCCTACTTAGACGATGTTGTTCCCACCTATGTTAATACCCCAGCTCCATTGCCCCCCGCGCCTGCGCCTAACGGTCTGAATCCTTATGGCCTTTCTCCTCCTCCCCCGAATCCTCCTGCTCCTGGTCTTCCAGTTCTCCCTCCACCTCCTCCTACTTCCCTTGATACAGACCCTTTCGGAGCCGGTGCCTCAGGAGGCGCGTCCGGAGGGGCAGGTTACCGGACCCCACCACCAAACCCTCGCCTGAGTCTTAGAGAGGTGTCACAACAGCGTACACCCAAAACAGATATTACAATTTATGGAGATCGCCTTGAAGATTGTAGATATGACCCGGTACCTGGTAAAAAGAATGACATAGAAATGTTACTCGCATCAGTACGTTTACGTCGAGTCACGAACTTCCTAATGACACTACCTGGAATGACAGAACATATGGATCAAATATATAAGTTTGTGCAGACAGGAGTAGGGCCTGAATGCATTAAGGAGGCCATGGCCCATCAGAAAGTGGAAACTAAAGCCAAGTTATTACGGTTTCTTATAAACTGTTTTATTCGAGAAGCAGATAGGCCGGGTGCGAACCCGGCTGACCTGAAAGCACTCCATAGGTGGGGCCGACATATAGCCGATGGACAGCATGACAAGGAAGCCAGTATAGATAACATGTACCGAAGGATCAGAACTTCGATAACTAAGATGCATGAGCAAAGAAAGACCGAACCAGCAGTAGATTCAGACAAACAAGAATCCGACGAGGAGGAGGCAGAGGAAGAACCAGAAACACCAGTACAGGCACAAACACTAGTTCAAGAACAAATGCCAGTTAGAGACATGATAGCGTATGTAGGTAAAGGAAGACCGTTTAAAGATCCGGTGCGTCTAGTGCGCCCGGAATGTAAAAGAATATATCAGGAAGCCATGTGTAATCCTAAAACTCCCGAACACTTATTCCAAGCCACCGACCGAGTACTTCAAGAGCGCATGGGGTATCATGAACTTGATTCCATGGATGAACAAGAATTAGCCAGGTCAGCCGTGCAATGGGCTGACAGTTCTGAGAAATATGGTGATGATGTGCTAGCGCACACGTTTCTGAATTTGACACCGAGTGAACAGCGTTTAGCTGGTATGTACATGATACAGCATCTGCTCTTATTGTATAAAAGTCAACATTCTGATCCAGGACCCCTGCGCGATATACTAATTGAACTGGTCACGAACAGATGGAGAGGTCTAAGTACTGACCTGATTAAAGTAATTCTAGAACACCGCCACAAGTATAATACATTCTTAAATCCGCAGGTTACCCCAGTACCCGTTATGGAGCGAAAGACCATGTATTACATGGATAGACAGAATCCGTTGCGAGAAGTGCACCCCGTGCAGAACGCAGACCACACGCTCAGACGCGTGTTTGTGTATACTCCTGTAACTAAAATCGAATTATTGGAAATGAAGAAACTAGTACCCAGTCACGATAAAGATCCTGCAGGTTTCCACCGTGAAATAAAGGATATGTTATTAATGGGCGATTACACTTATCCCGACCTTATGAAAATATTGAAAGTATTGTTGCCTCCAGGCATATACGAGAAACTGAAAGAAAAAGAATGGGAGGTGGGTAATGCAAAGATTGATTGGGCTGCATTACAAGATGAAGAGAATACCCGAGTGCCAGGCCTAGGGCTTGGGGATAAAGTTAAAGCATTACCAGGTTTATTAATACAGGTGTTGCCACGTTTATTGAGTACGAAAAAGGAAGATTGGGGTGCAATTTCAGCATGCAAACAGAAACCTGATGAAGACACTAGTGATTTTTACACACGATTTGAGAAATGTTTTGGTATTAACAGTGGTTTGAAACCGAGTAGCGAGTCATATCCACATCTTTTTGTAACGAAATTAGTCGAGAATTCTCTACCCCAGGTTAAGAATAGAGTACTGAAAGTAGAAAGCACTTGGCAAGCTAATACTCCTTCGCAAATGTTACAAATGTTACAGTATCACCAGAATAGACTCAGAGAAGAACAAGAACATGAACAGAGACGTATGAAAGATACGAAAATGAAAATGTTAGTTGCTCAGTCAGTTCCTGCTGATGGTCAGAAAAAGGGTGCGAACCAAGCTAGTAATGCGTCAGTTCCTGTAAAGGGTGTATGTAATTATTGTAAGCAGCCAGGTCATTATATAAATGAATGTCCCGTTCTGAAACATAATATTGCCACGGGCAAGACAAAAGAGAGACCGCGTCCTCCTAGACAAGATCAGACTTCACAACAAGTACCCCAGAATACACAGCAGATCGCACCAATGTCGGCTCCTTCACAGACAGTAGCGATACCTCAGCAACAGCCCATTACTGCAACACAAACCACGACACAGCAAATGTATCAGTATGCACAGAACGATTACCCTGATTACCAACGTTACACATGAGACAGCCTAGAGAGTGAATTCCGCTTGCCTCTTATTGAAGTTCCTGTAGATCAGAATGGTCCTTATGTACACAGTCAAGTTTTAGGGAAAGACAGAAAGTTTCTCATTGATACAGGGGCAAGCAGAACCACGATCAGTCACGATGAAGTACCAGGGGCACCCCTCTCAGGCTCACAGAACGTGTCCCTCGGATTTTCAGGAAAACCCATTATTAACGAAGTATCACAACCCCTCCCTCTTGCAGTAGGTCCTCTGACACGGACTACAGATTTATTGCTCACGAAATCATGTCCAGAAAATCTTTTAGGCATAAAAACACTGAAAGCTTTAGGAGCTATTATCTGTTGTTCTCCTGAGGGAGTACGATTATTTTTGCGAGATTTCAAAGGCCATTATGTATTGAGAGATATGGATCCCAGACTACAGAAAGTCCCTGCCCACCTGTGGGCGCAGGGCCCCACTGATGTAGGTTGCATGCACATAACCCCATATCGAGTCACACTCAAAGCAGGAGTGGTATTACCACGAATTCGACAATACAAGTTACCCCCGGATGCTGTAGTGGCTTTACTGAGAATCATTGACGAGCTCATCGCACAAGGAGTGGTCGTGGAAACGGACTCTAATGTGTGTAATTCTCCTATCATTCCTGTTCTTAAACGTACTGACCCAAATGCTCCCCCTGTTTATCGATTGGTTATTGATCTGCGCGAATTGAACAAATGCATTGTACCACAGTACCCTGTGGTCCCAGATATCTCTTCATTATTGACAGCTATTGATTCCGAAGCAGCGTTCTTTACTGTAATAGATCTCAAGAATGCTTTCTTCAGTGTTCCTATAGACCCGGAAAGCCAATTTTTGTTCGGATTCAGTTTAAATGGCCGATCTTTTAAATTTGCCCGTGCACCTCAAGGATTCACAGAAAGCCCCAGTATCTATAGTCAAGCACTGAAAAAACAACTCGACAGCATCCATATGCCAGTTCACACTGCTCTGCTTCAATATGTCGATGATCTGCTGATCACCGCTCGAAGCGAACCCGAATGCGAAAATGCATCCCTGATTGTTCTGAATTTCCTGGCCGACAAGGGGCACAAGGTGTCTCCTTCGAAGCTGCAATTCTGTGTTCAGCAAGTTGTGTACCTGGGTCACTTGCTGTCCAAAGTGGGGAGACAGCTCACACCTGATCGCATTCAGTTAATTGTAAACATGTCACCGCCCAGAACACTAAAGGAGGTACGGGCCTTTATAGGCCTCACCTCATACTGTAGACAATGGATTCCCCAATATGCATTTCTAGCCAAGCCACTCATTCAGTTAACGACACAGGGGGCAGCGACTACGTCTGTCCTCCCTTGGACTCAGGAACATACACAAGCTTTTGAAGACTTAAAGAAAGCCTTATGTCAAGCACCTGTTTTAGCAACACCATGTTACAGTAAGCCTTTTACACTTTTTGTCACAGAACGTGAAGGTACTGCTTTGTCAGTCCTCACTCAGGAACAAGCAGGTTCACACAAGCCTTGTGCTTATTTTTCCAGTACACTAGACCCAGTAGCACAAGCCCTTCCAGCATGTTTGAAATCAGTTGCAGCAACAGCTTTAGCAATTAGACAGAGTGATTCTATCGTGTTAGGACATCCATTGACAGTACAGGTTCCACATTCTGTAGAAGTCCTCTTGAATCGGACTCAAACCCAGCACCTGACTATCGCAAGATTGACAGGTTATGAATTGACATTGTTTCAGCCACACATTGAAATCAGACGCTGCAGTACATTGAATCCAGCCACGTTATTGCCATTAAATGGAGTAGATCCATTAGCACATGATTGCATTGAAGTTATCACTATCACAACAAAGCCTAGACAAGACTTAACAGATGTTCCGTTACCAGATCCAGACCTGACACTTTATGTGGATGGTTCATGTATGAGAACAAAGACAGGTGAATTAGTGGCAGCCTACGCCGTCACGACAGACACAGAAGTCATTGAAACAAACTGTATTGACACTTTATCAGCTCAAGCTGCAGAGCTTATTGCTCTGACACAAGCATGTATTCAAGCTAAGAATAAGAGAGTCAACATATATACTGATTCACGTTATGCATTCGGAGTCGTACACGACTTCGGAGTCCTCTGGCGAGAGAGAGGTTACTTAACTTCTCACGGTGCCAACATCCAACATGGTCCCCTCATTCAAGCTCTGTTAGATGCAATACATCTACCCACTGCAATCTCTATCATGAAATGTAAGGCACATACTAAGGTTACTGATGCCATTTCCCAGGGTAACGACCTGGCAGACCGAACAGCAAAGCAAACTGCTCAGAACCGAACTCATGTAACTGATCAGACACAAATAAGGGTTCCAGCACACTGCATGACAGTTAGGGATCCCGCACATGATGTAATCGACATACAGTCACATGCAACACCGGATGAAATTAAGGAATGGACTAAACTAGGAGGGGTCCAAACAGACCAGGGATGGATGACGAAGGGAAAATCTACATGGTTTCTCCCCGATTCTATGGTACAAGTCATCATTAATACAATACATAGTCCCGCACACCTTGGAGAGAAAGCTATGCTAGATAGTATTCAACACATATGGTCCAATAAAAACTTACGGGCAGCAGCCAAACAGAAAGTGCGTACTTGCATGATCTGTGGTCAGTTCAATCCAGGTAAAAGCATCCCCGTAGAGCAAGGTGGATTTCAGCCTCCCGATCACCCTTTTGAAGTCCTCCAGATGGATTATATCCAGATGGAACGCTGCCGAGGTTTTAAATATGTCCTCGTAGTCGTGTGTGCTCTTTCCCGATGGATAGAGGCATACCCAGTTCCCGATTATACTGCTCCGACTACTGCCAAGCAGTTAGTCCGTGAATACTTCCCGCGGTATGGTTTGCCCCGTATCGTGTACTCAGATAATGGTCAGCCGTTCTCATCCGCACTTGTAGAAAATATTACACTCCTGTTAGGTTACAAGTGGAAGTTCCATTGTGTCCGGCATCCCGAGGCAGCAGGTCTCGTGGAGCGTCATAATCAAACATTGAAAACCGACTTTCCAAGATCTGTAGAGACAAAGGTATAGACTGGATAGTTGCCTTGCCGGTCGCCCTCTTCTATATGAGGATGGTGGCCCATTCCCGTTCTGGGCTATCTCCGTATGAAGTGGTCTTCGGTAGGCCACCGAATATGTGGGGGACGCCCATTCCACGTAAAATAACTGATGTTGATTGTCTTATGCTGACAGATTACCTTGCCTCCTTGATGTCTGCACTACAATCTTGTCGTTCACAGGTAGCTGCAGCCTTTCCCGATAACACCGAGACGAAGCCCCATGAGGTGGTACCTGGTGACTTTGTGTACGTCAGAAATTTCGACCGGAAGAGTCCGCTGGAGCCCCGCTGGCAGTCGCCGAAGTTGGTTCTGCTTACGACGAGGACCGCTGTAAAAATCGAGGGCAGGAAGGGGTGGCTGCATTCCAGCCACGTAAAGAAATACTTTGGACTTCCTTCGGACTTGGACACTAAGCCCTGCCCTCCTTCACAAACTGACACAAAACTCCCTTTGGTCGAGAAAACTGCTTCAGAACTTTACAGACAAAAATTACGATCTAGCAAGTCAGACAGTTTAATTGTTTAAGTCCTCCCCTAGGTGAATCGGTTAAATTAGTTTCTGACATGTATCCCCTAGATCGAGATAGAGAGAGAGATAGACAAAGACAACATAAGAAAAATGCGTATTGCAAATCACTCCGTAGTCGTTGCATAGTGACACTACTTGTTATGTTTTTCCTATGTTTGCTGGTTATCACTGCTGGTATTCTTCTGCATATATACTACCCTATATTCAAGCATGCTACTTATAATGCTACTACTGAACATTCTTTTAGTGAATTACCGCCTCATGAATTGTCTTATAGACTTGCGCTGCGCAACAACACTTTCATTAGTATGTTACATCACTCTCACCAGACTACCAATGCTACTAATTGTTGGATATGTGGTCGACTCCCTCCTTACCAAGACAACAAGGGTGTTTTGCCCCTTTTCCCGTACCCGTTCACCCACAATGGTACATGCGCTGCATGGTTCAAAATGCTTAATTCTCTAGTATCTACTGCTGCTATTTATGAAGGTAACTGGGTTTGGGGAAACCTGAACATAGTCTTGCTTAAGGTATGCTACCCTGACAAGGAGGGACTCCCCGTTGCTACTGGAACTGATATAGAAAATGAAGTATATGGATTAGGTAATTACACAGTCACTTTCATGATTTTATCTGTTGAATCCGATGCTGCTCCTGTCCTGCCTGCTATGGCAGTCTTGCCTGTCACTGGTGAACTATGTGTTCGCAAGAATGGTTCTGTACACGTAGGTCATAGTAAATGCACCACTATAGTCGAATTTACTGATCATGGTAGATCCACGTTTAGGGCTTTACGTCATTCCTATTTTGTTTGCGGTCGTACTGCATATGTCCGTCTGCCTTTAGACTGGGATGGTACCTGTTATATTGCATTCCTTCTGCCACCCGTATTCCTAGCCCCTCCTGATTATCATAGAAACACCAATCTAGTAAAACATAGATACCAGAGAGATCTCCCGCTTGTCGATTATACTGAAACTGCCTGGGAGAAATATACAGATTTCAATAAAGGTTTCTTCCCCTACTTAGGTGCTGTCTTTAACAGTAAACTGATACGAAAATTAACTAGAACCCTCGAAGCAGTAGTGAATGAAACCACTTCAGCACTAGGTAACTTAAGTTTTTCCTATGTTTGCTGGTTATCACTGCTGGTATTCTTCTGCATATATACTACCCTATATTCAAGCATGCTACTTATAATGCTACTACTGAACATTCTTTTAGTGAATTACCGCCTCATGAATTGTCTTATAGACTTGCGCTGCGCAACAACACTTTCATTAGTATGTTACATCACTCTCACCAGACTACCAATGCTACTAATTGTTGGATATGTGGTCGACTCCCTCCTTACCAAGACAACAAGGGTGTTTTGCCCCTTTTCCCGTACCCGTTCACCCACAATGGTACATGCGCTGCATGGTTCAAAATGCTTAATTCTCTAGTATCTACTGCTGCTATTTATGAAGGTAACTGGGTTTGGGGAAACCTGAACATAGTCTTGCTTAAGGTATGCTACCCTGACAAGGAGGGACTCCCCGTTGCTACTGGAACTGATATAGAAAATGAAGTATATGGATTAGGTAATTACACAGTCACTTTCATGATTTTATCTGTTGAATCCGATGCTGCTCCTGTCCTGCCTGCTATGGCAGTCTTGCCTGTCACTGGTGAACTATGTGTTCGCAAGAATGGTTCTGTACACGTAGGTCATAGTAAATGCACCACTATAGTCGAATTTACTGATCATGGTAGATCCACGTTTAGGGCTTTACGTCATTCCTATTTTGTTTGCGGTCGTACTGCATATGTCCGTCTGCCTTTAGACTGGGATGGTACCTGTTATATTGCATTCCTTCTGCCACCCGTATTCCTAGCCCCTCCTGATTATCATAGAAACACCAATCTAGTAAAACATAGATACCAGAGAGATCTCCCGCTTGTCGATTATACTGAAACTGCCTGGGAGAAATATACAGATTTCAATAAAGGTTTCTTCCCCTACTTAGGTGCTGTCTTTAACAGTAAACTGATACGAAAATTAACTAGAACCCTCGAAGCAGTAGTGAATGAAACCACTTCAGCACTAGGTAACTTAACGGAGGAGCAGTCCGCTATGCGGGTTGTTGTTCTTCAAAATCGTCTTGTTATTGACGTCATCTTGGCAGATAGGGGTGGAGCTTGTAAGGTCATCGGGTCAAGCTGCTGTATTTTTATACCTAATAACGCGCCAACGGTGTACAAAGCTATTACACGTCTTCATAAAATCGCAAGTTTAATTCATCAGAATCCAGGCACCTGGACTTGGTCCGGTTGGTTCTGGACAACGTTGTCAGCCTGGGGGTGGAAGATCCTATCCCTCCTAGGTATTGGTTTTCTCGTAGTATTCAGTTGTTGCCTGTGTCTCCAATGCGGACCGGCAATTTGTGGTTTGTGTGCCACTTCATGTGTTCCACATTCAAGTTCCCATTCAAAGCGCATAAAGCAAGAAGAGCAAATAATGTTAAGTGAACAAGTCGATCAATTGATGAATATCGATGTATCATGAAGGGTCCGTGGGGAACAAGGAGGGAATGAGGAAATATAATTTTTGGTCAAGTTGTGTTCCCCAGCGAGAACCCCACCGTCTCCATGTACTAGCTTGCAGTGCATGTAATTTCCCTCCTGTGCCAGCTACGAAGACGCAAATACATTTGCGTCCATCTTTAACTTGTCCTCTTTCAGATCCGCCATGAACGGATTGAATATTCAGTTCCTATCTATGCCGTGCCACCGTCTTTTTGTGGTACACTTTGCACGTTTTTCAGCTCTGGCGAAAGTAGGCCCAGATTCTGCCATGAAGCCTTTTTCGAGTTCTCTCCTGTTTCCTGACTCCGAGGGCCGCAGCCCAGGCTACCTCTGTGCCAGTGGCCCCCACCTTACTTCTTGCGCGACTCCGGTGCATAGCCTAACCTCTGCCTGCCAAGACTGTATTCAACCTTCGAATTATCTGCTCCACTCCTCGAAAACACATTCCTGTCTCGTAGCTCAAGTAAACATCCTCCCAGCTACAGGAGCAGAGGGCCAGGCTCTTCTGTCTCCGTGCAAGTAATTCATAGACTCCGTTGCCATGGTAGGCCCATGCCCCCTCACCCCGCATGCCGACATGTAGACACATGTACACGCATTCATATTCAGAATAGGGTAGTCTATGTCTAGAGACCTTTTCCCTTCCAGATACTACTGTTCCTTAAACATATGATATCAGATACGATTTGGGACTAGGTTGATCTGACATCCCAGACTTATGTCTCCACTTATGTCTACACTTGTAGTGCTAAAAGTCAAGTCCCCTTCGCCCTCCAGTTACACGTCAGATCCACGTCAAACAGCTGCGCGCGCATCTCTGCCATATAATTATGCTGACACTGCAGGATTCTCTAGTGGTTCCGCCTACTTGTGACATCATGTTAAATGACGTATCCGGTGTACACCTTCATGCACGCCTATTGCCATGCCTCTTTTGTGACGTTTTCATGTTTTATCTCTCCTTTTTCAGCAGTCACGCCTACTATTACGCCTACTGTATGCTCATACATTGTAATGCATTGACTATATATATGCACTTTTGTAAACAATATGTGTTCTGTCTTCCCTTCCTGAACCCTGTGTGGTGAATGGAATGGTTATGCCACCTTGGCTCGAGCCAATAACCCAATTCCTTTTACAGGAATAAAACCCTTTTGAGTTAACCTCAATATCTCGGATTCTGCCTCTCATTATTCTGAGTTATTCTTATTGATTATTGATAGCAAATTAAGTATAGGTAATCGATATTACCACAGGTCGAGGAGATATTCCCAAACTTGCTGGAGCCCTGATACTGGCCTTGGCAGAAGTCTCCCCCCTCTGGAGGAATGTTGAAAGGATCGTCCAGTCAGGCGCCCCCTACCTCGGCCGGCGTTGGCACAAACATAGCGGGTCAATATTCTCTTTATAGAGTTCTATACTTTGTCCAAGGAATTAAAGGAGTTGACAAATTTTCCCAACTCTCATATGAAAGGGTCTCCAAAGAGGTGGCCCTGGGCGACTGTACCTGCCTCTGAGGTGATAAGATCCCCTAGTGTGTGGTCGATCTTAATTAGTAATTGCCTGCGTTGTTCGGTAGAAATCGTGCAGTTTTCATTTCTCAGGAAAATAATCGACTTCTGATCCCAACTGAACAAGGCTTCAGGAGAGGTCAGTGAGCCGGAGGCCTTCGTGTCCTCCACCTTGTCCATGATCTTCCCTAGGGGCTCTGCCACATCCAAGAGTTTACCTTGGCAGGAGCACCAGTGCCTGTCTATACCCTTCATAGGATCACAGACTAATTTGGTGAGGAAGGTGGCCATCTTCGCGTCTATCTCTGGGGTGAGAGCCACCTTCCCCTCCAGAGACAGCTGAGGGAATTCTGCCTTGAACCAGTTCCTCACTTCCTTCTGTAGGGGCTTTCCTAGCCGTTGTGCCACATAGGGAGCCACTTTGGGTACTGGGTAGCACTCTGCCGCACACAGCTGCAGCAGATCATCAGGATCTAACAGGTCTGCCGCCATGGCTGAACCCGCGTTGTAGGCGGGGCAGTATATGATAGGGAAATGGAGATTGGGCACCAAGGTGAGGACTGGTCCCAATCACTGTCAGAAATGTTGGGGGATTCATCCCCCTGTTTTTTTTTGTGTGAGAGGTTGATGGGGTTCCCCCAGAGGTACCAGGAATTGGGGGGTCTTGTAAAGGTTGAGCATCCATAAACGCCTTACTCAGGCGCACAAAGGTGTTGATCAAAAGCAGGGTCATTGGTTTTCTTGCGTTTCTCAGTATTGGGGGTAGCTGGCTTCCCTTGAGGTAGGTGGGGGGAGGGCGGGGGGGGGGGGGGTCTCGGGCCCCAAAGTTTCTTCCCTCTGATCGAGTGGTTTTAGGCATTGCGCTTGCATAGCCATGATTTTTTTTCTCTCCAGTGGGGGCTACCACTTGCATCCCCACCTTTAAGATGGAAGCGTCCAGCACTTGACAAAAGTGGTCATCAATAGGGAGGTAGGTAGGTAACTTCCTCATCCATATATTCCTCCTGACTCTCCAAATCCTCCATCATTCCGAGTATGGTATTAGATGGGGCAGTTTGTCAGGTTATAAACCCCGAATTGTACTGAGCCTTGCACAGGGATTGAATGCCTCACTCAAGTTATAATCCCTCACAGAGGGAGATTGGGAAATGGAACGTGCACCCTTTCTTTATTAGGGAAGTTCTGCCACCTGGGTTGGTCCCACACACTCTTTAGGGAGATTAGCCTTACCCTAAAGGTTGTCAGTCAGGTCTCCAGGCGGTGGCTTGATACGGCATCTAACGCTGAGATTGACACTGCCCAGAAATTTTAGAGAGAAAACCTTCCCCTGTGTCCACCGCAGTCAGACGCTCTTCACTGTGCTGAAGTGAAATAGATGCGTGCCGGAAACGCGCGAACGCAAGTGCCAGAAGGTGCGCAGGCCCCCTGGCGAGCCGCCAGTATTGATGCGACTGCATAGGAGCGAAACGCTTCAGTTTTGAAACGAGCAAAGGGCACAATCATTTCAACAAAGGGTGCAGAGAGCCCGCATCGTGTTACACCTTAATTCACCACACTTGAGTAAATCGCTAACAGTGGGAAAGTAAAAGCATAAGAAACCGGAGACCAAGAGCCCAGAAAACAGTAATCTATACGCTGCTGGAGCAGCGAAGAAAGAGGGAGATAGTCTACAGGGAGCATTATATACAGCGCAGCAACCTGATTGGATCGACTGTTTTGATGTTATCTTTCCCAGTGTCATGGGAAATATAGTTTTGTTATAAGATGTTGATTTTCTAAGACTTCTGGTATTAAAAAGTGAAGTAGGAAAAGCCTAATCCTCGCCTCCGGGTCCGGCCATAGAATACACTTTATGATGTTAAACTCTATATAAATTGTCTTGCATATCTAGTGTTAATAATTCTTGATACTATCCTTTTGACCTGAACTACATTGTCATGTCTACCACGTTAATCCAGTTTGTCGACAATTTAGACATACATTGCTGCTCATCCCATGTAATGAAAATATGGGGCAACTATAGCAAGTGTCAGCATACTCCCTGATACTCAAAAATTTGGTGCGGTTGGTACAGGATGATTTTTGTTCTACATATTATGGATGCCCCCATTTTATTAAATGCTGTTGACCCACCAAGCCTATTCAATGCTTCATGTTTTTTGTACCTAATTTTCTTCTTTTTCCATCATCCTCTTCACCAGCACCCGAATAATGGCAAATAAGTGTGTTCAATTCCTTTCTGAGTGAAGAAAGGCTGGTACAGGTGTGTAGTTCCTGAAGCATCAATGTCTAGAGCAGCCACATGTACTACTTTATGCATTAAGGTTGTAAGTTACTCCTATAATCTTTACTGGTACTGGTGCTGAACAAACTGGATATGGATATCTCAAACATATTTATCACAGCACAAGAAGTCTTGCATTGACAAAATTCAACTAAACAAGCTGAAATCCAAATACATTTCGTGCCAATATACTTAGCTGACTGAACTTAGGTGTTAGATGTTAATACATTTCATTGGATCATTCTGATATTGAGGTTTAGGATCTTGTTGAAAGTTTATAAAACGATCAATCTCCCCTCTCCCTAAGCCATGCGTCTTGAAACAATAAAACTTCATATTTTACAGCGTGAATCTTTTCTGGATTCATATGATGTGCATTGTTTCACCATCCAGTGGTTGGGTTTGGAACTCTCCCTGTAGTGTGTCTTCTTCTTTTAGCTTTTTGGGCTGGATGTCGACAGTCCTCACCATTTGGAGCTTAATCCAACCTCCATGACGTCAGACGCCGTCCTCGGAAACCTTTGCGCGTGATTAGCATCTTCAGATTCCGGTTTCCGCCGCTGAGTCTGGAAGCATCGCTGAAAGCTCTCCGTTCATCGCAAGGCAGCAGGAAGAACACCAACAAGGTATCATAGAGGAAAATCGAAGACCTAGGGAGAAAATATCATCACACCAGAAGGAAGGGAGCCTTGTCTATAGATTTCACAGATTTCCTCCGAAAGTTACCAAAGTAACTGGAACATATGACAAGCAAAGGCCGGAGAATGTGTGGCTAGGGGGCCGCCTGCTCTGCGTGAGATGGAGAACACACTTTTGTATTTCTGCTCATAGTGCAATCACAAGTTTGCCTAGAAGGACAACCACCAGGTGTGTAATCCCTGCTGAGTTCAAATCAAAAGTTAAAACCAAAAACGCTGAGGCCACAGGAGAGGCATAGGCAGCAGGGGCGGCCTCAGGCATATGCAAGCTGTGCACCTGCACAGGGCCACCAAACTCCAGGGGCCTCCACACCAATATATATCCTTAATATAATAATCCTCTGAGGATGGATACAGTTTCAGTTTATAACTTTATTCGAATGTTTAAAAAACATCATAAAAGTATACAATTTAAAACATTACATACACATGGTACTCAGAATACAGAAACAGAAATAACATTGTCACATGTTGTGGGAGTTGCTACACATAAAATTACAGGAAAACCATGCTAAGTCTAGCTCTGATAGATTTCAGAATAAAAGTGGCGGTATAAAAACAGATATCTGGGCTTGGGAGTGAAAAAAGAAGCCTCAAAGCATTATCAGTAGTACACATATTATATTTAAGGAACATAGGCTTGAGGAAACAGGTGCGTTGTGCTTTATACAGAGGACAGAATAATAAAAAGTGCATTGTGCTTTGTTTGGAAGAGCCATCACATGGACATGGGGTAACTGGATGAAATTTCATAATCGGGAAAGCAACCAAGTTATGCACTATACCTAATCTTAACCTTGAAAGAACAAACTGATGGGACTGTCTGTGAATAACTTTAAGGTACATTGGGATACCCCGGCTATCATCATTCAGGGACAGGTAGAAAATATGTGTGGAATATTCTCTAGTAGCATAACTTCGCTCATCCGATTTCGCCCTAAGATAGACATTTTTTAATTCCTGTTTGTCTAGAATGTTCAGACTGGTAGGGTCATTTCCTAGGTCCATGTCAAACAGGTCTTTAACAGTCATAACTACATATTTTAACCATGGAATACTTAAAACTTTATCCAAGAGCAAACAGTCTTTGATGATATCTTTGGTAAATGCTGTTTCCGGCTTGGTAAAAATGGATTTCCATACCAACAGTGGCCTTAACCCAGTGAGGTCGGACAGGTAATCCAGATCTAGTTCCGAATGGGTTAGAACAGTAGATGCCGAGGTGGGGAGACAAAGCAGCCGTTTAATGAACTTGTTTTCTTCAGTTTGCAGGGCCTTGGCATTGCAATGTCCCCATACCCCCGAGCCATACAATGCTATTGAAGTACATCTGTGCTTGTATATAGTCAACATATCAGCAATACGGCGGCTTCCTACTTTGGAGGCAAAACGGAAGACGCCTAAGGATGCTTTCCCCATTCTCGCTTTGACATTTGTTTCCTCAGGGGCCCATGATCCTCTGTCATTAAATGTGACTCCCAAATAGCAGAAATTTGTGACAGTTGCAATATGGTTTTCCTTAAAAGAAAAAGGTTTAAAAAGTTTCAACTTTTTCCCACACACCATGACAAACGTTTTAGAGTTATTAATTTTGAGTTTCCTTTTCGATATAAAATCATAAAACCCATCCATCAATTTTTGTAAGCCTATAGGGGTCCTAGAGAGAAGAACTGTATCGTCGGCATACAATAGTACCGGTATAGGGGTGCCTCCTACTTGGGGGGCATCAGCCTGAATTTGCTTTAGTTCTTGTTCCACCGAATTAATGAAGAGGGAAAAAAGCAACGGGGCTAATACACAGCCCTGTCGAATGCCAGATCTTACTCTGATCTTCCGTGTGCACTCACCCTCAGGACCATAACGAATTTGGGCGGATAGGTTAGAATAAAGTGTGGCCAAGAAATAGATAATATCGGGGGGGGCTCCCATACCCAGCAGAGTTGTCCATAACAAGGCATGGTCGACCAGATCAAATGCGCTTGAAAGGTCTGCGAAGCACAGAAATAGTGATCCCGGCTTGGCCTTGGTATACTTCCCTATTAAAAGGTTCAAGTTAATACACTGTTCGATCGTACCAAGGCCCTTTCTAAAGCCGTATTGGGATGGGGCAAGAATGTTATTATCTAAGGCCCAATCTTCCAAGCGTGCTAACAGGACCCTACTCAAGATTTTTAGTGAGGAATCCAAAAGGGAGATAGGGCGGTAGTTCTTGGCCTCTCCTCTATCCCCCTTTTTATAGATTGGAATGATAATGGATTCACCCCACGTGGAAGGGGTCCTGTTATCCATAGCAGCATTAAAGGCTATGGTCAATAATGGACTCCAGAGGGCTGGATCATATTTGTATAGGTCGATCGGCACCCCGTCTGGGCCGGGGGCTTTTCCCCCTTTACTATTCCTTATAGCCAAATCCACCTCATCGGTCGTTATTCTCGGGAATTCAACTAGGGTAGTGCAAATGGGGTTATCACTGGCTAAGGACTCTCCAGTTGGATCGAAGATCCCTGAGAAGTGGGCCACCCATCCCTCTTCATTGACTTGGGCAGTGAGGACAGGGAATTCCTCTTTTTGCAGGAATGGGCTATTGATGGTATTCCAGAACAGTTTACTGTCCCGGAGGGCTGCGGCTTTACTCAAATCTTCCCAGGCTATTTCTCTAAGTTCTTGTTTCCTGGTTTTGAGCGCATTTTTATAATCGGCCCTCAGGGATTTAACCACATCCCTGTCTCTCGGGGTGCTTGAAAGGGCAAGTTTGAGGGATTTTAGTGCCCTTGTACAAGCTTGGTTGAACCAGCCCTGTGTGGCCTGTCCGGATTTGACCTTCTTTGAGGTGAGTGTTTGCTTAATTATGATACCCAGATTCTCAAAGTTATTTATTGTTAGTGCTGCGGGGGCTTCCGTTTCAAGGCAACTGAGTATCATATTTAGGCCAGCTTTCACCACCCTGCAATGTAAATTCTCTGCTTTTTCCCCACTCCACTTTATGCGGGTCCCGTTAGGTCTACATGGCGTAATGTCATCGACAACCCTACCAGAGAATGCATCCCTATGGAGCTCATAATATAAGACCATGGTAAGTGCATTGTGGTCACTCGTGATCTAAGATCTGAGTAACCGAACAATGGGGAGCTACCCGGTTGGATATGATCAGGAAATCTATAATGGAGGTGGTCTTTCTCCCCGTGAAGGTAGGTGCCAGGTTACCCTCTTTATCAGGTGCATGTTGGTGGATTGATATACCAATTTTTAACATCAGATTGTTAAGGGAAGTGCCATATGGAGAGTGTAAAAAGTGGAGTAAATTTTCCCCATTTTCCCCATCATAACCACAAGTAGTAGAATATGAGAGAGGGCAAGTTCTAATATTAAAATCTCCTCCCCAAACAATATCATAAGATAAAGTTGTTTTACAAAGAATAGAATCCAGAGCCGATTCAAGTTCGTCTACTACAGTGGTGCTGGAGGGGTCAAAGGTGTTATTATAGTGGTTGATCAACAATAGATTTCGATCCCTGCCTACCAGAATTTCCAAAATTTGCGAGTGGGACCCCACAATATGGCTTTTTCTTACTCGTAAAGGTAGGTGTACAGAGAGTAAAATCAACAATCCCCCTTTGGCCCTCCCCATTGCAGATTCCACCGCATTACAGTTATAAGCAACAAAACCATCAAAGGCAATATCTTCCACTGACCACGTTTCCTGCAGACATAGGATATCATGAACCACAATGAGTTCCCTCCAACCCAGTGCTGAATCCTTCTGCCGCCACCCAGCAATGTTCCAGCTCATCAATGAATAACCCTTAACCCTTTGGTCCATAACTGTATTAATGTGAATAGTTGAGACAAAGGGTGTAGTACAAGTCATATCTAGCGTAATCAAATCCGGTACAGTGGAGGTAGCTGGGACGGAGGTAATGGGTGTAATTTCAGAACATTGTATGATGGGGGTTATAACGGGTGTAATCTGGGCCAAATTAGTGGGAATAGCTTCGTTGGGGGTGGTTAAATGGGCCATGGGCGGAACATCGGGTTTAGCCTGAGTGTTAGTCGGCTTCAGAGAGCGGGAGACAGGGTGTAGTCAGTCCACTCCTTCTAGCCCATCTAGGCAACCATAGCGGTTAGGATCCATGAAGGAGTGGAATTGGGGTGCGTATTGGGGTGGTCTTGGTGGTCTAGCATCATATGCTCGTTGTCTGCCCCTCCGTTCCACAACGGACCAAACCCCTCTTCTTTGTTGGTGGCGGATGTTGGTTGGTGGAAAAAAATAGGAAACGGGAAGGGTCTGAATCGTTGAGTCGAAGGACCTGTTAAAACCTGCACATATATGGGATACTGTGCGAGGGTCTCTAAAACTGACGGTTAGGCAGTCCCCATTGATGTTTTTAGGGGTCTTGCCTATCCAGCGGACCCTCCTTACCATAATTATCTCATTGTGCAGGTGGCCCGGGAGCGGTCTATTCCAATTGAGCCATTTTATAACTTTGTTCTTCAAGGAGCTAAAGGTTTCTGATTCCCCTGTTTCTAGTGGTGGTACTCCGGCTAGAATGACAGTAAACCGGTTAGCCTCCGGTGGTAAATCGGGCCGCCTGGGTCTAGGGGTATTAAGTGCCTCGCTTGGTACTCCCTGGGTCCCCCCGGCCATATGGACTGGTGGGTTAATTTGGCTTGGTTGTTGACTCGCCCCATTATCAGTTGTTATATTATTGTGCTGGGATTGGATAAGGGGTGGTATACAGGTATTAGGTGGGGGGATATTAGGTTGATTCAAAACCGGATTGGGAGGAGCGGGAATAGCTGGGGTTATGGTAGTCGTTGAGGTATGTTGATTCTGAAGGTTACCAAGGGTGGCTAGGATAGCGGCAGATGTTTTCTCTACATTTGAAATTCTGGAGCAAAGCCTATCCAGTTTAGCCTCTAATGGGGATATGATTGATTTAAGTAGTGCCACGGCCCATTCCATGGATATTTCTCTATTCGGGAATTGAGCATCATGGGGGGTAAGTGTGGTCTGGGGTAGTGGTTCCTCCCGTACTTTAGCAGTTTTTGTAGCCCTTCCCGTTTTAACTTCTTTTTTGTTGTACACTCTTTTCCGTTTCCTCACGGCACCCTCTCTTTCCCCACGGCTCTTAGACTCAGTAGTACTCACATCAGGATGGGATAAAATGGAGGCATTTTCGCTTATGAATACACAGGTAGGGTCAACAACAATATCCGTTGATATAACCGGGGTAGCTAAGTGGCTAGGGTCTTCTATGGGCGGGGATATTTTATCCGCAATAGCAGACTGATTACTATCTCTAATGGGCGTTTTGGCGTTAGCAAGGGGTCCTATGGATGATCGTT
The DNA here is from genome assembly GCF_964263255.1 of Lissotriton vulgaris. Lineage (NCBI taxonomy): Eukaryota > Metazoa > Chordata > Amphibia > Caudata > Salamandridae > Lissotriton > Lissotriton vulgaris. The sequence goes on from NC_141695.1 coordinate 1,644,370,404, forward strand.
TAAGGGAGATAAGTTCAGTAGATAAACGCTTTTCCAATATGACTATCTCCTTGTCTATAATGTTATTAGCCCTAATGAGGAATTTTTCCATACCTCCGGCGGTTGACAGGCTGCCAGTCAAGGAGGATTTAATCCTATTGTCTCTGCCGGCCATGGTCCTTAGGGATGGGGACGCACACAGGTTAGAGGGGGGGCCCGGTCCGGTCACTCCGGGTCACGAACGGCCACAAACGGTCCCGCCCTTGTCCCGGGCTTCTCCCGGTCGCTCCCGCGCGCTCCCGCGCTGCGTCGCTGGTCTAGTCAATTTGTAGGTCTGTGGTAAAGGGGAGGGTCCCGCAGGGAGAGCAGCCCAGGTGCTGGTAATCTGGGCGGCAGGCGCTTCTGGGATAGGTAGTCCCAGCCCCCGCTCTATGCTCGCAGCCCTGCAGCTCCTACGACCCACCTCTCAGGAAACAGGCAACTCCTGAGGCAACAACAAGGTGATCCCAGCGATGCGGGACCCGCGGAGCGGGTTCCGCGAGAAGTTAGCTGTAAGCGATGTGGATCCCTGCACGCTCAGCCCGGCACACTCCAAGGATTACTGCAAAGCGTCCCACAGGTACAGCGAAGGCTCGGGTTTTTCTAGCTGATGGGGAGGGTCCCGCAGGGAGAGCAGCCCAGGTGCTGGTAATCTGGGCGGCAGGCGCTTCTGGGATAGGTAGTCCCAGCCCCCGCTCTCTGCTCGCAGCCCTGCAGCTCCTACGACCCACCTCTCAGGAAACAGGCAACTCCTGAGGCAACAACAAGGTGATCCCAGCGATGCGGGACCTGCAGAGCGGGTTCCGCGAGAAGTTAGCTGTAAGCGATGTGGATCCCTGCACGCTCAGCCCGGCACACTCCAAGGATTACTGCTACTACTCCATGGATACATATTTGCGTGGCGGCCCCTGGCAGGGATTTGGTTCCACTTCCAAACACCCTGACCCCCCCCCCCCCGCCCCCCCCTCTTCACTGGCCTCCGTGCTCCGCCCTGCACAGACCTCCTCTTCCAGGGCCCCCTACGCTCCCTGCCCAGGGCCGCCATGAGCCTAGAGCCGCCACTGTACGCAAGCATGCTACATCATGCAGGGAAGAAGGAAACACCATCATTCCGTGACCTTGGGCTATGAAACATAAAAGAGGATATCACCAAAGAAGCTGAGGGAGTGAGCACGGACACCGAAACAAAGGTAATCGATTTTGAGCAGGAGCACAAGAACCCGAAAGAAAAGCATGCACAGTTAATGCAGAATAAACTGGGATTGGGTGAGCTGAGAACGTCAGACTCTAGATCATAGAAGACTGCCTCCTGGCTGAAAATCTCGCCAACCAAAGGCAAATCAATGTTGAAAGAGCCCCTTGGCTCCCATACCAAGGACTCTGCAGGCAGCCAAGCCTCAGAGAAGACACAAGCATAGGGTGACGAGCAAGAAAAAGCCAAGAAGACGGAAGCCCAGACACCGACAGCCGAAACTTTGAGGCCTAAGAAAATACTGGCGACCACACTATGCAGAAGAATGCGTCCACGAAATAGAGTGCAGGAAAAGATGGCTCAAGGCAAAAGTGGCCACTATCCTTCAAAAAAGAAAGCCTTTATCGCCTCCCTCCAGTATTGCGAATAACGTCAAAACCTTCAACGGAAAGAATACAGGAGGAAAGGCTTGGGGGAATTGGAACCCCCAATGACACCAGTGACACAGGAAGAAGAGGAACATAAACTGTTCTATAAAGAAAAGGACCCAGAGTCACAGGGTCTGTTCCAGGACGTCAAGGGATCAGAAGGCATCGAAGAACAATGGCAAGACCTTGATGCAGATTTCTCCGAAGAGGGTGTGTACTCTTTTCTATCCAGCCCTCCCCCCCCCCCCCCCGATGACATCCCCATGTACAATCAGATTGTGAAAAGGAAAGCAGAACAGTTCGAGTTGGGGTTTGGAAGTAGAGAAGATACAGGCATGTTTCCTGCTGGAGACACTCCTACCCTCACAAAGTAAGAACCACTACTTAATGAGCATCTTGGACCAGGGGAGAGAGGCGTTTAAGGAGCTAGCAGCCTTCAGGTCAGTGACACCCCGGGTCAAAAAGAAATACAACTAAAAATGAGACCCTACACGAGAAGGGAATGAGTGTCACCTGCCTACAAAATAAGCTGAGCGCGAAGCATCTTTAGGTAGCTACACAGATATCTCAAGTGGGGAACAAGGCCAGTAATGGCATAAGCACCTGAATGTAACAAGAAAATAGCAAAAATGACTGTACAAAAATATATTTTATTCAAAATAGAATAATCAATAAATATTTTAAAGAATTTTTATAATGTTTTAACTATTTAATAGAGCACATCAAATGGCATGATCATATATATTTTCCTTTAACAAATGCACCCTCAAAAACAGTGATATAATCCATAAAATGGCCCCCAATCCAAGAAGATCACGGGAAAGGAATAACTAAAACATCATCATATCTATTGCACAAACAGCATTCTCTCATTAAATTAGTCGTACCAAACTCACATCTGTCATACCAATAAAGACTACCAATAAAAAAAATGGATGTATAGACAGGAGCCTCACATGAAAAATGATAATGGTATCATGCGCACCCCATTGCCTGGGTAAGACATGCGGTGCTATATAGAGATGTGCAGCCAAATGTTGGCTGAAGTGCTGTAGGAATTTAAATCAATGAGCTAGAACCCAGACAATGTACATTTTCGTTGGGTCAGTAACATTTGGTCAATAAACATTAATTTCATATGTCCATAGAGAAAGGGAATAATGGATCAAACACATTTAGACAATACAATAGCCTCTCTTTCTTTGCATGTACCCCTGCGGGGGGTTCCTGTCAGAGCTCAGTGCCGGCACGTGTTTCAGTGAAAGGCTTCAATGTAGATGCCACCTACTTCAGGGCACAAGCAAGTAGAGATCCAAAGGCTGTGCCGCATGAAAAAAATGGAGGAGAAAGGTGGGTGCCTGATGAGTGAAAAAAGTCAAGACTCCGTTCTAAAAAATAAAACCTAGGTGGGTTCAGGTAATGGCAAACTTTGTATCCCCGTCCATACAACAAGAGTAAATGATATTGAAAGTAAAGAGATAACACTGATACTGGTCCCCTGTGCCTAAACAATGTCTCTAAGTGTAAGAGGAAAATAACAAAAGTAAGTGTGATAAAAAATGTGGGCAATGTGAACACCCAAGGGAAAAAAGGGGGCTACAAATTGCCAATTAAAGGGAAAAAAGGGAAAGATTCACGGCAAGTAGATAACCTTCACCAAGTTAAAAAGAGGTGTAAAGAGCTAGAGAGCGTGATGGAAAAAGGATATACCAAAGACCCAACACTTACAACAGCAAAAAGTGATCCTAGATGAGGAATCACAAGCAAATGATGACGAGTCATACATACACAGTCTGTGCGGACGTACACTTTCAGCGTCTGATGCAACTTCAAGCCAAGAGCTAGGCTAACTAGTATGAGAAAAACATTGCAATAATGAATAAAGAAAATGCCCTCTTATAGAAAGCGGAAAGAAAAAAATTAAGACAGGTTGAACGAACAATACCATGAGGCACGAATGTATGGTCCTAAAGTGGTATGGTAAAGAAGAGGGAGAGAAGGGAGGGATGGCAGATATCCAACTTGAGACAAGAAAGATACTTGGTCAACAGCGAAAATTAATGCCCAGATATCCAGGTTCAAATACAAACATTCATCGATGGATCCTGCATACATTTGTGGAAATTATGTGGTGGAACAGAGCAAATATAACAATTGGAAGACCCTTCATGCCCCTTCCCCCACTCAACAGTGACCAGCACCACGGACACCTCCCACATGGGATTGGGAGCTCATATGGGGAAGCTCAACATCAGAAGAGTCTGGAAACCAGAAGAAGCGGTACAACTCATAAACTTGCTGGGACTATAAACAGTGTTTCTAGACGAAGCAGTTGTGGGGTAAATCAATACACGTTTAAACGGACAACACAACGGCGTCCCAGAGGGCCGAAGAAACCGTGTACAAAAGTAGTGGATGTGTCAAAAAATGGGAAAAAGTGTGGTTACCCTGGCGAAGGTATAGAGGGTTGGGAGCGGGAGACTAGTAATATCACCGCAAAGTAACTGCCTATACTCCTCTGGAAGACACGGACAATCAATATTCTTAATATAAGTGGATATGTGTTCTTCAGTTACTGAATTTTTGGGAGTATAAGTTTCTTATAAAAAAAATGCAAAAGTATTGGCCATTTCCTCGGGTTTAGTGAAGATTTCGCCCAATTCAGTACGTATTGCTTAGATGTTCATAGAGGCCTCATGCTGTTTAAGCTGTGCCGCGAGTAATCTGCCTGCTTTTTCGCTTTGCTCATAATGTCTCCCTTTTAAACGTTGAAGGGCATATTCTGCTTTGGAAGTATATAAGTTATTGAGTTCCATTTTATCTAATTCCAGAGTTTTGCGATTACTTGCGGTGTGTTGGGAAGTATATAGTTGAGTTAAAGAGATGGTTTGAGCCTCAAGTTTAGTACAGCACAGAGATGCTGCTTTATTGCCCAGAGCTGCGTCTCTCATCAATTGTCCTCCAGTAGTTGCCTTTGCAGCTGTCCAAACAATTCTTGAAGAAGAAACTGATGATTTATTGTTATTTAGGTATTCAGTAAAATGGGAGCGTAATTTAGATTTGCCCTGAGCTGAATGGTACTTTTGAATACTCATGCGCCATGGTTTTCGACCTGGGAAAGTTAGACCAAGTTCTAGGGCAATAAGAACAGTAGAGTGATCTGAAATGGCGGCTCCCAAAATATGGGACTCAGTAGTAAGTGCAACTACTGGATGAAGGACAAGAAAATAATCTATCCTGGATTGAGCCATGAGCAAAGGAGAGAAATGAATATTCTTGATCTGAAGGGTGACAGAGACGCCAATGATCTACTAGTCCATGGTCTGCTGTCATATCTCCCAATAATGCTCTGTCATCAGTGTTACATCTATCTAAGGTGCCAGTTTTATCTAGAATTGCATTACAAGCTAAATTTCAGTCACCACCAATGATATAGCTAGATGCACCGATTTCTATAAGAAGACGATTTAGGTTGAGAAAATAAGAGCGCTTCGCACCTATTGGGGCATAAACTGAGCCTACACAGAAGATTTTACCTCCGATTTTCAATTTAGTAAAGACATATCTACCCTTAGGATCAGTCCATGTTTTGATAACTGAGAAAGGCAGGGATTGGTGCAAAAGGTTTCCCATTGTTTTAACATTCTATAGCAAATCAAAAATTAATATTTGAGAGCAAGACCGTAAGCAAAACATTGTTGAATTCCGCAATCCAATACCTACTTACAGAGCAAAGCCCTGTCTGGCTCAAGAGGACATCATTGCATTCATCCAGTATCTAGGGGTATCCCTACGTTTACATGTGTTAATTTGGCAAACCAGTATAAGGTTTATTTAGGAGAGGTTTAAGAGTTTCATTAATAGTCTCCTGATTTTTAGCGTTTGTGTTGGATGTCACCTGGTTTTTTAGATCACCCTTTCAACCATACAAACAGTTTTCAACCTCAGAAGTCACCTCATTCCCCCATTTTTTGCTTTTTTGCCACAACCCATCTTGCCATTGTTGTTGCTAGTCTTCCCACGTGTCTTTGAAGACTGAAGGGCCATCTTTGTTGTATGCCTTAATATCAATATCTTATCCGTAATTGCAGATGCTGATGCATTATTCTGACTCTGACAAAAACAAGGACCCCCTGCTATGGATCAATATCCTGGGACAGGGCAAACAATATATGTGAAGTAACAATCCCAGGCATACAACCAAGGTAATGGCACACTAGACTAAGGCAAACACACAACTAATTCAATATGAGAAAATACATTTTTAATATGATAAAGACATACAATAAAAATCAATACATTGATCCAAATTGATAAAATAACATTGTACTAATACATATGTTTTCACAATAAAAAAGTTTTTTTTTTATTTTTTTTTTTTTAAAGGTAGATGGTTTCCTGTCAGGAAACCATCTACCTTTAAAAAAAAAAAAACATATATATGATGCATTATTCTGATCCAGTCCTGTATCAAGCTTCATCACTCTTTTGTCCAGCGAGTCAACATCTTTTCTCAAACTGTCCAGTTCATGAGCCGGATCATCCCATAGCTCCTGGAGGACTCTTGCTAGATCTTCTTTAAGGAACTCCAAAAGTTATCCTTTGAAGATGGCCAACCCATCCATTACTTCATGGTTGGATCGTCGGACGGAGATAAAGTGACTGTAGTGAAAAAGTCAAACAGATCATTCTATGTAAGTTTCTTTGAGGCACTCAGTGTAAAGCATGTCTCTAACAGTTGTTGTGATTGAAGTGGTTCTCAGATTACTCTTAATTTGTGTTATTTTTGTATGATTTATCTTCTGAGTGTTTCTATTCATGATATTGCATCATGCTGTGCAGAAGCCTTAAGTGCGCTGGGATGCTCTTAGGCCTGCAACTGCACCCCCAGGTCCAGTCCTCTCAGGTTTTGTCCTCCCCACCAGGCGAAGGTGACTGGTATAACCCCTGTGCCTGAAGATCTACTCCCTGTAACCTCATCATCCAATACAGCATTGGACCTCAGGTGCTTTAGCGTCGCGGAATATCTTCTTTCCATTGGAGCAGGAGCTACTGTCATCCTCAATAATCCTATTTGAAGAAAGGTTTAGCTGGGCAGCCTCTGGGTCTAGGATCTCTGCAAGAAGGACAGCCATGTGCCGTGGCGCACTGTTGCTCTATAAATGAACTGAGGATCAGTCACAAGAATCCCCAAATTGTGGTCTTTAGGAAACAAAAGAAGCATGCGAGAGGTATGTTATTTTGGTGTGGGGAGCTGGAGGAAATGGGCTCTCTCCTGTATCTGGGAATAACACTGTCCTGTAACCGGAGCTGAAAAAGGCACATCAACAAGGTAATATGGAAATGTGAAGCTTTGTTCCACACCATCCTTCGATTTGCCCACACACATAACTCATGCATTTCCGTGCAATTGCAGAATGGTACAAACAAAAATTGGAAGCCAGGATTGCGTATGGTGTTGCAGTTTAGGGATTTACAAAAAATGCAGAAACAAATAAATGAGAGAAATGTTGTCACAATGTTCGTCGATCATCCAAGAGGCTTTCCTCCTATAGCCCTGGAGAGTGTTACAACTAACCCAAGAAGGACGCCTTATGGCCCCACCGGATTTATGTATATGCATTAGTTGAGGGCAGAACCATGAAGATAGATTTGGAGCATGGTGTTTTGGGGACCAATCTTCGTTTGGAAGTTTGCACACTGAAGCTAAGAGAAAGTTTATGGTCTGGCGCCTGGAGATGAGATGGCAAGCCCTAGAAAGACACTACGAGCAGTATCAAACATTACGCATGCTCCGCATCACCCTCAGCCTGCCTGATGTATCTGAAAGACCCTCGTATGAGGAGACTCTTTGCGTTGGGCAGGAGTGTCAACTTCTGGTTGGACCCGGGCTTATAAATGCAAAATCTGCCTTGTTCTGGAAAATGTGTGTATGGGTCAAAAATAGATCTCTTATACCTTGATTTGTTGTGCCTGCTCTGCCTCACAGAATAGAAAATGTTTTTCCTATTTAACAGATTTGTACTGAATGTTTTTTATTTCAAATTCTAGGTGCAAAAGGCAAGGTACCGAAAACACGTAATTAAATATTGTATTTTAAAAATTCTACATATTAATAGCTCGTGGTTATGGTTATCCCTTTCTAACATCTAAATTTCGTCCTAAAAAGAGAAAATTCTGCCTCCTGGGGGCAAATCTTAATTAACAAGTTTTTTGCATTAACCCCTTGTGTGCTTATGACGGAACCGCTCCGTCACAAGCCACGGGTGAGCTGTGCTTGTGACGGAACAGTTCCGTCACGGCCCGCTCGGCGCGCAATCGCGGCGCTGATTTCGCGCCTGCGCGGCGCTGATTTCGCGCCTGCGCGGCGCGTTCCATTGAGCGGCCGCGTTCGTGACGGAACCGTTCCGTCACAAGCACAGCTCACCCGCGTGCCGTGACGGAGCGGTTCCGTCACAAGCACGTGACCGCCGCGCGGACGCCCTACCCCCTTAGCGCTGTGGCGGAATAGCCGCCGCAGCGAAGGGGTTAAATAACTGGTGTTTTTGTCAGATTCTCTTTTATTTTTTATTTGTTTTAAAGTCTTGTAATTCATACCTCAAGGTGTCTAAAGTAGACTGAGGTACTCTCTTGTTTCTGGAAGATTCGAATATGAAAAGACCCCTCACAAAAGTCTTAAGGCATTCCCAGATGCTAACTGGATTGTCTCCACTCCTCATATTTGCTTTCAGAAAGATACTATTCTCTTCCCCCATTTTCTCATGAAACGTTCTGCGCAGTATAAAATAATCCAGTTTCCAAACCTGTTAGGGGGGATAAGATTACAAGAGTGTGATCTGACAAATGAAGAGAATCTATCTTGGGGCCAAAATTCCTCTCAGGTGTCTTAAAATCTTGTGATTCTCGAAAACTGGGAGCATTGGGGAAAAAAACATAGGGCCTGATTACGATGTTAGTCGGACACACCGTAGCAGTCTGGAACCGCCCGATCTTAGGTCGGCGGTTCCGACCTTGGTATTACGATGCAACCTCAACATGCATTTTACAATGGAAGCTTGTGCAGCGGGCGGAAAATGCCTGCAGCACAAGCCACCCACAGCACAAGCTTCCATTGTAAAATGCATTTTTGGAAACATCCCAGCACCCTACAGTGCCTAGTACACGGTGCAGGGATGTTTAGGGGAGCACTAGATGTGCCCTCCAACCCCCAAAGTAGAGGGCCAGAGGGGCCAAAAACACTTTCCATCAGCCTTTCCATATAGGAAAGGCCGACATGAAAGGGCTGTCGGAAACTGTCATCATAATCCCGACAGCGCTGCTGAGCCTGGCTCCGCTGTCATTAGGGGATTATTGTGTTGTCCGGTGCACCAACGGGCTCCTTGAGTGCCTCTGCCCGCAGCATCATAATGCGACGGGTGAACCCCAATGTCAGATGCCAGGCGGACCAACATTGTATTCAGGCCCATAATATCATTCTGTGGAATGAAATAATATAGCCTTATAGCCCGTCGTAGGGGGCTGTACCGGCTATTAAAGGCCCTCTCCAGCTTTAAAGGCCCCGAGCCCGAAGGCGAGGGCCTTTAACAAGGGAGAGGGACTTTAATAGCGGTATAGCCCAGCTACGAAGGGCTATAAGGCTATTAGAACATTCTGTCACTAGAGGACAGAATGTTCTAACAAAAAAAACAAAGCCTTTTGGGAGCGTGACGGGATTGGAATCCCCTCAGGTTCCCTGAAGCCTTTGTTCAGAGCCAGAGCTGTGAACAAAGAAACATTGGAATGTTGGAGCTCCAGGCTTACACCAGCCTTTATAAGCCCGGAGCACTCCATTGTTTTCAATGGAGCTCCCAACATTCCAATGTTCTAATCTCCAATAGCCTTTGTATATACTTTATTGGGCTTTTCACTAGGCTGCTTCTACCAAATTATTGATATACGCTTCCATTCATGCGGATCACACAAAACTAATAGGTTAAAAACACAGTCAAATCTACTTCAATTACACTATGTCCACCATTGAGACACTGAATAAACAGGAAGTAGAAGCATTTTACGCGTCCTCATGACTCGGAAATGTAATCTTGATTTTCGTTTCTTTGGATCCATCGTTCATTTTATTTAAATCCGTTTCATATTTTTACAGATTAAAACTATGATTACAAAATGCCGACCCCCCTTAAAAATGCAACTGAGCAACTTCAGAACACAAAGACCTCTAAACACACAGCATATATCTTCTGTATCTATTCTCCTTTTCCATATGTTTGTCATATGTTTCTCACTTCTAGTGGTGATGTGCATTTCTTTGCTGCTGTCCATTGTCCACTCTCATAAAATTGTGCGAAAGAACTTGAGCTTCCCATGGCATAACACTGAAGAAAGAAAAGATAGAAGTATTATTGGTTACAGAAATAACAAATTAAATTCCTCTTATTTGACGGTAATTTGAGACCTTATTACAAAAGATTCCAAACCACAAGTTTATAAGTGCTGCCACAATTCAACAGCTACTCCCTGGGTGTTGAGGCATGTATGCACAGACAAGAGGTGGATGCACTTGATAGTTTAATTTTTTGTACTTAATGAAGTTACGTGTTGTCCTCGGCACAGAAAAATCCACACATTTAAGTACAGGGTCTATAATGCAAATAAAAGGCCAGATGACCATACATTGCATTCTTGTGATCATGTTTCAGCAAAACCTGTGCAACCCTTCTGTTGTCACCACAGTTGCACTGTGGGTACAAACTGACTCAACCCATTGTTGTCAGGGTGGCAGGCTTCATGGTAAATCTGCTCTTTTGACCCAACTGTCTAGCCCCTTACGGCTAGATGCAGCTGGCATATACTCCTTTCCATTCCTTTGCCTATTGACCCTGTAATGGTAGAACAGGAGATGGAGGTCTCATATGCCTGACAATGATGGAGGGTAATTCGACCTGAGCTCTTTAGAGACTCCACATTTTATTAAAAGACCGGAGGCTCATATAATGTAGTCTCTTTTCTTGCTTTATTTTATACAGCTTTTTAAAATGCTGTATAAAATAAAGCAAGAAAAAAGACTGCATAATAGCCTCCAGTCTTGTAATAAAATTTGGAGTTTCAAAAAGTAAGCACCTGGTGGTGTAAAATGATGAGTTTATTGGTGGGGGTTCAGTTCCGCGAGGTATAACAGATTTTGGATCTGGATATTATGTCGTTTTCACAAGTTCTGATGGGGGTCATTATAAGAGACCATATGATAATGTTTATGTCTTATGTTTGGATGATCTGTATTACTGACGTGGGATATGTTGATGTGGATGCTTCTAATGTTAGTAAGCAGCCAAGAAATGGATAAACCTTAGGAGGTCATTTTGGATTCTGAAGGAAACCCTAAGTTGTATCCCACTCTGTTACAGCATCCAAACTTGGCAGAATGGTTTCATACATAAAGGGCTACATTAGATCTAGAATTACAAGCCCAGTGGATCAGGTTGAATGCCTTAGGTCTACAATCACTGACAAGATGGCATTGACTCCATTAATAGATGAGAAAACAGTTACATTTCTTAGTAAAGGTGGTAGGGACTCTAGGGAAGGCATGGACAAGGCCTGGGCCTCTTGTCAGGATACGGTTTTGGATATTTTAGGCCCACTAGCCAGGATCTTATGCCCAGCAGAGCAAGCGAAACCACAGGAGAGTCTTCAGATCTAGAGATTGTCTTTAGGTGGGTCCAGTGGGCTATTTGCTTTCTGGAGAATGCCAAGTTTGGCCTCTCCTTTGAGAGGAGCAAAAGTTTCCAATTAAGGATTGATCCAAAATTGGGAGATCTGGCTAGTTCTGAGAGCTCAGTGAATTTACAAGGTGCCTTGTTTGGGGGAAATAAAGACAAAGAGCGCTATGTTCAAGTGTATTCCTCTCTAGAGAAGGTGTACTCTTCACTAATGAGAGTTTTGGATGGGTTTCACCAGTGCCAGCACGTTCAAAGGTCAATTTGCTAGTCGCCAATTCCAATCCAGACCCTACTCTCCAGACCCTACTTCAATCACCAGTTTAAGGAAGTTAGCCTAGTATTCTTTCCGCAGAGGTGGTCACTTTGGATACGATGGTAGTCAAGCAACGGTAGGGGGAGTGCAAGGTAAGGGTTTGGTTTCCCACTTTTGAAAAAGTTGGGGAAAGACTATCACTCTTTGTACAAGAATGGGAGAAACTGTTCAGAGATCAATGGGTACTGCAGACAGTGAAAGGCTTTCAGATAGACGTTTTTATAGTACCTTTCCAATGCAGGTGCCTGGTCCAATAGTTTTCTCTCAGGAAAGAGGAAAGTAAAGAAGCTTTTCCTAAAAGGCGTTGCACCCCCCTCCCCCCAGTGCCTTGAGACCCTCAAGGGTGAATAGCGAACTTCACAATTCCCTGTTTTATTGATTGATTGAAAGGGGTGACAGAGCACTATTCCAGGTATCCCAAAGAATTTGTCAGCAATATTTTTCTAGTACAAAAGAAGAACAAGAAATTCAGACCTGTGATAAACCTGAGGGAGCTGAATCAGTTTGTGCTGTACCGCCATTTCAGAATGGAATAAGTTAATTGCATAAGAGATTTTTTGCGCTGCGGGATTCGATGGTGCATTTGGAGTTGAATGATGCTTTACTGACAGTTTCCATCCATCTCAGTTGCATGGAGTATCTACAATTATTTTGGCACAGTACATGTTCAGATTACTTTCATTTGGTCTGTCCTCATCACCTTGCTGTTTCACAAAACTGCTGAAGCTGTTGTCTGCATTTCTCAGATCCAAGGGGCTGAGGATGATATTGTATCTAGACGACATAATCTTCCTGGGCCAAGAGAAACATCTTTTGTTGGATCAGATCCAAGAGACAGTGGACCTCGTTCAAAGGCTGGGGATTATAATAAGTATAGAGAAATTGAATCTCCTTCCTTACAAAATGATGGATTTTTGGGGGGGTTTGGTAGATTCAGTGAAAGGTATGTTGATATTGTGGGAGACAGCAGCTGAAAGGGTCACGTACAAGGCACTAAAAAATGCCCTAAAAAGTTTGGAAGAGTGTGGGGCAAATGACGTAGATGTCATGGCCTGAATGGGGGGCTTTGAGCCGATAGGGGCACAGCAGTATCCTAAACGGGACAAGAGAGAGGGTGCTACAAGACTCTGTGATATCCTAGGAGAGCGTCCGGGACGAAATCGACTGGGGCTAGATGGGGCGGCAGAGAATGTCTTGTTTTTAATGATGAATCATGGAGGGAGGGGGGCGGAAGGGTGGGGTGTGTTGATTAATGCTGACATGCTTAATGTGTTTATGTATTATAAAATGCAAATAAAAAATGTTTTAGAAAAAAAATCTTTCGGATTTACAAAACTGTTTGTGATTTGCCAATGCGAGCCATGATCATGCCATGTTGAATTTGCAGTTTTGTGAATAAAACCCCTGGTTTTGAAAGATTGGGGACGGCTTTCCCTTTTCCTCCCAAGACTCTGTCCTATTATTCTGACATTTTTCTCCTCAATAGAATGATGTCGTTCTCTTTAGAGTTTGACACAGATTTAGGTTCTGACATGGTTTATGATTCTGTGTTTTCTGTAAATCTAAGTCTTTATGACTAAAATCTGCATTCCTATTTATTTGTTATATCAATGCTTCTATAATAAACCCCTTAAACCAAAAAAAATAGATATTGTGGGAGACAAACATAAAGGTGATAAGGAAGGAGTTGAGAAGTCTGTTGGAAAGTACCAACACATCTTTGAGACACTTGGTAAGAATGGTAGGCCTGTTGTCATTATCCATCCAGGCAATATTCCCAGGCCCACTTTATTACAGTGTGCTTGAGAGGCATCTACACAGAGGTTGGGATACCCTCAAATAGTTCCTTTAGATGAGGAGGTAAGGGCGATATGTCTGGATGGTTGGCGCATGGGAACGACTGGAATCAGTGAGCAATGTTTCACACATGCCCAGATCTTGCATTGGAGTCTGATGCAAGTGAATGGGGATGGGGTGCAAGGTGTAGCACCTTTTAGACTGTAGGAAAATGGTCTAGGAAGGAGTATCAATGCACATAAATTGTAAAGAGCTTCTTGCAAGTTCCTTTGCCATTCAAAGGCTGGGAAAGGGCAGACTAAGATTTGCAGTTTTGCTCCATATAGACAATTTGACGGTCGCCAGATATGTCAACAAATTAGGAAGTACAAGATCGAGACCTCTGGCAGAGTTAGCAAAAGTGCTGTGGGAATTTTGTCTAAAGCAGAAGATATTGATGGTGGTGGAATACATGCCGAGGTCCACAAATATGGTGGCAGATTGGTATATAAGAAAAATATTAGACAATTGGAGTTTGGATTTGCAGGTGTTCAAAACTCTGAAGAAAGTATGGGGACCCTTTTGTATAGATCTCTTTGTGTGCAGGCTAACAACTCAATTGGGGAAATTATTCAGTTGGGTACCGGTACCTTAGCAACAGATGCGTTTCTCCAATATGATTGCCACCACCTTATTTATTGAAGTGTAAAGTTTTATAATAATTTACGAGGATATTTCCCTCCAAAATTTAAGATCATCATGTCTAGGACATAGATATTAATTAAATGAAGGGCAAATTAGTCTATTGAAGTTGAGAATAAACAAATCTTCCTTCCAAATCAGTATGAAGATTTAGGAATTTGAAATGAACTTTGTGAGAAAAAAAATAGCAATACCAATTTTATGTACTGTTACTGACGAGGAAATAAATATGCCAACCCATCCTTTAGACATAAAATTTCCAATATTAAAATCAAGAGGAGTTTTCGGAAGAAACAAATATCAACCTTATATACATATTAAAATAATCTGCAATGTTACACCTTTTGAAAGGATATTATAAACCTTTAACATTCAATGCAACAATTCTCAAATTATACTTATCAGAAATGACACTATCATGTATATAAAATTGCAGTAATGAAATTAGACACAAATAACAATGAAGAAGAACAGAAAAAGATAGCCTATAAAATTAAACAAACAAGGAAAATACAACACAGGAAGCGCTTAAGTAGCAACAACATTGGACAGAACCCTGAAGTACTGAGGCTCAGCCCAAGTTATAACACACTGCAATAACTTGCAATTGGTAACCAAGGTCTACAAAAGCCTTAACATCCATTGCAATAGGGTCATGTTGGTCTAAGTAAGCAATTTAATATCCATGAGCAGTAAATATTTACAGACTCCATTTCCCACATCCTCATTGTTGATGGATTGAAGAGATCATATTAGTATCTAGCTTCCTTTAGACTAGGTCCTAGGTCTGAAAATTGTTTGCAAAGGTGTACAGTTGTTCACAAACTCTTGACAAAGGAAGATTTTAATGCTCTTTGCCATTAAAGGGAGGGGTGGTACTCTTGCTGCTTTCCTGATGAGTACTAGATGATGGTGTCACAGAACTTCAAATACAACTTATCTTGGTTTGGATTGATTAGCCATCAAATGTGAAGTCATCCAATGTGACTTATCAGCTTCGAATTTCCCAGGCAATGTTATCTTCAACTTTGAAGTCTGAGTACAATAAGCAGCTTTGATTCTCTATACTCTGAAGCAAATTTAAAGTGCCTACGTTACATTGTTTTCATCTTTTTTTCTAAATTAAGAAGTAGCCTTTTCATTGGGCAAATTTGGTTACCTATAGGCAATAAGCAATCAGTTGGTGTCTCGTTTTAATTTCATTATCAGACATCTTCAAAGACAGCCTATTGTCTGCCCGTGTGCATTTAATGTCAGCACAAAGGATGTTGTTTTTAACTCCTTCCCTGCTGGTGACGGAACCACTCCGTCATCAGCCGCGGTCGCGCTGTGCTGATGACGGAGCGGTTCCGTCACAGCCCACTCGGCACGCCTGCGCTGAGCGTTCTATTGAGCGGGTGGGGCCGTGACGGAACCGCTCCATCATGAGCACAGCGCAACCGCGGCTGGTGACGGAGCGGTTCCGTCACCAGCATGGGCACGCCGCGCGGCCCCCCCGCCCCCTTAGCACTGCGGCGGAATAGCCGCCGCAGTGAAGGGGTTAATGTGTGTAGCATAAAACAAGGGTCGTATTACACAAGGTGCCCCGGGGGCGCAATGGGCGTTTGCGCCCGCTTTGTGTGCCCCAGGGACACTTTGGTATTACAGAACAGGCTGCAGACTCTTGTGCTTCCTCTTCTGTAATACTGAAAGCACCGGTGTACAAACAGCGCCAGCGATTCCTCAAGAGGGCATTCCTTCATTTGCATGGGGTGTGGCCTCATGCTAATGAGGGAATGCCTTTGTCTCTGCGCCTGTGCCATATTACAGTTACGGGCGCAGAGGCAAAGAAACTCTCAGGAGGTGCACTGACAGTGCGCCACCTAAAAGTGGCACATTGTCAGTGCGCCCGCTGATGCAGCATTCTGGATGGGGGGATAGGGGGCCTCATGGACTATCCAGACATCCCCTTGCAGGCGGTGCAGTCACTCACTGCACCTGCCTGCAAGGGGATTTCTAATCCCGCCTGCACTGTGAAAACACAGAGGGGCATATTATCAAGGGGGTTTATCTCCGCTTTTTTGGCTTTAAAAGCCAAGAAAGCGGATATAAAATTATCTCCCTATTACCTAGCTGTCGCTAACACCAGTTAGCGACAGCTAGTAGGAGATAGCGACCATCTTGGGCCCCGCTTTACATGTCAGTGATATTTATCACTAATGACATGCAAAGTGGGCGTGCCAAGATGTTAGCGACTGGAAACAGTCGCTAACATTGCTATCTCCTATTACCAACTTTTGGAGATATACGCGCTAAGCGCGAATATCTCCAAAAGCTAACACCTGCCCTGAGCAGTTCTTAGCCATGTTATCCAATGGGAGGTGGATAACATGGCTAAGAGCATTTGCTCGGTAATGCATAAATATCGCTGACTTTTCAGCGATATTCATGCATTTCGGCCGATTTTTATCGCTTAGGAGATAAACCTTGATAATATCAAGGCTCCTAAGCGATAAAAATTGTCGCTACACAGCGATAAAATTATTGCCGCTAAGCCAACCTAGCGATAATTATCGCTAGTTGTTGGTAATATGCCCCAGAGTCTCTTCAAAGCAGCTGCTCTGTTTTTCACCTGAATGCTCTGCCCCCAGGGCAGCCTGAGTTCACAGCTGCCCTGGTGGCAGCACAACCACCATAATGCGGTGCGTTTAATTAGATTGCGCTGGGCGTACCTTTTGTAAGGTGCGCCCAGTGCAATCCAGGAAAATGGGCTCCATACTTAATATGGGCCCTAGTGTTTTTATCTTGCAACATTTCCTGTGACTCTATAGCTTTAGATTTAAGATTGTAACAATGCTGGTAACACCTGTAAAATATGACAGACGCTTCAGTAAACAGCGTAAAACAACTTATTTAAATAACATTTTAAGGCACCAAACACCGCCTCTTTCTTGAAAACGTGACCGCCTCTCCCGAATAATCGGGATCATGACTGTCTGAAGAGCTGCCGATTCAGAGCTCTTACCGTGGTGGCCATCTTTGGTCATGGGTTACCAGAGTCCTCTTCCTCAATCTGTTTTGAGAGAACATACTGTGAATGCTTTTGAGTTGGAACTTCCAGATTTCATTTGCCTTCGGCGGAACCTGACACTGGCTCTGAACTACCACTCAGTCCATGCCTGCCTGCTGCCTGCTGTCCTGTTGCCAGTCCCGCCTCCTGTACTGTCTTCCGCCCATTCAAAATAAGCTCTATGACTCCCATATACGGCTCTGAAACCTTTTGCTGACACATCCTAAATACATTGGCGTAGCTAGCCCTTGTGCGTCTGTAGCGGTCACTGCTTTTGCTGCCCTGCGGCCGCATGAAAGAGCGGGGGTGCTCGCTATGCCCTGCAAAAATATGTGTGCAGGACCAGTGCTGATGCCTTTTTGAACTGATTGTGCTGGAAGAAGCATAGGGAGAAAGATATTTTTCTTTGTGAAACTAGAAGTTCCCATTGAACTTCACACACCATATGAAACACTGCTCTATATGAAGCAAAAAGTGTACTGTGTTGAAAGGGACACTTGGTTCCACTTTCATACAATACATAAATGTGCAACAGTGAAAGGGTTTGTGCATAATTTAGCTGTGCACGTGTTTGCAAAATGGTCTAGGTTTTATCGTTTATTGCATTGTTATATACATAATGACTCTCTATTAATGTATCCATTTTGGCAAAGGCAGGAACAATACACCTGAACATGAATGAAGCAGCCAGGCATTATGGTTGCACAATATGTGAGGTTGGATTTATGTGAAGTTCTGCATAAGTGATGCCCTGATTTCCCCTTGATCAAAATAGCAGGGAGGAGGA
This sequence comes from Lissotriton vulgaris, assembly GCF_964263255.1. NCBI lineage: Eukaryota > Metazoa > Chordata > Amphibia > Caudata > Salamandridae > Lissotriton > Lissotriton vulgaris. The sequence goes on from NC_141695.1 coordinate 1,644,388,385, forward strand.
ACTTGGTATCCAGACTGACAAACTGAAAGAGACAAAGGCCAACAGAAATAAAGGACCTCGTGATATAGACAAATATTACACTGTAAAGATGGATATATAGGAAAAGCAAAAAGAGCACCTTGTCCTTAGTACATGGCAAACATAAGAACAAAGTCCTGCTAGGTGAGCATACTCACTGCTTGGAGAAGGCTGCAAGGTACATCACACTAGGGATGCACACCATAGGCTGGTTGATAAGGATTGCACTCATGGCTGCTTTCACATAATCTTCTGGCTTCAGACGGCACACTAGTGTTTCCAGCTCCTTCCTACAACAGAAAATACAGTAAAAAGTTCCTTGTGAAAATTCTTTAGTATTTTTCAAGATCAGATTCAACCTGATGCTGGAGGCCTAAATAATCTGCAATGAATGGCATCCAAGCCCCTTGCGCCACCCGTACGTCACTTTTTCCTTGTTAAAAATTACACAAAATGGCGCAAGGGGCTTGTAAATCTGCCCCTCTGTGTGCAAAGATGCAGTGTTCATCTTCGCTTTGGTTATCAGTATGGTTTAAAACTATACAAAGAATTTACAGACAATGTTTACTTTAGGGAAAACTCTAAAGGGCTTGTTTACAAGCCGCTTGCGCTGCTGGTGCGTCACTTTTAATGTGGGAAATAGTGACTTGCAAGCAGCGCAAGGGGCTTTTAACCCCTTGCCTGTTGCCGGAATTCCGCTCCTGTGCCGCACATTCCGATCACGGGCGTGGTCATGACGGCTGGGAGCCGTCATCAGCACACGAGCACTGTGTGCCATGACGGCTCCCAGCCGTCATCAGCATTGAAGGGGTTAAATAAGCCCCCAAATACCAAACTCAAGTCAGGTTTTCAGGATATTCACAATGAGTGTGTGCAAATCAAATGTACATATGACACATTTGTGTAACAAATATTAGCATATTTGTTGTCCGTTCTAAATACCTGACTTGTTTGTACCCAACCAAGCAACAAAATGTTTCATGCCCTCTCTTATTACCAACAAAGTGACCCAAAACTCAATTTCATGGGTCTGTCGAGACCACTCGTTGATCCTCCATAACAAGTCCTCTCACAATGCCAACTGGCCACAAGCCGTCTCAGTCGACTCTGTACTGGCCGCCGGGCCGTGCCTCAACTCCTTTGCTGCAAGAACTACAAGCTGTTCCTTTGTCGGTTCAACCCCTGACTTCAGAGGCACCAGTAATGTATTCTGCTTTGATGCCAATTGCCACCCGAACAGGCTTTGGCTAGAGAGCCCCCATGTTGTGCCTTACCATTAACAAGGCTCAACTTCACAATAAGGAAGGCTTCTCCTGCACCTTTCTCTCAGAGGCAGTATTTCATGAGGATGAAGGCCATCTTTGTCTGACTCTGATGCTTTTTAAGGCACTAAGCATGTTCCTCACAGCAGAGAAGATAATGAGGAGGTGGACTATCTGCTTGCACCCTGTTACACCTGTACCATACTCTCCAAAATGCCAGTGAATGGGGCACTTTTTCAGCGACAGAATTAAATTCACCCCTGGGGCCCTCAGCAGAAGGGAGTGCTTCCCTTCTGGTGGTGATAGGCAGAGCTGTGGAGGTGCTAGATTTGCAACTCCCTACAGTGAGGACTAAAGCTCACCTGAGGTCTGAAATCTTACACCCTGGTCTTTTTACTTTTGGACCCATATACCTATATTGCTGTTATGAAAATCTGGTCCAAGCCTTGCTCGTCCCCGCCAACTATCCTGACACCTCATTCCACTGCGGAGAACCTAATTGTGAAAGCCCCTAAGAGCAAAGCCCATCCAAATTATTGTCCCACTGCTCCACCAGACGCATCATCAAAGAAAATAGACACTAGGCCAAAAAGTATTTTCATCGATTAGCCTAGAGCTGTAATTCTTGATTTGGTTGCCAAACCCAGGCCCTCAGGGACATTGCGTGGGAGATACTGGCAGTTTTTCCTTAAAACTTCTGATTTTAATTTGTTCAACCAGTACAGGATGGCCAGGATGCAGCTAAATATATTGGGAGTGCTGGCATGGATACCACTGATTGTGTTTTCTGGGGTATGCGTGCCATTAAGTGCCATGCTTGGATGTGTGCACCAGATTTTCCAGGGGAGTCTGAGACTCAATTTTGGACATCTTCTTTTCCAGGGCTCAATTGTTTGGCAAGAACACTTGAACATCTTGAGGACAGCACAGCAACACTTGTTACTTGGGGTTGCTTTCCACAACACGCCAATTTGACCACGTGTTTTGTACATTCCAGGGGTTACTCGAGAGGCCTTATCTGTTGCCATAGTCATCTCTCTTAACCTGTACGGCCTTCTCCTGGCTCCAAGTGCAGTGGCAGTGGCAGTGGCAGGAGAAGAGGTGTTCAACAGCAACAGCAGTACTCCTTCTCCACCTCGTCTGGTACAGCTGCTGCAAACCCCTTTAGTTTCCCCTCCATCAGTCATTTGGGGCCAATAGGAGGACATATCAAGTGTTGCCTAGCCCATCAGCATTATATAGGAACAGATCAATGGGTCATTCAAATTGTTTGATAGAGTTATGCCTTTCCCTTTTTGCGCGCTCCGCCACACGTTCCCCCAATTTCTGGTCAGCCTTCCTCAAGCTGCTATTCTGTGCTAAGAGGTGATGATGTTTCTTGTCAAGGGAGCAAGGGAGCGAGAGGCCTGGATTACTATTTCAAATACTTCCTGGACCCATAGAACATGTGGACCTCAAACATATTTTGGACCTTAGTGTCTTGAACTTGGACCCGGAAGAAGGAGAAATTCAAAATTAGAACACTTGATTCGCTTCTGCTGGCCTTGGATTTTAAAGACTGGATGGAATCCCTAGCCCAGCAGAATGCATAGATTTATGTGCCATTACTGCAGCTCCACAGGAAGTACATCCACTTTATAGTGGGGTCTGACTACTTCTAAATCACCATCTTATGCTTCAGCCTTAATTTTACTTTTGCAGACTCAGTGATCTAGTCTAAATTTGATTCTCTCTTTTCTATGGATTAATAAAAGATGCAATGACATCAGGAAAAATAATTTGATATGGGATACTCTTCTTGAGGAAGCACAAGGCAAATTTTGTAAAACATCTATGTCTTGTGAAATATTGATTAACAAGTACCTACCATTTAATGTATAATAAGAGCCCTTCTGCCCTATGTTTACTTTTATGCGGAACCTGTAATTCATTGAATTTATCTCATACTTTCGTTAAGCCTGTTCCACAATCAACAATGTGCTGTGTGAGAGAGAAATCAAAGACTTAAAGCCTGATTTACAGTTGGCTAGTAACCCGAAATCTTGAAATGTATGTAGGAAATGCTATATATAGAGCAGATTCCGCCAGGTTTATAAATACTCGCCTACCTGGTGGTAATGTATAAAGGTGTTGGCAGAAACCGCTGTCACAGCAGTTCCCGTCAAAGCATTTTACTGTTTGCTGTTGCATCAGAAGTACGCAACCCCGCAGTAAACAGTATTGCTTTTTCTTTAAAAAAAATAAAATCCTGAAGTGATTTCTTTCTTAGTGATTTCTTTCTGTACATGCCTGATATATTTGATTCTGTATTGCATTGCTTGATTACTGGATGATGACTCTGCTGTTGTTTTTTCAATAAAATATTAAATAAAATAAAAAAAACCTGAGATGGGATTTTTTTTCTTGAAAATAAAAAAGTAATTCTCTCCTCACCATGTAAGGCTCCTCCCATGGTGGGGGAGCATTCAGATGGTTTTACTGTTTCTTACCGCCAGGTTAAGATGACTACATGTCTGCCCATCTAAATTGGGTGGGCGGACATAGAGCCACTCTGAATTAATCACAGTGGAGACAGGTCTCCATCGTGATTAACCCTAAGGTCCACTTGCATGTAAATGAGGTGGGCGAACCACTATATTGGCTGGGAGGAAACTCCATCGCCATTGCGCTAGAGCACTCTCTCTGCCGATATATAAATCAGGCCCTTCGTTCCTTCATTTTAGTGAAATGTAACTGACTGTATGGATGAATTAATGAAATGTAATTTATAAAGCTCAACTGCTACTCATAAGAAGTATCCTAGGGCTAGAAATAGCAAGAGAGTAAGAACGGAATCTAGAAATCCCGAAGCCGGAAGGACTTCAAATGACCTTGATCAGGCTTTCACTGGGCGAAGTAGGGAAATGCAATGGTAAAGAGTTGCTAGGAAGGAAAACGATTTTTTGCCAGATTTGGCTTTCAGTACTTTAGTAACTTGCAGCAGGCTGTGATTTACAGAACGCAGTGCCCTGGCAGGGGAGTATTTTGTCAACCTTTTCTGGATGTACATCCGGCCAATCTGATAAAATGCTCTGTAGGTAATCAAAAGTGTTTTGAACTTAATTCTAGACTTGATTGGCAGCCAATTCAACATGCTGAAGCTGCGTAAGCAGTTCTTGAGAGGCTCCCAGGTAGAGGTCATTAACATAGTCTGATCTGGAAGCAATCAAGGCAAGAATAATCCCTTTTCCGGGTGACCAGAAGGAGATGTTTTACAAACTTTTTCAGTTATTTCAGGATTACAAAACAGATGGAAGTTGTGGCATTGACTTGAGGGTTTAAACGATAAAGCCATGTGCAATGACACCCCACGGTTCATGGCGACTGTTGAAGAGGTCGGTTCTTGCCCCATTTTGGCGGACCAGAGTCAAGTGGCATTGACTAGGGAGGGAGTACCAAATACCAACATTTCGGTTGTGTCAGAGTTAAGTTGTAAGCAGCTGTTGTACATACAGTTGGCAACAGTAGTAAGATGGCCCTGAAAATTGATCAGCCACAGAGTCGGCAACATACGTTGTGTGTCTGCATAAGATAAGGACCTCATTTATGAGGTTACAGCTGCACTTTTGCACCGCAGAACATCAATTTTTTGACTTTCCGGTGGCTGAATGTGTCGAAGCATATTTACAAGGCCACGTAAAGCCAGATTGAGAGTGATGATGAGTATGGCTCTGCTGAACATGATTAGTTAATTGGCAATTCACCAAGGATTCCAAAATGTGCACTAAGATCAGGAGTATGGATATTGGTCTTTAATGAAATTAAATGAAATGAGGGTTTTTATAGAGCGCGTGTATGCTGTGGCGTCTTAGCGCTTAACTATCAAAAATACAGAGTAAGGAGAAATGCAGCTCGTTATGTACAGCTAAAACAGCCAGGTTTTGAGATCCCTCCTAAACTGAAGTAGATTATTTTGGGTTCTAAGATGCAGGGGCATAGAGTTCCATAGCTTCGGTGCTAAAAATCGGAAGCTTTTACCGCCCCACTTCAGCGTCTTTATCCTTGGAACTATAAGTAAGGATGCTGAGGCGGAGCGGAGAACTCTCTGTGGAGCGTAACGCTAAACATATTGTCTGATCTGTCCTGGTCCTTTTTCGTGCAATGCCTTATGTAAGATACACAAGGACTTAAATTGGATCCTAGCTAAGATAGGGAGTCAGTGCAGCTGTTCTTGAATTGTATGACTAATGGAGCTGAATTTGGGTAGATTCAGTAGTAGTTGTGCAGCTGCATTCTGTAGAGTCTGCAGTTTGTGTCACACTTCTTTTGGCTCCAAGGTAGAGTGAGTTACAGTAATCGATTTTCGACAAAATCAGAGCTGTGACTACCCTTTTCCTGAGGGGCATAGGGATGAAAGGTAGGATTTTCCTAAGAATTTTCAGGGTATAGAAACAGGAAGAGGTAATGCTGTTGACCTGGTCTAATAGGGAAAGATGATCGTCAATTAGGACTCCAAGGTTTTTTACCTTTTTTACGGGTTGAGGGCAAGATCCCGCTGTATCAGGCCACCAGCGGAGTTCCAAAGTGAAGAGTCCCTGCCAAACGTTACTACCTCCACCTTCCCGGTGTTCAACTTTAGGCAATTGCTTTGCATCCAATTGATAATATGGCTCATGCATGAGTTAAAACATGCTGCCACGTCCTCTGATATAGCAGTCAGTGAGACGACAATTTGTGTGTCGTCAGCGTAGCATATGGCTGTAAAGCCAAAGGAGCGAACAAGCTTGCCAGTGGGGCTACATATATGTTAAACAGGGTGGGCGAGAGTGCCGAGCCCTGAGAAACCCCACATGGTATAAAAAAGAAGGGAGATTTGTGCTCATCTAACGTCACTGTTTGTTATCTATCGGCTAGGTAGGATTGAAGAATGTATGCGACCATATCTGTGATACCTATTTCTGCCAGCCGCTGAAGAAGTATATGGTGATCAACCGTGTCAAACGCGGCGGATAAATCAAGCAATACTAATATTGCCTTCCCGCCCTGATCTAGTTGTGCACGTAAGCTTTCAGTGGTTGCAATCAATGCAGACTCGGTGCTATGTCGTGGCCTCAAGCTTTGCTGTGCTTGGTCTAGTATATCGTTTGACTCTATAAAAGTTAGCAGTTCTTCATTTACTGCTCTTTCCAGAACTTTAGAAGGGAATTGTACAGAAGTAATAGGCCGATAGTTTTTCACTTCCGAAGGGTCCAAAGTCGGCTTTTTCAGAATAGGTTTTATAATAGAGTTCTTCCAATACCTCGGGAAATGTCCTTCATCTAGAATGTTATTCAGAAGGGTGTCAGGACCTTGGCAATGGCTTCTGGGGCCATATGAAAGACCATGGCTGGGCAAGGGTCCAAAGGGGAACCTGAATGAGTTGTCAAGATGAGTTTTTCAACTTTTTCCTGTGTGAGATGTGTAAACTTTTTTAGGAACACTTGTGTGTTTGATGCGTCCAGCTTGCATTCGACTAATCTAGTCTCATTTACGTCAGAAGAAAACTCATTGTATACTTTTACTACTATATCGTGGGAAAAATTGGCAAGTTTGTTGCAAAACTGAATTGTTAATTTAAAATATTTAGTATTGGCAAGCTTAGATAGTTTAGAGACTGTCTTAAAGAATTCTCGAGAGGTATTTTTGGAAGCCATGATTTTCTCAGTGAAATGGGTAAATTTTGCCTCGTTTATAGCTTCCTTGTATTTAGCTAAGGCATTTCCATAATGCTTTTTATCATATTCTGATTATTCCTTTCTCCAGAGCCTTTCTTTGGCCTTTTAACTTGGTGTGTACCATGGGGCCGAGGACAGTTTATTTTTGGCTCTTATACTAGTTTCAGGAGCTAGGCTTGCCATGGCCTGTTCCAACCAGCGATTGAGATGTATCGCAGCTAGGTCAGGATCGGAGTCCAAAATATTGTTCTGCAATTGCAGCGTGTTCTGGAGATCAAGAGGGTTTATTTGTGTCCAAGAACGTGACGTCTTTGGTATGTTTGTGCCAAAACTTCTATTTAAGGGACCGCTGGTATGGACCTTAAAAAAGACCGCACTATGGTCGGTCCAAGTTAAGGATAGTGTCTTAGTAAAGTGTGTCTGTGGGTGATTTCTAAAAAGGCCATCCAGGGTGTGTTTACCTGTATGTGTCGGCTCGGTTACTATTTGTTTTAGACCTAGGCTAAGGAATCGGTTAGCTCAGAGTGAGTGGATCAGGGTTAGTTTTTTTAAAAGGGGCATTATGAGTGCCTTTTTCCAAATAGCAGGCACTTCATGCCGTTCCACAGAGAGATTAAAGAGAGTGTTAATCTAGGGGTTAATTGCAGTATCTGCCTTGGATAATATGAAAGAGGGCACGGATCACGAGGGGAACCAGACCTCACTTTGTGAATGATAAATCCTGATTCTGCTAACAAAACGTCTTTAAAATACTCAAGGGGTGGGCATTCATTGTCTTGCAAGGAGTGGGAAAGAGGCTGCAGCGATGGAGGAACAGCAGCCTGTTTGAAGTTCTCCCACATTTTTTCCACTTCAGTCTGGGAAAATAAAGGTAAGTTGTCTACAAGCAGCTGGGAGGTTGGGATGGTCTGTGTTCATGCCTCAGGCTTTATCAATTTTAAATACTGCTCAGAGGGTATTTTCAGACGCGTCTATTTGTTTTGCAAAGTAGGCTATTTTGGCTTTCTTGATATCTTTTCTGAACAGCTGAAAGGCAAGACAGTAATGTAATGTAATGTAATGATGTCTTGTAAAGCGCATGAATCACCCCACATGGGGTATCTCCGCGCTGTAGACCGCTGGGGAACCCGTCCTGGCTTTCCCTGTGAGATGGTCCCTACTGGGTATCTCCAAGGTGAAACCAGGCATCCCCGGCGTATGTGGGGGGCCGTTGTGGAGATGAGGCAAGCTAATGCCCAGAGTTGCCGAGTGTGATTCCTGGTTAGAGTAGGCACGAGGCGAGAATTATAGAGTCCGCTGACACTGGTCCACGACCCTGCCGCATTGGGAAGTGAACCCTGGTCCCGGGCCGTCCTCTGCTTCCGGGTCTGCCGCCTCTAACCAGTGAGCCACACCACTCCACCACTCCAGTACGCCAACTTTTTCTCAGTATCACAACTTGGCCTCCATTTCCTATCCAACTGTTTACATTTACGTTTTTCACTCTGAAGGCTAGGTGAAAACCAACCCACCGAAGGTGCAGATCTCTTACTAATACAGATTATGTGGGGCACCACGGTGTGGAAGCCAAATAATAAGGCGTCTTTAAGGGATCTGACTGCAATGTCAGTTACCATAGATGTGTTAATCTGTATTTGAGATATAACTTGGCTAAACTCGATTCAGAGATAGCATGCCAAGGTCTGTAGGGCCTTTTGTCCTAACCACTAGCAGTCAGGACTGTAACATAATAGACAGGGAAAGGCACTAATAAGTGATCGGTCCAGGTGAGTTGGAGAGGTGTGTCCGTCACAACCAACGAGTGGCTAGAAAAAATCAGGTCGAGGGTTTGGCCCTTAATATGAGAAGCATCCTTGACAACCTATTGCCAATAGACTCCTTGAGTTGCTCTCCTAATCTTTTGTTGGGATCATCTGTATGTACACTGAAGTCCCCCAGTACCACAAAATGTGCGCATTGTAAGTAAAAAGGAGTGATTGGATTGATAAGTGCATTCACAGACCAGGAGGAGGCTTTAGGAGGACAATAAATTTTGGCACCTGATAGGGAAAAGTTTTCCAAAATCTTTAAAGAAAAAAATCATCCCCTCAGTTAATCCCAGACCCTCCATTTTAGTAGAGGTACTTGAATATAATGAGCGATAGATAACAGCAATCCCACCACTAGGACCTACCGTTCGCTCAACATGATATATGGAAAGCGTGTTTCTATGACTGGATGATATTAGCACCAGAATTAGCAGTGAGACAAATTTTGGTTAGAAACATAATATCTCACAGATTATCATCAAGTAGGTCCCAAATTTGGGTTTTATGTTTAGACAGGGATCTAATGTCGATTAAACAAGCTTTTAGTTCCTTATGGCCAGGTGGTTGAGTACCTTTGAATAACCTAGAGAGAGGTGGTTCGTATTTACAAGAACTGAACCAGGGGAGTCAGACATGGTAAACTACTTGAAGTTGCATTTAGAGCAGGGCGAGCCATGGCTATCTGTACTAAAACCAGACAGTATTTCGCCTCTTAGCGGCATACTAAGAGAAAATAGTGAGGAACTTATTTACGCTTTTTGTGATGCACCGGCGGCACATTTTACTGCCCCATATTCACAAGGACAAACTGCGTGGCTTTTTCTGTCCTTGTAAATCTGGCCCCTTTACACGTAGCACTTTGTGTGAAAGGGGCGTTCCATGGGTGTTGCTGTGGGTGTTCCCACGCAACACCCATGGAACGAGACACATTTCCAGATTTACGAGAAATCGTAAACCGTTAAATGCGTCTGAATGCTCCTCCTCCCCAGGGGGGTGTAGAGAGGCGCAACAAGGAGAAATTTATTAATTTCTCCTCGTTTTTTCCTCATTATATGCGTGCTGCATTCTGCGGCACACATAGAAGGAGGAAATCACCTCTGGTTATTGTTTATGTACAGGAAGTTCTCCCTTACTGAACATACACAATAATAAAAAAAATGACGTTTTGCAATTTCTATGTGTGCTAATGCACGGAAGTTGAAAAACGCCATTTCAGATTGTTTATGTGCAGGAATGGAACCCTTCTTACACATAAACAATCATCCCAGTGACGCAGACGTCCTTGCACCCTGGTGCAAGTGTGCCTGCATCAGCGCATGGCTGCCCATTGTGCACCAGCGCAGGGTAGAGCAAAGGAATGCGACATATTATTGTAAATATGTTGCATCCCTGTGCTTTGAGAGTGCCGCTGCATGATGCAGCCAAAGGGCTTGCGGTGCCATGCTGCAGCACTTTGTTGTAAATGAGGCCCTGAGTCTTTACCATAAGGCAATCTATGATACAGAGCTGGAGCAAAAAGAGCAGTGTGGCTGGCACTGGTCGCGTTCTGGGTACAGACGGGTGCAGACAGGTTTGCCTTTGGCACACCAGTGGTAGGCCCACTGTGGGTCCCTGCCCTGTGTGCACGTCCACTGTGTGCCTGCGCAGCTGCCTGCATTTGAAGGACTGTAGGAGCAACTGTGTCTACATGTTTATCTTCAGTGAACTTTATGTTGTCCTCGTCTGTCTTAACATCGAGATTGAATGTCACACTGATAAAAAAAACAATTGAAAAAATCATTGATGACTAATATTGTTAAATGCCAATTTGGTGTTGCCCTTAGGCTTATTTACGCAACAGCCATCCTGTGTGGAAGCTTAGTGGTAGGTAAATGTGATTTAACTTAACATAAAATTTGCTTATGCCATTGCAGAGGAAAGTCACTCAAATTCCAATTAAAAAAAAGCATTGGCTAAGCCAGTATGTCTCACCAGTGAAATCTATTGGCTTTTTCAATGTTTTTTTGGGTTAAATAGCCACATTAGCGGTGGCCATGTTGGAATGGGATTTATTAAAATATTGCACATTTATTCAAAGATGGCTGCTGTGAAAGAGCATACATCAATGGCTGCCATCTTTGTATGCATTTGCAATCTTTTAATAAATCCAGTTCAATATCAGTATGCGCATATCCGCAGCAGTAGTGTTTGAATAGGTTTGTTCAGTGCTGAAAATGGAGAAGATACTCTCAGATCCCATAAATCAGTGGCCAAGAGGTGGGAGCAGAAAGGGGATGGAGTGACAAGAGGCAGAGTCAGAGGAGCAAGACCCTGACCTCTGGTCTGAGACCTGCTCTCGCCCCAGAAGCTCCGCTGTCTGTGCACTGCCGCTGACCTCCAGAACCTCAAGGACGAGGTGTTCGAGGCTGCCCAGGCCCGGCATTGTGCCCGCTCTCCTGCTGTTTTCTGTCCTATTTTTTTCTGTCATTTTCTGTTATTGTACCTGCCTCTGTTTTCGTTTATTGTTATTGTCATTGTGCCTGCTTCTGTTGTTCGTTATTGTTACTATTATTGTGCCTGCCAGTTAATTTTGCCTGACTAGTTTGTTGATTCGTGCCCGTTCTCCTCCCCACCGATGTGGCCCCTGCGGCCCCACCCTCCTGCCGGTTTCCCGCTCCCACCTCCCTGCTGCACATCCCTCCCCTATTTAATGGCATCCGCTGCACAGTCACGATGTGGGCGCGCTGGTGCGCCAAATGCAAGCCCATCTGTGTCCGTCGCGACGCTACCGCGACCAGCGCCAGGGACCCTGGCCCACCCATCATTATGACTTAGCTGCCCTCCTCGCAATCAACCCCGGTAGGAGCAACAACTGCCAGCGGACCATGCTGAGCACCAGTCACGGCTAGTGTTCCTGATGCAACTGCCGCCAGACCTTCTCCTCCGACCCTGCCCCTGCGACACCTCCCCCTCGAATGACACCAACACCTCCGGAGACCTAAACTGCATCCTCCTCAACGTGTGCTCCTTGCACAGACATGCCGTAGAGATCTGGGACCTCCTCAACACCCTCTCACCAGACGTCACCTTCTTTACAGAAACCTGGACCAACACCTCATCTGCCCCCGACACCGCCACCATCATCACAGACGGATACAAGATCCAGATGAAGGACTGCCCTAATCACCCAGGAGGAAGACTTACCATTGCACACAAGAACTCCCACCAACCCTCCACCCCCACCACGAGCACCTCCTTCTCCACCACCAAACACCTTCACTTCCAGGCCCAGACATGCCCTAGAACCACACTTTGGGGCATCCTCATCTACAGACCGCCCCGGACCCCGCACCTCATTCGCCACCGCTATCGCCGACCTCATTGCACCCCACGCCATCACCTCCATGGACTGCATACTCGTTGGCGACCTGAACTTCTACCTCGACAACCCCAATGGCCCCAACTCCACCACCCTCCTGGATAACCTTGCCAACATTGGACTGAAACAGCTCGTCACCATGCCTACCCACACAGCAGGACACACCCTCGACCCCATCTTCGCAGGAAGTAACAACATCCATTTCAGCCACACTACGCATCCCCCATGGATGGACCACCACTGCGTACACTTCCACATCGACAAACCCATGCTGTCCAAACCTGCACCAAGCCCCCCCATGAAGGAACTGGAGCAAAGTCACTGAGGAGCAGCTAAACTCCGTCCTCAAACACGACACCCCCAACCCCTCGACCGACGCCAACCTCACAGCCAAAGAACTCCACAGATGGATCTCCAACTGTGCGGACAAGTTTGCACCCCTACTTAGCCCTGACAGACAGTGTCCTAGGAAGACCCCTGGTTCACCCCGACCTCCAAGAATCTGGACACACCTGCTGATGCCTCGAGAAGAACTGGAGGGAGAGCAAAGCATCAGAAGACCGCGTCACCTACAAGAACGCCATGACAGAATACCACCAATGCTTCAGATCCACCAATAGGGGCTTCATTCAAAACAAGATCCTCGCCAACTCCAGCAACTCCAAGGAACTCTTCAGCATCATCCAGGAATTCGCCAAGCCCTCCAGCAACACCAAGGACATCGCCCCCTCCCAGGACCTCTGCAACAAGCTCAGATCCTACTTTTTTTTTTTTTTTAAGTTTCAAAAACCTTTATTGGTAGTTGGACCTATACACAGCCATTTGCTTACAACCAAATCTGTGGCCAGCGGCTTCAATAAGTAGACGTTTCATATGGCAGCAGTGATGAACTCAGTTACATGATAACACAGCAAGTCGCCTACAACCACTTCGGGCCGGCCGCATTATTTCACATTTCAGTACATTTTTATACAGGGAATATGATGTAAGGAGGGGAGTGCTGCATATCAAGGTATCTCCGTTGTATCATAGCAGGCAGTTGCAGATACGTCCCAGGATTCTACGCAGACATTCTCATTCGTGCAAACCAGTCTTACCTACGCAGAAGACCGGTCTTATCTAGGGATCATACAGCTGTGCGCTCACATGTATCACTCGCCCGTCTCCTGAGCTATTGACTGTAAATAAATGACTAGTGGCGCCCAAATGTCCCGTGGTCTGGAGGAGACAGGCAACAGCTCAGCATGCAGTGCAGATTGGTCTTGGCAGTATGTTAGGTCATCAAGCCATTCCTTGAACTTCGGCGCCCTTCCCCTACCCCACCTACAAGCCACACGTCTTTTTGCGATCAGCAAGGCTATAGCAGTCTATTTTCTACTGGCAATCGGTATATGTGCAACACTACTCAGCAAAGCGACCAATGGCGAGGACTCTATATGTACACCAGTCATTCGTCGCAAGGCCACAAAAACTTGGTCCCAGTAATCCTGTATGGCTGGGCAAGTCCAGGACAAATGCAAAGAATCAGCCTGTGAGGTGCGACAACGATCGCACCTGTCATTGTCCCGGAGATAAAATCTATGCATACTGACCGGGGTGTGGTACAGCCTATGGAGGTATTTGAAATGTATGTTCCTCAATCTGCTGCTGGCCGAGATCCTCTCGGTCTGCAAGCAGCAATATTCCCACTGCTCGTCTGTCATAGGAGCGCCTAGTTCAGTTTCCCACTTGGAGCGGGATGGTGCGTCATCTAAAGGACTCTGGTTGCGCACTGTGCGATAGAGTAGAGCTACTAATCGTCTCGACGATGGCTGTTGCAGTAGTATCTGCAGGGGGGTAAGATGCGGAGGTTCAGCTGGGAAGTCTGGGTGTAGAGAGCGCATTCCCTGCTTAAAACTGATGTATAAAAAAACATCCATTGGTGTGCTCTGAGTTCCCTGGAACATGCTATCAGAAGTACGGAACACCCCATCTTCATACAAGTCTGCCCAAGTCCTAACGGACGTGCGTTGCAGTAGTTTATGAAAGATAGTTTCTTGTAAGAGCGACATCGCAGGATGGTACACCAGAGGCAAACGGGGAGCATATAACACCGGAATGTCCAAGTGGTCCGCAATGCTCCGCCATGCCGTGGCCGTGGCATTTACCGTTGTTTGAGTTTGTTCCCGAGCATTTATGTCCATATATACAGCACCCTCAATAGGTATGGGGTGGGCCAGCCAATGTTCCGCCGCCAATTGCGGCATATAGCTCGGATCCTACTTCCATCTGAAAATCAAGAGCCTCTATGACAACACCAACGACCAGATACCCGACTCCGAAACCACTTCCCTCTCCAACAACTCCAACCAGCCCACCATCTCTGCGTGGACCCCAATCAACACCAAAGACACTACTTCGACCATGAAAGGCATCCACTCAGGAGCCCCCACGGACCCCTGCCCTCGCGCACATCTTCCACAGAGACTCCCCCGCCATCGCTCCAGAACTACAATGCACCATCAACACCACCTTCAAGACCGGACTGAAAACACGCAGAAGTCAGACTCAAGCTAAAGAAGCACTCCGCAGAGCCCACAGACCTCAAGAACTACCGTCCAATCTCCCTCCTCCCCATCACAGTCAAAGTCACGAGAAGACAGTCAATGCACAACTAACAAAATGAATCGAACAAAACTCCATCCTCTACCCTTCCCAATCTGGATTCCGCAGCAACCACAGCCCCGAGACTGCTCTACTCACCGCCACAGATAACACCCGCACCCTCCTTGACCAAGGACACACCACTGCACTGATCCTACTCGACATCTCTGCAGCATTCAAGACTGTCTCTCACCGCCAGACTCCATGACACGGGCTTACAAGGAACTGTCCTCGACTGGATCCGCTTGTTTCTCACCAGCAGAACCCAAAGAATCAGACTACCACCCTTCCTCTCCGAACCTACAGAAACCAACTGCGGAGTACCCCAAGGATAGTCGCTTAGCCCCGCGCTCTTCAACATATACATGGCCCCACTCGCCACCATCGTCAGACAGCACGGACTCAACATAGTTTCTTACCCCAACGACACCAAGCTCATACTCTACCTTACCAAGGACCCCACCACTAACAGACTCCATTTTCAGGAAGGAATGCAGGATGTTGCATCCTGGATTAACAGCAGCTGCCTGAAGCTCAACTTGGAGAAGACAGAGGTCCTCATCCTCGGACACTCCCCCTCTGCATGGGACAACACCTGGTGGTACACCGCCCTCGGCAGCCCTCCCACCCCCACTGAGTATGTCTGGATCCTCGGCATCGTACTCGACTTCTTCCTCTCCATGACCCGACAGGTCAATGCCATCACCTCCAGCTGCTTCAACACCCTCCACATCCTCGGAAAGACCTTCTGGATCCCCCCAAGCATGATAGACTGTCACCCACGCACTCATAACCAGCAGACTCGACTATGGAAACGCCCTTTAAGCCGGGATCAACAAATCTCTACTCCGCAAGCTCCAGACCATACAAAACACTAGAGCTAGACTCGTACTCAGCATCTCCGACACGAACACATCACCCAACATCTGTGGACAATCCACTGGCTGCCTGTCAAGAAGAGAGTTACTTTCAAGATACTCACCCACACCTACAAATGCCTCCACAACACCAGACCCCGATACCTCATTGAAAGAATCTCCTTCCACCAACCCAAGAGGATCCTCCAATCTGCCGACCTCGCCCTCGCAGAAATCCCACGCATCTGCAGAACCAGAGCAAGGTGGAAGAGCCTGTTCGACTCAACTTAATGTGCTAAAAGCTAATTAAATAAAGGATGATTTGAAGAAACAATCTTGGACACAGATCTCACAAATCTTGTGTTATTGTTCATAAAGTGGTGCACTATCCGTTCTTGTGTTGTTAGACATTGTTAAGTCCAGTGGTGGACCGCACCATGACAGTGGGTGCATTATCTGTGTGTACACACCATTTGGATATTTTCCATTTTTACAGCAAATAGGGGATAGCAGGTTAGGTGCTAGTTCTTTGAAGGGTTCCACTGTCAACGTTTTTGTCCAGGTGGAAGAGCCTTCTCCTACATCACAGCCAAGACCTGGAACAAGCTCCCGATCGACATCAGACACGCCCCCTCCCTGAACAGTTTCAAGAAGGCACTGAAGACCTGGCTCTTCGACTGAGCTGAGTTGCTTACTTCCCTCCCCCAGCGCCTTAAGACCCTCCCAGGTGAGTAGTGCGCTTACAATTCCCCTGATTGATTGATTGATTGATGAACAAATTCTTTTTCAACTCTTCCCCAAATAACTTATTAACATGGACAAAAGTACTAGTAAATCTGTTCTGGCTAACTTATTTGATAAGACTGCATTTTAAAATATCATATGGGGTAAGGCAAATACTGCAAAGATCTTCGTGCACCCAGCAATTTCCATTCTATAAAAACAGCAAGATTTCCCTGGTGGCTGCTGCACTTGCTGAAGAAATCTGTGTACAGTCTCGACAAAGGTTTGACTCATTTTGAAATACAATAGAGATTTAATGTGCTTGCTGCTGAGCACAATAGCTATCATGAAGGTCACAGAATAATATTTTATGGAGGATCACAGTGGATTTCTGCTTTTGCTACAGAGATTCTTGTGTTACCTGCATATTATACATATATAGATCATAATTCTTTTAATAGAGCTCATTTATGAGTTATGAACTGTTATTAAGGAGCTGAATGCAAAATGCAAGACATAAGTGTAGAACCTCACTATGTTTTCTCAATTTTACTTTAATCTAAGGTTGCTAAAACGGTTCTTTTGAGGAGTAATAAAGACGTATAAGAAAATGCTGTAAAAAAGGTTTAGTAATGTAATTACTCATATCTGACCTTCTTACGGTGCCTGCATATCTACATACAGACATACCTTGCAAAACTAAAAACCCTGCCTCAAAATCATATTTTAGTACAAGTACTTTTGAAGTGACAAGCTAAATGTCTTTGTTTCCTCAGAGAACCAAGGTGTTAAGCTATTGCTAGCCCCAGCAAGGATCAGATTCGAGCAAAAGGAGTGCTGAAGGCCCTTAAATTGTGGCATTTGTATTGGGTTCAGCTGAAATTGAAAGTAGATCAACTCCCTAATCTACTGCAGGTGCTCCTGTGAACACAAAGCAGGCAAGTGGAGGGGTGCTGCTGAATGTGCCCTGGTGATGGCAAACTACACCAGGACAAAGCACATTTCACTGAGGCAAGCCCGGATGCCAGATCTGGTTGAATACTTGCATCCAGATTTGGGATACCCATGAATGACCCTTGTTTCCATTGCTGCGTTTGTTAACACTCATTGAGTATCTACGCAAGAACTGAGCAACGTGGCTGAAAGTAAAGAAACATAATTGCTTTGCCAATGCTTGTTTTCTTAAAGTAATTTCCAACTGGTTTCCTGAATGCATCTCAGGGTGAGATGACCCATCAGCGATGAAAGGGAATCTCTGCTTTACATGGAAGAGTCAAGAGCTTGCACGCTCAGAATATAAATAACATAACTAGGTATATGATATTAATACAAATACTGTAAGTACTATGGAAACCATACGTATTGTAATAAAGCGCTATATGATGTATGCAATGCTGCAAATACATAAAATAGTTGTAATTGTGTGTATGTATAAAAACATTGCATTCATACAATATTATATGTAAACACATAAAAATATTATAAATATTGCTCATAAAATAGTACACATTCAATATTAAATGTCCAACACAAACAAAAATAATATAAACACACATCAAATTAATGATTCAACTCACTGTTGTTATCGAACAAGCACTACAATTATTCGGACCAAAGAAAAAGCAGTATATAACGCAAAAACAGAATCTAAAACTCTGCAAATGGGATACATTACATGCAAATACCAGTGGCTGTTTCTCTATGAGGGTGGGAGAGCGTCGCCCTCCCTGTCGGCTGCGAGCCACGCGGTGTTAAAAATAAAATGGCAATGAAATGATTTAATTGCCATTTTATTTTTAACCAAGGCACGCTGCCAGCCTGCCTCTGAGCTACTAGGGTGTGTCCTGATTGTCCTCTGCTGCCGACAGGCACCAGAAGGACTGGAGTAGTGGTGGCCTCGCAGTTCAAAGTGCACGTCACTTGAGCCGGCGGTCTTGTGCCGGCCAAAGTGACATGCGCACTTTGAAGCTCTCCAACCAGCATTCTTAGACAGCTGGGTGGAGACCAAGCACAGACCTCTCGGGCCTGAAGAAGCGTTAGGCCAACCCTCTCCATCCAATCCTGGTGCTGCTCTCATGCAGCGTCTAAATTGGTTAGGGGGTTCTTCATTCCACAGGCTGCGTAAGGACAGCGAAGAGGACGCAGAGCCTGTGGTGAGTACAATATATATTATATTTAATTAATATAATAATTAAAGCTTTACTGTTTATTTTATTTTGAATGGAGGGGTTGTTTTAGGTCTCGCCTCTCAATGCGCATGCACATTGAGCGGAGCGAGACTATAGGGCTTAAACAGACTTTACCTAGACTGGCGATTTGATGCTGTGCCCGTGCGCTTTTAGGTCAATGCGCAAGCGCATTGACCTAAAATGCGCGTGCACAGCATCAAATCTGTTCCCCAGCAGCTCTTCCCGCTCCGCCCCACAAGCTTCCCCCAGCGTGCGCTCTGCCTCAGCCGCACTCCTCCCACACCTTTGAAGTGAAGCTTAGCTTCACTTCAAAGGCCCCTGCTGCTTCACACTATTCACGGCCGCCAGGCCGTGTCTCTCCCTCATCGCCGCTCTCCCCGCTCCGCCCCCTGCTGCGACCGTGTCGCATTTCTCCTCCCCCCTCCCCACAGCAATGCCCTCCGTCTTGTTTACTTGTTGAAAGCGACCCGTTATTCTTTTGGGCAGGTGATTGTTTGCGGGCCACTGGTTGATGTTTCACACTAAGCCTTCTTTGAATGTCACATTATAAATTTCCCATTGCACCTGGAGCGTGCATAGTTTATTCAGTGGGGACCTTTAGTGCAGAGTGCAAGTCGGTACACGAGGAGCCTCGTTAACATTCTGGCTGCTCCTCCCCTAATTATTTACGGCCGGCCGGCCGGCCGTGCTTTCACTTTCACGGACGGCAGGCCGTGTCTCGTTTTATTTTTTACTTGTTGAAAGCGACCCGTTATTCTTTTGGGCAGGTGATTGTTTGCGGGCCACTTGTTGATGTTTCAGACTAAGCCTTCTTTGAATGTCACATTATAAATTTCCCATTGCACCTGGAGCGTGCACAGTTTCTTCAGTGGGGACCTTTAGTGCAGAGTGCAAGTCAGTACACGAGGAGCCTCGTTAACATTCTCGAGCACCATCAATTTCAGTACACAACTCATAAGCTGAAGATCCACGCCAAACAAAAACTCTTTCATTGCAGCGTGATTGATCTAACTCTAAATCTCTTGAAAAATATATGTAGAGTCATCTACATCCATTAGGGGCTGCCAGCGGGCGGAGCAAACTGCTGCGATGTCAGGCGATGTGCTTGCGACTCCTGACTCAGAATGACATTTGTCAGGAGATCATCAGTATGCATGCTAACTTATTTTTCATGAATAGAATCTGTTATGTATGATAGCTTTGAACTCGGTGCGCAGTAGCTGTGCCAGCAGGAGTCTGGCATTGCTGTGTTGGGGACTTGCATCACACACTTACTTGTGAGCATTGCCGTACTGCTGTGGTAAGAGTTGTAACCTTTGGCACGGTGCACAGTTTAAATGTTGCTGCCAGCGAGCAGAGGGCCTGCTGTAGTCATCCTCTGCATTTATGATTTCCTTTGTCACTATTAGAGCTGGAGCTTGGGGCGGCCTTAACTTGGCGTGTCCCCCAACCTGGCTCTGAAGCAGTGTCCCTGCGGTTAGCGATGGAGGTATGTGCCATGAGTCATGCCAGAGCACACTGCAGGCTCACTGAACCCCCAACTATACTTCAAAATAACAGGTTTAATTAACCACGGGACTTTGGTGGAGGAATTTCAAAAAGAAGTTGCGGCACTCAAGCTTGTTTAATGTAGGTGTTTATAACAAGTATGTAAAAGGCCCTTTCATCTCTTTCTATGTTTATTAGATAAATGAGGCAAAATAAACATTTGCTCTCGCACCGGGTAAGTGTTGTGTAAAAACCCGCCTAAAATGGAGCGCCGCATTCCGATGCTCTATCTCTGTTTGCAATCTACCCAGCAAAGCCGCGAGCAAAGTTTACCTATTGTGTTTCAGCGGGGAAAAAAGGTGGTAAAACGTAGGCGTTGACTTATTTGCATCTTTATAGAGGGGTTGTAGTAGAACTGTGCCAAGATTTTGACAATCTTCTGCTGCTCAGCCATTCAGTAAATATTGCAGCTCCCGTTTGATTTGCGACGTTTAACTAACTGGTAAGTCACTGGTAATAATTTTGAAGGGCAACATATGAGTTGGGATGGATTCTTACTTGCCAAAAAAACGCTGATAAGTTGCGCAGCTTATTAGTGTTGGAGGGGGCTAATCAAGTTGGGTGAAAAATGTCCATTCTAAGTGTTGGAAGGGTGACAGCCACTTTGTCAGGTCCATAGTGGAACTTTACTTTGTGAGTTACCATTATCCGCATAGAAAACACCCTCAACCTTTACACTGAGATGTTTTGTTCTCTGATCGGTATTTTCAGTAGCTTGTGTGATTTTTGAATGTGACTATGCTCTAGCATGCAATTTTAATATGAGATGATAGCAGGTGCTCACACACCCTCACCCTCACCCACCCTCACCCTCACCCACCCTCACACCCTCACCCTCACACCCTAGCGCTCACACCCCCTCACCCACCCTCACCCTCACACCCCCTCACCCTCACTCCTCCTCACCCTCACTCCTCCTCACCCTCACACCCCCTCACCCACCCCCTCACACCCCCTCACCCTCACCCCCACCCCCCTCACCCTCACACAACATCACATCCCCTCACCCTCACACACCCTCACACCCTCACCCTCACACCCTAACCCTCACACCCCCTCACCCTCACCCACCCTCACACCCTCACCCTCACACCCCCTCACCCTCACTCCTCATCACCCTCACACCCCCTCACACACCCACTCACACCCCCTCACCCTCACCCTCACCCTCACACAACACATACCTCTCACCTCTCACCCTCACGCCCCCTCACCCTCACACCCTTCACCCTCACACCCCTCACCCTCACACCACTCAGTGCTACAACACATATTGTGTTACAATAGGTGTCACATTTGCGAAAGATAAAACCATTGGCATTGTAAATAACAAAGCTATTAATTTCGCTATTTTCAAAACAAGCACATAAATAAAAAATGTGTCCTTTACAATACCAATAGCTCAAACTTTCCTAATGTGAGACCTATTGCATTGCTCTGCTTCTCTCCCCTGCTGCACTCTACTGCTCTCTAGAGATGTGGCCAAACAACCAGAGCTGCCATCTAAGTCACGTAAATACAAAACATGTTGCATTCCAAATGCTATAGGTGTCACATTCGCGAAAGTTATAACTATTGGCATTGTAAATGACAAAGCTATCAATTTAGCTATTTTAAAAACCAACAAATAAATAAAATATTTGTCATTTACAAGACCAATAGCTCCAACTTTTCTAATGCGAGACCTATTGCATTTCCAATGCTTGTTTAGATGGGCTTTTGATTGAGTTTTTTTTTTTACCATGGACTTTTGTAGGGAGGGAAATTGTGTTTTATTTTTAGAGGGGGTGGGGTACTTCGCTCAGCCCAACTCTTAGAAATTTCACCGGCCACTCTTGGCATATACACCTATATATCGTAACCATTTCAATAACATAAACTGTGACTTACGACTTAAATATATGCATTTTCATTTCAGGTACGTCACAGAGTAGAACTCACGCTCAAGGGCTTACTTAAATGGTAAAAAGAAAAATAAATAAACCCAATCGAATCGTACATTTTTAAATTTGCATATGCAATTACCATTTGAGAGAAAATGTTGATATGCTTCCTTACGGCACTAAAAATAACTTTGGAGGAAAGGTTGTTAGCAGCTCTGCTCTGAGAGAAGTCGTGGCTGATCCTCTCAGCGACTCTGCACTGCCTAAGCATTAGGAATGGCACAGACCTTTTCAGTTCTGAGCTCCCGCCAAACTCCAGGAGAGAAAAGATAAAGAGGACAGGGATTCAGAAGCGTAGTACAAGCAGTTGCAAGTACATCCATTTGCTGGTTTGTAAACAGCCATGTATTTGCTTTCTGAGAGTTGTAGTGAGAGAAAAAACAAGCATTTGCAATGCAATTGGTCTTGCCTTTGGGACCTTATATGTATAGCTATGCAGCACATTAGCCTGGGTGCTGAAACATCGACTGTTCTTTAACATGGAGGGAAAGTAAGCACCAAACTGCATGACACGCCAGGCATGGGAACACATGGAGAGAAATATTGCCTTTCAGTGGGAAAATGGTCTAGTCCAAAGCTCTGTTTTTAATATAAAATCAGGGCCTTCGGTGGTCATATCACTGAAAATACAAGATTTGAAAAAATATTGTCTACAGGTGCTGGTTGAAGACAATTTCTATGGACTGGAATCTAGAGAATGCTAAAGTGATTCTGGTATTTTACTGACCTCTGCTGGTCGTTTTCTATCATGAAAGTGAAATAGAGGAAGTTGCCCAAAAGAGAAAAAAAAAGCAAGTCTCTCAGCAGAAAGCAATTCTGGTATTTTACTGCTGGTCGTTTTCTATCAAGACAGTTAAATAGAGGCAGTTGAACAGAAAAAAAGTCCCTAAGCGGAAGCAGACAAGTCCTAGGGCGGATCTCCAAATTACACAAAATATATACACATATAAGTATATAATAAGTATATACAAGCGGTCTCAAATGCTCATCCTAAAAATGTGATGCAGTCAGAAAATCCAAATACTGGTGGGCTTATTTACAAGCCCCTTGCACCTCCGGTGCATCACATTTTATGTGATAAAAAGTGACGCACCAAGTAAGCCCAGGGGGCATATTTACATGCCCCTAGCCCCTCCAGAACCTCTTTTATTGACGCTCCGGAGGCTCTGTGTGCTGGCCCATATTTACAAGTCCATGCAAACCCACTTTGTGTTGCTTTACAAGGCCTTGTAAATATGGCCCTCTTTCACGCAGTACTCTCGTCATGGGTGTTGCTGTAGGTGTTCCCATGCAACACCGTTGGCTTTTTGTCACTGACCCAGATTAGCAAGGATTAAAAAATCTGAGGTAGCGACAAAAGGAAACGCCTTTTCTGGGGAGGCGTTAATGTGGCATAAAGAGGACAAATAATTGTATTTCTCCTACTTTATTAACCTTTCTATGTGTGCTGTATTCTGCGGCACAAATAGAAGGAGCAAAACGCCAATAATGTTTGCTTTTGTGCAGGAAGGTGTTCCTTCCTGCACTAACACACTAAACCCTGCAACACAGGCACACTTGAACCAGTGTGCAAGGGGGCCTGCGTTGGCACAAAGCTGCTGTTTGTGTGCTGGTGCTGGGGAGAGCACAGGGGCGGACTGTATTCTGTATTGGAGAAGTGTGGCTCAATGGTTAGAGCGGCAGACCCTGATGCAGAGGTCTGGCCCGGGACCAGGGTTCAATTCCCGCCTCGGCGAGTCTTGGGCTCAATTTCCTCGGACCTGATAATTCTCGCCTCATGCCTATTCTAATCATGGGTCCCACTCTGCAACTCTGGCCAATAGCTTGCTTAATCTCCATAACGGCCCCAACAGCGCCAGGATTCCTGGCTTCACCTTGGGGTGCCCAGGAGTGGACACCTCACAGGGAAAAGCCAGGAAGGGTTCCACAGCGGTATACGTACAAGCGCCTGAGATACCCCTTAGAGGGTCGATTCGGGCACTATACAAATACTACTACATTTACATTTACATACAGCACTTCTCTGCATGACGCAGGTCAGCACAATAAAGTTGCTGGCGGTGCCGCGCTGCGCTATTTCATTGTAAACATGCCCCAGGGTCTTCAGGCATAATGGAGGGGGGCGGAAGGAGTCCTGGGGGTGAGCGAGTGATTGGTAGTTTGTATTATTTTTCCAAACTCTGCCTCAAAGGATACTAACAACAAGTAAAAGGATGAAGAAACGGAGAGGGGGCAAAGGCAATAGGGACTGAGGATGAGAGGGCGGATAGGAAAGAAAACATAAATGGAGGGTGGAAGAGAGGGAGCAAAGAGAAAACAGAACACTGCAGGGAGGGAGGGGGCAAAGGAAATACAGGGGGAGAGTGGAAAGGAAATTGGAAAAGCAAAATGGACTACTTGCAAAATGATGGACTCTTTTGGAGTGCTGACACTAAAAATAAAACAAAGTACCTGTGGAAGCATGCGAGCAGAGGAAGAACTCTAATCATGCAATCAATCAGTACTTGGTTCATGCTCCATCGAAGGGACAAACACATGAAGAAGAAAGTGGAACCGACACATGCTGACAAATGACATGCAAAACAGTTAGAGTGACAATCAAGCTAACCAATGGAAAGTAATGGGTGGGCTCTAAACCCTTGTAACTTTTTTTTGTTAATACAAGATCTCGCAAGTGACAGCGCATGCGTTACTATAGGCAAGACCTAAAAATTAAGTGAGAGAGCTGCAGGGGAAGGGAGAATGAAGTAGGAAGATACAGGAGAGGAACAGAAAAGCGGAGATAACTCATTCATATATTGAAAAATTTGATGAATGGGTAGGGGTATGGTAAGTAATGGATGAGCAGGTGGTGGGAAATGGCAACATGGAAAACAAGGGGGGCTGAGTAAAATGAAGATGGAACCAAGATAAGGGGTAGAGAGAAAGAAAACCGTTGCTCTCCAATTGAGTACTTAAAGTTCAAAAAAGTAGTTATGTGACTAGAAGCAATTGGATGGCTACCAGCCAACCAATCTGAACACTGTAACACCTAAATAGTCCTGGGTGGGGCAAACACATAAATGGGAGGGAAGCCATTGATTGACGAGTAGACAACTAATATAGACACCAAAGCCATCCAATCATCAGCAAGGGGCTGACCCTAAGCCCACTCTCTGTAAACTGGAAAGAATTAGTCAGGCCAACCAACAGCTAAAGTTATCGGTAGTAGAGACCTAATGAAAGGCTGCCAAAATAGACAATAAACTTTATTTGAGCATGGGATGAAAAATACTTCATACATATATTTGATGGCTGTTTCAGTACATTATTTAAAAATCCTCACAGCCATGCTTTGATTGTGGGGAGAGTTTTGAACTACTAAAACTAACTATGGTAGTGTGTACATTTACCTGATTCTTAATCCACTGACCATGCTTCTGTTTACATTGTAAGGACACACAAGGGTCGTCTTGACGCCATCCACTCTTTTCGCTTTCAGCTGATGACTGAGAGATTCATGAAATCCAACAGTGGCAAATTTACTGGCACAATAATCCTGCATAAAGAAACAAAGATTTAGCTGGTGGGCAGAAAGTGTGACTGAGAAAAGAGTCAATGTGGGGTGGCTGCTGTGAAGTCCTGGGCCTTGCCCAATTGTTCAGGAGCTTTGTACCATACAGGGTGTATATCCATCAACTGTGTATTGCATGTTTGCTTGATAAAAGTGGTCTTTTAATTGAAATCAATGATGCCCTTAAACAAAGCTAAGGCAAGTCCCAAAGCATACATCTAGAGCCCAAATGACAATATTTGGGGAATAATGTATTTTTAGGTCTGGCCTACTGGAAGCTTTAGTGTCACAGCAGTTTCATGTTTTCCCAAAAATACATATACATATTCACAGTATACATATATAAAGATATACCTACATGGGCTGTCTGTCAGCCCCTTTCTTCCACTGGTCTCTTGTAATGTCCTTCACATTTTGCTTCCACGCACCACAGCATGGGGCATTGGGTATTGGTAAGCCCACTTCAGCCATTGGTTCTATTCAGCATTTGCTCGTGCATATGTGTATACCTTCCTAAAAAGTAGCCCTTTATATCTTGAAGGCTGATACTGAGCTGATCCCTCCATTCATTTGCCTGCGTTTAATTTTTTAAATATTTATTGTTGTGATGGGTCATTTTTTACTCACAGTTTTTTGCACACATGTGCACACCACCTTTATAAGGCTGCTTTTTACAGTTCTAATGGCTATTGCATATGTTTTTTTTGTTTTTTTGTTTTTTTTCATGATAGCGGAATCAAACTTTAATTGAGAATAGAGACCACGTATTAGACATACGCTCAATCCCCTTGATAGTTTCAAGGAACAGATCTATGTTTCATCGTGTCACAGAGCATCTTTTACAGACATAAAGAACGCCCCCTTTGTTCAAAGTTTGCTTATGCTGGTGACATGGTGCATTAACGTCAGAACAAGAAAGGTTCAGCCAGTTGTGAAACATTTCTGCTTTCTGAACTAACTACGCCCACTTCCTCCCACACGAACAGAGGTTAAAAGTCTTCTAGGGTTGTCAAGGTATATAGAAAGAATTATCATCTTGAAAACATTCGCATATGTTTTTTTTTTAAACAGACTTGAAAAAGCTAGACATACTGGCTTTTTTCAGTGATTATTATTTATTTGGGATGCAGTACAATTACCACAATCACTGATTTGTTTGGTTTCCAGATGCTGTTGAACTACTCAGCCATTACTTGAATCTTCATGTTCATAGTGTGACGCATTTACATAAGTTGTATAAGAGCTTCTTAGTTTTTTACCTCCTCGAAGGTCTGGGGCCAGTGATGCTGTGTTGCAATGGACATACAGATTAATTCCTGTAAGACCCGCGCTTCTATCATGAGTGGGACTTGCTCAGTTATGCCTGTTGGTGTGCCCCTCTGGTAATATTTGCATTATAAGTTGACACCCAAAATGGCCGCCATGTGTTCACATCTGAAGCAACCATTGCCAGTCAGCAATCTTCCAAGCGCAAATGAGGAAATGTATTTATGTTCGTTCTCTTTGCCTAAACTGATCTCATGCTGATACTGGTAAAACACTGTTCACAATGCACTACTGGCCATTGCCTGTTTTGTCTTTAAAGCTAATTTAAAAGTATATCTTAATATTTTATAGTGTTGACTCCAATTTATATCACTTTAGCCTCTAAAGAGAATAAAAATATATTTAATTATCTTTTTTTATGTTCGACCGCATTTATAGGACTTTCAGACATCAGGGAAAACCTCTAATTTGAAATTGTATTTTTTACATTTGTTTCAGCAATTAATTTAGCAAGAAAATAAAAGATGTCCCCTTTCTCAAGCCGCCAAAAGTAAACATGTTCATAGCATAAAATAAGCGCTATTTAAAGCTCCTCTGAACCTATTTACTTGGATAGATAAACGGAATAGATATCAGTTGATCAGGATTGGTCCTCAAGGTGCTCTCCAGACAGCAGATTTATCTGTTCCCTGTTTGTTGCCTAGAGACTTCAGGAACCAAACAGAGATAAGTACAGCGTTTATTTCGTGAAGTACAAGGTAATAAATAAGGAGCCCATACCAGCCTGTCCTCGTGCATCAGATGCCCAACGATGATTAAGCAACTGATGCAGGCAGGGTCGGATTGGGATCACAATTCGGCCCGGGCACTGACGAAAAAAGTGGCCCACATTCAAGAGGCGTGGCCCATATTTAAGGGGCGTGGCCCACATTCAAGGGGCGTGCCCTTTCATGAAACACCATTTGCACAGACAAGGAATGAAAGTGGGAGGATACTGTTCTTGCACACAACACAGGGCCAATGTGACAATGGCCTACATGCTGAGCAACTAAAAAAAATAGCAAGGCCCCTTTTTGTCACAAAATTATTCCAGCCCTCCAGCACAGGAGCACCTGAAAAGCAGCGAAGCCCCTGCTATTACTAACCTACTCAGCCCTCCCCAGACCTTCAGCTCAGGAGCACATGAACAGAGGTAAGGCCCCTGGAATTAGTAAATTAATCAACCCTCCAGGCCTTGGGAAAATGTCCTGGCAGGGGAGCACAAAACACAGCTTTCTGGGTCATCCAAGGTAGCCAGTTAGCCAGGGGGGAGGCTGATGTGAAGCTGGTGCATGGGAAGTGCCTTCCCAGTGTGTTCTGGCAGTTTGAGTATTTACCATTTACTGTAGTATCACCCTTGTACCCGTGTATGGTACCCTTTTGTAACTTGCACAAGTCACTTTTCTCTTGTAACACACTGTTTGCTACCTCTCACTTTTGTTTGCTTTAGATACTTGCACAAGTGCCACCATTGCCTATGTAACGTTTGTTCTTGTGCTGGAGTCTCTGCCATTAATTGCAGTATTATACCTCTACTTGTATTTTGTATGCTTTTATAACCTGCACACATATCTCTTTTTCCTCCTGTAATGTATCGTTTGCTCCTCTTGTATTTTGGTTGCTCACTATTGTCACTTTTGATTCATGTAACTTAACGTTTGCTTTTGTAATTTGTCCACTTATCATTTTCTCCTCATGTATTATTGCTGTTCCTAGTGTGAAGCACTCTGACACCTTCGGGTAAAGTCCGCGCTATATAAAATCGCATTAATAAATAAAACAAAAAAATTCCAAACATCACCAGGCCGCCACAGCAAGACCCATTCTTCCTCGCCCACTATGCCCTGAATGTGAAGGGCTGTGGGTGAGGTGTTAAGACTAACACCATTTCTGGGCTGCATGGGCGCCAGGGGGGCCGAGGTGAAAATGGCTCAAAGGCCTGAGAAACACCTGGCCCCCAGGGAGTCCGATTCTTGCAAATAATCACCCCTCCCCAGCCCAGCCTCAGCTTGATTGCTTGGCAGGGTAGGGGTGAAGGAGAGCCCACAGCTGACAATCGCTGTCCGGCCGCACAGCGAGGCTGCTTTCATTTTCTGTGTCTCTGTCTCCGTGCACTCTGTGGGCCGTTTTTTTTTCTCCCCTTTCCTAGTCCACTCTCTGTGGACTGGGACAGGGGAGAAAAAAAACGGCCCACAGAGGGCACTGAGGCACCGGCCCTTCGGCCCATTACCGAATGCCCGCCTTGCCAATCCACCCCTGGATGCAGGGCAGCAGTAACTTTAAAAAACATAGCAACCGGAATATATTTACTTTTGACAAGCTCGCTCGCTCTACAGAGCATGAGCTCGCTTGCTCATAACAAGTTCTTAAAGGTACCACGCACTCCATACATTACTGCAGTGTCTTATGGTACAACAACTTCCCTTTTTTGAAGAAACAAAGCTTAAGAATTCATATGAAAAAAGTTTAAAATAGAAATATCTAAAATAAGCATTACAACACAATATTTACAGCTCAACATCTATTTTTTTTGGAAGACATGAATTCTTAAATTTAGAAGGCATAGCAGCATTGCTTACAACTCTGGTGTTATGGGACATAATGAAATAATTTGATTGTTCAGGAACAATGACTTTACCAGGTTTCCTTTGTGTAAGAAACGAATCATTTGCATTACCAATCTGAGAAGAGCCTTGACTGTCAGTTGAATGCTCTTGAGTTGTTTTCAATCATGTGCTTCAAGAAAGGAAGTGTTGACACCATAGCCTCTCACAGCTTGAAGTTTGGCTGCCTGCGCCGAAGCAATCTTGACCAGATCTCCACCAGCATTTGTCCTTTATAAGTACTTAGGGGCATATTACCAAGCAATAGCGATATTGCTTGGTTAGAGATAAAAATTTACCGCTGAGCTGCGGCGATTTTTACCGCAGATAAACCTTGGTATTACCAAGGTTTATCGCAAATGCGATAAAAATCGGCCGCAATGCATGAATATCGCTGAAAAGTCCGCGATATTCATGCATTACCGAGCTAATGCTCTTAGCCATGCTATCCACCTCCCATTGGATAACATGGCTAAGAACTGCTCAGGGCAGGTGTTAGCTTTTGGAGATATTCGCGCTTAGCGCGAATATCTCCAAAAGTTGGTAATAGGAGATAGCGAGGTTAGCGACTGTTTCCAGTCGCTAACATCTTAGTACGCCCACTTTGCATGTCATTAGTGATAAATATCACTGACATGCAAAGTGGGACCCAAGATGGTCGCTATCTCCTACTAGCTGTCGCTAACTGGTGTTAGTGACAGCTAGGTAATAGGGAGATAATTTTATCTCCGCTTTCTTGGCTTTTAAAGCCAAAAAAGCAGAGATGAACCCCCTTGATAATATGCCCCTGAGCCTTTTAGATGCTCTTTCAATAATTTTCAAAATTTCGATAAACCCTTCTTGAACTTCGTCTGATTTCTGATCAAAACCCAATCCCCTGCTTTCAATGTTCATGCTTTGACATGGCGGTTTTTTTCAAACTGACTTTGTATTGCTTCAACTCTGGATGCAGTAATCTGCAAGTCAGGTGTGCTCTTTTTGCTTACCTCTCTCACCCAGTCAGGACAAACTGAAGTTCTTGGAAATACCTTTTGTTCTGTGTGAAGTTACTAGATATGACCAAACGTTCTCCCGGAGATAGGTTTCGGCCTCAAGACCCATGGTCAAGGCTGTTTGCACACCCTCTTTTACTCAACCAAACTATTGGCAGAAGGTGAGTAAAGTGCAACTCTGAGATGGAAAATGTGAAACCTCTCAATGAACTCCTTCATGCGCTCTGGTGGGTCTGTTGTTGTCTGTAACAATTTCTTTGGGTGCTCCTTCTACAGCAAAATTTCTTTTTAAAAATGTGATTATAGCATCGGTGTTGGGAACAGAGGTAAAACCAAAATACACACATTTTGAAAAAGAATTAATTAAAACCATCATGTATATTATGTTAATAGTCAATAACTCAGATGGACCCGCAAAAGCAAGTGCCACTTTTTGCCAAGCATCCTCCGATAGAGGGACCATATGAATAGGTGACTCATGTACTTTCTGGTGCTAATCAGTGCCAAGCAGGTGGTGAAATTATCAATAAACTTAGAAACTTGAGCTTCCAATGAAAGCCACCATTAAAATTGTGCAATATATTTGCATGTGCTACTGACCCCTAAATGGCCCTTGCATGTCTCCTCAATAATATAATCTCTGATAATCACAGAAGGCACAGGGAAATGGCATTAACCGCAGTCTGTACCACACGTGCCATAACAACGCAAGCGTTACCATGCATGCCTTTACTACGCATATGCCTTTACCACACATTTGCCTTTACCACGCATATATCTTTACCACACATGCCTTTAAAACGATTTCCGTTGTAAAGGAGGTAAAGGCATATACATGGTGAAGGGAGTCAGCCTTCTAGACTTGGAGCCAATGGGGAGGGGGTTGGGATGTGTTTGAAACTTCTTGCTTCCTTCCTTCCCGCCTCTGGCTTGGTGAGTAGTTATTTGGGCAGGGGGTGGGTCGGGGTAGTTTTCAGGGCGGGAGACCGGGTTTTCGGTCTCAGGATGGGAGGGTTGGGGTACTTTTTAGGGCTGTGGTCCGGGTTTAAGGCTCAGGGAGGGAGGCTGGGTTGTTTTTAGAGTTTGGGCTGGGGTTGCGGCAGGTTTTTAGGCTCAGGGTGGGGGGGCTGAGGTAAGGGTAGGTTTAAGGGCTGGGTTTTAGGGCTCAGGGCGAGGGGGCTTGGGTATAACCTTTACCACTCATTTACCTTTACCAATCACGCTGTAACAGCAAATTTTGTTGTAAAGACATGCGTGGTAAAGGCATGGATGGTAAAGACGCAGTCGTGGTAAAGACTACATTGTTAAGTCATGCAAAGTAATTGCATGCGTATTTCCATCTTAAAACTGAGGCGCACACACATCATTCTAATTCTAGGACCTCTGCAACAACTGATAGGTCCTCTGAAATCTGACAAACGGTCTCCAAGAGGCCTCGACATTTCTTTCCTTGTGCCAATCTTCTTTCATGAATTTAAAAAAAGACTGTAATGTGGCATCCTGTTTGGAAGCTTTTAACCACTGTTTGCGAGATAACCCTTTAGTTCTGCAATATATCCTCCACAAAAGCAATCACCTTCTTATTATCTTTAAGTGTGCTGGATTCTTCACCTCTAATGGGTAACCTGGAGAGACAGTCCACTCTTATGTTTTTACCACCAGGTATGTATTTCACCGTAAAATGTAGTTCTTGCAGCTTGGATAACAATCTGACCAAATGTGATCATGCTTTCCCTGAGCCATTGCGGGTCAACAGGTGCAGCAATGGTTTGTGATCTGTGTATAGATCAAAATGGAAACCCCAAATGGAAGTCTTGAACCTTTTCACCTCCCAACAGCATGGCAAACCCTCTCGTTCAATGGTGCTTTAATTGGCTTCTGCACTACTGAGACAGCGAGAGACGAAGGCAATGGCCTTTTCTTTGTCCTGATATAACTGTGAAAACACAGGTCCCAATCCAACCAAACTCCTTAAATTTAGTAAAAACTGTTTCAAGAGAGTGATTATGTTCAGGTAAAGATTTTGTAAAAAATCAGCACCTCATCTTTAAACGCTCATATCCCACTCACACCCTTTAATATGTTATCCACGAGGCACTGAAAAACACTAGCTGCTGAAGCCAATCCAAAAGGGAGTTACAAAAGTGATTAACTTTTGGGACCTTTCATCTAATGGGATCTGGTGGTAAGCTCCAAAAGTCCAAAGAGGTCCAAAAGTTTGAAATATTTAGGGGCATATTTACAATGAAAGTGTAACGCCGTGCTTCGTCACTTTTGAAAAGAAGGGATGCGGCATAATCACAAGAATGCGGCACACCCCTGCATTTCTACCTGCGCTGGTTCCAAATTTAGCTGCCTAGCGCCAACGTAGGCACCCTTACACCTAGTGCAAGGGTGCCTGTGTCGAGGGAACAATTGTTTATGTGCAGGAAGGTGTCCCCTCCGGCACACAAACACGATTGTTGATGTGCAGGAAGGTGTCCCTTCCTGCACATAAACAATCATCAATGGCGATTTGTAACTTCTATGTGTGCTGCATTGTGCAGCACACATAGAAGTTGCATAATTTTGCTAATGATTGTTTATACAATCATACAGGGCAATTTGCTATTTCTATATATGCTTCACAATGCACAATGCAGCACACATAAAAACAGCAAAAGAATTTCTACACATTTAGGTATGTTGAGACCAGATTTTCCCTGGTCTCATTTTTGGAGCTGCCCCATATTTTTGCCACCCTTGTAAATATGGGACAGCATCCAAATCAATGGATTTTGAAGTGGAACTCTCACTGCAACACCCATTGCCCACCCCTTTCATGCTAAGTATAGCATGAAAGAGTGCCCTATGTACATGGCGACGTTAAGCGAAGTTAAGTGGCTTAATGCCGCCTTGTAAATTAGGCCAAGCCCCTTTCGCCACAGGAACATAAAAAAAGTGACAATCATGTGGCAATAGGGGTTTGTAAATATGACGCCTAAAGTTTCCAATATTGGCAAGTAAGTCTTGAACATTGTGCACATTGGGTGGCAATCCAACACAATGTTCCTGTTGAGACTGGGCATATCAGCACACAAGCGAATCTCGCCACCCTTTTTGTGCACAATTTTAATGGAACTTACCCATTCCTAGGAGTCAGTGGGTTTGGTAATGGTGTCGCCAATTAACTTCTCTAATAGCTTGTTCAATTCAACTCTGACACTTAAAGAGACAGCTCTGGTTTTGTGTGTAACAAGTATAGTATGCCTCTTGATCTTAACTGTGTGCTCATATCTCTGAATGAGCCCAATCTTTCCAGAAAAAATCCAGGAAATCTTTTAACAAAATCTCCAGTGGGATTAGAATTATCAGTAATAACTGAAGATACAGTTGCTACCCTGACTTGTGAATTAGCACCAGGCACAAGCATAAAACCAGGTTTTGCAAGATCCTTCCAACCAACTATATTTCTACCCTAGACTGCAACATAGCTTTTAGTTGACATTGACCTGAGAAGACAAGACACAGTGCCTTTCAAACCTGTCTCAGGCCTGCCATTGTAGGGCCTGTGTGTACAGTTTTCTGCAAATTAAAACTACTTGCCAAGCCTTAAACCCCCTTTTATTATATATAAGTCACTCCTAAGGTAGGCCCTAAGTAACCCTAAAGGCAGGGTGGCATGTAAGTAAAAGGTAGGACATGTGTGTTTAATCTTTACATGTCCTGGTAGGGACAAGCCCCAAAAATTCATTTTTCATTACTGTGAGGCCTACTCCTTTCATACGTTAGCATTGGAAATGCTTTAATACATTTTTAAGCTCTAATTCCGGATTAGAGAGGAGTAGCTTTTACATGTTTCATATCTTTGGAATGGTGATGATAAATCCTCCTCTCTGGTGAAGTTAGATTTAATATTACTGTTTTAGAAGGCAACTTTTAGAAAGTGGACATTTCTCTACACTTACCACTCTGTGTGCCTGACAGCCTGTCTCCAATACCCGTCTGATGTGGGTGATAGCTGCACTTTGTACGTTCTTACTAGATAGCCACAACACATGAAGAATAGGTCTGCCTGTGTGCCCATCTATATACTTCTGCATTCTGAAGGCCGTACCTGGGCAGGATGGAAAGGAGAGGCTAACACTTCACTTGAATAGGCAGTGTACAGTCCCCACGCAAAGGACTGTTTACCCCCACAGACAGCCTGATGGGTTGAAAGGGATACTTGTGCACTTCAGAGAGTTGCTTTGAATTCAACCCCCACATCGAAGGTACTTTTAGGTATAAGTACTGGTCTCTGACCCCCACAAATCAGACACTATTGGACTTGTAACTGCCAGAGGAACTGCTGTGCTGATAAAGGACTCAACTGGACTGCTGATCTGGAAGGCTTGCTTTTCAGTTTGTTGCCATTCAGCTCTCTGACTTTGTTTGAAGAGAGCTGGACTTTGCCTTCTTCTCTCCAAGTGTGCTCCACTGGTTTGCCATCTTGCATCCTTTTGCTTGATCAGGGATATCAAAGTCTCTACCCCTGTTCCTGTGCCATGTTCACCGGAAGAGGAACAAGATACTTTCATCAACTGAACCAACGCGAAGCAACACAAAACTCTGCAAAGCCTCATCGCACAGCTGATAGCTCCTCGGAACTGACGCCAGATGACGTGAAGCCTCGCAAAGCCTCACAATGCAGCCTCTTGGAACCAACACCAGACGACGCAAAGCCTTGCCATTCCTCCCCTTGGAAACGATACCGGACGACACAATGCCTCGCACAGACTGCGCTCCAGGATCCACGTACTCTATTCAATGGGTCCAAGAGGGTCCCTGTAGGCAGTCCGTGCTCAATTATGGTCACCCTGAACTTGTGACTTTGTCCCAGTCCGGCGTGACCAGATAACTCCCATTGGCGTTTATTACTTCAAAGTGCTAGAACTCTTTATTCCTTAAAAATTCATATCTTGACTTCTACTTATTGGATTTTTGTTGTTTTGATCATGTTTTGTTCAGAATATAATAATCAATGTTTCTAAATCTGTGTGGAATCTTTTTGTGTTGTATTAATTGTGTTACTGTGTGTTGCATAAATACTTTAAATATTGCCTATTTAGATAAGCTTGGCTGTTCTGTGCCAACCTACCAGAGGGTGAGCACAGGCTACTTCATAGTGTGTTCTTAGCTTACCCTGCCTGGAGTGGTGGTTCCTGTCTGGCCTGGGTGTATACCTCAGCCAACCAGGAATATTAGTTTCAACGCTAGATCAACAGCCTCTTACAATGAAGGGTCTCTGCAACTGAGTAGCCTTTCTTGTTTATTTTTAAAATAAATAGCTGTATACAAACTGATCTCAAAGCTATATGTCAATGGACACTCCAAAATTGCACATAGCAGTTAATTCACTTTATGTTGATATCCATTCTTTGTTTCTTCTTGAAAAATATTAATCTCTCCAATAGAACGCTAGGTTGTTATGATTGATAATTTGACTCTAGTTCTTGTAATTGCTTCTGAGTACTCATTAGAATCTGTGGATTGTTTAGCTGTGGTAGCAGCTGGAGGCAAATTATCAAAATCTTGCTGCCCTTTATTTTCCAGATGACTAAACAAAATAGTAGCCTTACTTTTAGGTTCAAAGCCATCTGCTCCAACTACCATTAAATAGTTCTCAAAAGATCTTAACTAAGCAATCCACTTGATCAAAGGCTTGCTAGGAAGTTGAAGAAATGGTGAGATCTGAGCTAAATTGTTAGAAGACATTGAAAACAATTGTTTAAGATGCCACCGTCCAAGGAAGAGTTGATACAGGTAACAGCACAGTTCTGAGAGGTCAATAAGTATATCCAAGTTCACTTGAGCAAATTCAAACAAAAGCTCTCAAGTTATAAAGAAACGTTGCTGTAAACATTCAGCACTGACATTGAAATATAAGCGTGTTGGCGCAACAACAATAATTAAAGCAGAAATAGAGCTGAGAAACAAAGTCAATAACAGGAGGACATATGTGGATGCAGCGAAGTATTTACTTGTAGGACAGGCATGTAAACTGAAGAGATGATATCATGTGTATACGTGAGCGTGCTGTCACCCGTGTTGATAAGAAAGTGGAGCACACAGAGCAGAAATGAGGAAGTGGGTGGAGCTGCACTCGTAATAGTCCAAAAGTAGCCTTGGGATGTGAAAGTACAGGAGAAGTACTCACGCTGGGAGTGGCTTTGATGAGTGAAATGAAACCAATCATAGTGTGGGTTATCCAGAGTATGCTGTAGTTTCTAAGGGGCATATTACCAAGCAATAGCGATAATTATCGCTATTGCTTGGTTAGAGACAAAAATTTACCGCTGAGCTGCGGCGATTTTTATCGCAGATAAACCTTGGTATTACCAAGGTTTATCGCAAATGCGATAAAAATCGGCCGCAATGCATGAATATCGCTGAAAAGTCAGTGATATTCATGCATTACCGAGCTAATGCTCTTAGCCATGTTATCCACCTCCCATTGGATAACATGGCTAAGAACTACTCAGGGCAGGTGTTAGCTTTTGGAGATATTTGTGCTTAGCGCGAATATCTCCAAAAGTTGGTAATAGGAGATAGCGATGTTAGCGACTGTTTCCAGTCGCTAACATCTTGGCACGCCCACTTTGCATGTCATTAGTGATAAATATCACTGACATGCAAAGTGGGGCCCAAGATGGTCGCTATCTCCTACTAGCTGTCGCTAAGTGGTGTTAGCGACAGCTAGGTAATAGGGAGATAATTTTATCTCCGCTTTCTTGGCTTTTAAAGCCAAAAAAGCAGAGATAAACCCCCTTGATAATATGCCCCTAAATTCTCAAAAGTTTCAAATGTCTTGATAAATTGTCACCAAATTTCGTGAAGTACAAGGTAAT
Source organism: Lissotriton vulgaris (assembly GCF_964263255.1). Taxonomy (NCBI): domain Eukaryota; kingdom Metazoa; phylum Chordata; class Amphibia; order Caudata; family Salamandridae; genus Lissotriton; species Lissotriton vulgaris. The sequence goes on from NC_141695.1 coordinate 1,644,425,749, forward strand.
AAATAAGGAGCCCATGCATCGGGCACCCAATGACGACTGAGCAACTAATGCAAGACAGCAGCACGGGCCATAAAGCAGTAACTTATAAGAAAACATAGCAACTAGAATGCATTTACTTTTGACATGTGGGCTCGCTCTGCAAAGAAGGAGCTCACTTACACATGAAAGATTCTTAAAGTTATTGCGAACTCCACATATTTCTGCAATGTTTTATGCTACAACAGTGTTGCACCAGCACAAGGTGCTGAGAAACTTGGGAATACGTCAGTTTATGTGAGATTTAGGGTTAGTGACTCAAAACCTTGAAAAAGGACCTAATCAACTTTGAGATTTTTCCATATAAAAATGTAAATTGATACTTGTATAGCGCACTACTCACCCGCAAGGGTCTCAAGGCGCTTGTACGAATACCGCTGTGGAACCCATCCTGGCTTTCCCTGTGAGGCGTCCACTCCTGGGCACCCCCAAGGTGGAGGCCAGGCATCCTTAGCATTGTGGGGGCCGTTGTGGAGATTAAGCAAGCTATTGCCCAGAGTTGCAGAGTGGGACTCCATGATTGGAATAGGCACCGAGGCGAGAATTATCAGGTCCGTGGAATTTTTGAGCCCAAGACCCGCCGAGGCGGGGAATTGAACCCTGGTCCCGGGCTAGACCTCTGCATCAGGGTCTGCCGCTCTAACCATTGAGCCACACTTCTCCACATAGCTGTGTCAGGCAGTGCCAAGTTTGAGAATAGGAAGATAGGAAGAAGAAGAGGTGGCTTTACTTTCCTCAGTGCCCTACCCGGACTGCAAACTTGCCCATCAGTACTAGCAGATCATCTTTCTAATGTACGGTCACTGCCCAGCAGAGGGTTTCTTGCCTGCTGTTGGTGCCTATCCAGCTGCTGCTTGTAGCCTTAAGGTCAGAGCACTATGTTTGGATGCTGTGGAGTCCCAGAAAAGACAAATGAGAATCTGAATATTTAGCAGGTAACACCTTGAGGCTGAGAGTAGCAGGCTCACACCCCTTTTCCCAGCTGACATTTGAGAGGTGTAGCATTGACACATACCTGTTGGCCCTGGCTGTATGTCAAAGGGCAAAATGTAAGTGGTGTAAAAGACTCTTCTAGTACTAGTCTTGCAGGATACAAAAATCTACTAAACTGCATTTCCAGCTCTGCAGAAATCAATCGAAATAAAGCTTTAGAGTAGATCTGTTGGATAGTGTGACTTCATTGAGTAATACTTGCACTATGTCCTGATATAAGCTTTTCCTGTCTAGCTCTGGTCTTCTGAAGGCTGCTGTAAAGCAGATCCATGACCAGGGAAGCCCTTCCGCCACAGCCAGTGACTGCCACCCAATGAAGAGATCCAAGAGGCTTCAAACCACTGGCCACAGTAAACCCATAGGTATCTGACAAGGTGTTTTTGTTTTGGTAGAGAGAAGCCCTCTTTAAGCTTTTTCAGTTGACATGGGCCTTTTGCTCTGATGCATTTCCACTTTTTTCTCTGTAAACACTCCCTTAGCTTCTCTGACTTTGTGGAGTCCACTAGGTACATGAGCCAACTATCGAATACCTCTACAAGTGAAGGTAACTTTTTCCACCCATCTAAATCCCTAACTCCAGGACAAACTTGTAGAGACATTGCACCCTCCTACCTGGGTGAGGTAAAGACAGAGAATCCCTGCATGGATGGAGGTAATGCTCAGATCTGATGTTAATAGGAATAGATGGAAAAGGTCTGAGAAATCCTTAAGAGTTAGCATATACTAGAAATTCAAATGTAATTGCCTACAGGTCGGGCAGAACCAAGTGTGACATGTAAAGAAAAATTGGGAGTAGGCTAATAGAATGATATATAAGTATAAATATGGTAATATGTGACATTAGAACCCTGTTATGAGCCAGGTTGATGTTCAGTATGTACAGAAATGTTCTTTGTTAGGTTTTTTAAAACGGCGTAGCTGGTAATCACTTGGCGTGGATCCCACAGAGCTCTGTCAATCGATTTTGGCACACCTTTAATTCAACTAACAACAAAATGGCTGCTGAGTTGAGCGAGATGGTTTCTCAGTATATGTCAATTAAATGCGTGAGGAGAAAATAAGTGTGTGTTTGTTTCTTAATTTAAAGTTATGAAAAATAACTCAAAATGGCGGAACATTTTTGCCAAGCATCATGTGCTACTGTTAATTTCTGAGGTGCAGTCTAGTCTTTTAACTTGTGCAAATACCCCAGTGAATCAGGCCAATATGTATTTAATGATTTAGTCATGGTTAGTACTGACCTCTACACCAGCCGCAGCAATTAATCCAAGATAACTGGCAATGGTCACAACGTGCCCGTGGTTCATCTCTATCATTTTTGGAAGGAATGCCTTGACAGTCTGAAAAAGAAATGGGTACATAATACTAAAATGTTGGACTTTGGACAACGAAAAGAAACTTGACATTTAAAAAAAAGCATTTTGTTGAGTAAACAAAGCAGTCAAAATATACTTCCTGTTCAAGTACCATGACCAGCCGAACACCCTGGCTCTCTAAATGGGACTTGACTGCTCCTTCCACCAGTGAGTCAAATCTTTGCTGAGGCTGGTCCTGGAGGTCTGGACCTCCAGCGCTTACCTAATGTCAGTCACATGTTGTGTCCCTCAAGACTCTAATCTCCCTCCACTGATCTTCAACCTAAAGATGTAGCATCTGGTAACTGCCCTACCCCTTTGGAAGGTCAATATTCATAAGCCCGGCGATGACACGATATTGAGATACAACTTGACTAAAGAATTGACGTAAGACTGTTTCAGCCTGAATATATACGGCTTACTGCAAGCTGAACCCCAACCAATGGTGATTGTTGTCATTGCAGACATTAGCTAGTAATTCCATGTACAGAAATAGCTTGGTGATATGAACCTAGATGATCTATACTACTGTCTACTGCATCAAATCGTTAGTCTTGAACATTGATTTCAACCTCAGCTTCGAAATTCACACTTGGCATAAGAGTAAAACTCTCTGTCATCAACTGGCATTGATTTCCAAAGTTCAGGCATTCCCTGGGAGGGCAATTTCTGAACAGTCACCATATTGGTGGACAATTCATTGTTCTTCAAACCCCAGATTAATGCACTTTCTTCCTCCCTGCACTATACCCTCAAAACCATCAGAAAAATTCTCCTGTATTTGGAGAAGAAGCACAAGAAAACTGTTGTTACTGGTCTAGTCCTTTCACGCTTGGACTATTGTAACAGCTTGATGTTAAATGCCCAGCAGAGTGTTCTCAATGAGCTCCAATTATTGCAAAATGCAGCTGCCCGCCTGATCACCGATACTCCCAAATTCGCATCGGTAGCTCAGGACCTGGTGACCCTACACTGGTTGCCAATTCGTAAGAGAATTGCCTTTAAAGCGCTATGCATGGTCTTCAAGGCCCTACATGACATGGGCCCTAGATACATGAAACTGCTCTTCCGTTGGCACAAACCAGCACGAACCCTGAGATCGGGGGAATTGGCTCTGGTTACAGTCCCCAGAGTTAAAAGAGCACGCTGGGGAGGCAGGAGCTTCTCCCTCGGGGCGGCAGAGGCCTGGAACAAACTGCCACTCTCTCTCAGACAATCCCAGGACCTGATGGCCTTTAGGAGAGAGCTTAAGACCTGGCTCTTTACCCATTAATCCCTTGCTACCCACTCACACTAGTTCAATCATGCCAGCGCCAGGACACCTCCGGGTAACAGAGCGCTCTACAAATGTGATAAATAAATAAATAAGGTGACAATGCGCTACTCGCTTTAATCCCAGAGACCGACTACCTGACTCATTTGAAGATCGTTCTGCATGCAGCATCACACCTCATCAAAGGACAGTGTAACCCCAATACTCAGAAAGCTCTATGGCTTCCCCTTCCTGCCCACATCACATTTAAGATCTGTTGCATAACAAACAAAGCAGTACACCATGGCAGCCATTGCATAAGACATCAAAAATCAAGATCACAAGATGACTAACCAATGCTACGCAAGAGAAGTTGCAGCAGCACTTCCAGACTCGCATTCAGGAAAGAGAAAACTTGATCCTGGTAATCATGTGCTATTCAGCAAAGGTATGAAATTGCATCTCTGTCTAAATCTGCAAGCACTATCTCTCATCCACGCAGGAAAGACTGATTTTGTAAGACCTGATAACCCATCCTTCCACTTAATATTCTAGAAGAGTATGACCTCCTCGCTCTCTTCCACCATCTCTACCACCACTGTCTCCCCATCCTCCTCTGCCATGCCTCTACCTCTTATAAGATAATGCTCTTTTGCTATGTAGCTCTGATTGAGCTATATAAAACAAGACACTTACATCATTTTAGTACATCTTGTTTTAAGATGCAAAACTTTATCCCACCACATTCCCTTCCTGCGTCCCTATCTCTCACCTTGTGGATCCTTCTATAAATCAACAGAAATGAAAGAAAACGATTGCCTTCTATCAATTTATGTCTTCAGTATATTGCCTGTTGGGTATGCAGGGATAGTGCAGTACCGATTATTACAAATAGCTTGAGCATTTGCAAATGTGGCAGGTAGTAAATCTCAATTTTCCTGTCTCATAAAGGATAAGCAAGGGCCCCACATCTGTTACACCCCCCTCCCCCTTCCGATTCATGGTATTATCCAGTGGGAGCTTGGTCCATACTTTAGCTAGCCAAATAATTTCCACCAGATGATGTTCTTTCTATCACATTTAATATTGTTGTTAATATCCCAAATGCCTCATGAGTACTTCATCTACCCCGAACTCTAAACTCCCTAGTACCACTTCCCATAAAATGAATATTTGTTAATGTAGGCACTTGACATATTCGGAAACCTCAACAGGAAGCAGTTTACTTATGTTAATTTTCAGTCTGGAAACTTTAGAAAAACTCTCATGCTCTTGGAAATTATCAGAAGTGAGGCCTTGGACTCATTTAGGAAGAATATTACATCATCAACAAATAAGCTCACTTAATGATGCTCCCTTTCAACCACTATGTCTTGTATGCCCTTCTCAGATAGTTCATCACCGATATAAAGAGGCAATATCCCTACTTCATGCCGCTTCAGAGTGTCTCCTCAGTTAATTTGCTATTGACACATATTGCATCTTGTCCTTTATTTAATCCTTGTCAGGGTGAACCACAAAAGTCACTAAATTAACCTCTGGTAGCTTGGTACAAAAGCAGTCAGTCTTAACTTAGAGGCACTGTATGCAGCACGCAAACAGTAATAAAGTAAAAAGCACAACACAAGAAAAATCCCAATCTCATTTAGGAAATTCGAGTACATTTGAATAAATAAAATTAGACCAAAAGGACATAAATCGGAGTTTTAAAGTTTTAGGCAGGTATAGCACCTAAAAGCGCAAAGTGCCACTCGCAATCACCTGATCGTGCTAGACCAGGGGAAAGTCACAAGTTCAGAGTGACCACGATGGAGCGTGGGTCGGATAAAGGGATCCGGTTAAACCCGCTGAAAAAGTTACCTTTTCAAAGTTCGGGCGAAGAGTCCAGAACTTTCAGATTTCTCCTTTTCTTATAAATGAGTACACTCTGATGACAGCCAAGGTTCCATGCCCTCGGGAGGCACGTCTTGGGAATTAGGGACTCCCTCTAGCAGAGGACAGCAGGGCTCAGGCAGGGCCAGTTGGAGGTCCAGGCAGATCTAGTTGCAGCAGGTGAGGTGGGCAGTTGCAGGGAGGGCTCTGGAGCCTGTTGTGTCCCTGTGGCTCAGAATGGGAGGTACGCCTGTTTTCCTTCTCACTGAGCAGGGAAGGCCACAAGCAGCAGAGCAGTACCCAGGGGAGAAAAGCAGGCTTCAAGCAGCAGGTCAGTCCTCTGAGGAACATGGCAAGCCTCAAGCAGCGGGGCAGTGCTCTGGTATCACCAGGGCAGTCCTCTGAGTAAAAAGGAAACCATCAAGCAGCAGTGCAGCCTTCTGGGGAACAAGGCGGACTTTCTATAATTTCTGCAGGTCCAGGAGTGTACTGAAGAGTGGCTCAGACGATCCAATATTTATAGCTGGTGCTATCCTTTGAGGTGGGGGGATTTTGTAGGCTACCCCCACATCTGGTTCTAGAGAGTCCCTCCCTTTCCCAGCCAAGGCTCTGAGAAGTCTGGATTGATAAAATGCTAGTGTCAGGTTCCTTTGTGTGTGCTGGAGGCAAACCCTTTGAAATGTAAGTGGAGCAGGGAACAGCTCCGCTCCCAACCATCCTTGCAGTATGGCCCATCCTGCCCTCATCAAGTGGCATATTACCAAGGGCCATTATCGCCGCTTTAGCAGGACTTTTTCCCGCTAAAGCAGCGATAATTTATCGCCCTATTACCAAGCTGTCGCTAACACCAGTTAGCGACAGCTTGTAGGCTATAGCGGGCATTTTGGGGCCCGCTTTGCATGTCAGCGATAATTATCGCTAATGACATGCAAAGTGGGCGTGCCAAAATGTCAGCAACTGAAAACAGTTGCTGCAATCGCTATCGCCTATGATCAACACAGGCGTAGTTTTGGAAATATTTGCGCTAAGCGCAAATATCTCCAAAAGCTAATGCCTGCCTTGACCAGTTCTTAGCCATGTTATCCAATGAGAGGTGGATAACATGGCTAAGAGCATTGTCATGGTAATGCCTGAATATCGCTGTATTGACAGCGATATTCACGCATTTCGCCCGTTTTTTATCGCTTTTGATATAAACCTTGATAATAGCAAGGTATCTCAGCGATAAAAACAGGTGAAGGGCGGCGATAGGAATATTCCCGCCAGGCCAACATAGCGATAATTATCGCTAGTTGTTGGTAATATGCCCCCTAGTCCCCTATTGGTCACTGTCTGGGCCTAATACGCATTCGTAATGGTGATCTATTAACAGGCCCAGGAAGCTGGAAACTCCTAGAATGCCTTGGAAACATTAGGTCAGGAAAATGTAAACTTTCTAAAAGTACAAAACAATCAAAACATCTAGCTGACCATTTAATGGGCTGCCAACTTTTTATGCAGACTCAGACCAAATTCTCAAATAAGTTGGTCTATTTCATTTAATTATTAATTTTCTTAAATGTCATTTGTTTTCAATTTACAAAGACAGATATAAGATACACATAACTATTCAAATGACATCACAAACCAATTCGCAAAACGTTACCGCTTGTACACTTACAGAGTAAATCTTCTGGTCTTTAACAAAAAATATCCTAATGTTCATAGGTAGGAGAAAAACGGGTACTGTAGAACCTCTTAACCCTCATAGATCGACAAAGTGGCAACTGTGTCAGAAGTAAAGCACCTCTCCCATGAGTAAGTGAAACCTGCCATTATGCAATTTAATATTTGACTGATACACTAATCAAAAGTTTCCAGCTGTTACTCAGCATCCTTGTCCTTTTTAGGAAAACACACTCACAATAATCCTCACAACTCAGAAGGGATTTCCAAGACCTCCACGAGGTAGATACCATCTTGAATTTCTTTTAGTTAATATGTTTGAGTGAGAAAGAGGAGATTTTGCAAATACAATATATATGTCTTTTATTGGTTTCACAGAATCCAGTCACAGCCCTGAAGAGAGCCCCCGTAAACTAAGTGGGATTTGAAACGCGTTGGCACATTTCTTAGGGGATGTTTTTTAATATAAAAATAAGTAGCGGCCGAGGGAAATAATGTATTGAATGTACAAATCCTCTGTCGCCATAAATGTATTTACCCCCGTTGGTTGGTAACCTCAGTTTGTTTCTTTGAAAATTTTCCTGTAGGTTACCTTTTGTTTTTCTTGCACTGCGAACTATATCAAATCATTGTTATTTATTATCTGTTATTTGGATTCTTTGTTTCAATCCTTATCTGTTTTGTGAATTGTTTTGTGATCTCATTTTAATTGTTATGTGTAACTTATATCTGTCTTTGTAAATTGAAAACAAATGAAATTTAAGAAAATTAATAAATAAATGAAATAGACCAACTTATTTGAGAATTTGGTCGGAGTCTGCATAAAAGGTTGGCAGCCTATTAAATGGTCAGCTAGATGTTTTGATTATTTTGTATTTACTGGCCCTATCTAGCTGTGTGTTGTAGGGCCCACCCCTTGTATTACCAACTTTCTAAAAGCGGCATTTTCAGAATTGTAATCTAAAATCCGACGTTACCATTGAAGAAGATTTTATACTTCACTTGAGTTCAAACATGGTATTTCTTCCTGCTCCAAATCAAAAGTTAGCACTTATTAAATGTAATACGCATTTATGTGTTTTTCACTACCAAGACATGTAAAACTTAAACCCACATGCCCTACTTTTCAAAGACAATGCTCTCTGACCTATGGACCTTTTAGGGCCTACCTACGGGGTGATCTATATGTATAGAAAAGGAAGGATTTGGCCTGGTTAAATGTTTATTTTCCCAGGCCCCATATGCATTTAAAACTGCACTACAGGCTTCAACAGTGGGCTTGAGACATTATTTAAAGGGCTACCATAGCGGGTGGCATAATGAGTGCTGCAGGCCCACTAGTAGTATTTAATTTACTGAGCCTGGGTACATGTAGTGTCATATACTACGGACTTATAAGTAAATTAAATGTGCTGTCACTTCTTTTAGGATAGTCTCATCAGGTATACCCAGTTTTACATATATTATGTCATCCATACGACTATAACATGTGGATGGGATACCTTTTACCTAATAGGTGACCTTTTATCTAATAGCTTGCTTCTGTCTCTTTGACACCATGCTCTTGGTCTTCTTTCAGGTCTTCTTTCAGAATCCCTGTACCTGACATACAGAAACATGTCCCCAAGCACAGCAGATCTATTCTGAATAAAGGTCACCACCTTTTTATATCCTTGGCCAACAGCCAACTGTGCATGATCGCACTTGTTTAAAAAAGCATTGGCGATTGTTTTAAAAATATTTATGATTGTTTTCAAAACATCCATGGTTATTTTAAAAACATATTGATTCTAAAAATAAACCTGGAGTGACCACTTTAGTATAAAAGACCCTCACTTCCCCTTACAAATTAGAGGAGAATTCCTTCCAAGCTGAGGCGGCGGACCTACATGCCGAATCTCTGACACGCAGCAGGGTGACATTCCTTCCGGGTTGTCATCCTTGATGCAGAGATGGGATCCTTCATTTAAAGCCATCAGGTGAGGGGGCTGGTTCATCCCTAGGGGTTTCTTGGCTACAGATACATATAGCGATAAACATATACACTTACACATTCAGGTTAGGCGAGGTACATTTTAGCAAAATTAATTAGGGGGCACATTTTAGGAATATGCAAGTGCTACTGTTTTTATCTGAACTGTTTATGTTCATCTTATTAGCACTATGGTAGAAATGTATCAACTGTTTACGATAGTGGTACTAGAAATCTCTTTTGTATGCTTCGGTCTCCTGATTGTCACAGGGCATATGGTTTACACAAGGCTGTCGCTGGACCAATATATTCTTATTGAAACGTCCTAATCGCCATCCTGTGTATTTTTTGAGAGAAAGCAAGCATGAGTGTCTGAGCGAAACGTACTGTACTGTTTTTCACGATCCCTGAGGAGTCTGCGTTGTCATGTTCATTGTCTGCCAGAAACTACCCACACCACTGTAGAATACAGGGGGATGGTAGTGGCGCTGTAGAGCTAGTTGGCCTACAGTCTGACATATACTGTGGGAGTGTCTGGAAGCAGTTGGGACACCAAGCCCTCAGTTTAGGTCACTCAAAACGCTCAGGTCCTGGCGGACTCCTAGGAACTACATGGCATGGCGCCGCCAACGTTAGTTTGGTTCTTATATTACCAGTAAAAAGCTGAGTAGTTCAGTTGTGCTTTCTCAGAAAGCCTTACTCACACCTTTTTCAGAGACATCTGAAGGGGGAGGGAAATCCGCCTCAGCTGAGTAGATATACTCTGTGTATTGGCTGAAGGTTTAACAAGCTTGTAAGGATAAAAGGTTCCCGACATTGTGCAAAACCCCTAAATACTAAACATTGTTTATTCTCCTTCTTGAGAATGCCTGACAATGCGAGTGGTTCAGGCTCAGGAGAAGACAAACTTGCAAAGGCTCTTAACATTACAGAAAACTGCAGACATGCAGTGACTATGAAATTGTTAGAACATGGCGCACCCTTAACAGGTGGCGGTGTTACTTTCGTGATTGAGGCACACGAGGTGTTCAGATCAGAGGTATTCTATTCTTGAGTTCAATTTCCACCTGCAGATCTGGTGACTAAATTGTTCCACACATACATTGTAGTTGGACCACCAGAAGAATACAATCCATACGAAGATATTGAAGTTCCGTTAAATTACCAGCAGCATGAAAACTGGTTTAAAGGCACCCTCCCACACACAACATCTGTTGTGAGACTCAGTCCTCTCAGCATAGAAAGAGCGACTTGCCCGGATTTAGCATCATATATTCCACATCCACAGATAGAAATACTACCAGGGGATGAAGTCTGTACAATAGACAAAAATATAGTCAGGCTATATAGACACATTGTCGAGTTCATTATGCAAACATTGACAGTCCAACCTGCGAGACATGCTCCAGCAGGTCCACATCACGCAATAACTACAATTAACCCACAGACACTAAAATCAGTGAGAGGGACAATACCTTTCAAACGGGAGCAAATTCTGTTGTGGATAGCACAAAAAATTACCCAGCTGGAAGCAGTATTTACCCATACGGGTCCACAGGAAAACCACAGAATGCTAACCATTTGCTTGCCAATGGGGTTGGTTCCCTCGATCGAGGATTGTACCACTTTGAGAACAATCCTTGTTGCCCTTTACATTAGAGGACTTGGTACCCCTTCCTTAGAAGTTGTGAATCCTGATGTATTTAAACAGATACAGAACGAATACGGGCAGGACCTGCCCTGGATTTGGGAAACTGATGGGTAATTTTGCCCAAGTCTTGACAATCATGCTGAGCAACATAAAAGGGGAGGCAGTGGCCATACACAGCCACCTAAAGGAAACAGCTCCCATCAATAGAGAGTGGGAATTACCCAAAATTATTGTAGAAACCGATGCTGCATTAGGTAGAGATAATTTGGGAACCAAAGCCGGGAAGTCACAAATGGCGGGTATTCCCGACAAAGACAACTCGAAGCAAGCACCCGCTTCTTATTAAAAAAAAAAATGGGAAAACAAAAATTCTAAAATAATAATTCAGAAAATAATTCACGATCAAGGGGTGGGTCTCCCCAGCGAGAGTCCTCTCAAAAGAGGTACAACCTTAGGAATCGTGATAACATTAGGAAACCTGACCGGTATCAGGACAATGATACACGTTTATTTAGTTCCTTCAAGGGTTCATCAAACAAATCTGAGAAGTACGGATGATCAGAACAAAAGACTGAAGACCGACCAAAGACAAAAAGGGAAACACATCACACTTCAGATTATATTAACAAATAGGAAGAACAACCTAAAAGAAAACCTCAATTCAAAAAGGAGAAAGTAGCTGGCTTAAAAATTAGACATGCCCAGGTTACTGAAGACTCAGCTTCTGAACAGGGAATGGGCTCTGACGATGCTAGACAGCGTATCAGAAGAAACAATAGCTCGCCAGAACCTGAAGGAATTTCTGGTGACAGCATTATTGAATGAACATATCACAGTGGAAAAACCTGATATTAGAGTGAGTGTCCAACATAGATTATACGAAAGTACCCTCCAATAGAGGGGGACATCTCAAGAAAGGTTAAAGGCCTCTTTTGGGAGAACTTAATAGATGAGTATGACATACTGCTTGCAGAAAGAGGTTGGCCCCCTAAATTTGTGATGGAGTGCCCAAAAGGTGCAGGCGTCATTTTGCCTGATTTCTCTGTCCTCGTTCCAGAATCTTTAAAACACTCATACGCGCAGGAGTGGGCTCTAGAGCTAGCTCCGGCATTATACCGCAACCATGTAGGATGGGACATAGAGATCACCCACCACGAAATCCCATTAAATCTTCTCCAAATCCACAGAGACGTACCCTATTAAAAACGATGCAAAAAGACAGGTCAAAGAAAGCTTAGACCAACTTGAATACCAAGGTGTGATTGAAACTTGCATCTCCCTGATTTATATTGTCTAGTTTTAGATTACCAACATTTAAACACATGCTTGCGAACATTTGCAGTTCAAAATGCACACAGTGCCGCATTAATGAATAGCATTGTGCGGAAGAAATACAAAACAACATTAGCTATCTCAAATGGATTCTTCTGCCAGAATATGGCTCCAGAAAGCAGATATTTGACAGCATCTTCTGTGCTCAGCACTCAGCAAAATATTTGCCATTTGCCTCAAGGGAATAGAACAGCCCGGGGCTATTCTCGGCAAGAGTGTCAGAATTATCCCAAACATGTGACGAGGAGACAGTGTCCTATATAGATTACATCTATATGATGGATGATGAATTACTTGAACACTTGCGCAGAGTGAACAATATAATTGTTGGAATCACTAATTTGGGCTTCAAATTTAATTTCAAGAAATCTAAAATTGCCCATCTCAATGCCCTGTTTTTGGGATATGAGCTATCAAGTGAAGGCAAGAGCTCGGCAGCCAACTTTTCAGAAAAGTGTGCGCTGCTCCAACCTCCAAAGACTCTCAAAGGTTTGCAATCCATATTAGGATTTCTGAATTTTGGCAGGACATACATTCTAGATTACACAGAAAAAGGAAAATATTTTTACGACTTAATTAGACCTGATTTCACACCACATCAGTGGATGCAACAACACACAGATACTCTACCTTCAGTACAGGCTGACATGATAGCATCTAAACATTTTCACACACATGTATATTTTACAAACATTGTGATCCAGGTTGTCCCCGTTTCATCAGGGTATACTTACCTCACATTTCATGTAGGTAGGACAGTCCCAATTGCATACAAATTATATTTATAAACAAATGCTGAAATGCGATTTGTGGCAACAGAAAAAATATTGACTGCAGTACAGACTGCTGTAGTAAGAGAAAGACCACCTGCACAGGGGAAAAACATTATCATTGTAAGCCCGGTACCAACTTTAGAAGCTGTTACCAAAGTGAGCATCCCAAATGCGACAGCCCTACATCTGCGATGGATAGAATGGATTCATTCTCTCACTGCAATAGATGTAGAATACAAATAAGATTCTACACTAAAAACACAAGTGTTCCTGCAGTAGGAACTAGTATATCCTTTGTCTAATGAAATCTTGCCCCTAGAGAAATATGAGAGCATCAACGTGCCTCCACAAGAAGCAACATCCAGTTCTACAAACACTGCTGAGCTCCCAAAGATAGATCGAACTGCGTCTGGCCACTTCATCAACTTTGATGACTTTTCTTCAAATCCAAGTGAACCTGAGCAAACGCCACTCATGTCTAACAAAGAACAACTTCGACAATTCTATCTCTGGCTGAAAATTACTTACTTGGTGTCCCCTTGGTTGCATCTTTGGTTTGCATTAGGGATCTTGTTCCTGTTCATTTGGATTTGGGTAGTAACTGTCTTTTTCCTACTACTGAAAGGACATTAACTCCCACAAAGCTCAGCAGTACACCTGTGAACTTGATCCTGAAATCACATACTTCATCACACCGTGAACAGAGAGACTTGTCAAGTCAAGCCAAGTCAAGAATAACTTTGGTTATTTCCAACGACCATAAAAATTTGACAAAGAAACATCACAGTTTTAAGATTTCATAGGATATTTGTAAAACAGTTTAGTTAAAATTAATAAAAGATAAAATTCATAGAAATCTAGTAGTTAAAAACATATAGTCCATAATACAGATGACCTGGCACAGCAAGGTATATCATTGATAATAAACTTCCAAAGTTATAAAAATTGAGCATTCCTAGTCAGCTTCTAAAGCTCATAATGCTTTCTAATTGCCATTGCAACTTTTAAATAGTTAGAGACTGCAATGCAAATAGCAGAATTGGCCAATGAATACAGCAAATTAAAACCATCAATGTAAGTACACTGCCGGATTTCCCTAAGAAGCGGAGCTGGACAATATCTTGTGTATTTTCTGAGAGAAAGCAAGCACGAGTGATTGAGCGAAACATACTGTACTGTTTTCCACGATCCCTGAGGTATCAGGGTTGTCATGTTCAGTGGTTGCCAGAAACTGCCTACAACACTGTAGAATGCAGGGGGGTGGTAGTGGGACTGTGGAGCTTGAAGAACAGGGTTTTAGAACCCAGCGGCACCAGGGAAAACGCCTGATGTCTTCGAGTTCCCCTGCCTCGGCAAACAGAGACACAGGACACTTCTTGATGACATCAAAGATCAAAGTTTATTGGCTGCAACCAGGAACAGAGGTCTACGAAGCACAACACGGGTGGTTCGCTAGAGACTGCACAAATTCAATGAGCGAAGCATGGTCTTTTATGCCAAAAATCACATTCCAGGCTAGCATCAATTACATACAAACTGACCAATGAGGACATGACATTTCAAAAGTAGCGCATGAAGACAACCCCACTTTCCGTTGTCCAGCCCACCAGAAATGACCAAGCACATTCCAATATCCTGTTCGATCAGGCCAGACAAACCCATCATAAAACCTCAACCAAGTCAGTGATTAAGCCATAAAGGAAGGAGCAGAAACAGATGGAAGCAAGATAAAAGGGTGGGTGCAATGTGCCATAAACTAAGCAATGTCCTGCTCTTTGATCTTTATCTGACCAGCTGTTTAACAAGGAACTGGCTCAGCGAGGTCGGCCTCGGGCAAGGGAGTCAGTTCGGCCAGGTCACACAAGAGTCAGCTAAGGTGTACGTGTCCCAGGGACTCGTTCGGCCGCAGTCATCGGCCTATGTGAGGGCAACCACACAAAATGGCTGCCGTACACAAAATGGAACCCGGGGGTTCAAACGAAATCCCTGAATACGTAGTGTTCTCATTGATCAATTATGACGAAAACACTTGTACATACCGCACTCGTCATTTGCGATCCGCTGACACCAAAATCGTCTATATCCGACGACCTTCATTGAACAGGTTCGGAATCAACGAACCACAGACCCTCAAACTACGGAACCACAGACCCTCCTTTTGCCCTTACATAGGCAATAAACCCAAACCCATATCAGTCTGAATCTAGGTCTATATTCATCAGATCATCGATATGTTGCTGTAGCATCATCCTAGTACTTAGTACCTCTCTCTGGACAGGTCTCCTTGCACACGAAGTAGCACAGAGGCCACAAAGAGCAGGAACACACTGTACACAGAGACAGAACAGGAAAAGGATAGCTAAGATCATCCCAATGACCATCAGAATCTTCCATCCCCATGTGGATATCAATCCCCAAAACCATCCCATCAACGACCAATCTCCCTTGTCTATAGGTACAGACTCGGAGATCTTATGTAGTCTGGAAATGGCCTGGAAGACTGTCGGAGCGTTGTCTGGAATGAAAAAGCATCAGCTCGATTGAATCAGTTTACACACTCCACCTCTATCTGCTAGTATGACATCAAGAGCAACTCTATTCTGAAGTGTCATAAGTCGATCCGACTGGAGCTCAGCAGTCAAGTTACCAAGGGCACCGGCAGTTTCGACTACGGTGGACTCAACCACTCTCGTCAACTGGCGAATGTTCCTGCTGTTAGCCATAGGTCCCCAGAACGGCGGAAAACCCCTAAAGAAATCTTCCAACTCTTGCCCTGCGGTATCTTCCTTACTGAAGACACCTCTAGCAACTCTCGTCTTATGGTAATCTGCCGCAGCTGAAAAAGTGGGAGGCAACAGGAAAGAAACAAAACATGTGCCCGAGAAGTCAGGGGGCAACCATGTGTACGCTTTGTCGTAACAGATGAAATAGGTACCCTTAGCTGCTAGGAACGCTGGGGAAGTCTGAGACGCAAATACATAGGTCTCAGTGCAAACACTCTTCCCTAACTGAGCTCTCGGGTTCTTGCCATTACCCTGCAGACAATAGCGACCCTGATGGGGCACTATCCAAATCGGTGGAGAACTTTTCGCTCGCTGGTTAACACTCAGACTAACTCCATATCCAGTAACGTTCCAACCACTGTATGATTGTCTCTCATCTTTCGGAATAGTCTCATACGAACTAGTTCCTTTGACCATGTCAACTATACCCTTGGCCAGAGCACTATTCTTCGGATTATCTTTCGCTGAACGTTGGGGATAGACACTATGAGCATAAATGAACATCGTTCTGTATGCCCAAATAGAACCATTAAGGCTGAAAGGCAAAACCAAGAACGGAATACCTTTATCGGTCGTATGGGGCATTAGGCCACAAATCCAACAATAACTAGCTGGTGTTGGTGCAAAAGTTGAATAAAGGAATTGTTAGCAATTTCCAATCTTCTGACTATTTCATGTTTGGGCAGAGGGTGAAAAGAATGAGAAGAAATAGTAGGAGGAGGTATAGGTTGCACAGTGGGCATGAACGTCACTTTAAAAGAGAATGTCACATAAGCAATACAAAATATCATTAAGCTCAGCAACATGAATACACACAGTATTAAAAATCTTTTTCGTGTCATTAATTTGCAAATTTTGCTCTTGCAGCTTATTGTCTCGACAGGTCTCTCCAACTCTAAGAACTCCATCCTCACTAATATGCTGCTCGTGGCGGTAGGGTGTTCTAAGTTAAGGAGTGCCTCTGTCAGCCCAGGGCAACTCTCTTAGGCCAACCAGAACCTTCGACCTAGTGTCTCAGGCTTGCACTCCAAAGACTTCGGCAACCGCGACCCTACAGCTGAACCCGGATGGCGGTTCGAAAAACAAAAATCAAAGTAGTTCCTCGGAGGAGAGTTAACCTGCAAACAGAAAAATCATAAAAACTTCATTTATTTTTTATTAGTCCAGCGACTCTTGTCGCAAATTATAACGGTCTTTGCCAGGCAATGTTTATTCGCGAAGAAGCAAATCAGGTTCATCAGTGTTCAAACGATTCAAAGGAGGCACAGCTTCTTGAAGAATATCGTCACTTTCTTTCTCAGTGTTCGTTCCAATCAAACGGGCATCGCTGAATGGCAAAAAACGTGGCACAGTTACGTTTCAGAGTCTGGAAGTCCCTTCTGGACCCACCGGCCGTATGGTAAGGGCAACGGAGCCCGTCTGCAGTGTACACCGTGGATCCAGTTTTTCTTGCCTTGCACTCGAACTGCAGAACGTGTAGATAGTAAAACCAAGTATGGTCCTGTCCAGCGGGGCTGCTCGTTCTTGCTCCGCTGGAAATTCTTCACGAATACCCAGGCACCGGGTTCAATGGCGTGGCCTGGATCTTCAGAAGCCTGTGGCAAACTATCGTGAACCTGTTGATGTAAAACAAGCAATTTAGCCATCAATTCATACAGATAATCGAGTAACACAGGATGTTCAATCTCACTAAACTTAGTCGGCCTTGGCACACCCCAAATATTCGCCGGGCGGCCAAAAACAACCTCATACGGACTCAAACCCATTCGCGAATGCACAGTCATTCTAGTGGACAAAAGAGCTAGGGGCAAAGCATCTGGCCATTGTAAACCAGAGCTCGCTTGGATTTTGGCCAATTTTAATTTCAGAGTGCTATTATAGCACTCGACTAAACCAGCTGATTGGGGGTGATTTGCAGCGTGGAACTTCTGCCTTATTCCTAACCAATCACATACTCTCTTCATCACTTGACCCACAAATTCACTCCCATTGTCACTCCAGATCGTTCTCGGCAAACCATACCTAGGGAAAAACTCTTTGATGAGGGCTTTCACTGTGGACAAGGCAGTATTGTCCCTCAAAGGGTAAGCTTCCATCCATCTATAAAAAGAGCAAACAACCACCAACACATATTTTAGGTTGTTGCACCTCTCCATGTGGATGAAATCTAGCTGCAAAGCCTCAAACGGATACGTTGGAGGAGCAAAATGACCAGCTGGAGTTGGAGTTCCCTTACCAGGATTGCACATCAAACACACCATACAGTTCTTAACCAGATTCTCTGCACATTTGGGAATTCCAGCATTCTGCCAAACCGGAGCCAACAACTTGCAAATCCCTTTCACGCTGATATGTGCCATTCCATGAGCCATTGTAACCACTGGAAGCACATACGCGTCAGGTAACAACCATCTTTGATGCTCTGACAAATCAATCCAACAACCATTCGAGTCCAATCTACCCTTACTCTCTCTCCATTCATTCAACTCTTTCTCTGTAGCTTCAGCTTGGATGGATTTCACACTCTCAATCGCATCTTCACACATACTTCTATCTGGAACCCATCTCGCCGGACCTGCAACATACATTCGGCTCATCACATTTCTCGCTGTTTCTTTCGCGACTTCATCTGCAAACGCATTACCGCGACCAACCTCATCCGTAACTTTCTTATGCGCACTGCATTTCACAATCGCTACTTGCAATGGCAAAGTAAGTGATTCAAGAAGTTCATTCACCAACTGTCCATGCTGGATTTTTGTCCCATGCGAAGTCAGGAACCCACGCTCTCGCCACAAACGTCCAAAACTATGAGCAACACCAAACGCATACTGGCTGTCAGTGTACACATTCACTCGTTTTCCTTTCGCCAACACACATGCTCTCGTTAATGCAATCAACTCCGCTGCTTGCGCTGAATTGTGTGGGATACGTGCAGCTTCAACAATCGTATGCAAAGTCGTTACAGCATATGCCACAGTCGTATCACCATTCGGAAGCTTGAAGTACGAACCATCAACCCACAAAGTACCATCACACTCTGGAAGAGGAGTATCCCTAAGGTCTATCCTCCCTTTCGTTTCTTCCTCAGTTCTAAGAAAACAATCGTGCTTTTCTGTGTCATTATCAGTCTCAGCTAACATTGGCAACAACGTGGCTGGATTCAACGTGTTGCATCTCTTAATATGCACATGACTCGCTAACAAGGTCAATTTGTAACCCGACAACCGAGCACTAGTTAAGTGCTGTGTCTTGGTGCGATTCAACAAGGTATCCACTGCATGTGGAACCATCACAATCAGTGTATTGTCCATTACCAAACCAGCAGACTGTCGAATCGAAACAGCCGCTGCTGCTGTAGCTCTCAGACAACTCGGCAATGCTCTAGCTACCGGATCCAAAGTGGACGAAAAATAAGCACATGGACGCTGCTTATCGCCAAACTGTTGAGTCAGGACTGACAATGCACATCACTCTCTCTCGTGGACATACAATGTGAAAGGCTTACTGTAGTCGGGAGTACCCAACACAGGAGCCGAACACAACGCATTGCGTAATTCTGAAAAGTTCTTCTGACATTCGTCAGCCCAAGGAATAGGATTTGGAGTATCCTTAACAGTAAGAGCTTTCAAAGGCTTCGCTAACAACGAGAAATTAGGGATCCACTGTCTACAGTACGACGTAATACCCAAAAACGCACGTACTTCTCTCTGTGTCGTAGGGACACTCATTTTCGCAATCGCTTGAATTCTTTCTGGGGTCAGTTTCCTTCCCTCCTTCGATAAGAGGTGACCTAAGTAGGTAACTTCTTGTCGACAATATTGCAACTTCGAGAGAGAAACCTTGTGATGGAAATCAGACAAGTGGCGTAACAATGACAAAGTAGCCTCTCTACAAATCTCTTCATTGTCAGCAGCGACCAACAAATCGTCAACATACTGAATAAGAGCAGCACCATCAGGTAAAACCAACAAATCAAGTTGCATCTTCAAAGCTTGACTATAGATCGATGGACTCTCACAATAGCCTTGAGGAGCGCGCTTAAAGCGGAAACTTCGTCCTCCTAAAGAGAATCCAAAGATATCTCTACTCTCGATGGCAATCGGGATGCTGAAGAAAGCATTCTTCAAGTCAATCACCGAAAACCACATGGCTGTAGCCGGGATCAAAGTCAACAAAGCGGTGATATCAGGCACAACAGGAAATTGCGGAACAACGATCTTATTCACCTCGCGGAGATCGATCACAAACCTATATACAGGAGGCTGTGAAGAATCAGTTCTCTTCAGAACAGGCAAAACCGGACTATTGCACACATTACCTCTCGTTTCCTCAATCACACCTTTCTCAATCAGATCATAGATGATCGCCAAAAGTGCTCTTTCACCATCGCTCGAGATACGGTACTGTGGAATGCGCAGTAACCTAGCATTCGCCTTCAACGTCACAACATATGGCGGAATCTCTAAAAGGCCTACATCGTTTGGACCAGTAGCCCAAAGGGAATCAGGGAGAGAAGACAATTCAGATAGAAGTCGATTTTTAGATAAATACATCGGAGAGATCACTCTCTCACCCAATGTAAGATGTACTCCCGAAGGAGAACAATATAGCGTCGCATACAATCTCTTTAACAAGTCCAATCCCAACAAGTTCTCACTACAACCGGTCGTCAGAATGAGGGGTGCTTCAAATTTACAAGGTCCAACAGAAAGAGGCAATGGAGTACAAATTGGATTCGTAACCGGGGCGCCAGAAAAACCTACTGAAACATTCTTCAAGCCAGACAAAGGTGCGCCAGGGAGTTTAGAGTGCATAATAGAACTCTTCACAGCACCAGTATTCAACAGAAAAGGCTCTGACACACCTGATGCAATCACTTCAACATAGGGTCCACTCTGATCTACTGGAACTGGAACAACTCCCTCTCTTTGTCTATGGCTGTCCTAACAATCATTACCATTCACTTCCTCACATTCGACATAATAATCGTCCGCATAGTACTGTGGCGTCCTACCAGACGCACCATTCTGCTGATCAAAGCTATTCATAGAATTCTGTGGAGGCAAAGAACGCGTACTCTGACCACGACCTCTACCTCTAGGCGCTTGTTGAGCACCTCGACCTCTCACACCAGAAACACCATTCGTACGCTGTAACAGAACCGGACAATTACTCTTGAAATGGCCCTCTTCTCTGCAATACGCACACTGATTAGGCCCATACAGAAAACGTGGTTGGGAAGACTCGAACCTTTGCGAGTTTCTCGGTTATTGCTGATTCTGCTGATAATCGCGCTGATTATTACGGGGCGGATAAGCTTGCTGTAGAAGAACTTTAGTCTTCAATTCCTTAGTCTTCCTATCCGCTTTCTCTATCTCATCCTTATTCCTATTTTCATAGTACTGGGCAGTAGCCAAAATCTGTGCTGACGTAGAAACGGCCCAAGCACTCTCAGAATCCTTCAACCTACTGCACAATTCGGGAAGCAAATTATGAACAAATTTGTCAACGAACAATCTCTGACCACCTTCTGTAGCCATGTCCTGACCACTGTGATCTACAAAGGTCTCTTCAAACCGCGTGTAAAAGTCGGACACAATTTCGTCTTTCTTCTGCTTGCATGCAGACAACTTGTCCCAATTGACACGCAATTCAGGCATCAGAGTCTTCATATATGTAATAATCCTACCAGGAAGCTCAGTAAGCAAATCCTCAGGCTTAGCGCCGCCTACTTGTCTGTTATCGGCATCTCTAAGGTGAGCCCATGTGTCACCTAATTCATGCGCATGATCTGTGTGACGAATCTTACCCCAAATAGGCTGTGGAACAACATTCTCAAACAACATATCTATGTCTGCCAGATTCATGATACATGAACTCACAGTCTGAGTTAGCTCCTTATAGTACCCTGCTGGATTTTTGCGCGGATCAGGCAAAGACTGCTTAGTAGCTAAAACTTCAACACGCTTCCAAGGAACATGTACCCAGACACGCTGAAAGTGTGCAGCAACATTTCCATCAGTAGGTCTCCAAACTGGAGGAACCTCACGCATCGGATATTGACGCGCCTTTCTCCCTACTGACGAGTCAGGTTCAAGCAGTCGCTCAGAAGGAGATGTACTCCGAAATGACAACAACGTCGCAACTGCTTTCTCAATACCGAGAAGACCCACAACGGTCCCTTTCGCAAACTCGGAACGTATTCGATACAACTCAGACGGAGCTTGTCCCACTTCGTCTACCCATTGTTCAAAAAGGAACGCACACATCATATCAAAGACGTATCGTTGCTTTGGTGCTTCCCATTGATGGAAAACATACATAATACCCTCAAGGTCATACTGCATAGAATACGTAACCCATTTACGTGCCATGTGATCCAACACAGTCCTTTCATCAGGACTAGGCAATTGACTACGCGATTGTCTACGCTCGACAACAGGAGACATACCTAATGAACCCAACAAAGGAGAAAAAATACTAGCAACTGCATCAGTCATTCTCTGTCGAGCAGAAGGAGAAGGTGATAAAAGAAGAGGAGACGGAACAGTATGAGAGGAAGCGAAAGTCGGAACAGGAGAAGTATACAGGACAGGCGTAGGAGTAGCAGACGAAGGAGGTAGCAAAGTTGGTGGCCCTTGAGAAGGCTGCACCAAAGGAATAGTAGCCAACGGAAGAGGAGCTGGCGGGGGAGGAATTGTAGGTGGCAAAGCAACCGGAGGTTGCGCAACTACAACTGGTGGTGGTGGTGCCGTAGCATCCTGTGCATAAGGGGGTGGCGAACTCAATAGATGCGACATTAAAGGATCTTTCACAAGATCTTTCTTCTTGTCTTGCTCTTTAGGTGGCAAAGCTGGATAGCATTTATCTACCGCTAATTTCCGCTGCCTAAGCATCTGTTCGCTCTCTTGTTCTTCTTCATTATCCCTGAACTGTATTGCAGCTTGCACCATTGACAAACCTCTTTCACGTTTATTTTTCTTTGCTAACCTAATTTCTTTCTGTTTGGCTTATTTGCGCCACATGCGGAAAGAGTCAAACATTGCCGGCCGGGCTTTCTTCTTGAACAGTTTAACTTCGAGATTGTCTAAAATCTCAGTTTCAAAGCTACCATAACGGGGCCATTGTAAGACACCGTCTTTTCTCGTATATTTTACCCAGATATCATTATATCCGATGGAGCCCACACCATGTTTTACATAGAGCTCATAGGTTGGAGTTCCAATCGGAGGAACCGGACACGAATCCTCCAATCGGGAATCCCTAGAACAACCAAAACCAAATATCTTTCCAAGTCTGCGAAGACCAGGCATCTTCGCTCACTAGTCTAGTTCAAACTTCAAGGGAAATCTCAAAAACGATAGTCTCGTGAAAACACGAGTTCCTCGGCTTTGGGGCCTGCAGGTACCAAATCAAAGCGATCCCGAAGGATACCCAAACAAACTAAGAACTGGGAGACGCTCCACTCATACTTAACTGAAATGTCGATGGCGTCACCAGAAGACCCGTCTATTGTCTCGCTCTACAAATCGTCTATGGCTCCAAGACAGGGCGACAGTCAGGGCAGCAGTCCTTCGTAGCCGTCGGAAGGCGGGGAACCTCACAGCAAAGACTTTCGGACCACGACGACATACAGGGGTCGATGAAGTGGCAGGCCTTCCTCCAGAATTTCCACACAAAGCTCCTCACGATCTTCAGGCTTGGACCGGTACCACTGAAGTCGCCCAACGTTGGGCGCCAACTGAAGAACCGGGTTTTAGAACCCAGCGGCGCCAGGGAAAACGCCCATGTCTTCGAGTTCCCCTGCCTCGGCAAACAGAGACACGGGACACTTCTTAATGACGTCAAAGACCAAAGTTTATTGGCTGCAACCAGGAACAGAGGTCTACGAAGCACAACACGGGTGGTTCGCTAGAGACTGCACAAATTCAATGAGCGAAGCATGGTCTTTTATGCCAAAAATCACATTCCAGGCTAGCATCAATTACATACAAGCTGACCAATGGGGACATGACATTTCAAAAGTAGCGCATGAAGACAATCCCACTTTCCGTTGTCCAGCCCACCAGAAATGACCACGCACATTCAAATATCCTGTTCGATCAGGCCGGACAAACCCATCATAAAACCTCAACCCAAGTCAGTGATTAACCCATAAAGGAAGGAGCAGAAACAGATGGAAGCAAGATAAAAGGGTGGGTGCAATGTGCCATAAACTAAGCAATGTCCTGCTCTTTGATCTTTATCTGACCAGCTGTTTAAGAAGGAACTGGCTCAGCGAGGTCGGCCTCGGGCAAGGGAGTCAGTTCGGCCATGTCACACAAGAGTCAGCTAAGGTGTACGTGTCCCAGGGACTCGTTCGGCTGCAGTCATTGGCCTATGTGAGGGCAACCACACAAAATGGCTGCCGTACACAAAATGGAACCCGGGGGTTCAAACGAAATCCCTGAATACGTAGTGTTCTCATTGATCGATTATGACGAAAACACTCGTACATACCGCACTCGTCATTTGCGGTCCGCTGACACCAAAATCGTCTATATCCGACGACCTTCATTGAACGGGTTCGGAATCACCGAACCACAGACCCTCAAACTACGGAACCACAAGCTAGCTAGTCTAACGGCTGACATATCTTGTGGGGGGTGTGGAAGTTAGGACACCAAGCCCTCAGTTTAGTTCATCCAAACCGCGCAGGTCCTGGGGGACTCCTAGGAACTACACAACAGTGCCAATCAGGTGTAGGACACTTTTACCATATTTAAATGAGAGAGCACAAGCAATTTAGCACTAGTTAGCAGTGGTAAAGTGTACAGAGAACTAATACCAACAAAAATTAATTCAGAAAACAAGAGGGGCAAAAGCATAAAGTTTGTGTGTGACCCTGAAGACAGGGCCAAGTTTCTGTTGTACGACAATTGCAGTTTATGTTAATATTTTGATGTTCTGAAATATTAAGTACTACAAGACAGGTTGGGAAGCTTAAATGGTTCACCTGTAGGTTGTTTTGGGGAATACAATGGGAGCATTTACTTCTGACCCTATCTGGAGTCTAGTTAGCAGTTTGAGAAAGTGAGTTGAGTACCCATCCGTGTGTTAATCAGTAGATACGTGCTGGTTGTGCGTGTCCATGCGACGCAGCATAAAATTTCGAATCCTTATGTCATAATTTTAAATATTCTGATTGGCTGCGTCAATCTCAGCATTTGATAGAGGGAGCCAATGCTAGAAACTGAAATTTTCCATGATATACGTATTAGTTGGTGAAGGACTGCTATAATGAACAGACACCGTTATTCTTTGTCACGTTACCAGAAACTACTGACATATACAAGCCCCTCGTGTATAGATGGATGAACAGGCGTCTTGCCTCCAGAGCCAGTGGAACCCCAGTCCAGAGAATTACCGTCTTGACTTAATATAATGCTTATATTTTCACTTTTATGCAGCTGCTTTGGCTTATTTTGTGTCGTCTAACTCATATATATGATGACAGTTATATTGTATAATTGTGCACATATTTACAACGTCTCCTAAAGCGCTGGTCACAAAGAGCGGCTTTGGCATTTATTTTCAAATCTAGAATTTGTAGTTTAACATGTGCCCGGGTCTGCCACATAACAGGATTACACTGATTCCCAATCCTCTTAAATTGCTCGGTTTTTAACTGCGTTCTCGTTTATCCATGTGCAGAAATCAGAATTACCCAGATTTTAACCTTGTTGAACTAAGTCTTGCAAATAAGCTTATATAAAGGATTTCCCTCCGGATAATTAGCTTAAAATTAAAGCTGGTTTGTGAATCCTGTATGAGATGCAGAAACAACACTACCCTTCATTTTCTTGTTGCATATTTGGGCACTAGTCAAGGCTGGTGTGTGAGTCACATGTGTTCATGTTATGGAACTGTTTGTTCTTCCTTGGTTTAATCCTGCCTTCATGACAGCCCTTGGAACAGTGCCCACAGGCATGGCTGTCTCATTAGATAGACATGGGGTTTTAGGTCTGGCCTACAGGCAGCTCCAGCTGGATGTTGGTGACCTATTGTGCCCAATATGTTGCATGTACGTGGGCCCAGATTCACTAAGACGTTGTGCTTCTGCAAGCTTAGAATAAAGTGGTGCATCCTATTTACTATACAGAGCAAAAAGGGTACCAGAAAGGTGAAGCTTTAATAGCGCAAAACCCAGGGGCTCATTAACAAGCCATGCGCTCCACCGGGACGTCACTTTTTGTGATGTTCCGGTTGCACACAGGGTTTAGCCATATCTACAAGGCCACATAAAGCCACCCTGCGTGGCTTTTAATGGTCTTGTAGATATGGAGTGAGTGAGGCAACGCATCACAAGTCGCTGCGTTGCGTCACACTATGATGGGGAGGCACGCCATTAGCATTACTGTGGGTGTTCCCAGGTAATACCCATGGTATTTAAACCATTTCCAGAACAGCCTTCTGTAAACCTGGGAATATGTCAAAAGCTTACACCTCCCCAGGGGAGGTGTAGGGGATGCACAGCGAGGGGAAATAACCTTATTTCTCCTCGTCTATTTTTCTTTCTATGTGTGCTGCATTCAGCTGCACACACAGAAAGAGGAAATCGGCACCATTGATTGTTTTTGTGAAGGAAGGTGTCCCTTTTTGCATAAAAACAGTCATCCTAACAACACAGTCACCCTCGCACCATTGTGCAAGAGTGCCTGCGTTGGCGCAAGGCAGCCCTTTGAGCGCCAGAAAGATTTCCTACCAACCAAGTATGATGCGAGTTAGGTGTTAGGAATATCCCGATCAGAACCGGATGGCATTCGGGATGACCGAGCCAGACGGAGCAGAATCTTAGTCTCTATGGCCTGTGTTTCCTAGCGACCGAGTACGATGCTGGATTCGGACAGCCTTTCCGAATCTTGCTGTCCAACTCGAATCAGCAGTTGTAATCAGACTTTGGGGGCCTGTAGCGGGCCCCCCTGCACCCGGAGCCTTCCCAATTGACCTGTGGGGGTATCCATGGGTTCCCCCTTTCTAGCCATGCACAGTGTGGCACTGGCACCAGGGCGTGCGCCCCACAAGTTGCCCGATTTTCCCCAGCCACCCCTTTCTTCAAACGAGCCGATGCATTTGGTTGGAACATAGGCTCCCATTGAAGTCAATTGAGTCCGACCGAAACGTATCTGGATGCATCGTAGTTGGTCAGTCGGACTCTTCGGATACGAGTCAGTCAAAAACCATTCCCAAACCCATTTGGTGAGAAAGATTTCCTAACTGCATCATAATCTGGCCCATAGTGGGAGTGGCAACAGGTGAGTGGCACTGGAAAAATGAGACTTGGCTCTGGACAGTGGCGGCTCGCAGAGGGAGTGCTGCGGGGCTGTGGGGCAGGGGAGGGGCATGATAGGGGGGTAGTGGAGTTGGACATACGACAGCCAGGAGTAAAGTAAATAAATAAATAAAACGATTTACCTTGTGCTGGCTCGCCAACTCGGTGATGCAGCAAGCGCAAAGGTAAATAAGTTTTATTTATTAATTTGCTTGCTTTACTCCTGGCTGTCGTATGTCCGACTCCACTACTCCAACCCTGCCCATCCACTGCCCGGCAACACTGCCTTTGCGAGCCGCCACTGGTTCTGGAACAGGGCTCTGTAACATAAGATGTGCTTTTAAAGAGCACATTCACCACAGGCCTCTTTTTATGTCTGGTGTTAGCCAAGACCTTTTGATTTTACTAAAACTATACATATAATGTTATACGTTATAGGATTAACCTGTTTTCAGTTTCTATTTTTGTATTGCAAAAGATACAGGGGGAATATTCTTCCAGTGCTTGTAAGGAATTAGGCTTTTATTTTCCTCCTCCCCTCTTCATTCACATTGTCAATTCTTGCTTCTTTCTTTCCTGTTCCTAATTCCCTTCTCTTTACCTTTCCCTTGACTTTGTTTTACCAGTAATCTTTCTTTGTTTCCCACCCCTGCCTGCCTGTCCCATTTCTCAGCTCTCAAACTCTCCTTTCCAGGCTCATCGTTTGGATTAGAACCCGCCAGGCACTACACAACATTAAGCAGTGAACAGTGAGAAAATCCATAGAAGGTGAGCCATGCTTCCAAAATAGGATTGGAACTAGTTCTAAGGTGTTCTTGGACCTTGAGTATAATCAAAAGGGCCTATTAAGTCACTTGCCTTGGGCGGTGTGAGTTGTAACAGGAGGATCTATCACAGCAGCGTGCTTAGAGGTTAGGGCTGCATTTATACTGCTTTGATTCCAGAGGGCATCAAAGCAGTAAAGACACAGCACAATGCAGTGCTTTCCAGTTCCTACTAATAAGCTGCTATTCCTCACAGTGGTGTTTTATCAGTTATAATCGGTTGTAATTGAAAATCAGAAACCCTAGGTGCAATATACATACTTATAAGGGCTTTCAGCCAGCCCTCTTTGTCCTTTGGTTTGTTATTGTGCCAGTCATATTTTATTTCCATCCACTACAACATAGAGCATGAAGCAATGGGTCAGCCCACTTCAGCCATTTGCTCACTTGACTGTGAATGATGACCTTCGTAAGGAGTTTCCTAATAAAATATACAAAATATTGCCAAAGCAATATCAAGGACAATATCGACGTACATACTTCAAGGTTTCGCGTCGCCCTTGCACCACACAAGGGGATGCAATTGTGACACACAACCTAAATGAGGCTGCCTTGTGTGGCCCTGGGTCGCTAGATAAATCTAGGGTAACAAAAAGCAGCCCAAATCGCTGCCTTTATTTACACTGCTGCAGGGAGGTATGCATTGAGTGAAGCGTGGGTGTTCCCACGCATCCACCCATGCTTTATGACACGTTCGTAGATTTACCAACACTGGTAGACCTGGGAATGTGTCGGAATTGTATGCCTCCCCACCAGAGGCTCAACGAGGAGGAATATATTTATTTCTCCTAGTTTTTTCCTCTTTCTACGTGTGCTGCATTGTGAAAAACATGTGGAAATAGGACAATGCCACTACAATGCAAGCACCCTTGCATCATGTTGCAAGGGGGCCGGCGTTTCCGCTAGGCAGCAGTTTGTGCGCCAGCGCAGGCAGAGAGCAGGAATGCGCTGTATAATGTTAACTGTGGCACAATCCTGCTGTCTCCCTTTCACGAAACCAGTGCTTAATTTGAGCTTAGTTTGAGCCGGAGCTTTCCGGTGCTAAGCACCGGCACTTAATTGGTTTCCGGTGCTCGGCACCGGCACCTAATTGCCAACACTGCACTTAGGGCAGTCTGCCACAAGCTGGCGCTGCTACTGTAATTTAGGGGGAGAAGTATATCAGTTGTTCAGGGAAACAATATACATAAAAAAATTACAAATACCTGCCTCCTCAGCCATTCCTTTAGCTTTGTGGACCTGGAATAATCTGAACTGTCGCATTTACATGCAAGAGAGATGGTTAGTAGTTGTTTTGACAGTGATGAATGGGGCGATGGGTGCTGCAAGCTGCAACGGCCTCCTGATCAGACCCCTGGCACTTAAAATTTTACAAATTAAGCACTGCACATAGCGCAGTGCAGCAAGGTGGATTGCTGCATTGCGTTGTGTGAAATATCGATAAAGGCAAAATATTGACTACAGAAAATAGAGAAGGCCAATCTACTGTCACAAAATAGATAAGTATATTGAATTCGAAATATTAAACAGTATATTAACTCAAACATATATTACATTTAATAAGTATATATATATATATATATATATATATATATATATTTCGCTCGACTCTCCTTAGTTCCAAAAGAAAGAGGCAGCACTCGCGGATCAGGATCAAACCAGGGTTTTAATTAGAGGGAAAAAGAAAAGCACAGACGCGTTTCGGCGTGAGCCTTCGTCAGTGTGTTAATCGACCACATCTCACAGTCCATATTATAAACAAACAAATCAATCGTGAGCATTGTCATGGACATAGGTACCAGGTAACCTTTTAATTTGGCGCAGGTTTACAGCATAATGCATTTCGGCGTTTTCATCTTGCCTTCCTCAGATGCCTTTACTGCCTTGGGTTGCTTCAGCTCTCTCTTCCATCTTGCAGAGTACCAAGAATAATTGGAGTGTTCCCGGCCCCGCCTTTAATGATTTCAGCTGTTGATCAGTGCTGGACGAACTCGGTCTTCCAGCATGCAATGCAGCTGTAGTCAAAATTGCGGAGTAGCGCTTCAATGCGCCCTGTTGAGCCCGAAAGGGGGAGAAGGCTAAATTGGTGCCACCAAAGTCCCAGAGTTGAAATTGCAAAAGGTCACCTCGGGTCCCCAACGCCTCAACCCCCTGAGCAGTTCAAGACCGTGCCGTGACGATGCGATACCGTGATCCAGCGTCCCCGTGACTTCACGGACTGCGGGTTGCAGCAGCTCTTGTCCGTCGTGCTCCTGAGGTGGACCAGCAAACTACCAATCCCTTGGTTTACAAAACAACATGGCAACATATATATATATATAATTGGGAAGACAACACCGAGGGAGACACGGAACAAAACAAAACGATTATGAAGGAATTCGGACTGTGCACTAAGGTCTGGGATTGGAGCACGACCACAGGATAACAGGAAGTGATTCCATAAATGAATGCCATTGGAGGCAAACAAAATGACATTGAACATCGGACTGTGGCTGTGATGCAGGAGCGAGGCTTACCTTGAGAAAGTTTCAGGCGGAACGAAACATGTTGGACTTAAGCCACAAGCTGCTTGTTTGAAACTCATTAAAAATCACTGAAACGAGGCTTCCAGGTGTGACCACTGTTTTTTCCCTCGGGATCAAACCTTGTTGTAATAAGTATTGGCGTGGTTCAGCCGAAGGTCTCACACCGCCACAAGAGCGCCAGCTATCTCCCGCCCTGAACCATCCTGTTGTTGACTC
Source organism: Lissotriton vulgaris (assembly GCF_964263255.1). Classification (NCBI taxonomy): domain Eukaryota; kingdom Metazoa; phylum Chordata; class Amphibia; order Caudata; family Salamandridae; genus Lissotriton; species Lissotriton vulgaris. Next base: position 1,644,456,312 of record NC_141695.1, read on the forward strand.
GGGAAACCGAATAAAGGGAGATGGGTGCCACCGAGAACTGGATCTCGGCATTGGTCTGGAGTCAGTCTTCATACAGGCTGACCCGCAGAAGCTCGGCATGCAACTGATGCACTCCAAGCAAGCACCGTAATAACAGCCATGCAGCGCTCGACCCACTGGAGGGTATTTTAAATAATTAACAGACTCCTTGAATCACAGTCCGACTCCCAGTGTCAGAAAACAACTAATTGGGAAGACAACACCGAGGGAGACACGGAACAAAACAAAACGATTATGAAGGAATTCGGACTGTGCACTAAGAGGTCTGGAATTGGAGCACGACCACAAGTCCCATAATGCATTTTAACAGGAAGTGATTCCATAAATGAATGCCATTGGAGGCAAACAAAATGACATTGAACATCGGACTGTGGCTGTGATGCAGGAGTGAGGCTTACCTTGAGAAAGTTCCAGGCGGAACGAAACATGTTGGACTTAAGCCACAAGCTGCTTGTTTGAAACTCATTAAAAATCACTGAAACGAGGCTTCCAGGTGTGACCACTGTTTTTTCCCTCGGGATCAAACCTTGTTGTAATATATATATATATATATATATATATATATATATATATATATATATATATATATATATATATATATATATATATATATATATATATATATATATATTTTTTATTTATTTATTTTTGGGCTTGAATTAAAAATTCACAATACCTATGGTATCGTGTGCTGGTTGTTTGTCTAGCCGAATTGGAGTGGACTGTTCCCGAATATATATATATATATATATAAAATACATTTTACAACTTAGAAACATAAGTAAATATATATACTTTGAAATAACTGTTAAAAAATAATAAACAATATATACAATTCTGAAATAAACAGGAATGATAAACAGGGCCACTGGAATAATGAGTCATGTGAAGGCCAATATAATCCGACAGGGTTGAGTAAATTATGCAACGAGAAAAGGCATATCATGCTGCATATTGCAGCACATTTTGTGAACGTTTTACTTAATTATTTTGTCATTTTTACACTCGCTAACACTGTCTGGGCATTGGTTTCATCTAATTAATACAAGCTTAACACTCAACTATTGCATTAAACAACAGAAAGGTGACCAGTTAACCTTTGCAAAGGGCCTTCTAGTGCGTGGCAACATTTGTTGCTGTGTTTTTAGTAAGTTTTAAAATTTTTGAAGTAGTAGCAATTTTTTTGGGTAATATCCGCAGATAATGCAGCAGATGATGGATTATGTGGCAAATCTATAATTATTGCATAATTCCAGCGGCCCTAAGGATTAAATATATATTACTAATAATTGTGAACAATAATTGAATGCAACGTATATTAAAAATAAAAAATAAGTATACAATAAAATATTTTACAAATATACAAAAATCAATAAAAATTATTTGACTCTGAAAAATAAAATAAAAACACATACTTTAAATAACTTTTAAAATTAAATCATAAAAATATCTTTTTTTAAATCAACAACAATTAAACTTGTAGGGGTCAAATTTGCTATTCCCACTCCAAAGTAAGCAATAGAGGGGAGAGTGTTGGACTTTTAAATTGTAATATTTACTATTCCCGCTCTAAAAAAAGGAATAGTAGTGAAAGCATTGGACTTGGGGGAGGGGGACAGATTTACTATTCCCACTCCAACTTACCCAAAAGTAGAGGTGTTGGACTTCGGAATTATCAGATTTACTATTTCTGCTCTAACCTGAGCAACGCAAGAGTAGATGATGGGGTGGACTTTAGAGGTGTCTGATTTACTATTTCCAATCCAAACAAGCAACAGTAGGAAAGTGTTAGACTTTGGAGGCTTTGGATTTACTATTTCCATACCAACAAGAGCAACAGTAGGGAAAGTGTTGGTCTTTGCAGGGGTCAGATTTGGTTTTCCCATTTTAACCTGAGCAACAATTGAGAAAGTGACTTTTTGAGTGGTTATATTTACTATTTCTACTCCAACGAAAGCAACAGACGAAAAAGGGTTTTACTTTGAAGGGTTTGTATTTATACTTCCATACCAGTGTAAGCAGAGGTAGGGAAAGTGTTGGACATAGGAAAGCTCAGATTCACTATTCTCAGTCCTAAATTAAAATAAAATACATAAAGAATTAACATAATGTGTATTTTAACAAATATATAAACAAATCTTAATTATATTTGGTTTAAATTATAAAAAAGGATAAAGTTTTATGTATTCTAATTAATTCATGAACTCTTAGCATTATATATTTTTTAACATATTGAACAATTAAAACATCTTTTTGCTTTAAACATTTTTTTCTTTTATATTTTATATTGGCGAGGGAATGGCAGCTCCGCCAACAATTTGCTAATGCTTGTCAGTGATTTATATTAATGGGAAATGACCCCCCGAAGGCGTCAGAGCACCGCCCTATCTTTAGAGACATTTGCTACCGTTAAGATGCTTCTTTTTATATACTAATCTCTTTTTAGGGGTTGGAAAAGTTTTTCACACTTCTGATATGGGAATGCGAATTGCTACTGATTCAATATCTGGACTACGGGTATGTTGTCCGCATTCGTTCCAAAAACCAAAACTGTATCTATTGTATCAATATTTTGTCACCAAAAACCGATCGCAAAAAAATTATATTTTACCATCACCTCAAAAGAGGTAACAATACATTCAGAAAAGAGAAGGGGTCCCATTGGGACACCTTCCCCTTAGTTAATGTAAAGAAAACGTTTCTTGAAGAGTATTCAGTGTCCCACAAGACCACTACCAACTATTAATCAAACAAAAAAACGTGAATGTGAACTTTTCCTTCTAAATACAGTCATGTTTCCTTCAAGGAAAATGGGCTGCTTTAAAAAAAGGTTTTACTTTATTGAAAGGCAAACACAGACATGAGGGTCTACTGGACCCACTATCCTTGTAATAGGATCGAACTGTACTGAGTTGCAATTTGCAACCTACCTAATTAATATTCAGGAGGTAGGTCAGATCGCGACCTACTACGATTTGGATTTTAAGAAACAACCTATTAGTACACAGCTTGGTTCCAGCAAATCTTTACTGGTCACATAAATACTGGTTGCAATTTGGGACCAGTATTTTGTGACCAGCTATTCGTACATCTGGCCCTCAGTTGTTTGGGGACATTTAACAAGAGACAGAGATTGCAGGTTCCTTGAGTTAGATTTCCAAAGGTTCTATCTTGCTCTAGTGTTTTTAAAAGGTATATTTCAAAAAGCTGAAGGGCCACATGTATCAAATAAACATTTTGCGTTTACCCAATAGCTATCTTTACTGAATCGCTATTGAGTAATCGCAAAATACTATGTATGTAGGAATCGCCAAAGATTTTGCAATTCGTTAATATTACCTAATAGCGATTTGGTAAATAGCAACTCGCTATTAGGTAATTTTAACGAAAGGCCCATAGGTGCTAAGGATTTTGCATTAGTTTAGTTGTGATTACTTAATTGGTAATCGCAAATCAGGTAATGCCAAGTCAAGGGTGCCCGGGGGCATAAGGGCCCCCTGAATTACCCCCCAAAAAATTAATGTGCACATGTAAAGCGCACACATGTCCTGTGTGTGCTACATGGCACTTTGAAAAATGCAGTTTTATGCATTTTCAAAGTTTGCACATTATTACCATCAACTTGAAGTCAATGGTAATTGCATTTTCCTAAATGCCGTTTGCTAATGCTTCATACATGTGCTAAGGGAATCGCAAGTTGCGATTCCCTATTTGTAGCCGCAATTTTAGGTAATCACAATTTTCGCGATTTCCTAAAATTGCAGCCAAAAATCCATTCATACATCATGAAGGCTATTTTGCATTCGCAAACGACTGATTTTAGCGAATCACACCGTTTGCGAATGCAAAAAACGTTCCTATATGTGGCCCGAAATAATTTGTATAGCCTGATACGTTTAGCAACTCTTGTTTTTGAGGCGGTGGCGATTGTGTTTTCGAAATCATCGAACGAATCTGTGTGTTGCGTGAATTTCCAGAAACAGATGGTAGAGCATGCAATGTCTGCGAAGACCGGAAGCGCAGAGCAGACCGGTTGGTGATGGAACGCCTCGCGCCGCTTGAGCTGCTCAGCGGGCCAGTTACTCTAACCTTATTACAGAAATGCCCCATCATTCTGAGCCAAGTTATTTGTTATTGACTTTCCATCGTCTTCCAATTCTTCCCTCTTCTCTGGTAAGTTACCTTTTAATTGGCTAATGGAAGCGCCGTTTGTCTTGCCGTCAGAGCAGTAAACATTTACAACATTGCCTTGATTCAGAATGGAAGGCTACTGTGGGCTGCATAACAATGAGGGCTGTCGCGTTTGCTCTTGAAATTCCAATATCTGTGCTCACATGTTCTCTCTCTCTCTCTCGTACACCTATAAACTGTTCTCTTTGGTTGGTCCTAAATAGGAAGTTTGCTAAAACGTGCTCAAATTAAGTTAACCCCAATAAAACGTGTAGTTGTGTACAGGGCTGGACTGGGGAAACAAAAGCATCCCTGGCAAAAAATGCAGAAATCAGCCTCCTCCCTTCGTCTTCCATCTCTCTCTTCCATCCATCCATCCTTCCGTCTGTCTATCCATCCATCCATCCATCCAACCATCTATCCATCCATCCATCTATCCATCCATCCATCCATCCATTCTCTCTCTCTCTCCTGCTCTCCTATCTGGCTCCCTCTCTGATCGCTTTCCCTCCACCTCCCCCCTCCAGCCCTCTCCTTCTCTTGAAGTCTCCCCTGCAGGAGGAGCTCTGGGATTTCTAATCAGGCCTTCAAGGGTTCCCTGCCAGGGAAATGCCCGGTGGAATAAAAGCCCTGTCCGGCCCAGGTCGTGTAAATAAGCATTTTGCAATGACTAACATTTCCCCTTGTAGTGTTAGTTCTGGCTGCGAGTGCTTTATAGCTCCTATTTGTACATTCGAGCAAACCAGTGTAATGCTAGTGAGTCCTGTTGGGATAGGAATGTCCCCTGTTAGGTAACTGGGCATTCATCCTTGCCCTGAGTGGCCATCTGCATCTATATCTGAAACTGGCAGCCAGACTTTTTATTTGGCCCTATACTCATGCTATTGTAGCATTTGCACAGTCTCGCTTTTGGGACCTATTGGCTTTGCCAGTAGTTTTTAGCTATGCTGCACAGGGTCCACGATACTGTGGATGATTAAATGATTTAAAAAAAGTATAGGTCATTTTGAAGGTGAGGCCACCACACGTGTGCATACCTACAAAATGACTCACACTTTTAATTTCTTTTTAGTCAATGATCCAGGATGGATCAGTAATTTAAAAAACGTGCTGAAGCATTATTTTTTCTAAAGCATGAAGGGGAAACAAAGCATTAGGTGGAAGCAACACGGAGGGTGGGGACAGAAGCAACACCACCACATGGGTGTGGTGTGGAAGCACAAGAGAAAAGGCATACCTGCCAATTGGAAGAACAATCTCACAGTCCGAGGAGGGGCAGGGGCCTTAAGGGGCGGAGCCTCATGCAAGAAGTACCTGCGAGGCCCTTTTTAACCCTACCCCGCCGCCAAGGCCCCCCCCCCCAAAAAAAGCTTGCGGAGGCTGGTGCCGATGTACTGGGGTGTTCTGACTCCCCTTAATGGGCCTCGCAGTACAAAGCCTCGGAAAATGAGCTCAATATACAGTATTTACAATGGTGTAGTGTAGTTTCTATATTCCCAACAGGCTCTGCGCATTGGAATAATATATCCTATAGATATGACATAGGACTTAGGTCAGTAGGTGTTTATCGAATATATTAAACTTATTTGTGTATGCCAGCTAGCTCAGAGGTCACTAGAAACTTAGCAAGTGAAGGTATATTTATACCTTAAAGGTGTTTAGGAATGCCAACTTTGACGTAAAGTCGGGCATATGAACATCATGGATGAACCCCTAAGGAATAGTTGTCCATGCATAATAAATGAGTTTCTTGGAGAAATCAATATCTAGGCTAGGGTCCCTTCTGCTTAAGAGTCTGGTTTTCCAAGAAATCGTTATGACGTTGATGAACGGATGGAAGTAGCCATGCCTGTATTTGGGTAGCTTGGGCTATGCCTGAATAAGGGTTTGATTTCTATGCCTATATAAGGGCAAAGCAAATTGTATCTATATAAGGGCATGAATCGGGAAAATTCATTCGGAATCTAAAACGCCATACAACAGAGGTGTCAGCTGATTTTCCCTGCCACTGTGTGATATTGGCTCCTCTCTTGGAGACGGTGTGATGTGAGCCGATATCGTGCGTCACATGGTGGGACCGTGTGAGTTGACGGTTCTGGAAAAGTTTAGTTAGCGGGGAGAAGCACACAGTTGAGAGAGAGGAACACAGAGCATGGCAGAGGGAGGGAGAGAAGAACACGAGGAAGATAGTTGGAAAACACATGCCCTCTTTTGAGAGTGCTTAAACAAAAAGAAAAAAGTAGTCTTTCGAAAGTGAGCATTAGAAGGACACACGTATGTGTCTGTGCTCCAGGGGAGGGAAAAACACAGGAAGAGGCAGGAAAGCAATACATCTCACAACGGACAGAACATGTGCTGTCTAGTGGGGGAGCCCAAAAAAGGAATCTACCAGTGCCAGTCACAGAGGTGTTAAAGTGAGGAAGAGGGCCAAAGGAGGAGCTCTGTACTCCCACTGTTTATATTTGTTTCCAATGTATTTGGCAACTTAAGGACTGTGACTAAAAGTAGACAAAATACACCTGATATATAAACATACACGGTAAGAAATGACAATAAAGCTCTTAAAAAATTAGATTTAGCAGGCAAGGCAAGAGAAGTGGAAATCTGACCAACCGAGGTTATACAAGTAACACGTTGCGTTGTTTAAAGACTATTAACCAAGTATGGCGTTTGTCCTTTCAGAATTGAGTTTATTTCACTCTATGTCAAGTGAATAGATTTCTGAGAGCATTTGCTGAAAGCAAAAGACTGTAACCCAGGGCAACGACACTTAAAGTTATTAGGAAAGCATTGCTGAAGTGTTCTCATTTTTTCATTTTAATGGTTTGCTGTTTCTAAATAGCAGTATTGATTTCCAGGGAAAGCGTTTATAATTTTTACGAAAGCCTGATTGTGCGGAACGGAAGCCATGACCGTGACATGTCCGCCTTTATTCTGTAAGAAGCGATGCTACATTTCATGGGAAGGATAATATCTGATAAAAGGAAATTTGACCTCTCCTCGATTTTGAAACCTCAATAAATTCAAAATCAGAGCCAATCTCCTAAACAAAACTCCCCTGTCTCCCAGGGCAGCCCCACCTCAGGAAGCTCTTCCTCGGAACATTCAACCAGGCCCGCCGACTGGAGAAGCTTGTGCCCATTGATATGTAAGGTGGATGCTCTACCAAAGTCCTCCAGCAATACCGGTATTGAGTCCAGTGCATAATTTGAGCCAGTGGTTTCAGGTGCTCAGCACCAGCACTCAATTATCAACACTGGAGCTTATGACAGTCTGCCACAAGGTGGCACTGTCTGACTAATTTAGAGATGACCACAACAACGGGTAATTATTAATTCAATATACATTAAAAACTAGTATTACCTACCCCCAAGCCATTCTTATAGCTTTGGGGGCCTGAAATAACCCAAATTGTCACACTTGTAGGAGTCTGATGGTTAATAGTTGTGTTGTTACTATCAGTAGCAGCATAGCAGTGGCAATGTGTGGTGCAAGCTGCAGTGACCTCCTGACGAGAGCCCTGACACTTATTTTTTTACAAATTAAGCACTGATCGAGACCCTCGGTCTGAACAGGTTCAGGAGAGGGTCATCAGCATACATAGACACAGTATCCACTGTACTCCTAATGCGTATACAACACTCACCCAGGTCCTGCCGTAGACCCGCCGCAGGGGCTCCATAGCCAGGGAAGCATGCTAATAGTTATTCCTGACAAAGCTTGTGCCATTTACTACAAAGATTGGATGTCAGCATTTTTATAGAGAGTCATGCCTTGGCTGTGGCTGTCAACAAAGTACCCTACTAGGTGGTCAGTTAAGACATCACCCCCTTTATTGTACATGGATGAAAGTGTGTGCAAAAGCAGAAAGGTGTGTGGCAAATAGTTGCGCTTGTTGATACCACCTATTGTCCACTCAAAGGGTGGTAAATAAACCTTCTGCAATACCCTGAGTGATGGCCTAAGTGTTTGAGAACGTTTATGTGCGCGTGTAATATCGAAGTCCGATCAATGTTCGAAATCTTATCATAAATGCAGTCCCAGACTCATTGTTTTCGCGTGGAGCCTATGAGACCTTCTACAGTCCCTTTTTCCGAGTATTTTGGTCATCATGTGCCAGTCTCAGAAGAAAGCTTACAGTCCCACACAGACAGCCAAGACACCTTACCCTCAGCTGCACTGCATCTAGCTGGACTGTTGCATAGTTCCATTAACGTAACTCAGCCAGAGGTGTAGCCTTGTCGACCTAAAGATAGACGTGTGGAAAAAGTATTGGGACTGCACAAAGGACACTAAGGGGCAGATTTGCAAGAAAATTACGCATCTGTAGAAATGCGTCACTTTCCCTGTGCCACCCTGAGAAACCCTTGCGCCATATTTACAATACAGCGCACCATGGCGCAAGGATTGACGGATGATTTAGAAATTCTGACACAACTTTTGGGGGAAAAGTAACGCATTTTTGGAGTCGTGTTGCAAGCACAACGCAACTACAGCAATGCATATTGAGGCCTATTCCCATTACACTAAGTCCCTCCTTATGCCTGTTTCATGCAGGCGTAAGGTTTTGACGCAGTGGCGTCCTAGAAGTGACGCAGTGAAATTCTATAGATTTCACTGTGTCACTTTTACAAGTCTTTCCTGCGTGGGAGCGCCCCTCTGTATACATTATACTTGACACAGGTATAATGTGACGCAGGGTTTTACAACCTGACACATCTCCCTAGATGCATCACGTTGTAAATTGGCCACATTTTTTATGTCACTGCTGCATCACAAAAGTGACGCAACAGCGGCACAAAAGTGTGAGAAGGGGCTTGTAAATCTGCCCCTAACATTTTTCAACGTTTTTTAGGATTTAGGAACTGAATTGTCTTGGGCAATCTTACAAACTGTGGCACTTTGATCAGGGAAAATTGCTAAAAACCTGATAGATATTAAAATATAAAGCAGGGTGGACAGCATTTTCTCTGAGTGAATTTTGTCCAAATATGTGTGGCAAATCGGGCCTTTTAAGGCATATGGAACCTGTGGCATTAGTTAAAACTAGATCATGTTTGAACATCTTTTTGTAACGAAGATGTTGGAGTTCCCCACATAAAGCAGATATTTCCGTGTTCCAAATTCCCTTGGAAGTGCGAACTGCGCCGCCACTTTCCACATTGCCCTGGTAAAGCCTATATAGAGAGGCTGACGCGATAGCTCAGGGGGCTGGGTGCCACTATAAGAGCTGCAGGTTCCAGGTTTGAACCTCAGCAACGCTAAGTCAGTATCTTCCCTCTTAGACTGATAAGATGACTACTGTTCAATCGGGGAATATGCAAAGAAATTTCAAATACATAGAGAAAAGTCCATTGCGTAGTGTATGCTTTACAGTGAATTATTACTCTCTGCCTGTTTACTAATGAAAGGAGGAGATACTAATGATGCATCCTGGAAGATTTAATAAACATCTGGATGACTTTGAAAAGCTCATGAGATCTATTGCAGGCTTTCTTAATGCAGTGTTTTGTTTAAGGGTCTTTTAATTTCAAAAGACAACTGTTAAATCAAACGTATTTTATTGAATGAGAGTTGATTTTGCTTATTGTTTCTCCGGGATTTGCTGATTCTGTTGGTAGATAGGAACTACACAAATACAGCTATTAAGAACCACATTGAGTGCTTTCTAATAATGCGTAAATATTAACTCTTCTTAACTTCACATCTACCTCCCATGAAAAAAAAAATATATATATATATATAATATATATATATTTTCATGGTAGATAGATGGGGAGTTAAGAAGAGTAAATCTATCCATGCCTACATGTGTATGTGTGCATATGTGTGTGTGTGTGTGTGTGTGTATATATATATCATCAAAGGAAAAAATTGTGGAGTTGACTAAAGTAAAGTGAAAGAAAGGACCCTCTGTTATTAACGCTGATAGTTTTAGATGAAAATAAAATGTTCTTCAGAGTACAAGTAGTGGCTTTTAATATTGATACTTTGGATCAAGTCTTCATCATAACATAGAGTCTATGCGCGTTTCAGGAAACAACAGACCTTCATCAGGAAATCCACAAATTGTAGTAGAAGGTACCACTCTTTGAGAGAAAGTTTAAATTACTAGGGCTCAGCCGTAAGCTATCTGAGACGTTCCTCATGCACTGGCGAAAGACAACTGGTGAGCCACTGGCCTTTGCATAATTGGATGCAATGATCTTGTAGTGTGAGATTCAGTATGAGAATTTACTGAATTGATATCTGGGCCACTGTTCAGAACACTCAAGTGTTTATCATGAGTTTTTGGAATGTTTCATAGTAGCCAAGGAAATTTTTAAGTACCTTTTTTTAACTAAAGTAAACTTATCCCTATCTACATATGCTAACCTTGTCAGTATTTTGTTGCTCTATATTTTGCCAATGGTATTCTGGTGTATACAAAAAGTGATGGATGTAACACTTGAATTCCATTGGTAATTGGTAATTATTCTGGTCACTGGTAATTATTCTGGCTGCATCCCAGTCAATTGTTATTCTGCACACCATGCCAACTCAGCTTGGACCCAACCATATGCAAATCAGTCTTGACCCTTCTCCAATGGTAACAGTCCAGGCCAAGCAGCCAGGTCAGTTGCCTCTATGAGCTGGAACACAAGCAACCCAGGACCTTTTTCCCCTTATTAGGGTATTGCACAATTCTACTGGCACAGTGTGCATGGAACCCATGTCTGGGCATACCCATCCCACTTATAGCAACAGAGTGACGTATACAAAAAGTGATGGTTGTAATGCTTGAATCAATCTCAGACACTGGTAATTACTCAGGCTGCATCCCAGTCTGAAATGAGGTGGCATGGTGGGTGAAAAAACGATGCATTGGTAAGTGGTCCCTACGATTGCTAGTGGCTGAGATTAATTCAAGCATTCCATCCATCACCTTGTTTCTGGTACCCTAAGTGATATTCAGCCAGCATGATATTCTAGAGTTGATATTAAGGTGGAATACTGTTCCTTCGACGCCACACCGGTATTTCTACCTCTTTTCACTTACCATCATCCTGATATATCCTTCTCATTTTAGGATGTTTCCATAGAACTGTTAGCACAACATAGAGGAGGCTTAATCTGCCTAGTGGCCCGGTATATTGCACACCTGGCTGAATATGCCAGCATCATCATTGCAGAAAGGCATGGTATAGCGTCATAAACAGTTGATCTTGCCCATCTGACCTACTTACTCAGCTGTGCATCTGCTAGAACTAAGTTTTGGCTCAGTGGGATGGACTCTTTTCACTCTTTGATTTATGCTGCTGACTACAGTAGCCCATATACAGTACATTTAACAATCCAACATGGGTAGACAATGGAATTTATTAACTAAAAATACTGTAAGGCTCATAGACCTTCCGATCAGCCACTCAACAACAACAGCTGTATTCTGGGAGCCCCAAACTGCCCATCCAGGCTGGTAGGCCCTAAGAAATTTAAAGTAACAAATGCACATTTTAATATAAATACTAATATTGAACATTCCTTCATACCTAGAACTTACTCTTCAGATTACCGCTAGAATACAATGGCAGGATATAAGAAAATATTGAACTGCATAAGACACGGTGGTTAGTTAAGATGTTGTTTCTAGGCACTTCTCATGATAAATAACATTTGAAACACCTACTTTGTTTAGAAAATAACATGCACTGAAAATGTTGTACATGGCTAAAATTGATTCATGTGTGAAAAAGAACCAAGGGCCTATCATCTCGCGCACAGATGCCCCTGGCGCGCGGACTCACCCAGAAGTGCGCGTGGCAGTTGGTCCTCAAGGTCCGCTCCAGCAGTTCATCTGGGCACTGAAGGAGCGGCTGTCCCGCCACCACCCCGGCATTGTTGACCAGGATGGTCACGTCTCCCACCTCCCTCCTGACTCTCTCTGCTGTCTCGTAGACCGTCTCCCTTCGGCTCACGTCGCAGGCGTAAACATGTACACTGACGCCCAGCTCTCTCGCTTGCTTGGCCGTCGCGGCATTGCCTTCTCTGTTGATGTCCCACAGGACGAGTGTCGCACCTCTCTTGGCAAATTCCAAAGCCAGGAGCCTCCCGAGGCCGCCGGCGGTGCCAGTTATCAAGCATATCTCATTGGCTACGACTTTCTCAGAAGGTTTTCGAATCCACTGGAACAAAGAGGAGAGTATGTGGCGTACAACGCTGACAAAAAGTATCAGGGCATCTAAAAAGACGTTCATTGCATTGAATATTCCTCAAAACTCCTAGGTTGGAAGGGAGCAAATTACAAGTTAGTTCAACCCATGTACATCTGCAGATTTATAAAGCGGAATGTCGGATTAAAAGATTACACTTCCCAAAAGCACCAGCAATAAGCAAGAGGGGCTGGTTGAACAATACTAGCTTTAGAGTTGCAGCTCGAGGTATTATCTTAGATTACAAGGCATTTAGTTGGCCAGGCTAAGGTTCATTTGCACAGAAAAGTGTTTGTTTAAAAAACATATCAATTCAGGAATGCCTTACTAGGGGGCATATTTACAAGGGGATTGCGCCACTGAACGTCACTTTTTTTGCCGTTCCGGGGGCGCAATGCCTGCACCATATTTACAAAGTGGCGTTAAGACACTTGTGGCTTATCTCCGCTTTGTAAATATGGTATCCCTTCACGCAGGTATCTGCGTGAAAGAGGCGTTCAATCTATGTTGCTGTGGGCGTTCCACCACAACTCTCATTGCTTTTTGATGCTGCCCCAGGTTTAAAAGGGATGCGTAAATCTGAGGCAGCACCAAAACCTATAACAATAGCAGGGGTTAGAATGGTGCAACGAGGAGAAATAGCTGTCTAGCGTCAGCGCAGACACCCCTGCGCCATCGTGCAAGGGTGCCAGTGTTGCCGAAAAGGATTGTTGATGTGCAGGAAAGTGTCCCTTCCGCCACATAAACAATCAATAATGGCATTTTGCTCTTTCTATGTGTGCTGCAGAACACCTACCGCAACAGCCACTGCCCACCCCTTTCATGCTAATCATAGCGTCAAAGAGGGCCTTATTTACAAGGCAGCGTTAAGCCACGTTAAGTGGTTTAACGCTGCCTTGTAAATAAGGCTAAGTCCCCATCGCCACCACAACGTAGATAAAAGTGACGTTGTGGTGGTGATAGGGGCTTGTTCATATGCCCCTTTATGTGTTTTTCCTCTAATTTCTATTTTTTGCACCCTTCGTATCCCTGTTCATATATGTCTGTTAGCTAGCTAAGATAATTTACTTTGTATTCATATAGTTGACTAAGTTCAATAAGTTGAGAATGGATAGAATCAAGAATCCCAAAACTCGTTGTGTCTTATTTTTTCTAGATCTGTAACTAGATCTATGTTGTTCTTCATTTATTTCAGAATGTCCTATGCTGTATTTAGTAGAGAATTCTTTTTTCCTGATCTCCTACTTCGGGCGTCTGCTTGACCTGATCTATACAAGTAGGCTTGCACTTGATTTTGACATTTATTTTCTAAATATCTATCTAACGGAGAATAAAGGAGTTCTTACACCCTTATTGTTTCCACTGTATATAGCTCGAGCTGTGGTTAGGTTGGTTCTACAGAAGTAAAGCCTTTGAAGTGCCTAAAGAGATAGAAGTTATCACTTCTCACTTTACTACAAAAGTATGTAGAGGAGTTCTCGATCTGGTTATATATATATTTTAGCTTTTGGAATTCTTGATTCTATCCATTCTCAACTTATTGAACCTAGTCGTAGCACTTACAGAGTTGGTGGAGGTTCTCTCTCTATTTCTTAATGCAGTCTTTTCTTTCTCTTTTTTCTTCTTTATTTATGGACATGAAATTGCTGGTGCACTGTGTGTTGGTGTTATATTTTCTGAAAACGTTGTATGTTTTGGTGATCGGTTGTATGTTCGGTTTTGGGACACACTTTTTGGTCTCTTGGGACTCACAGTAGTCACTATTTCAATTTTGCTCACGTGTTTTTAAAGGATCACTGACTAAATATCGAGGGACAAAATATAGACTGCCCAAAATATAGATTCCAAAATATCGACAGACAAAATATCGAATTCCTATCTACAAACAGGTAAGTACCAAAATATCGAACCCAAAATATCGTTTATATATATATATATACATTATAAAAATATCAAATTTCTTAAAAGTAATGTAAAAAAAATATTAAAAATAAATAGCTAAAATATAATAACATAATATTAATAAAAAATACACAATATTATTACCGTAGGATAGCAGGGTGTAAAAATTACTATTCCCACTCCTGGAAGTGCAACAGTAGGGAAAGCGTTGGATAGCGTAGGGGTAAAAATTACTATTCCCACTCCAAAGAGTGCAACAGTAGGGAAAGCGTTGGATAGCGTAGGGGTAAAAATTACTATTCCCACTCCAGAGAGCGCAACAGTATGGAAAGTGTTGGATAGCTCAGGGGTAAAAATTACTATTCCCACTCCAGAGAGTGCCACAGTAGGAAAAACGTTGGATAGCGTAGGGGTAAAAATTACTATTCCCACTCCAGAGAGTGCAACAGTAGGGAAAGCATTGGATAGCGTAGGGGTAAAAATTACTATTCCCACTCCAGAGAGTTCAACAGTAGGGAAAGCGTTGGAAAGCGCAGGGGTAAAAATTACTATTCCCTCTCCGGAGAGTGCAACAGTAGTGAAAGCGTTGGATAGCGTAGGGGTAAAAATTACTATTCCCACTCCAGAGAGTGCAACAGTAGGGAAAGCGTTGGATAGCGTAGGGGTAAAATTACTATTCCCACTCTAGAGAGTGCAACAGTAGGGAAAGCGTTGGATAGCGTAAGGGTAAAATTTACTATTCCCACTCCAGAGAGTGCAACAGTAGGGAAAGCGCTGGATAGCATAGGGGTAAAAATTACTATTCCCAATCCAGAGAGTGCAACAGTAGGGAAAGCGTTGGATAGCGTAGGGGTAAAAATTACTATTCCTACTCCAGAGTGTGCAACTGTAGGGAAAGCGTTGGATAGCATAGGGGTACATTTTACTATTCCCACTCTAGTGAAAATAAATTAATATAATTCACATAATTAATTAATTATCAATTAGAAATTAATTAACAATGTGTTCAAAATAAATACCAATAAATTAATTAACATATTTAATTAATTATAATTAAATTCTTTCCCACCCTATTCCCCTATAAACCCACAACCCGCTACAGAAAATAATTTAATATTATTCACATAATTATCAATTAATAAATTAATTAATAAAAATAATCATTTAAGAATTAATTAATCACCAATTAAAAATTAATTAACAATGTAATCAAAATAAATACCAATTAATTAATTAACATATTTATTTAATTATAATTAAATTACTTCCCACCCTATTCCCCTATAAACCCACAACCCGCTATAGAAAATAAATTCATTTAATTCACATAATAAACAATTAATCAATTAATAAAAAATATTTATCAATTAAGAATTAATTACCAATTAAAAATTAATTAACAATTTATTCTAAATGAATACCAATTAATTAATTAATTAACATATTTCATTAATTATAATTAAATTACTTCCCACCCTATTCCCCTATAAACCCACAAACCGCTACAGAATTAAATTACACAATAATTAAATAACATAAAATTAAATACTTAAAATAAATTACAAAAATATATACACTTTCCACACATATACTAACATAAACAACACTTTAAAAAATTCGATATTATTAAAAAGTCGATATTTTTAATAAACTATATTATGTACTTCGATATTTTGACTGTCTATATTTTTAAAATCGATATTACATTACTTAAATTCAAAACGATATTTTTGATGTCTATATTCTGTCCATTCGATATTTTGTCCATTCTATATTTTGGACTCGATATTTTGGTTTGTCTATATTTTGGAATCTATATTTTGACCATTTAGCGTTTTTAAACTTTGGATTTCATGAAGAAGTAAGAGTAACTTTGCTATATTTGTTTCCACAGAGTTGATTGTACAGTTGATACGGAGCCTCCATGTGTATAAAGCATCTGTTTACATATACTGTCAAATACACTGTTCTTTGAACTGTGAAACACTTTACTACATCAGCGCCCTGATGAAGGATGGTACATGGGATTTTCGAAACGCGTGTCAGCGCATTTGTGTTGTTTGATTTGTTAGCAATGTGCAATATTGTTATGTATTGTCTTTATTGTTAGTTTTTGTTAAATGTATTAGTCTTTGAATTTATGTTTTGTTTCCTTTATGTGTATTGACTGTTTTCTGTGGATACATGTGCCACAATGAAGTGATTTTCTCCTCCCTTGGCGATTGGGGCTCCTGAGTTTGGGATGAATTTTTAAGAAAATATTGTATCGATGAAATATAATATATGTGACGTACAATAGATTTATGTAAAAAAAAATGAAAAGCAAAAATATAATATATGCCCATTATGGTTTGAAAATAAAAATATAAACTTGTAAGAGTATTTGCTATTTTCCTCTGTGGGATACATGTGTATGAATCACTCTTGGATGTGATTATTTCATTAGGGGTTTAGTGTTGTGTTATAGGTTGTTTTCCCTGCTTTTTTCCCCTAGAATTTTTGCATTGCATGGACCCTCTTATGCATATTGTGCATAAATAAAAGCCTACATTGCAGCTAACAGAATTCCTCTGAATCTGGCTTCAAAGTTTTTGGCTTCAGAGTTTCTGGCATTTGTGGGATGGGGCGTGGTGGACGGAGCAGAGTGGCAGCAGCGGCATGGGTACTCGACCTCTCGGCCCCTTGTGCAGAGAGTGGGTAGTGAGCCGGGCAGCTGCAACAGCCGATCTCCAGTCCTCACCCCTCCCTCCGGCTGCCCCATGGTCCTTGCCGCCAGCCTGCCCGTGCTTGACATCTAGTTCTCGGACCCGCTCTGCCAGGGCGGCCGCCATATCTTAACATCCTCCCTTCTGCGTTTGTCTCCCAGGACCAGGCCAGGCCGATTCGAGGCAGTAAGTGGTGGGACAGGCGCTAGCGCAAAAAGCGAGGTGAGTGGGAGCATTTGGTTTCGTGTATGGCACGAGCACCCCAGTAGGGGTGGCCCTGTCAGGCGTGAGCACGAGCGCAGCAGAGATGACCGAGCCCCATGTCCCCCTTGGCCCTCTTGTACCCCTTGGCTGCTCTCCCCTATTTGGGCCTTGTGAAGTGTAGGAGATAAGGAAGGAGACAAGCGAATATAGTCAACCTGGTCATAAAAAGCAAAAAGGCGAAAAGTAACTTGGCTATTGACGCTTGGTGCACTCTTGCTCCTGTGTGCTCGTGTCCCACACCCCCCACTCTAGCAAGGCAAGTGCTCGTGAAGGGGTGAGGTGGCACAGTCTCACCAGAGAAAGCCCTGAGGATAAAGCGCCAAGCTATATCAACAAATGTGGACACACAGTGCCATGGTGAGCTCAATCCAAGTCCATCAAAGATCCCACAAATCAGCAAAACGCCAAAACGAGAGACTCTTGTAGGTCTAGAAATACTCAAGGAGTGACTGAGGAGTTACTCAGGAAGAAATGAACCAAGATTTGGACATATGTAAGGAGGTCATCCCTCAGGCTAGCAAAGAAGCTATCAAAGAGGTCGACCATGTCCAAGTAAAACCCAAGAATGACATTCAAGGATAATTTGTTCAGGACAGCACGCCTGAATTATTTATCCTAGCACCGACAAACCCAATACTGGAGCATGCAACAATGAGCCCATCAAATACGCCTGGGACGAAGGTGCTACATCCAACCCACCCACATAACCAATTGTAAATCTAATAGCTACCTCAACACCTCATAACCCTGATACAGTCTTAGTGCAAAGGAGGGTTCAGCATTGGGGATCTTCTCCATCTGTGAACACAATCTTGAGGGGGGGGACGACCTCACAGAGGAGAAACTACTGGGGCTATTCCTGGTCAGACATACCACTAAGCCCTGAGATGCAAGTGTTAAAAGGAACATTCAACACAAAGAAGGAAATCTGGAGCTCTATGGGGGACCAAGGCAACCCCCCCACACACACATGGAGCTTTGGGTGGAACTCCTAAGCACCCTCAGCCAAAACCCCCTTCTACTCCCCCTTTCAACATAAAAGTGATAGCAGGCGCAACAGAAGTCATAAATACAAAAGATAAAAGAGAAGAGGGTGGGGTAAACACAGGATTGCAGGGCAAAAAACTGTCTACAAGCAGTGGGGCAGAAAACACCAGAGAAAGCCCAAAACGTGTGTTCCAAGTTGGTGCTACGGCAGTAGTGCTGGCATTATTAGAATCATCGCCCGACCACAAGCCCTTGAGAGGTGTTCCTTGTCCAGCTGGTGCCCTGACTTCGAGTTCATGCTTCATCTACCATCAGGAATCCGTGCAACCATCTGGCATGGTGGAACAGGAGACAGCAACCATGCTGCAATTGGTGGCAATTGTAAACATAAAAAAACACTTGATGACATGGCTAACGCTGCACTACTACATGCAGACAAACTTGAGGTGCAAATCTCCATTCTGCAAACAATCGCCAGTTTAATCACATGGATTGATGGCAAACTGTATCTCTTAAATAATTTAATTATCAGAGCTCAATATTCAGTCCAAATGGAGAAAATGCAAGATCCGTGGGCTTGCAGGCCAATAATAGAAAAATTATCAACATAGCCTATGAATGTAGACCTGAAAAAGTCAGCCATCACCCAGGATATCAGAAATGGGCTGGCTCAACACCAAAGTCACCAAAGTGTAGCAACACAAGATCCCACAAAGAATGCCACCACTCCAGTAGTTGAGCCGATCCAGGTGGATGAGGTTGCGCCCCAGAAAATATGGGGAGCGGTGAAAATGCACACAGACTCTCTCCCTGACTTCCACCCCCTGGCCGGAAAATAAAATCAGCTTACTACAAGCAATACTCAGCATCATCCCAGCGCACAGTATTATGCAACCACAAAATAAAGGCACAAGCAATGATCCAAAGACCCTGGACAATTTGAACATTCCACTGTCAAGGAAAAATAAGAAAAGACTGAAAAACTACATAAAAGTAACAATAATAGAAGATCAACCTTACACCAAGGGCTATTGTCAGAATCAGAGGAGGAGCAGGGAAAAGCTGAACGACCCACTCCAAAAGATAAAGGGGAGTGCAAACCCAGACAAGAGGCAGATGCCAGTGATCCAGGGGCACCCGAAGTGAACCAAAAGAAGGCTACCAGGGGGGGCACAGATGTCATAGCTATAACAAATGAGACCATGACTCCAGAAAAAGCCAGTGAATCAGTGTGACCACTGGAAAAGGACCACCACACCATCAAGACCAGTCAATCTATTTGAAGTAAAGGAGTCCCTTAGTCCCTGCTAAGGCTTCTGTAGGGTTGCAAACAACGACAAGGCCTGCAGGACCAGGTGACTCAGGGGAGTCACCCAACCATCATCTGTCGCAGACGGGACCATCAGTAAAACAGGGCGCTCCGATAGGCATGCCAGAGAGCCGAGGGCACCGCAAAACACCAAGAGCTCCCGCATCGACTTCTAACACATTAAGTAACCTTGAAGGGAGACCCAGGGTAAGCCCCAACAAGAAGGCATCCACCTTAGGAACTGAGAACAGTAAATCTGGATAGATCAAACAATATTCATTCTCTATGGAGACTATGCATCAAGGGGCACATTGGATGTCCTCAACAGAAGAAACTTCCTGAAATGTTGTGCAAATATCCCAGGCCTGTAACAAATTCGCTCCGTTTATATGGATAGAGTGGCCTCCCTGCCACCAGGGAATGGTAAGACTAATGACCGCATTGAAAACATCTTTAACAGCTCAAATCCTGTAAATTCACGAAAAAATTGCCAGATGTAGCTTGAAAAATGGGGCATAAAACTAGTGTATCCTGTGGTAAGCAAATACACTGCCTGCTTTCTGGAATCAGATGCATGAACAAACAAAGTGATAGGCCATGAAAGCAAACCATAAACAGGAACACGTCTGCCACTGGTTCAGTTCTAAGTGGTATCACAAGGGGAAATTATGGAAGAGTCACTAACAATTACGGCAAGTAGATCTGGTGAAGGTTGCCATTGTATAGCCCAACAACCAGCACTAAAGGACTGGGCGTGTCTACCAAGTGCATTAAATTCCCGTTTCAAGCTCAGGGCCTCAGAACACTACAATCCAGAAAAGGGAGCCCTGCCTGAAAATTTGCTCAAGGAAAATAAGAAGTCTAAATGACTCAACACCCAAAAACAAAATCATTAAAGAGCTGCACAGACATTACATAATCACATTCCAAGAAGCATGGGCACCTAACTCTTTCCCCTGGCCGGATATCACAGTACATGTATCCCCTGCAACGGCTTCACAGGTTGGGGAGCACGCCTTCGGTGGGGTGTCAATCTATTTGAAGGATGATTTAATGACCACAACTATGGTGCTCAGTGTAGGGAAGTGGGACGACATCATTTGAAAAGTAAATCTGACCAGCAGTGGGCGAACGAGGCCAATGCCATCTCTCACCATAGGTTGTATTTATCTGCATCCAACCAGGTCAAGAAGAGAATCAACGTTGATGTCACTGCTCCCAATTTTGTGGGACCTCACCGCATCAAATCCGGATGCCATGTGGATAATTAAGGGGGATTTCAGCACTAATCTAATGCATGTTGACTCGAACAACAGCTCAAAAGGCCTTAATGATGAGATATGGGTCATACAGCAAATCAAAGCGCAATATCAAAGGTGTGATAAGCAAGGCAAAGCACTTGCAGCATTAATATATCAACTGGGCGTCCACATCATAGATGGCAGAGTGGCACCAGATATTCCAGCTGCCTATACACACACATTTTGTTTCAGGATGGCTATCGTAGACTATATGTGGGTGTCTCTGGCCCACCTCCAACCTATAAGCAAATTTGAAGTCACCATTACGCTAGCTAGTGACCATGCCATTCTTAATTGTGAAGTCATAATATTCCATCCCAATAGATCTAAAGTGGGTGTGGGAGGCTGGCCTGGTATATGATGTCCACTTATTGCACCATGCACCAGTCCATACAACCCTTATGGTGATTTAAGAGGTCATAGCCAAGCTTAGAAAGCTCTCTAAGTGGTAGCTGTGGAGAGCAGCATTCAGGCTTAGTCCAGAAGGAGTGTAAAACAGCTTGTTTTACCAGAATGCAATCATATAGGTATAGATTAAGTGAAAAAGAACCACATAATGTACTTATAAAAATATGTATTTATTATATAACACTAACTAATATGTACAAATATCTCCTTCCCAGAGATATACACAATGCACAAAATACTTTGCATAGAAATCAAGTAAATAGCACAGAATACCCAGTGGACACCCTACGGGGGGGGGGGGGGGGGGAAACCGAACCATATACTAAGAAAGTGGTATAAGAACCACGACAATGTCCAGAGGACGTAGAAATGTTGGGGAGCCAAGGAACCACCCAAGGTAAGTAGATAGGGACCCCACGGAGAACGTGTGCAGTGTGAAAACACGACCGCGTTCTTCGTAAAATTCAACTTGTAAGTCATGTTTGCAATTTTAAAGATTAAGGACCCTTCCTACAAGACCCTGAAGAAACCCTGTGGAAGACAGAAGGTTGGAGAGCCACCCCACTCGTGAATACCTTAGTACCCACATCACCTACACCAACGAAGCCGGGTGCATAGGTGTTAAGTGGTGTAGGAAACTGCTGTCGAACCCAGTGGAGGATTTCAGGCAAATGTCGCTGCTGGGGAAGGAGAAAGTGCCTGGTGGAATCCGAAGGTGGATTCAAGTTGAAGAGTAACTGCAAGCAGAGGGGAAAGAGTCTTGTCACTCAGGAGTGACCTGGAGACCTGGAAGACGAATTCCCACCAATGTCGGGAGTTGCAGGAGAGTTGACTGTGACCTTGACTCTGCAGCTGTGAGGACCAGGTGATGCTGAGGAAGACCAGGAGCTGTGCACGAGCTGTCCCACGTCGGATGTCGAGAGTTGAGGG
Source organism: Lissotriton vulgaris (assembly GCF_964263255.1). Taxonomy (NCBI): domain Eukaryota; kingdom Metazoa; phylum Chordata; class Amphibia; order Caudata; family Salamandridae; genus Lissotriton; species Lissotriton vulgaris. The sequence goes on from NC_141695.1 coordinate 1,644,478,516, forward strand.
GTCGGTGTCCGTCGGGTACACCAACAAGCCTAGGCAACTGCAAACAACATAGAAGTCAAAGAAGGTGCAATGTCAGGACCAGCAAGGTCCTGAGACCTCACCACAAGCAGGAGAGGAAGGGCAGGGCCTGAGAAATCAGGGGAGCCCAAAAGAAACAAAGGTGACCCTCAACAGGACCCACAGGCCGGAGGCACTAGAGTCGCAAGAGGACCTCGAGCATCTCACCAAAAGATGCAGGCCATGGTGCAAACGATTTGATGTAGACAAAGATTCCGGTCACTGGAGATGCATGAGGTTAAGGCTACTTGGAGACCGAAGTTCTTGGTGTATGGAGATTTCTGCGGCTCCCACAAGGGATACTGGTCTCAAACCTGGTGAGAGGGGAGGGCAGGGCTGGTCTCGAGAGCTGCTGAAAACCACACCTGTGTTGTTGAACCTTTTAGAGTCCGTAGGAGCTCATCATCATCAGACTGGTCAGCTTAGTTGTGGTGCCTACAGGAGCAGGAAAGTGACTTCTTCACTTTAAGGGAGATTCCTGCAGGTGTCTTGGGTGCCCATAGGCCTTGGAAGGTTCCTGTATAATACACAGGCACAAATGATGCAGCAGACTGAGAGGGGGGACGAATTTGAGCCCAAAGAAAGTCCTACGAAGTCCAGAGTGCCCAGACGTTAGAAGTTGAAGTGGTGTCGGAATTGAATCATGTCCCATGATGAATGTAGGGACCTTCACCCAGGTAAGCCGTTAAGTACCCTAAAGAAAGGTTTGGGATGATTCAGGGGAGCCTTTCACAAATTACGTAAGGGCCCGGTGAATCCTGATTTAACCCCCTGCTAAAAGTGATGGGCTGCAAAGTACTTCCAACAATAGCGCATGGTGCAAACACATTTAGGAAAAGAATGGCAAATTGGCTAGATAGGGCACAATCCATCTGTTACCGAAGAGTCTTTTCTCTTTCCAATTGCACGGCGCATGCCCAAATTCAACAGGAGTTTTGCTTGGTCTACAGCACTGGTCACTCAAGCTTAAGTTTCTATTCCATTGTGTGAAAGCCAAAGAAAACATGTTGAAAAGCATAATTTGGGAAACATTTGGAAATCCTTTGACTAACTGGCACAAATATCTCAACTTGGCATTGCATATACCAGAGGCCCGAGAGATTTGCTCAATTTGTCTCCCAGCGCTATAGTCTACAGACAGGTAACCAAGCAGGCAAAAATAATTTCAAGGGAACAGGACGCTCTGACCATCAAGAACTTGGCCCAAGGCAGATGGGCGTTCTCACTGTACAAGCCAGGGGCCCTGTCGACTTATCTTTCCTTGCCTTTCAGCTTGGCTTTAAAGTAGGATCTAATGAGGCTTTGATTGGGGCTCGTTCTGTTAATATTGTACTGGTATGGCCGGAGGAACTTTGATGAGTATGATAGACGTTGCCGCTTCTGCGCAAAGCAGGAGGAAGGACTTATCCATATCCTCAGTGCTTGTGAAAAGCTGCTCTACCTAAGAATATTCTGGCTGTGCCCTATATGGCGTGGCCTAAACACTAGAACTTTCCCCACAGCTGTTGAAGCATGCCTGAGAAGTGAGTCCTCACAGCTGGCAGCACGATTAATGAAGATTCTGAAAGCGGCCCTGGCACTTCCCTCATGTGCACCAGATGCTGTACCCTCAGTAGACTGTTAAAAGCACCGCAAACTCTAAATGGAAAACTGTTTTAATGGGCCCAACAGGTTTTTGCTCTACAGAACAAAAATGTTTGCGCCAAATGTGACCTCCATGGTTTTGAGAAATTTCTGAAGTAATTGCACTTTAATTTGGGCCTTAAATGTATTGAGCATGGATAGGTACCTTTTTGACTAGATCACAGGCTCCCTTATGGGTCTAGTATAGTTGTATTGAGCATGGACACGTACCTTTAGACTAGATCATATGCTCTGTCATTGGTCCAGTTCGGTAGCCTAGTTAGGGGCAAAAATTGCACTTTAGATCTTTTTAAGTATTTTAACATTTTACACTTTATATTTCTGCATTACTAAAAGTGTTATGGGTTTTTTAATCAATTTTTTCCAATTTAGTGATTTCCAACTTGTGTAGGGTTTAAGCCTCTCATTATGCCAACATAAGTATGTGTTATGTAGTTTATATATAAATATGTATCAGTGGCTTTCATTGTAAGGATGATTTTAAATAATTGCAAAATAACGAACTTATCTATTTAAGCTAACAGGAAATCTCTTCTCAATGTCAGATTTTGGGGGCCTCGGGCAAGACATATTTTGGGGGGCCCTGTTTGGACTATTTTGAAGGTCTTGAGAGAACTCTTTCAGCCCAGGTGTCTTCTTGGACACTCTGGTGCCGTCCCGGAGGTCGGCCTCTCAGTAAGCTTCCTGGGGTTAGTCAGCTTGCTGTCCACTAGATGCTGGTGCAGCTCTGTAAACTACCCCAAGACTCCACTGGGGCATTGTGCACCCTCAGAGCTACCTCATAGCCAGAGAATCATTTATCAGTATCATCTATCACCACATAATTGGTCACCAGATGGTTTGGTTTGTGGACCTTCACCTCTAAATTAGACACTGCAGATGTGCTGCCACCATTGTTGTTGGACTCTGGGATCTGCCTGGATTCAGCTCCAGCTCCATGAGTCATGAGCTCATGTGCCAGCGAACGTTTTTCCTCAGCCCTGGCTCTTTCAGCCTCAGGCTTTCTCTTCTCTGCTTTCAGTTTAATGTTGGCCAGCTGAAGTCTAAGCTTCCTCTCTATCTTTCTGTCCTCCAGCTCCTCTGTGGTCAGGCTCCTGGCAGACACGCTGCTCCCTGCTTCATCCCGGGAGTCCTGGTCATCTGCGGGGTTTGAGTTGGGCTTTTCTTGCAGATAAAGACCCAGGACTGGGTCCACCATCACCTCATCCTCTGATAGTGCTCCTCCCTCTGCACCTCCTCAAAGGCTCTGAGAGCTACCTGGAGATCCAGTGCTAAAGTGCATATGCTCTCCCTACTGTAAATTGTTATCTGTGATTGGATTCCATGTTTGGCTTTTTGGTTTACTGTCAGACCCCAGTAATGTGCACCAGGAGTGCCAGGGCTTGTAAATACAAAAGCTGCTGGTGGGCCTGCAGCACTGGTTGTGCCACCCACAGAAGCAGCCTAGTAAAATGTGCCTAAGGTCTGCCATTGCAGAACCTGCATGCAGTCTGGTACTGTCATGCTGACTGCGCAAGTACACCTACTTGCCAGTCCCTAAACCTTCCCTTAGCTTCATATTAGTCACCCCTCTGGTAGACCCAAGGGCAGGGTGCATTGTAAGCATAAGGTAGGACAAGCCCTGATGTGTGTGGTATGTCCTAATAGTGAATTATAGCCATTTTTGTTGTTCACTATTGTAAGGCTACCTGCTCTCCAGAGGCCAGAATGGGCTGCTGGAATTATTACACTCTATAATCCCAACAGACTCACTGAGCATGGTAGAAAGTCAAGTTTAGTATGTCCGAAACTCAGAATAATAAAATACTTCTTTTAGTAAAGTTTATTTTAATATCCTGTGTTTGCAAATACTACTTTTAGAAAGTTAGTATTTGCTTGCCTAACCATTTCAGCTGATACGGCTGATCTGATGTGTATCTACTGTCTGGTTTCTGTGTGTGGCAGGGCTGGGGAATTCCAGGAGACAGGCTGGGGCTGACAGGTGGTGAATAGAGAGATTACACCAGGATGGGTGGGGGAGTGCCCCTTGACTCTGAATAGGGCTGTGCTCTGCCACCTCAATGCTGGCTCCGCCCCCTGAGGAGAGACTGATGACTCTGCTGTGCACCTTGTGAAGAGAGAGGGGAAGACTGTCAACAGAGTGCTCCTGGACTGTACTTGTCACCACAATGCTGGCTCCACCTCCTGCGGAGCATCTGATGTCTCTGCCCTGCTCACTGAAAGGAGAAGCCAGGGTCTGCAAAACAAAGTACTCAGGGCCTGGACGGTATTAGGCAAAGGCCCCCCTGGCCTGCAAGAACAAAAAAAAGGTGTATAAAGGTAGGAGCCCTGCTCCCAAGAAATTAGATCCTGTCTGCACTAAGAAGAAACTCTGCCCGAAGAGGAGGACCTGGGAAAGCTACATGGAGGACTACTGTCTCTAGCCTGAGAGACTGGCCTGTGGTGGGTGCCTTGCTGCAAGAAGGAGAGAAGAAAAAGACTGAGAAAGACTTTTATTTCAACTTGTCCAAAATCTCTGAAACAGATCTCCAAGAGCTTGCGTGTGAGCCTGCCCCCTGAACTGCGCCCCAGGAACATTGGGCGCTACCCCCCTGAAGGGCAAGCTGTGAATGGTGCTGCCTGACCCTGCAGCGCTGCCTGAGGAAAGCTGAGTGCCCTTTGACCCTTCGTTGCGCACTCTGAAGAGCCTGGGCACCCCTGTCCCGCCGAGCAACGCAACTTCTGCTTGATCGCGCTGCAGTTTGCAAAGTAAGGACCAGCTCCGCCTGGCCCGAGCATAGTGACTGTTGCCCCTATGAGCCGTAGCTCGCAACGTGAGAAAGGACCCGTCCGGTCCGATCACTGTGACCCTGTGGCCCCCGAGCCGTAGCTCGCAACGTAAAGACTGGCTCCTGCCCAAGGTTCGCTCTTCCTGTGTGGCGTCCTGCTGAACGCGCCCCGCTGCTGTGACTGAGCAGCTGCGGCGCGTAGTGCAGTTGGTGGCCGTCCCGTACTTGGGATCGCACCGCACCCTGCCTCACCGTCCGCCGCTACCCCCCTTCAGGATCGAAGCGTACGCTGCATCCCAAGCCTGCCCTACAAGGCATCGCTGCCCTGAGAGCACCGTGACTGCTAAGCCCTCGAGCCGTAGCTCGCCCCGCACCAGGAAGGCACTGTGACGTAGGACGCCTGGCCCCTGCATCAAACTCAGCAAGATCCAAAGGTACTGTGAACGTGTCGTGCGCCTCGGACTAGAGAGTCCGCGAGCCGCGTGAGTCTCTGGATACTCTTTTTATTTGTTATCCTCCTACGAGTCGCTCCAGAGCCCTACGACTCGCACCGCTTTGTGTCAACAGTCCCCCCTGTGATCGCCTCGTACTGTGCTGGCCCCAGACTGAAGTGTCCGCCAGGCGCACATCATCTTCATAGCCTTTGGTCATCCCTGCGGTACGAGTCACACAGGAGTGCTACGACTCGTACCCCTGATGTACACCTCCGCGCCGTACGCCTACCAACGCGAGGTGCGTGAGACTTAGCGAGGCCTGTTTCTTAAAGCCGCACGAAGCGTACAGGAGCGCTACGAAGCGCACAGCCCATTACGAACATTGCAAGAAAGACCTGAATATTGCCCTGAGTATTGGGGAACCTGTTTAAGAGTTATTGGAATCTTTTTAGTGCTATTGAAATGTGTAATTAAGCCTATTTAAAACCTGCATATAAAAGAAGTATATTTTTACAGAAAACTAGCCTTGTGTCTCTCTGTGGTGTATCAAGTGATTGCTGTGTGTATCATTACAAATGCTTAACACTACATGCTCTGGGGTTTCGCCTTGTCTGCTCGCGCCACGCCGCCTAGAGGGTGAGCAGGGGTTATTTCTAGGAGTAGTCCTTTGTCCTGACTAGAGGAGAGGGTCCCTGCTTGTCACAAGTGCATACCTGTGGCAACCAGAGACCCCCAATTCTAACATTGGAGGCAGCGGAAAGGATCACGAATTTGCATTTGTAGTATATATACAGTGATTGTTGAACATTGCATAGAGAGATCAATCCAATAACGCAACCACATACTTTTTGACTTTTTTGCTTTGCTGAGAAGAGCTCCATTGTTTTAGCCATGCCTGGTTCAGTGAGAATAGAAAAGGCAGCTCCCATTTCATCTATTGACTGTGATTGGGAGAAACTAGAAAACTACACCATGAAACAGCTCAGGAGCTTCGGCTAAAATGTGAAAATTTCCATGACTGTAATCTCCAGAAGGGAGCAGTTCCAAAAGGCGCTGAGGGCCTGGGTCAAGGCAAGGAATGCCCCTGGTGAGGATATTGCATTTGAAGATGCAGAGCAGCAGCTAGAGGGACCACTGAGTCCAGAAGGGAGGGGTGCAACCTCCCCGTTAGGTAGCAGTGTTTCTGCCCGATGCCTGTCGCCAGAGGTGCTTGCAGACAGACAGGTAACCCAAGACCACAAAATAGAGATGGCTAAACTGGAAATAAATGGGCAACTGGAGCTAGAAGCTAGGAAGTTAGCCCTGGAAGAAAAGAAAATGCAGCTTGCGCATGACTTGAGAATGAGGAAACTTGATTTGGAGCTTGATGGGCTTGAGGCCATGAGGGCTTCAGCCCAGCAACAAGAAATATGTATAGCTCAGAGATTGAGCTTTGCTGAGTTGGAGGTGGAGTCCAGCTCTGATGGTGGCAGCAACATTCAGTTATCTAGTGCTGGGAGAGTAGTACACACCCCCAGAGATGTGGCACCTGACTTGGAGAGGGTTAACATACACCAGGAGGTTCAAGGACATGAGGTAGCTCCAGTAGTGCGCAGTGTCCCTGAAGGGAATAGGGTAACTGTCGTAGGGGTTCATGGTCCTAGTAGTGGGAGGGACACTCTACTGACTCTAGATGAGAGGTACAGGGAGAGGGGATCCCCCAAAGTTGAGGTCCTGGAATGTGAGTATGGAGACTGCCCAGAAGAGTGTGGGTTGTGGGACGGAGACAGTCAGATAATGTCTTGCCAATATCAGGAGAGTGGTGTGGAGTATGTGTGTGAGGCACTGGATGGTGAGGTGAAGGATAGTTTGGTTGACCCTTGGAGGGGGCTGTGTGATCCAATTCTGGGAGAGCATATTTTAAGTCCCTGTTTTCCAGAGCTATGCCAACACCTGTTAGAGAGTGAGTTTTCTCACCCCAGGGAGCTCACATTGGAGGCTGACCTTTTGGTGGATTCCAGAAGGTTTGAAGAAGCATTGGGGAGTGATTCCAACAAGAGTGGCTCAGGTAACTTCCAGTCCTGTGGGATGGAAGAGGTTCAGTGCAGCCCAGCTAGGTCCCAGTATAGCGAGAGGGGTGTAGGGGCTCACATCCTGTCTCAGAGAAGGAGGAGTGAGTGTGGGTTCTGGCCCAAGGCACCCGCAACCCAGTCTCAGGGCCTGGATGGTTTCTTAAGGGAACATCAGGTCGGGGGCCTAGGCTGTACTTGTAGGCTATTTGAGGAGAATCTCCCTGTGGCTAGAGAACGTGGAGACTCTGTAAGCAGAGCTCCAGTAGTTCTGGTATCTGGCAGTACCACTCCAGTTGGGAGGGTGCAGAAGTCCAGGCGGAGTGGTGAGAGGGGGAAAGAGTCCTCAGTGGAAGAACCGGTGGGTCAGAGGCCAGCCAGCAGGGCTGCATCCCCAGGGAATGACCATGGTGACACGACTTCTGTCCTGGGGGATCTTTACACACTGTCAGATGGACAGGGGACGGGAGATCTGCGCCAGGCAGACTGTCACACAACACAGGAGATATGTGTTACCCTCAGGGGAGGCATGCATGCTCCCAAAGAAGTCCTGGTGCGCCAGGCAAGTGTTTAACTGCAGGGTTGGTTCCCTGAGTTGGGGAGCCAGGTACAGGGGTTACCTGACCTGGAGGGAGGGACCACTGTAATCAGTGTCCTGACCAAAATAGCTGCTTGGGGTACCATTCCAGGTGGGAAGGTACAGCCATCTGGAAGGGGGTACAGAGGGAGGGAGTCCTCGCCTCTGACCCCGGATCAGCTAGAGGGTTTAGACCCTAGGTTTGAGGGCCAGGTGCAGGGTGTCCCCCATGACCTGGTGTCCCAGTTGCAGGATAGCACCCCTGAACTGGAGGGCGAATTGTGCAGGTCACCTGCCCCAGGTGCCCTGACAAATCTGGAAGGGGGTACCACTCCAGGTGAGAGGGTACAGAGCCCCAAGGAGGAAGACTGGGTGTGGGAGAGCCCACCCCAGTCTTTGGTCCAGCCACCGGGTGCAGGCCTGGGGCTGGTGGGTCAGTGCCAGGATGTCATACCTGACCTAACAGGAGGGAGAGTGGACAAGGGGTGCCAAGCACCTGGGGCTACTGCCCCCCGCTCTCTAACGCCACAGAGGTTTGAGAGCCCTGAGAGGCATAAGGCCTGGGTCTCCTCCCTGACTACTGTCAGTGGCCACTGTGACTTGATGTCTGTCTGTTGGGACACACCTGTGAGCAAGTTAAAAGTAGGTGCTACACAGGTGGTGTCCACAGGTGAAGAGACGGGTTCCCCACGGATTGCCTTGGTGGACCCTGAGAGTATAAACAGAGGATGTGAAATGGGTTCAGATTGGAGTAGAACTGGAATATGCCCCTGCTGTTGCGGGCCAGGTCCATGTTCTATCGCCCTAAGCAGGGAAGCCCATCACGGTAGTGATTGGTCTACAATGCATTTTGGCTGGAAGGGGGTTGTGTTGGACTTGGCCCTCTCTGCAGGGTCATCCCTGAACTTTTTGCCTTCCTCCAATATTCTCTCTGACCTGTTTCTGTTGGTTTAATGACTCTGGGCACTTTACCACTGCTGACCAGTGCGAAAGTGCATATGCTCTCCCTACTGTCAATAGTTATATGTGATTGGATTCCATGTTTGGCTTATTTGGTTTACTGTCAGACCCCAGTAACGTGCACCAGGAGTGCCAGGGCTTGTAAATACAAATGCTGCTGGTGGGCCTGCAGCAGTAGTTGTGCCACCCACAGAAGCAGCCTAGTAAAATGTGCCTAAGTTCTGCCATTGCAGAACCTGCGTGCAGTCTGGTACTGTCATGCTGACTGCGCAGGTACAGCTACTTGCCAGTCCCTAAACCTTCCCTTAGCTTCATATTAGTCACCCCTATGGTAGACCCAAGGGCAGGGTGCATTGTAAGCATAAGGTAGGACAAGCCCTGATGTGTGTGGCATGTCCTAATAGTGAATTACAACCATTTTCGTTTTTCACTATTGTAAGGCTACTTGCTCTCCATAGGCCAGAATGGGCTGATGGAATTATTACACTCTATAATCCCAACAGTCTCACAGAGCATGGTCGAAAGTCACGTTTAGTATGCCTGAACTCAGAATAATAAAATACTTCTTTTAGTAAAGTTTATTTTAATATCCTGTGTTTGCAAATACTACTTTTAGAAAGTTAGTATTTGCTTGCCTAACCATTTCAGCCCGCCTCTGCTCTGATGTGTATCTGCTGTCTGGTTTCTGTGAGTGACAGGGCTAGGGAATTCCAGGAGACAGGCTGGGGCTGACAGGTGGTGAATGGAGAGATTACACTAGGATGGGTGGGGGGAGTGCCCCTTGACTCTGAATAGGGCTGTGCTCTGCCACCTCAATGCTGGCTCCGCCCCCTGGGGAGCGACTGATGACTCTGCCCTGCACCTTGTGAAGAGAGAGAGGAAGACTGTCAACAGAGTGCTCCTGGACTGTACTTTTCACCACAATGCTGGTTCCACCTCCTGCGGAGCGTCTGATGTCTCTGCCCTGCTCACTGAAAGGAGAAGCCAGAGTCTGCAAAACAAAGTACTCAGGGCCTGGACGGGATTAGGCAAAGGCTCCCCTGGCCTGCAAGAACAAAATAAATGGTGTATAAAAGTAGGAGCCCTGCTCCCAAGAAATTAGATCCTGTCTGCACTAAGAAGAAACTCTGCCCGAAGAGGAGGACCTGGGAAAGCTACATGGAGGACTACTGTCTCTAGCCTGAGAGACTGGCCTGTGGTGGGTGCCTTGCTGCAAGAAGGAGAGAAGAGAAAGACTGAAAAGACTTTTATTTCAACTTGTGCAAAATCTCTGAAACAGATCTCCAAGGGCTTGCGTGTGAGCCTTCCCCCTGAACTGTGCCCCAGGAACATTGGGCGCTACCCCCCTGAAGGGAAAGCTGTGAATGGTGCTGCCTGACCCTGCAGCGCGGCCCGAGGAAAGCTGAGTGCCCTTTGACCCTTCGTTGCGCACTTTGAAGAGCCTGGGCACCACTGCCCCGCCGAGCAACGCGACTTCTGCTTGATCGCGCTGCAGTTTCCAAAGTAAGGACCAGCCCCGCCTGGCCCGAGCACAGTGACTGTTGCCCCTCCGAGCCGTAGCTCGCAACGTGAGAAAGGACCCGTCCGGTCCGAGCACCGCGACCCTATGGCCCCCGAGCCGTAGCTCGCAATGTAAAGACTGACTCCTGCCCAAGGTTCGCTCTCCCTGTGTGGCGTCTTGCTGAATGCGCCCCCGCTGCTGCGACTGAGCAGCTGCGGCGCGTAGTGTGGTTGGTGGCCGTCCCGTACTTGGGATCGCACCGCACCCTGCCTCACCATCCGCCGCTATCCCCCCTTCAGGATCGAAGCGTACGCTGCATCCCAAGCCTGCCCTACAACGCATCGCTGCGATGAGAGCACCGTGACTGCTGAGCCCTCGAGCCGAAGCACCCCCACATCAGGAAGGCCCCGTGACGTAGGACGTCTGGCCCCTGCATCGTCTGCTTTGAACTCGGCAAGATCCAAAGGTACTGTTAACGTGTTCTGCGTCTCGGACTAGAGAGTCCACGAGGCGCGTGAGTCTCTGGATACTCTTTTTATTTGTTATCCTCCTACGAGTCGCCCCAGAGCCCTACGACTCGCACCGCATTTGTGTCAACAGTCCCCCTGTGATCGCCTCGTACTGTGCTGCGCCCCAGACTGAAGTGTCCGCCAGGCGCACATCATCTTTAAAGCCTTTGTTCGTCCCTGCGGTACGAGTCGCACAGGAGTGCTACGACTTGTACCCCGGGTATACACCGGCCGCGCCTTACGCCTAACAACGCGAGGCGCGTGAGACTTAGCGAGGCCTGTTTCTTTAAGCGGCACGAAGCGTACAGGAGCGCTACGACGTGCACAGCCTTGACGAACATTGCAATAAAGACCTGAATATTGCCCTGAGTATTGGGGGACCTGTTTAAAAGTTATTGGAACCTTTTTAGTGCTATTGAAACGTGTACTTAAGCCTACCTAAAACCTGCATATAAAAGAAGTATATTTTTACAGAAAACTAGCCTTGTGTCTCTCTGTGGTGTATCAAGTGATTGCTGTGTGTATCATTACAAATGCTTAACGCTACATGCTCTGGGGTTTAGCCTTGTCTGTTCGCGCCACGCCGCCAAGAGGGTGAGCAGGGGTTATTTTTAGGAGTAGTCCTGTGCCCTGACTAGAGCAGAGGGTCCCTGCTTGTCTCAAGCTTCATACCTGTGGCAACCAGAGACCCCCAATTCTAACAGTAAAGTTCAGTAGGGCAAGGTTGCAGGCAGTGTCCGAGGAGGGAGAGTCATCATTGGGGAGCCTCTGGGCGGAGCCGCTGGGATAATTTCTACGTTCTGACTTTTTGGGATGCTGAAAATTTCCAGTGAGACGAGGCAGGAGGCTGTCGCTAAAGACAATTTCAGGAGTTTGAATACCCTTTTTGGTCAAGGACCGTTGAACAGGATTTGCTGTTGCAGCGAAGAACGTAGTGGGAGCAACTGAGAAGTCAGGCCCACCGGCGCTGCACCTTGGATGGATTGGCATACAGTTTGGTCCAGTCTTTCCTCGGTTCTCAGAGCAGTTTTTAGCCAAAAATGTTTCAAGTTTAGGATCTTGGCTATATGGGCACATTTAGTACAACAACCATGGGTCCAGAACTGGTGGGACACCTCTTGGTACAAGACATCTCAGGCTGGGTACAGTTGCGGGTTCAAGATGGTGGAAGCCTTTTATTCTCCTGTGGCTCTGAACAGGAGGTCCGCAAACTTGCCCTTGGAGTCACTCTTGTAGTCCTGGATTTAGGTGAAGATGCAAGGCTCAAACCGCAGAACTAGCCTCTGAGGGTTCAAGTCAGACTCCAGGCAGCAAAGCAGTCCTTCCAGGTACAGCAAAGCAGTCTTACAGAACGCACAGCAGGTCACAGCAGCAGGCAGTCTCCTCTGAGTCTATCTGCAGGTACAGAAAGTGACCTGAAGAATGGATCTGGTTGCCCTATTTCTATATCTGATGCCTCCTTTGAAGATGGGAAAAGTTTCTAGAGGTTTCTTTTTAAAGTGCTTTAATTTCCTTACTCCCCTGCCCTGTCTCCAAGCTGGCTGGTGTGACAATATGGAGGTGATAAGCCCTTTGTGTGAATGCAGAGCACAGTCTATTAAGTTGCAAGTGGGGCTGTGCCCAGCTCCGTCCACCCATGCCCAACCTGCCAGCAGATGGCGCATTCAGGCATACCTATCCCTCTATTGTGTGACTGTCTGAGAGGGATTCATGAAGTCTGACTGAATGTCAGTTACACCCAGCCATGTAACCCAGGGGAGGCTGAAGGCACCAATTGGCTAAGGGCAGGAAAATGCCCACTTTCTAAAATTGACAATTTTCTAAATTGTAATTTATAATTCGACTTTACCATTAAAGTGTATTTTGTATTACAAGGTCATAGATACCAAACATGAAATGCTTACCTGGTCGCAAACAAATGTTAGAGTTTATCAAATGTACTAAGGCAACGCAATGTTATCCTAAGGGACATTCAGGCCTCACAGTAATTATGTTTTTTTCAGGATGTTATAGTTTGAAAAGAGGTGAACCCACATTGAAGTCTCTGGAGGCATTTTGTTTGCTGGAACGGTGAATGTGAGTAAAATGAAGGAGAATTGACAGGTATGACGATATGAGACCTCGACTGTTCTCTTTTCGAAGCTACCTTAGTTTGGGCCAGGGCTTTAAGTGGAGCGAGTACATACCGGTCTCAGACCCAGCAGTAATTTTAAGCTGACATTGAAATGGGTCCCTATCGGGCTGTATGTTCATGTTCTTAATTTTACAGACATCAACATTGCTTGATTTCCGAACAATGACTGTAAAAGACGTTAAGGTAATCCAGGTCAGCAATGCAGTCCCTGTTGCATTTCGCTTGTTTTATTTAATCTTGCACTCCTTCGAGGATGTTGTATTTCTGTTGATGTTTTTCATGTAATGTATTACGTTTGCATAGTGAGTATTGTGAACTTAACCACCACTAGGTGTCCGAATCAGTTGAGGTTGTGGTGGGTGCTTATGACGAGGCACGATTGAAAGCTCGGGATCTGAGACTGAAGGCAGTGTTAATTTCTCACAATGTGTTAGTGGGTCATAAATAAGACTCCCTGTTTTGCATTTTCACAGATTTTTACAGATAAATACTGCTAGAAATGGGGGTCTCTAACTGGCAGAGGTATGCACCTTTGTCCAAGTAGGGACCCTTCCTTCTTGTCAGGTTAAGGGGACCACACACTTCAGATAACCCCTGCTCACCTCCTTGGTAGCTTGCATGAGCAGACCGGCGAATTCCAAAGTTAATGTGTAAAGTATTTGTACCCAAACACAGTAACACAGTGAAAACACCACAAATAGACTCCACACCAGTTTATAAAAATAAAGTATTTTTTCTATAGCAAACACGCCCAATATGACAAAAATTCAACATACATTTATCAAAATATCACTTTTAAAATGGCTACTTCAATAATAGAACTGTAGTAACAAAATATCTCCAAATGGGGCAAGTACGACATTGTGACATACACAAATACAAAGTACGACGCCGACCTTGAGGTGCGCAGGCAAGGCACAGAGTAGCAAGGACCCCCCAAACAACAGTACCTTGGAAACAAAGTCAAAAAAATGAAGCACAGCGTTGTGGAGGTGAGACGTTGGGGCTAAGGCTAAGCTTGTTCCTTTCTACCAGGGGGGAGGCGAGGCGTCGAGTCCATGAGTAGGTGAGGCATCGAGTCAATAAGGAGGTGAGGCGTTGAATCCAGGACTGGGTAATTTAGGTGGCTTCGGCGATGAGGAGTCGGTTCCTCTGAGGCGATGCAATGCTGATTAGTTTGTGAAGTCACCCTCATTGGTTATCGGCTCCACGATAATGTGATGCTGGCACTGCGGTGATGGCGTTGGTGTGAACCCTGATGTCAGGAAGGCCGATAACTACATGTGTCAAAGGGCGTCGGATCTGTGGTGCAGGTGGGGCAATGTATTGTGCACTTCATAAGCGGTGCCCCCGGCTTCGTTGCCAGTCACGGCATAACTGACGGCGGCGCTGACGGTGTTGGAGTTCTTTTTCTTGCTTTGCAGCACTAACCACACAATTCTCAAGGTGCAGGAATTGGAATTGTCCTTTTGAATACAGGAGTCCAGATGCTGGTCAGTGGGTTGCAGGTGAAGTCTTTGTGGCCTTGAGACTTTACAATAGAAGACAAGCACAAATAAGCCCTTGTAGATTCTTCTTGAAGCAGGTTCACAGCAAGTTCCAGTCTTTGTCCTCTTTTTGGCAGAAGCAGCAACTGCAGGCCAACCCATCAAAGCAACACAGCAAAGGGGCAGTACCCCCCCTTACAGCTTTCAAGCTCTTCTCCTTGGTAGAGCTTGCTCTTGAGTCCAGAAGTGATCTAATTCTCTGGTGTTTAAGATTCAATACAAATACCCCATTTTCTCCTTGTTCTCTTTGTGGCAAGGGTCTTTGAACCCAGTTAAAACCCGTCCTGACTTCTCTGGCTCAGTATACAGTACAGGAGGTGGGGGCAGCATTGTGCAAAGGAGACACAGGCTCTTCAGGTGCTAGTGAAACTCCTCCCACACCTCTAAATGCAGACCAGGTCTATTCAGCACAGCTATGAGTCATCCAGGAAAGGCAGGACAACTTCAACCCCCTTTGTGACTGTCTGGAGTGAATGCACATCCCAAACTACTGTCACTCGAAAACTACGATACAGAAAAGGGGGTGGTGATGAACAGAGTGTCTGAATTAAGCAGACCACTCTTACCCAGTCCAAAGATCAGGGCTTGATCCATCACCGTTATTTAGCTCACTGCACCATTCCAGCTCAGAACCTGGCTATATGCAAATCAGTCTGTCCCTGGCCCAGTGCATCATGGGAACAGGGCAGACTAAACTACCAAACCAATTCTTCACCAGAAAGGAGACAAGCTACCGGGGACAGGTTTCTGGCATTTCAGCTGTCGTCGGCCCGGCTTGCTTGAATCCTGATGGTGCAGTGAGCAAGGGACTCATGTCTGAGTATACCCTGCCACACCTATAGTGGCCAAAAACGATACAGAAAAGGGGGTGGTGATGAACAGAGTGTCTGAATTAAGCAGACCACTCTTACCCAGTCCAAAGATCAGGGCTTGATCCATCACCGTTATTTAGCTCACTGCACCATCCCAGCTCAGAACCTGGCTATATGCAAATCAGTCTGTCCCTGGCCCAGTGCATCATGGGAACAGGGCAGACTAAACTACCAAGCCAATTCTTCACCAGAAAGGAGACAAGCTACCGGGGACCGGTTTCTGGCATTTCAGCCGTCATCGGCCCGGCTTGCTTGAATCCTGATGGTGCAGTGAGCAAGGGACTCATGTCTGAGTATACCCTGCCACACCTATAGTGGCCAAAAACGATACAGAAAAGGGGGTGGTGATGAACAGAGTGTCTGAATTAAGCAGACCACTCTTACCCAGTCCAAAGATCAGGGCTTGATCCATCACCGTTATTTAGCTCACTGCACCATCCCAGCTCAGAACCTGGCTATATGCAAATCAGTCTGTCCCTGGCCCAGTGCATCATGGGAACAGGGCAGACTAAACTACCAAGCCAATTCTTCACCAGAAAGGAGACAAGCTACCGGGGACCGGTTTCTGGCATTTCAGCCGTCGTCGGCCCGGCTTGCTTGAATCCTGATGGTGCAGTGAGCAAGGGACTCATGTCTGAGTATACCCTGCCACACCTATAGTGGCCAAAAACGATACAGAAAAGGGGGTGGTGATGAACAGAGTGTCTGAATTAAGCAGACCACTCTTACCCAGTCCAAAGATCAGGGCTTGATCCATCACCGTTATTTAGCTCACTGCACCATCCCAGCTCAGAACCTGGCTATATGCAAATCATTCTGTCCCTGGCTGTTAGACGGACCGGGAGGGTCGGCCGAGGACAAGGGGAGAGGTCTCCGGGGAGAGCTGTTCCAACGATCGTACAGACAAGTAACTTCCCCCCCACAGATGTACACCACACAAGGATACGGTTCAACGTTACTTTATAAGCAATTCTTTAAGTACGGTGAGATGGTACAAGGAGGTCTGGACTCAGGGGTCCCCTCTATTCTAGTCTCTTGGTTGGGAAAGGGGTAGCGGGACAGTCTCGTTACCAATCTGGTAGATGAAATAGCTCACAATCCTCGAGCTCGGCGTTCTAGATGATCGGGCCGCGGCGGGGCCTGCAGGTCCCGAGATGGTTGAAGGTAGCGACGGTCCGCGGCGGAGCCAGCAGGTCCCGATGAAGGTGGTGGTTACAAACGATCCGCGGCCACGCCAGCAGGTCCCGACGACGATGAAGGTTTCAGAAGGTTGCGGCAGCGCCAGCAGGCAGGTCGATAGTTCGCAAGGCAGGGCTACGGCAGCGCCAGTAGTCCGTCAAGGATGAGTTCTTCACTGCGTCTCTCGACTCCAGGATACAACTGCCTTCCTGCTCTGGAGCTGCCCCAGTTATAGGTCTGGCCCCCTTTGATGTCCGGACCCTCGCACTTGGAGGTCGGGAGGTCCGGGATGAGGGAGTCCAGACACCCAGCAGGGGGGTGGAGCCAGCGCCTGGGGGAGCTGGGGGCGATCGGCACCTGGCGGGGGAGAGCCATCGACACTCCTTTCTCCCATTGACCTGCCAAGTGGTCCGTTCACCTCCTGGGTGGATGGTGGTGCCGGGATGTCGGGGCCTGGCCAGGCCCAGGGTTAGGGTCGATCGGAGGCCACGCGGCCTCGTGGTGCAATGTCCAAGATGGCGCCCAGGCCGGGCGAGGGGGCCGGTAGTGAACCGGGCCCATGATGCAGGGATGTCCGGGGGCAGAGGTCCCGTATGAGACGGGGAGCGGGTGGTTACTGTGGGTTACACCTGGAGGGCCGGGCTCGGGCCTTGTCATGCGGGGAGGGAGCAAGCCCTTCACGTGGCCTGTCCAACATGCGTCCCCCCCAGCTGAAGGCGGGGAGAGTCACCCATCCTCTTGGGGACTCTCCTCGTCGAGGCGGAAAAAGCGTGACAGGCCATCTGCGTTGGCGTGGTCTTGCCCAGGTCGATGTTCCACAGTGAAGTCCATCCCCTGCAGGGAGATGGACCAACGCAGTAGTTTCGGGTTTTCCCCCCGCATCTGCATTAGCCACTGCAAGGGCCGATGATCGGTATGTACCCGGAAGTGGGTGCCGAAGAGATAAGGCCGGAGCTTTTTGAGGGCCCACACCACAGCGAAGGCCTCCCTCTCGATGGTGCTCCAGCGTTGTTCTCGGGCCAGGAGCCGTCTGCTGATGAAAGCCACTGGCTGGTCCAGTCCTTCGGGGTTCAACTGGGAAAGGACCGCCCCAATGCCATGGTCGGAGGCATCCGTTTGGACGATAAATTCCCGACTGTAGTCGGGGGCCTGGAGCACAGGGGCGGAGCACATGGCGGCCTTCAGCTTCTCGAAGGCCGCTTGACAGTCTGGGGTCCAGTTGACCTTCTTTGGTTGGTTTTTGGATGTGAGTTCCGTGAGGGGCCCCACAATGCTGCCATAGTCCCTCACGAACCGCCTGTAGTAGCCTGTGAGTCCCAAGAAGGCGCGGACCTCGGTCTGGGTGATGGGGGGCTGCCAAGACTGGATGGCAGCGATCTTGAGTTGCAGAGGGGCCACCAGACCGCTTCCCACCTGGTGCCCGAGATAGGTCACGGACCCTTGGCCAATTTGGCATTTGCTGGCCTTGATCGTGAGGCCAGCTCGCTGGAGGGCCTGTAGCACCTCTCGAAGGTGGTGGAGGTGGTCGGACCAGTGGCGGCTGTACACAGCGATATCGTCCAGGTAGGCGGCGCTGAATTCTTCGAGTCCCGCCAGGACCTGGTTTACTAGCCGCTGAAATGTTGCTGGGGCATTCTTCATGCCGAATGGCATGACCTTGAAGTGATAGTGGCCATCAGGGGTGGAGAAGGCAGATCGTTCTTGGGCCCAGGGTGTGAGACCGATCTGCCAGTAGCCCGCTGTCAGGTCGAAGATGCTGAGGTAGCGGGCAGCTCCCATGCGGTCGATTAGTTCATCTGCTCGGGGAATGGGGTGTGCGTCTGTTCTGGTGACCGCATTCAAGCCCCGGTAGTCGACGCAGAACCGGAGCTCAGGCGTGGTGCCGGGGGCGGCCGCTTTGGGGACCAGTACCACTGGGCTGGCCCAGGGGCTGTCTGAGGGCTCGATGACCCCGAGCGTGAGCATCTTGGACACCTCCTCTTGGATGCAAGCCCGTACCCGATCTGGTACGCGGTAGGCCCGATGGCGGATAGGGGGACTGTCTCCAGTGTCCACGTCGTGTAAACACCAGGGGGTGACCCCTGGGGTGAGGGAGAACAGGGTGGCGAACTGCAGCAGGAGGTCTCGGCAGCCTTGGCGTTGTTCCAGGGTGAGGGCCTCCGAGAGTCGGACCCCATCCACGGAGCCGTCCTTCTCCCGAGTCCGGAGGAGGTCCGGGAGGGGTTCGGAGTCCTCCTCGGCTCCATTGTCTGTTGCCATCAGGAGGCTGAGCTCTGAGCGCACAAAGTGGGATTTCAGTCTATTGGCGTGGAGGACCCGGAGAGGGTTCCGTGAAGACTCCATATCGATGAGATAGGTGACAGGGCTTTTGCGCTCGACTACTTTGAAGGGCCCCGTCCACTTGTCTTGCAGGGCACACGGCTCGGTGGGAGACATTACCCACACTTGTTGGCCAGGTTCAAATTCGATGGAGGAGGCATTTTGATCGTACCACCTTTTCATGTCTTCCTGACTGGCCTCCAAGTTTGCTTTTGGCATCTCTCTGAACCGTCTGGTCTGCTTGCGGAGGGTTAGGAGGTATTTGAAAACATCTGGAGGGTTCCTTAAAGGGGGCATTTCCCAACCTTCTTTGACTAGGCTGAGCGGCCCTCGCACAGGGTGTCCATACAAGAGTTCGAACGGGCTGAAGCCGAGGGACTTCTGGGGGACTTCTCGGTAGGCAAAGAGGAGGCACGGCAGTAGCACATCCCACTGGCGACGGAGGGGCTCTTCCAACCCCCTAATCATCCCTTTGAGCGTGCGGTTGAACCGCTCAACTAGTCCGTTTCCTTGAGGGTGATAGGGGGTCGTGAATCGGTAGGTGACCCCACACTGTTGCCAGAGGGACTTCATGTATTTTGAAATAAAGTTTGTGCCCCTGTCGCTGACGACTTCTCGGGGGAAGCCCACCCGGGAGAAGATCCCCATCAAGGCCCGGCCGACTACCGGGGCTGTCACGGTTCGCAGGGGAACAGCCTCGGGGTAGCGGGTGGCGTGGTCCACCAGGACCAGGATGAACCGATGTCCTTGCGCTGTACGGGGGTCCAGGGGCCCCACAATGTCTATCCCCACCCTCTCGAACGGGGTGGTGACCACTGGAAAAGGTTGCAGAGGAGCTTTGAGCTTGCGGCCGCTCTTCCCGCTGGCCTGGCATGGGGGGCAAGATCGGCAGTGCTGGATTACGTCGTTCCTCATCTTGGGCCAGAAAAAGTGGGTCACCAGGCGACTGTAGGTTTTGTCCTGACCCAGGTGGCCGGCCAGGGGGACATCGTGGGCCAGGTTTAGCAAGAAGTCTCTGAAGCGGAGGGGCACCACTAGCACTCGACTGGCCCCTAACTCTGCGATTCTCTGTTCGCTGTACAACAGGTCATTGTCCCAATAAACCCAATGGGTTCCGGAGGTATCCCCCGCACTCTGGGCGAAGGCTTGTTGGCGGAGTCCCTTGAGGGAGGGACAGGTCTTCTGCTCGTGGCGAAACTGTTCCTGGGTGGGCCCCCCCTCCTAAAGCCACTGAGCCAGGTCGGGAAGGTCCTGAGGTTGAACGAGCCCCTCGGGAGTTTGCTCTGGGGGGACGGCCCGGTCGGTGTCTTCTACTGGGGCGACCGGGGGAGGAGGTGCTGGCCATTCAGGTTCTTCGGGTCGGGGGATGGCACGGGCAGCCATGGACCGGGTGGTTACGCACGCCCAGTCCGGGATGCCCAACATCCCCAGGTGCTCTCTTCTCTCTACGGCGGCCCACGGGGAACTCTCAAGATCATTTCCCAGGAGACAGTCTACGGGGGCATCATCTCGGACCGTCACTTTCAACATGCCGGAGACTCCTCCCCACTCGAAGGGGACGCAGGCCATCCGACATAGACTCTCCGAATTGTCGGCTGAACGGACAGGGCAGAGAACGTTCGGCAGGATCTGTTCTGGGGTCACCAGGTGACAGCGGACGGCTGTTACACTGGCCCCGGTGTCACGTAGGGCTTCGGCCCTGCGTCCATTAATGTTCACCCACTGACTGTACTTCCGGGTGTTGGTGGGCAGGGGGACCCGTGGGACCATGTCTCTTCCCCCTAGGCATGCTAGAACCATGGCAGCTGGTTCCCACTCTTGGTGTTCTTGCTCGCACTCCTCTTGTTCTTCGGAGGTTTGTTCTTCCCCCAGGGCGGCGGCAGCCATCTGGCGGGGTCTCGGAGTCTGACTCTGTGGACAATTCGGGTCGTTTGCGTAGTGGCCGACTCGCTGGCATCGGTGACACGTGACATTGGCTCTGTATCCCGGCCGCGCCGGGGTGTTGCCCCGGTTGGCCGGGGGTGGGGTGCTGGTAGCGGGAGCGGCCGGGGCGTTGTCTCTTCCTCGTCCCTGGCCCCCTCCTCCTCCTCGGGGACGGTGCTGACCGTGGTTGTTCCGGTTCTGTTCATGTGACCCATTTCGGCCTACTCGGGTAATTTCCCACCGGTCAGCCTCGGCGGCGAGCTGCCGTGGATCAGTCAGTTTACTGTCGAGGAGGTGCTGCCTGAGCTCGACGAAGCAGTTGTTTGATAGATGCTCCCATACCATGAGATTGAAGAGTTGCTCGTAGGTCGTTACGTTGCTTCCCTTGATCCAACCCTCGAAGGCTCGGCTGAAATAGTTCACGTATTCCACCCAAGTGGTACCCGGGATCCGGGTGCAATCTCGGAACCTCTGGCGGTACATCTCGGGTGTGAGCCCATAGCGGGTGAGGAGGGTAGCTTTCATGTGGTCATAGGAGGTCATCAGATGGTCTGGGAGCTGTAGTAGGGCATCGCGGCCCTCATTGACGAACCTCCCCCATAGACCGGCTCCCCAGTCGCTTCGATCGATCCGGTGGGAGGTCATAGCGATCTCGTAGGCCTTGAACCATTGCTGTATGTCGTCATCTCGGAAATATTCTCGAACGACATCCTTGGGGATGTGTACCTTCTTTTCTGTTGCCCCCGGGGTGCGCGGTTGCTCGGGCACCCCTAATTCTTTGTTCTGCTTGCGTAAGTCTATCTCAGCTAGTTTGCGCTCGTGTTCATACGCCAGCCTCTTCTCTTCGAGTTCTCTTTGTCTCTGTTTCTCTTCCCGTTCTTCTCGGAGCCGCAGATGTTCTAGGTTCAGTTTTTGTTCGGCTAATTTGAGTTCGCCATCCATTTTGAGCCGGGCCATTTCTAGTTCATGTAGTCGGTTTCTTTCTCGTTCTTGGATCTCATCTTGCGAGAGACCCGTTCTTCGCTCCTCGGGAGCCGTGGTGTCTTTCTCTGTTGCTGCGACATTTTGGTCCGGGGGTCTGACGGCCCCGGTTTCTGCCCATGACTCAATGGCGTGCTTGAAATCGTCTTTAGTACTCAGACCGGTGGTAGCGATACCTAGTTCAATGCAAAATTGTTTCAACTCACGATGGCTGTATTCTTCCAATTTCTCCATCTGGAATCTTTCGGTGGATCCGCTTTCTTTGGTTGACATTGTGGTTTTGTCGTGGGGTGAGCTACTCTCTGTACGATTACGCGTTGATTCGGATCGCGCCGCTGGCCACCAATGTTAGACGGACCGGGAGGGTCGGCCGAGGACAAGGGGAGAGGTCTCCGGGGAGAGCCGTCTCCAACGATCGTACAGACAAGTAACTTCCCCCCCACAGATGTACACCACACAAGGATACAGTTCAACGTTACTTTATAAGCAATTCTTTAAGTACGGTGAGATGGTACAAGGAGGTCTGGACTCAGGGGTCCCCTCTATTCTAGTCTCTTGGTTGGGAAAGGGGTAGCGGGACAGTCTTGTTACCAATCTGGTAGATGAAATAGCTCACAATCCTCGAGCTCGGCGTTCTAGATGATCGGGCCGCGGCGGAGCCTGCAGGTCCCGAGATGGTTGAAGGTAGCGACGGTCCGCGGCGGAGCCAGCAGGTCCCGATGAAGGTGGTGGTTACAAACGGTCCGCGGCCACGCCAGCAGGTCCCGACGACGATGAAGGTTTCAGAAGGTTGCAGCAGCGCCAGCCAGCAGGTCGATAGTTCGCAAGGCAGGGCTACGGCAGCGCCAGTAGTCCGTCAAGGATGAGTTCTTCACTGCGTCTCTCGACTCCAGGATACAACTGCCTTCCTGCTCTGGAGCTGCCCCAGTTATAGGTCTGGCCCCCTTTGATGTCCGGACCCTCGCACTTGGAGGTCGGGAGGTCCGGGATGAGGGAGTCCAGACACCCAGCAGGGGGGTGGAGCCAGCGCCTGGGGGAGCTGGGGGCGATCGGCACCTGGCGGGGGAGAGCCATCGACACTCCTTTCTCCCATTGACCTGCCAAGTGGTCCGTTCACCTCCTGGGTGGATGGTGGTGCCGGGATGTCGGGGCCTGGCCAGGCCCAGGGTTAGGGTCGATCGGAGGCCACGCGGCCTCGTGGTGCAATGTCCAAGATGGCGCCCAGGCCGGGCGAGGGGGCCGGTAGTGAACCGGGCCCATGATGCAGGGATGTCCGGGGGCAGAGGTCCCGTATGAGACGGGGAGCGGGTGGTTACTGTGGGTTACACCTGGAGGGCCGGGCTCGGGCCTTGTCATGCGGGGAGGGAGCAAGCCCTTCACGTGGCCTGTCCAACACTGGCCCAGTGCATCATGGGAACAGGGCAGACTAAACTACCAAGCCAATTCTTCACCAGAAAGGAGACAAGCTACCGGGGACCGGTTTCTGGCATTTCAGCCGTCGTCGGCCCGGCTTGCTTGAATCCTGATGGTGCAGTGAGCAAGGGACTCATGTCTGAGTATACCCTGCCACACCTATAGTGGCCCAAAACGATACAGAAAAGGGGGTGGTGATGAACAGAGTGTCTGAATTAAGCAGACCACTCTTACCCAGTCCAAAGATCAGGGCTTGATCCATCACCGTTATTTAGCTCACTGCACCATCCCAGCTCAGAACCTGGCTATATGCAAATCAGTCTGTCCCTGGCCCAGTGCATCATGGGAACAGGGCAGACTAAACTACCAAGCCAATTCTTCACCAGAAAGGAGACAAGCTACCGGGGACCGGTTTCTGGCATTTCAGCCGTCGTCGGCCCGGCTTGCTTGAATCCTGATGGTGCAGTGAGCAAGGGACTCATGTCTGAGTATACCCTGCCACACCTATAGTGGCCAAAAACGATACAGAAAAGGGGGTGGGGATGAACAGAGTGTCTGAATTAAGCAGACCACTCTTACCCAGTCCAAGGATCAGGGCTTGATCCATCACCGTTATTTAGCTCACTGCACCATCCCAGCTCAGAACCTGGCTATATGCAAATCAGTCTGTCCCAGGCCCAGTGCATCATGGGAACAGGGCAGACTAAACTACCAAGCCAATTCTTCACCAGAAAGGAGACAAGCTACCGGGGACCGGTTTCTAGCATTTCAGCCTTCGTCGGCCCGGCTTGCTTGAATCTTCTTGGTGCAGTGAGCAAGGGACTCATGTCTGAGTATACCCTGCCGCACCTATAGTGGCCAAAAATGATACAGAAAAGGGGGTGGTGATGAACAGAGTGTCTGAATTAAGCAGACCACTCTTACCCAGTCCAAAGTTCAGGGCTTGATCCATCACCGTTATTTAGCTCACTGCACCATCCCAGCTCAAAACCTGGCTATATGCAAATAAGTCTGTCCCTGGCCCAGTGCATCATGGGAACAGGGCAGACTAAACTACCAAGCCAATTCTTCACCAGAAAGGAGACAAGCTACCGGGGACCGGTTTCTGGCATTTCAGCCGTCGTCGGCCCGGCTTGCTTGAATCCTGATGGTGCAGTGAGCAAGGGACTCATGTCTGAGTATACCCTGCCACACCTATAGTGGCCAAAAACGATACAGAAAAGGGGGTGGTGATGAACAGAGTGTCTGAATTAAGCAGACCACTCTTACCCAGGGCAAAGATCAGGGCTTGATCCATCACCGTTATTTAGCTCACTGCACCAGCCCAGCGCAGAACCTGGCTATATGCAAATCAGTCTGTCCCTGGCCCAGTGCATCATGGGAACAGGGCAGACTAAACTACCAAGCCAATTCTTCACCAGAAAGGAGACAAGCTACCGGGGACCGGTTTCTGGCATTTCAGCCGTCGTCGGCCCGGCTTGCTTGAATCCTGATGGTGCAGTGAGCAAGGGACTCATGTCTGAGTATACCCTGCCACACCTATAGTGGACAAAAACGATACAGAAAAGGGGGTGGTGATGAACAGAGTGTCTGAATTAAGCAGACCACTCTTACCCAGACCAAAGATCAGGGCCTGATCCATCTCCGTTATTTAGCTCACTGCACCATCCCAGCTCAGAACCTGGCTATATGCAAATCAGTCTGTCCCTGGCCCAGTGCATCATGGGAACAGGGCAGACTAAACTACCAAGCCAATTCTTCACCAGAAAGGAGACAAGCTACCGGAGACCAGTTTCTGGCATTTCAGCCGTCGTCGGCCCGGCTTGCTTGAATCCTGATGGTGCAGTGAGCAAGGGACTCATGTCTGAGTATACCCTGCCACACCTATAGTAGCAAAAAACGATACAGAAAAGGGGGTGGTGATGAACAGAGTGTCTGAATTAAGCAGACCACTCTTACCCAGTCCAAAGATCAGGGCTTGATCCATCACCGTTATTTAGCTCACTGCACCATCCCAGCTCAGAACCTGGCTATACAGACCCTCCAGTTTATCGCGATTTCGCGATTCACGAAAAAATCGCGAAATCGGCAGACTACCGCGATGGCCGCGATAATGACCATATTAGCCGCGATATTTAGAGAAAAGTGTCTCTACCGGGAGACAGCAAAACAAACAATGCCTTTTATTGGCTGTGCGCCCCTCCCCACTCGTGTGTGTCAGCAGTTTCCCGGGGACACACAGACAGTCAGTTTTTTAGCTGCCAGCCCCACCCCAGTACTTCACAGGTCATTAAAAGACCTTTCACTTGTTAATGAGGATTTGTGTTTCACCCCTTCTTTGACCCCTCTGCCTAGGGCTGGAATAATTCATCACGGGCGATCACGACAGTCGATGTTTTACAACTCTATTGGAGCCTTATCTTCCCCGACTCTGAAAAGAGGGAAACAGATAAAAAAGAAGGAAACTATAAAATGTACGAAATTGAAAAGGATTTATTAACAAGCAATTAAAATGCTTTAGTTGGGTCAGTGCTCGTTGTGGATTGACTAGCTTCATTAAATAGATAGGTTAAGCATGAATGTATATATTTGTTTGATGGTTTGTTTTTCCCCTATTCACAAACCTAAAAGTATACTGAGAGAGTGCCCTTTTCAGCTAGAGATTCAAAAGTACCTAAAAACACTGCCATGAGGGTTTCTGTGCAGTGGCAAGCCTCTTAAAAACTTAGAGTCACCTTTCAGTTGCTAATTGCTGTATTTACATGCTAAACTGACACTCAGGATATCAAACCTTTGCCCAGACCACGTTAATTTGTAAAAAGAACAAAATCATGAAGGAATGCTGCCACAATTTGTGCAGCATTGCACCGCATAATTTGTCTTATCTGCTACATAATTTAGTCAGTTCTGCACATAATTTGATCCTCCATGCAGTGCTTAATTTGAGCAGGTGTTCACTGGTGCGTGACAATGGCACTTAAATCTCAATAATGGCACACATGACAGTAAACCGCGTGGTGGCACTGTTTAGCTGTTTCTACGGTGAGCACATCAACAGGATTTTATAATTCAATATACATTAAAAAAAATTATACCACCTCTAGCCCAGGACACTTTCTTAGCTTTGGGTGGCCTGGGATAGTACACACTGTCACTCCTGGAAGAGTGTGATGGTTTGTAGTTATATTGGAAATGGCAGAGCTTTAGTGGCAATGTGCGGTGCAAGCTGCAGTGGCTTTCTGAGAAGGGCCCTAGCACTTTTTTTTTTAAACCAAAAAAGCACTGTCCTGCCCAGACACAATTCTAGTGACCACAGTCAAGCTTTTCAAAACCTAAATAGAGTTAAGCTAAAAAGAATGTGAAACCTAACAAGATTCTGGGAATCGGAGTACCCATTTTGATATAAATGTGGTAAAGTATTCTGAATAAGACACCATGACACAGGTGATACTTTAATGACTGAATAAAGGACATTAAATAATTACATTTAGTGAATTGTGCGGTCTACCTCCATAATATAAGGACTTCATACAACTATTGTTGACTTTAGGGCAAGTCCTCCAGAGGTACCAGAATAAGAAATTACAATGTCTGTGTACTTTGGATGAATACCTTTTATAGCACACTAGCTTACCCGTCTGGCGTTGCTGCGATCTCAGAAGAAAGGAAATTTATGGAAACTTGTTATGATAACATTCAATTTACATTGTGTCATTTTTATTGAAACGTATTCATTTTAATATGGAAAACATTTCAAATGTTGTTTTAATTCTGTTTTTTTATTCAAATCCGCTGTGATGTTGCTAGGAACTCACATGACTGTATGAGCATAGCTCCCCCAGCACGGATGTGTGATTGCACAAAATGTAGTGGCTTAACTGACATTGCTTTCAAGATAGCACTGAATTCAAAGCTACCTTATGATGGGCTTCATCAAACACACATTGATTTGAAACATGATTATTCAATTAGGAATAGTGAGAGGCAAGAGCGGGTAAGCAGTATTTCTTCCATTATCCTGGTACTAAGCTTCCTGCTAAGCGGTCGGAGCTGCTTGGAATTGACTAACCATAATACATCCCAGATCACAAACGTTGTGTGTAAAACATGGTGCTGTTGTGGGGAACCTCGAATCTAGCATCCTCGGTTAATGTTGGCAGATGCACACAGTGCAGTTGATGAGTTTCATTTCAACCAACGCTTGCATTAACAGATCTTCTTGCTAAGTAGAAGCTGGTACACATGTTTGCATATATTTATCATGAACGTGCTGTAGCCCTACTAGCTCGTGACCACACCCTGGCACACATAATTATGCACGTGTGGTACTAGACACTGTTCACATTCTGGGTGGAAAATCTACTCTACAACACTCAATGACAACTCTACAATACTATTCCACTCACCACTACTCTAATTCTACAGCGTGCCCAGTGTGCGGCGGGCCCTGGGGGGATTGCTTTTGGGGCATTTATTCATTAGTTTATGTCCTATATGCAGCCTTGAAGCCAAACAAAGTGTCTACATTGTAAATAAACCAAAAATACATAGCTTCATGTTGTTAAACAACTAAAAAAAAATAAGATATCTGTGTTTGTTGTAGGAAAAACCACCAAATAAAATGCCGCTACATTGCAGCTAAATTTCCATATTTGTGCCGCTAAATTTCCATTTTTCTGCCGCTAAATTTGCTAATCCATGCCGCTATATCCTGGGGGGTCTGGCTATATGCAAATCAGTCTGTCCCTGGCCCAGTGCATCATGGGAACAGGGCAGACTAAACTACCAAGCCAATTCTTCACCAGAAAGGAGACAAGCTACCGGGGACCGGTTTCTGGCATTTCAGCCGTCGTCGGCCCGACTTGCTTGAATCCTGATGGTGCAGTGAGCAAGGGACTCATGTCTGAGTATACCCTGCCACACCTATAGTGGCAAAAAACGATACAGAAAAGGGGGTGGTGATGAACAGAGTGTCTGAATTAAGCAGACCACTCTTACCCAGTCCAAAGATCTGGGCTTGATCCATCACCGTTATTTAGCTCACTGCACCATCCCAGCTCAGAACCTGGCTATATACAAATCAGTCTGTCCCTGGCCCAGTGCATCATGGGAACAGGGCAGACTAAACTACCAAGCCAATTCTTCACCAGAAAGGAGACAAGCTACCGGGGACAGGTTTCTGGCATTTCAGCCGTCGTCGGCCCGGCTTGCTTGAATCCTGATGGTGCAGTGAGCAAGGGACTCATGTCTGAGTATACCCTGCCACACCTATAGTGGCCAAAAACGATACAGAAAAGGGGGTGGTGATGAACAGAGTGTCTGAATTAAGCAGACCACTCTTACCCAGTCCAAAGATCAGGGCTTGATCCATCACCGTTATTTAGCTCACTGCACCATCCCAGCTCAGAACCTGGCTATATGCAAATCAGTCTGTCCCTGGCCCAGTGCATCATGGGAACAGGGCAGACTAAACTACCAAGCCAATTCTTCACCAGAAAGGAGACAAGCTACCGGGGACCGGTTTCTGGCATTTCAGCCGCCGTCGGCCCGGCTTGCTTGAATCCTGATGGTGCAGTGAGCAAGGGACTCATGTCTGAGTATACCCTGCCACACCTATAGTGGCCCAAAACGATACAGAAAAGGGGGTGGTGATGAACAGAGTGTCTGAATTAAGCAGACCACTCTTACCCAGTCCAAAGATCAGGGCTTGATCCATCACCGTTATTTAGCTCACTGCACCATCCCAGCTCAGAACCTGGCTATATGCAAATCAGTCTGTCCCTGGCCCAGTGCATCATGGGAACAGGGCAGACTAAACTACCGAGCCAATTCTTCACCAGAAAGGAGACAAGCTACCGGGGACCGGTTTCTGGCATTTCAGCCGTCGTCGGCCCGGCTTGCTTGAATCCTGATGGTGCAGTGAGCAAGGGACTCATGTCTGAGTATACCCTGCCACACCTATAGTGGCCAAAAACGATACAGAAAAGGGGGTGGTGATGAACAGAGTGTCTGAATTAAGCAGACCACTCTTACCCAGTCCAAGGATCAGGGCTTGATCCATCACCGTTATTTAGCTCACTGCACCATCCCAGCTCAGAACCTGGCTATATGCAAATCAGTCTATCCCAGGCCCAGTGCATCATGGGAACAGGGCAGACTAAACTACCAAGCCAATTCTTCACCAGAAAGGAGACAAGCTACCGGGGACCGGTTTCTAGCATTTCAGCCGTCGTCGGCCCGGCTTGCTTGAATCCTGATGGTGCAGTGAGCAAGGGACTCATGTCTGAGTATACCCTGCCACACCTATAGTGGCCAAAAACGATACAGAAAAGGGGGTGGTGATGAACAGAGTGTCTGAATTAAGCAGACCACTCTTACCCAGGGCAAAGATCAGGGCTTGATCCATCACCGTTATTTAGCTCACTGCACCAGCCCAGCGCAGAACCTGGCTATATGCAAATCAGTCTGTCCCTGGCCCAGTGCATCATGGGAACAGGGCAGACTAAACTACCAAGCCAATTCTTCACCAGAAAGGAGACAAGCTACCGGGGACCGGTTTCTGGCATTTCAGCCGTCGTCGGCCCGGCTTGCTTGAATCCTGATGGTGCAGTGAGCAAGGGACTCATGTCTGAGTATACCCTGCCACACCTATAGTGGCCAAAAACGATACAGAAAAGGGGGTGGTGATGAACAGAGTGTCTGAATTAAGCAGACCACTCTTACCCAGTCCAAAGATCAGGGCCTGATCCATCTCCGTTATTTAGCTCACTGCACCATCCCAGCTCAGAAACCTGGCTATATGCAAATCAGTCTGTCCCTGGCCCAGTGCATCATGGGAACAGGGCAGACTAAACTACCAAGCCAATTCTTCACCAGAAAGGAGACAAGCTACCGGGGACCAGTTTCTGGCATTTCAGCCGTCGTCGGCCCGGCTTGCTTGAATCCTGATGGTGCAGTGAGCAAGGGACTCATGTCTGAGTATACCCTCCCACACCTATAGTGGCCAAAAACGATACAGAAAAGGGGGTGGTGATGAACAGAGTGTCTGAATTAAGCAGACCACTCTTACCCAGTCCAAAGATCAGGGCTTGATCCATCACCGTTATTTAGCTCACTGCACCATCCCAGCTCAGAACCTGGCTATATGCAAATCAGTCTGTCCCTGGCCCAGTGCATCATGGGAACAGGGCAGACTAAACTACCAAGCCAATTCTTCACCAGAAAGGAGACAAGCTACCGGGGACCGGTTTCTGGCATTTCAGCCGTCGTCGGCCCGGCTTGCTTGAATCCTGATGGTGCAGTGAGCAAGGGACTCATGTCTGAGTATACCCTGCCACTCCTATAGTGGCCAAAAACGATACAGAAAAGGGGATGGTGATGAACAGAGTGTTTGAATTAAGCAGACCACTCTTACCCAGTCCAAAGTTCAGGGCTTGATCCATCACCGTTATTTAGCTCACTGCACCATCCCAGCTCAGAACCTGGCTATATGCAAATCAGTCTGTCCCTGGCCCAGTGCATCATGGGAACAGGGCAGACTAAACTACCAAGCCAATTCTTCACCAGAAAGGAGACAAGCTACCGGGGACCGGTTTCTGGCATTTCAGCCGTCGTCGGCCCGGCTTCCTTGAATCCTGATGGTGCAGTGTGCAAGGGACTCATGTCTGAGTATACCCTGCCACACCTATAGTGGCCAAAAACGATACAGAAAACGGGGTGGTGATGAACAGAGTGTCTGAATTAAGCAGACCACTCTTACCAGGTCCAAAGATCAGGGCTTGATCCATCACCGTTATTTAGCTCACTGCACCAGCCCAGCGCAGAACCTGGCTATATGCAAATCAGTCTGTCCCTGGCCCAGTGCATCATGGGAACAGGGCAGACTAAACTACCAAGCCAATTCTTCACCAGAAAGGAGACAAGCTACCGGGGACCGGTTTCTGGCATTTCAGCCGTCGTCGGCCCGGCTTGCTTGAATCCTGATGGTGCAGTGAGCAAGGGACTCATGTCTGAGTATACCCTGCCACACCTATAGTGGCCAAAAACGATACAGAAAAGGGGGTGGTGATGAACAGAGTGTCTGAATTAAGCAGACCACTCTTACCCAGTCCAAAGATCAGGGCCTGATCCATCTCCGTTATTTAGCTCACTGCACCATCCCAGCTCAGAAACCTGGCTATATGCAAATCAGTCTGTCCCTGGCCCAGTGCATCATGGGAACAGGGCAGACTAAACTACCAAGCCAATTCTTCACCAGAAAGGAGACAAGCTACCGGGGACCAGTTTCTGGCATTTCAGCCGTCGTCGGCCCGGCTTGCTTGAATCCTGATGGTGCAGTGAGCAAGGGACTCATGTCTGAGTATACCCTCCCACACCTATAGTGGCCAAAAACGATACAGAAAAGGGGGTGGTGATGAACAGAGTGTCTGAATTAAGCAGACCACTCTTACCCAGTCCAAAGATCAGGGCTTGATCCATCACCGTTATTTAGCTCACTGCACCATCCCAGCTCAGAACCTGGCTATATGCAAATCAGTCTGTCCCTGGCCCAGTGCATCATGGGAACAGGGCAGACTAAACTACCAAGCCAATTCTTCACCAGAAAGGAGACAAGCTACCGGGGACCGGTTTCTGGCATTTCAGCCGTCGTCGGCCCGGCTTGCTTGAATCCTGATGGTGCAGTGAGCAAGGGACTCATGTCTGAGTATACCCTGCCACTCCTATAGTGGCCAAAAACGATACAGAAAAGGGGATGGTGATGAACAGAGTGTTTGAATTAAGCAGACCACTCTTACCCAGTCCAAAGTTCAGGGCTTGATCCATCACCGTTATTTAGCTCACTGCACCATCCCAGCTCAGAACCTGGCTATATGCAAATCAGTCTGTCCCTGGCCCAGTGCATCATGGGAACAGGGCAGACTAAACTACCAAGCCAATTCTTCACCAGAAAGGAGACAAGCTACCGGGGACCGGTTTCTGGCATTTCAGCCGTCGTCGGCCCGGCTTCCTTGAATCCTGATGGTGCAGTGTGCAAGGGACTCATGTCTGAGTATACCCTGCCACACCTATAGTGGCCAAAAACGATACAGAAAACGGGGTGGTGATGAACAGAGTGTCTGAATTAAGCAGACCACTCTTACCAGGTCCAAAGATCAGGGCTTGATCCATCACCGGTATTTAGCTCACTGGACCATCCCAGCTCAGAACCTGGCTATATGCCAATCAGTCTGTCCCTGGCCCAGTGCATCATGGGAACAGGGTAGACTAAGCTACCAAGCCAATTCTTCACCAGAAAGGAGACAAGCTACCGGAGACCGGTTTCTGGCATTTCAGCCGTCGTCGGCCCGGCTTGCTTGAATCCTGATGGTGCAGTGAGCAAGGGACTCATGTCTGAGTATACCCTGCCACACCTATAGTTGCCAAAAACGATACAGAAAAGGGGGTGGTGATGAACAGAGTGTCTGAATTAAGCAGACCACTCTTACCCAGTCCACAGATCAGGGCTTGATCCATCATCGTTATTTAGCTCACTGCACCATCCCAGCTCAGAACCTGGCTATATGCAAATCAGTCTGTCCCTGGCCCAGTGCATCATGGGAACAGGGCAGACTAAACTACCAAGCCAATTCTTCACCAGAAAGGAGACAAGCTACCGGGGACCTGTTTCTGTCATTTCAGCCGTCGTCGGCCCGGCTTGCTTGAATCCTGATGGTGCAGTGAGCAAGGGACTCATGTCTGAGTATACCCTGCCACACCTATAGTGGCCAAAAACGATACAGAAAAGGGGGTGGTGATGAACAGAGTGTCTGAATTAAGCAGACCACTCTTACCCAGTCCAAAGATCAGGGCTTGATCCATCACCGTTATTTAGCTCACTGCACCATCCCAGCTCAGAACCTGGCTATATGCAAATCAGTCTGTCCCTGGCCCAGTGCATCATCGAAAACTAGACAGTGCATATACAAACAGACAGAGGCTCACAGAATGGTTAAACAAGAAAATGCTCACTTTCTAAAAGCGAATTTTCCAACACACAATTTAAAAACCACCTTTACTAAAAGATGTGTTATTACATTCTGGGTTCAGAGAGCCTAAACTCCATTTCTCCATCTTGTCCTAATGGAAAATTACACTTGTAAGATGTTATATTGCAGCTACGGTGGTAACCATTGGGACAGACAGCCTTTTAATAGTGAAAAACAAAATACACTTTATTTCACTAGCAGGACATGTAAAACACACCAGTACATGTCTCACTTTTAACATATACTACACCATGCCCATGGGGGTACCTCGGGCCTACCTGAGGGGTGCCTTACATGTAACAAAAGGGAAGAAAAGGGAAGGTTGGGGCCTGGCAAGTGGGTGCAGTTGTCAGGCTAACAAGGCAGTTAACAACTCACACTACAGTGGTAGGTTTTAGACACATTTTACGTGGGTGGCACAACCAGTGCTGTAATCTCACTAGTACTATTAAACAAAACAAGAGCCAATACTGGAGTGTCAATTTCAAGCACTAATAAATTTAAGATGAAAGCTGCTTTGATTGAAGCAAAAACAACCTATATTCCTTTAACCACAAACAAGTTTATTCTATTTTGTTAAATATACTTTTTTTCTTTTTGAGCACACTATTCGTCGTGCATGGAAAATACAAAATACAAAATACACAAGATATTATATACAAAATATACAAACAGATGAATACACAATTTCAAACACACTTGGCCATACATTCATACACAAAGCATTCACAACAACTGTACATAAAGAAACAATGCGTCCGAGCATCGGTCATTCAGTCAGTGGAAAATGTTTCTTTTCATGTTTTTGTGATCTATTATAGTTGTAATTGTCACAAGATGTCTTATTAAACCAAATGAATGCAACAACTGTTACAGAATGAAAATGGTGACCAGATGCGGGACTGAAAACTGGTCGACGCGTTTCAAACCCCTTTCAATTTAGTGGGGGATCTCCTCAGGACCGGATTGGTTCTGAAAAAATAATAAGAAAGGCTGGCTTAAGCAAATTTGTTCAGGGATTCAATGAGTAGAACAAAGAGGGATCAACTCCCTGTGTCCAACAGCCGCTCCCTACCTTAATCCAATAGTCATAAGAACTCAATCAATGGCAGGCAGGTAAGGATCCAAAGTGAAATTGTATTTCCCAAAAAGAAATGATCACAGCAGCTGTGTGAGGGAAGACAATACAAACGGCTACATTACATTTAGTGTCACCCATTCCCCAATCATTCGTTCTGCTCGTGCGTGATGAGGGGGAGGGACAGGGGACGTGCAAACTTACCCGCTGGCGAACAGCTTCGTACTCGCTGCTCCGTCAAATGGTAAACTGGGCAACCGCTCCTGTGCTGCAAAGCGGAGCGAAAAGGTTGTTAGCTAACTGACGTAGAAAGCGCGGGCATGTTGAATCAAATGAAGGCATAACAACATACCGATGCGGGAGCAAGGCGTCAGTCCTTCTCCTTAGCTGGTGTGCATGGTTCACACTGCTCGAGTCGTCGAGTGAGAGTGCTGCCTCGGTGCTTCCTGGTTGATGATGGAAGCCCGGGGTTGCTGGGACTTGTAGTTCACAGACGGTTTTGCAGAAGCGCAAACCAAATGCTGGAGTGGACTGGTTCAAGCATTAGGCTTATAAATTTCAGATATTTCGTTCAATCCTCGCGTGGCGGTGTTGAATTTCATTATAAGCATTGCTTCACGCTGTGACAATTTGGCATCAGTGTCACCGCCCCTTGGGTCTTTTTCAATTTTGGACAGAACTGTCCATCGCAAATCTGTGTTTTCGTGCTTACACCTAGTCCAATGGTTGACTAATGGGGCATTCTCCACCCCCCTGCGGATGCGCGATTTGTGTTGCGTGATCCTATTTCTGATTTCTTGTGTTGTTTTCCCAATGTAGACTAGAGGGCATGGGCAAATGATTGCATATACTACATTTTTAGATTTACAATTCGTAAAGGTGTCGTGTTTCCAATGAATGTTGTCGAATGTAAAAACTGTATCCTCAATGGTTTCATTACAACAAGTGCATGTCCCGCACTTGTGGTGTCCTTTTGGTGGAGGTAATCCAAAGAGGCTGTGTAATGTGGGAGCCCTGGTGATTGGTAATGCTGCCCTAACAACATAGTTAGCCACACTTTTGTCCTTTTTGTAAGCAAAAAGTGGTGGTACTGTGAAATCCTCATGCAGGTTCTTTAGTAAATGCCAGTGGGACATGATAAGCTTCTTGTGTAAGTTTGCAGCTGGACCGAAGGTGGTGACACAAACCATCCTTTTGACATCTGGTTTAACTCTTTTTTCCAACAACGTCTCTCGAGGGGTCCACCAAGCTCGTTTGAGGGAATTTTTTTATAGTTTTTTTGGGTACCCTCTCTGAATGAGTCGATTTTTCAATTGTTCAGCATGTATAAAATATTCTTCTTTGCTAGAACAATTTCGGTGGATTCTCAAAAATTGCCCATAGGGCAAGTTTTGTTTTAAACTGCGAGGGTGATTGCTGGTAAAATGCAACGCTTTGTTCCTATCGGAAGGTTTCCGGAATAATGTTGTACTTAAACCTCCTTCCGAAGGTGCCACTTTCACATCCAAGTAGTTGATGGATTCATTTGATGCTGAGACCGAGAACTGGATGTCAGTCGTTCTCGAATTGAGCCAACAAACGAATTGACCCAGGTCCTCATGTCCTCCTGTCCAGACCATGAATATGTCGTCGATGTATCGCATGTAGTGTGCAATGCTGCCCCCAAAAGGATTAGTTTGATATAT
This sequence comes from Lissotriton vulgaris, assembly GCF_964263255.1. Classification (NCBI taxonomy): domain Eukaryota; kingdom Metazoa; phylum Chordata; class Amphibia; order Caudata; family Salamandridae; genus Lissotriton; species Lissotriton vulgaris. The sequence goes on from NC_141695.1 coordinate 1,644,514,170, forward strand.
GAATTTCTCCTCAAATAGCCCCATGAACATAATAGCTAGCTCTGGGGCAAAGGGGCAACCCATCGCCACCCCTTTAACCTGATAAAAAAATTCAGCATCAAACGTAAAGAGCAAGGTCAAGGATGAACTTGGTCGGAACTCTTACTGGTCTTTCCCTTTTATCCAAGAACACAGTCAAGGTTTCCAATGCTTGTTCTTGAGGTATCTGGGTGTATAGAGACACCACATCCAGTGTAACTAGGAGTTGTCTGTTATGATCAAATTTGATGGTAGAAATGCGGTTTAAGAAAGCAGTGGTATCTTGGAGATGAGCAGGGATGGTCTGAACGAAGGGTTTCAAAAAATAATCAATATACTTGGCTACAGGTTAAAACAGAGATTCGCACCCTGAAATTATTGGTCGTCCTGGAGGATTTTTTTCGTCCTTGTGCAATTTGGGGAGCACATAGAATACAGGCGTCCTGGGATTTTTGTTTTGTAGGAATGCTAACTCTTTTGGTCCTATAAACCCTTCATCAAAACCTCTTTGGATTCTTCATTGATATTATAGAATGACAATACCATAGTAGTTAACCCCTTCCACACTCATGACGAGCTGGGCTCGTCATGGTGTAGCCTCCTCGTACACTGATGACGAGCCCAGCTCGTCATAAAATAAGGAAAATAGCAATTCCCAGCACAGGAGGGAAATTGCCTTAGCAGCCATGGAGTTAAACAGGCCGATAAGGGCGGAGCTGTGGTCATATGGGACATTAACAAATACAAACAAGAAGTACACCGTCAGCTCAATGACCAGAACTGCTATAGACGCATCGGGAAGGATCCCACATTAGAATTAAAGAATCAACTATTTGATATCATCCAAAGAGGTTTTGATGAAGGGTTTATAGGACCAAAAGAGTTAGCATTCCTACAAAACAAAAATCCCAGGACGCCTGTATTCTATGTGCTCCCCAAATTGCACAAGGACGAAAAAAATCCTCCAGGACGACCAATAATTTCAGGGTGCGAATCTCTGTTTGAACCTGTAGCCAAGTATATTGATTATTTTTTTAAACCCTTCGTTCAGACCATCCCTGCTCATCTCCAAGATACCACTGCTTTCTTAAACCGCATTTCTACCATCAAATTTGATCATAACAGACAACTCCTAGTTACACTGGATGTGGTGTCTCTATACACCCAGATACCTCAAGAACAAGCATTGGAAACCTTGACTGTGTTCTTGGATAAAAGGGAAAGACCAGTAAGAGTTCCGACCAAGTTCATCCTTGACCTTGCACGGTTTGCTTTGCAAAAGAACTTCTTTACGTTTGATGCTGAATTTTTTTATCAGGTTAAAGGGGTGGCGATGGGTTGCCCCTTTGCCCCAGAGCTAGCTATTATGTTCATGGGGCTATTTGAGGAGAAATTCATATATCAAACTAATCCTTTTGGCGGCAGCATTGCACACTACATGCGATACATCGACGACATATTCATGGTCTGGACAGGAGGACATGAGGACCTGGGTCAATTCGTTTGTTGGCTCAATTCGAGAACGACTGACATCCAGTTCTCGGTCTCAGCATCAAATGAATCCATCAACTACTTGGATGTGAAAGTGGCACCTTCGGAAGGAGGTTTAAGTACAACATTATTCCGGAAACCTTCCGATAGGAACAAAGCGTTGCATTTTACCAGCAATCACCCTCGCAGTTTAAAACAAAACTTGCCCTATGGGCAATTTTTGAGAATCCACCGAAATTGTTCTAGCAAAGAAGAATATTTTATACATGCTGAACAATTGAAAAATCGACTCATTCAGAGAGGGTACCCAAAAAAACTATTAAAAAATTCCCTCAAACGAGCTTGGTGGACCCCTCGAGAGACGTTGTTGGAAAAAAGAGTTAAACCAGATGTCAAAAGGATGGTTTGTGTCACCACCTTCGGTCCAGCTGCAAACTTACACAAGAAGCTTATCATGTCCAACTGGCATTTACTAAAGAACCTGCATGAGGATTTCACAGTACCACCACTTTTTGCTTACAAAAAGGACAAAAGTGTGGCTAACTATGTTGTTAGGGCAGCATTACCAATCACCAGGGCTCCCACATTACACAGCCTCTTTGGATTACCTCCACCAAAAGGACACCACAAGTGCGGGACATGCACTTGTTGTAATGAGACCATTGAGGATACAGTTTTTGCATTCGACAACATTCATTGGAAACACGACACCTTTACGAATTGTAAATCTAAAAATGTAGTATATGCAATCATTTGCCCATGCCCTCTAGTCTACATTGGGAAAACAACACAAGAAATCAGAAATAGGATCACGCAACACAAATCGCGCATCCGCAGGGGGGTGGAGAATGCCCCATTAGTCAACCATTGGACTAGGTGTAAGCACGAAAACACAGATTTGCGATGGACAGTTCTGTCCAAAATTGAAAAAGACCCAAGGGGCGGTGACACTAATGCCAAATTGTCACAGCGTGAAGCAATGCTTATAATGAAATTCAACACCGCCACGCGAGGATTGAACGAAATATCTGAAATTTATAAGCCTAATGCTTGAACCAGTCCACTCCAGCATTTGGTTTGCGCTTCTGCAAAACCGTCTGTGAACTACAAGTCCCAGCAACCCCGGGCTTCCATCATCAACCAGGAAGCACCGAGGCAGCACTCTCACTCGACGACTCGAGCAGTGTGAACCATGCACACCAGCTAAGGAGAAGGACTGACGCCTTGCTCCCGCATCGGTATGTTGTTATGCCTTCATTTGATTCAACATGCCCGCGCTTTCTACGTCAGTTAGCTAACAACCTTTTTCGCTCCGCTTCGCAGCACAGGAGCGGTTGCCCAGTTTACCATTTGACGGAGCAGCGAGTACGAAGCTGTTCGCCAGCGGGTAAGTTTACACGTCCCCTGTCCCTCCCCCTCATCACGCACGAGCAGAACGAATGATTGGGGAGTGGGTGACACTATATGTAATGTAGCCGTTTGTATTGTCTTCCCTCACACAGCTGCTGTGATCATTTCTTTTTGGGAAATACAATTTCACTTTGGATCCTTACCTGCCTGCCATTGATTGAGTTCTTATGACTATTGGATTAAGGTAGGGAGCGGCTGTTGGACACAGGGAGTTGATCCCTCTTTGTTCTACTCATTGAATCCCTGAACAAATTTGCTTAAGCCAGCCTTTCTTATTATTTTTTCAGAACCAATCCGGTCCTGAGGAGAACCCCCACTAAATTGAAAGGGGTTTGAAACGCGTCGACCAGTTTTCAGTCCCGCATCTGGTCACCATTTTCATTCTGTAACAGTTGTTGCATTCATTTGGTTTAATAAGACATCTTGTGACAATTACAACTATAATAGATCACAAAAACATGAAAAGAAACATTTTCCACTGACTGAATGACCGATGCTCGGACGCATTGTTTCTTTATGTACAGTTGTTGTGAATGCTTTGTGTATGAATGTATGGCCAAGTGTGTTTGAAATTGTGTATTCATCTGTTTGTATATTTTGTATATAATATCTTGTGTATTTTGTATTTTGTATTTTGTATTTTCCATGCACGACGAATAGTGTGCTCAAAAAGAAAAAAAGTATATTTAACAAAATAGAATAAACTTGTTTGTGGTTAAAGGAATATAGGTTGTTTTTGCTTCAATCAAAGCAGCTTTCACCTTAAATTTATTAGTGCTTGAAATTGACACTCCAGTATTGGCTCTTGTTTTGTTTAATAGTATTAGTTGGACTCAGCCATTCTGAGTAATGAGTCAAGGCCCTTCTTGATTCGTAATCTCACTAGTAGCATTTGATGTACAGGCCCTAGGCAAACACTGTGTACTTTACTAGGGACTTACCAGTAAATCAAATATGCCAATCATGGAGAACCAATCACATTCACAATTTACACAGAGAGCATATGCACTTTAGCACTGATCAGTAACGGAGTGCCCAGAATCCTATAGCCAACGAAAACAGGGTCAGAAAAATAGGAGGCAAAAGGCAAAGCGTTGGGGGATAAACCTGCAAAAAGGGCCAGGTCTAATAAACACAGACAGTAAAACATTTATATTCTTGTCTGTATTTATTTGTAAATGTGAATAAAAAGGGAAATTGGCTGCTTATTGAGTGATTCTAAATACCATCTGCAATGGCTGCCAGACCAATAACTGTGTGTATTGATAGGTAACGGGGTTAAAAAAGATAGACATTTTTGTAAAGAGAGTTAAACAAGAGCAGATATGCAAAAGGTTGATACTGAAATGTGCACTTTTTTCATTTAAGTGCATTGATTTATCTTCTGCAGGTGTTCTTATCACTAAAACCTTCAGCCATTCACGCATGACTGTATATTTATTGGTTAAATGGGGAAATATACCAGCGTAAGATTAATATTTTTTTCACCAAACCCAAAATAAATATAGATAAATACAGAAACAATTAGCAAAATAAATATAAATAAATACAGATGAAAATGTAAAAAACAAAATGCCATAAAACTGGGAGCTCTAGTCATAAACGAGTTTAGAATACATGCTCATCTATTCATTAGCCTATCTCTAAAGAACTCAGGGCATTAGCTATGTGTGCCAATTGTAATTGAAGAAAGTGTGTGAATGAGGTGCACCCACCACTATCTAAATATTGACAGTGTGAAAACAAACATGCCAACCGAGGCTCCAGATTCCTAACACCAAAATAGATTTATTTTAGTTTTTGTTGCCTCCCGCCTAACATTGCCTCTGTTGCAATGTTAGTCATTGGGGAAAATAAAGTCCCTGGCTCGCATTCACTAGCTCCCTCGTTTCTGTTTTGAAATGTTGGCAAGTATGTCAAAGTTTAAAAACTATGCAGTGCTTACAGGTGAGTGGATGTGTGTAATGGGGATGGAGAGAAGTGAAAGGTGCAAGGAAGTACATGCAGGAGTGAAAACATCCACACTCCTCTTTGCCGACGATACCCTCCTATTGCCCAAAACCCCCAAAGGCCTGCAAAAACTTCTTGATCGCTTTAATGTGTTCTGTAAAGACCGTGGGTTAACGGTAAACACTGCAAAAACGAAGTTAATGGTCATGACCGTAAAAAGAAATTATAGGAAGGTCTATCTCTCCTTGAATGTGTCCCCTCTAGAGGTAGTGGATGAATTTGATTACCTCGGGGTTAGAATTGGCAACAAAATGAATTGGGAATCCCATTTGTGCAAAATGGTTTTAAATCTTAAAAGGGTTTCCGGTGCTATCCTAAAGAATCAACGTCTTACAGTTAGTAGACCAATAGCTCCTGCCCTAGCAGTCTATGAGGGAAAGCCGTTAGCCTCTGCGGTCTATGGATCAGAACTTTGGGGCGCTGAGAATATTAAAGCACTGGTGGTGGCAGAGATCAAGCTTATGCGAGACCTAGTCTCGCTCCCTGTCTCAACCCCTTTAAAACCTTTATTTGCTGATTTGGGTAAGAGATCTATTTCTGATATAGTCAAACTCTGACCACTACTATTTTGGGTGCGCCTCAGAAGGACCCCGGAATTAGCAAAATATGCTCTAGTGCTAGATGAACTAATTAACCTGAATGTTTCAAACAAAATAAAGTGGTTAAACAGTCTAAAGAAGCTTGTGGTATCCTTGGGATTGAGCGATTCCTGGGCCTCTCAATCCCCCCCGCCAAAACAAACAGTGAAAAAACTATATTGGGAATGGATAGAGGCCAAGGTTTTGCTCAACCCAAATTGGGGTCCATTAACGGAGAATTTTTTCACACACAAGCTTGTTGTAAAGCTAGAACCTTTTTTGGATTTCATACAGACCCCTCGAGACAGAACTTTATTTCTGAAACTTAGATACGGCATTCTCCCTCTTAAAAACTTCATGGGAGGATGGAAAGTTAGGAGGGATGAGGACTTGAAATGCCCAGGTTGCCACTGCCCGGAAGAATCCCTAGGCCATTTCTTTTTTGCATGCAAAGCATATAAGCAGGCCAGAGATAAATGGTTGAAGTCAGTCTGTAGGAAACTAGGAGTCGGGGATTATATATCAGCCCTTCGAATTATTGTCTCCAACACTACTTGTATGGTTACTGTTTGCGGGGTCGCCAAGTTTTTGGCCAGCGCTTAGATCATTCGGTTAAGGCTTTTGTCACATTTGTCTACAGATCATGACTTAATATGAATTTTAATTATGTCATCCTCCCCTTAGTTTTAACCGTCTGTAAAGATGTAACGTCTTTTTTAACGACTGTAATGCTTGGAATTATGTATGTATGTATTTTTATGTTTGTACTTTTATGATACATGTATCAAATAAAGTATTACAACAACACATGCAGGAGTGAGTGAAAATGGGGAGCTAAAGAAGAAAGAGGTGAGGTGTGAAATATGCAGATGGAGGTTTTCAAGAAGATGTGGGAAGAAAAAGCGTGCAAGTGTTTAACATGGAGAGACTACAGAGGAACACGCCTCAATGAAATAGGGGGAGTGATAGAGACCATAGTCATGTTTAATTCATAAACTTCTCATATTTGCAGAATTGAAACATGTTCATTACACAAACACATGACATACATGCCAACATTTTAGAAGAAAGTGTGAGATTGAAAAAAATAAAAAACATGGGAGAATGGATTTCCCTTTTCGACGTCTGTGGAAGCAGAGGCAATTTCAAGAGGGAGACAGACAAAATAAAGCTTCAAAAATCGGAGGTCTCCCACCTAAATCGTTGACTCATTATCTTATGCAGCTAATAGCATTGCCAGAACCAATAGTTCTGCCTTGTGTCATTGTTGTGTTTGTAGCGTTCTAGTTTATGCACGTCACGCAGACGTGACGTGCGGCGGCCATGTTGGCGGCGATGCGCGCGCAAGGGCATTAGCGTGCCGAGAATTGTACTGACGGCAGCGCCGGCCGGCGCTCTTCGGAGTAGCTTTATTTACTTAATAATAAAGCAGAGTTGAACCTTACTTACCTGCAGTCTGTGGTCATTAACTAACATTACAGTGGCGACGAGGTCGGGAGGGACCATCCAGACGACCACAATAGAAAAAAAAAAAAAGCAGATCCCCCACGTGGGCAGCCACAAGAGAAAAAAAGAAAGAACCAGACACATCCAGCCGGCCCATCCAGACCCAGATAAGGTTTACCCTACACTGCCCTGCCGACGAGACGAATCACCAGGACAAGGCAGGACACACCGGGGGTGACACCACGCTCAAGGACGTCTTGGTCATCGTAAAAAGGGCGGAACTCGCACGGAGATGCGCGGACGCAACCAAGAAAGAGGCAGCGACCCCAACAATGGTGAACAGGGTACAAGAGGAAGATCACCGCAGAGACCAGAGGGTCAAGAATCCAACTCCCAAAGGAGCCAACAGATGTCAGGGAAACTCAGGGTCGCAAGGAAAGCAACCAAGCAACGTCAGCAAGAAAACGTGCTACAGGTGCGGAAGCTGGTCTCATGAGGCACACGATAGAAGATGTCCGGCGTTCCGGGCCAAGTGCCTGCACTGCGGCATCACGGGTCATTACGAGAAAGTGTGCCGGAAGAAGCTATCCAAAAGTATGGTGGAGTGTGTCGACCAAGGCGAGGAAGATCTAGAGGAGATCGCGGAGGAAGATGTGGTCACCGTCTTATGCATCTACGACCAGGTACTGTGCGTGGAAGGGAAGAGGTCGACCAAACCCGTACTGGAAATGTCAATGGGCGGAATCACCATCAGCGTTGTGGCGGACACAGGATCCCCATACACTATTGTTCAACGCGCCGTGTGGGAGGAAGAGTTCAGACCGAAGTTGGGCCCGAAGTTGGAAAAGCTAGACATTAGACCGGTCACATTCAATGGCGACCGTATCCCGATGGTGGGGTTCCGACGCTTGATGTTCGAGTTCAGGGGCCGATCAGCATGGTGCAAGCTGTACATTGCGGAGAAGGGACCCTCCGTCTTGGGGTGGCTAGACCAAGGCGACCTAGGAATTAAATTGGACCCAGGAGGGAAGGAACAAATATTGCTCACGGAACCGGAGGAGTGGCCCGATCTAAAGAAATGGAAGGAGAACTTCCCAAGAGTGTTTGGAGGCACAGTGGGAAAGATGGAAAAATTCCAACACAAGATCGTGCTCAAGGAAGGAGCCACCCCTGTAGTCCACAAGGTGAGGAACGTGCCCATAGCAGTAAGAGAGGCAGTCCAGACGGAGCTCCAAGAATTGGAAAGGAAGGGCATAATCGAACCGATCACCTGCGCAGAATGGCTGGCGCCCTTAGTGGTAGTCATGAAACCCAACGGGAAGGTCAGGCTCTGTGTGGATTTGAGAGAACTGAACAAGAACATTGTCGTGGAGAAGTTTCCCCTCCCTAGAATCGAGGAGATGTTGGCAAAGACCAGGGGAGTCAGGTGGTACTCCACTATCGACTTGACCTCAGCCTACCATCAGATAGCACTACACCCGGACAGCAAAAGCCTTACATCCTTCATCACCCCGTTCGGGTGCTACCGGTTCTGCCGCATGCCGTTCGGACTGGCCTCTGCGGCTGCAGTCTTTCAGAAAATGATGCACCAGCTGTTCAGAGACATCAAAGGCGTCCAGTATTTCCAGGACGACATTCTGGTGATGGGTCGTGACAGACTGGACCACGACCAGAAGCTGGGAAGAGTGCTACAGACGTTGGAGAACAAAGGCCTCACGGCAGAGTGGTCCAAGTGCCGATTGGGCCTGGAATCGGTGACGTACCTAGGACATGAAATCGGAGTACAGGGCATCACACCCAAGGCTGAAAACGTAAAAGCAATTGCAGAAGCTCCCCCCCAAGAACAAGGAAGAGGTCAGGTCGTTCTTGGGGATGGCGGAGTACTACAGCAAGTTTGTGGTACACTTTGCATCGAAGACCCACCACATGAGGTTGCTGACCAGGGAGAGCACAGCGTTCCAATGGTCACCGGAAGCGCAAACTGAGTTTGAGATTATCAAGAAGGACGTCGCAGGAGCTGTCCCACTTAAAGGATACGACCCACAAGGCGCCACGGTACTCACGACCGACGCTAGTGACAAGGGCCTGGGGGCCGTGCTCATGCAAGACCGAGGAAGAGGTGAGATGGAGACAATCAGCTTTGCATCCAGGGCATTGACGGACACCGAGAGCAAATACAGCGTGATTGAGAAGGAGATGCTGGCGGTGGTATGGGCCATGACAAGATTCCGGCAATTCCTGTGGGGCACCCGATTTCTAATAAGGACAGATCACAAGCCGCTGGTAAAGGTACTAACGTCCAGTGGACATGCCAGCGCCACTCCCCGGATATCGAAAATGACTCTAAAATTACTCGAGTTCAGGTATGATGTGGAGTACATCCCCGGGAATAGGAACCGAGTAGCTGACTATTTGAGTAGGGCGGCCGCCATGGAACCAGGGGAGGAAGACCCTGCAGGCAGAGGGGAGCTGGTAGCTCTCGTAGAAGACCAGGAGAAACTAATCAGCCTGCAAGAATGGACAGAGGCATATGAGGAGGACACGAATATGAAGGAAGTGAAAATGCACACTGTACAAGGATGGCCAGACAAAAGGAACGTGAGTGAGAGCATGAAGCCATTCTACGAGGTGAGGGAAGAACTGTCGCTAGGAGATGAGGGGGTATTCATCTACAGAGGAGACAAGGTGATCCCCCCAAGGAACCTCACCACCAAGCTCTTGGACCTGCTGCACGAGGGCCACTTAGGTATAGGGAAACTCAAGGCTAGAGCTAAACAAAACTACTGGTGGCCAGGCATGGACATAAGGGCGGAAAGGCATGTCAGGGAGTGTCCACAATGTCAAGGAGCGGACAAGACCCTAAAACCTTTGAGGCCTGCGTTAGGGAAGTTCGACCCCCCCTTAAATCCGTGGGAAGAACTATCCATAGATATTTTGGGACCAGTCCTAGATGACCAGGCCACACAGTGTGTACTCATGAATCGATACTCTAAGTGGCCGGAGCTGAGAGTGGACGAGTCCATGGACACAGAGAACATCTTAAAGTTTCTGTCAGAGACATTCACAAGAGAAGGAATCCCCAAGTCCATTCTGAGCGATAATGGCCCCCAGTTCACGTTGGAAAGGTGGAACCAGTTTATGCAAAGAAACGGCATCACCATCAAACACACGGCGATTTACCATCCAGCCGGAAATGGCCTAGTGGAGCGTTTCAATAGGGTAGTGATGGGAGCCATACAAGTCGCCATATCCAGCAACAAAGACTGGGAGAAAGCACTAGAGAACATGGTGTGGGCCTACAGAATAACCCCCACCGGCATGGGGTACAGCCCGTTTCAAATACTGAGAGGGAGAGAACCCTTCACGCATGACAACAGGATCTGGAAGGAAAAGGTCATCACCAGCGAGTGGTCCCCTGCAGTGGTACGGGCCAACCTGGAAAGAGCACAAACAATCTACACCAACCACTACAACAAACGAAGGAACGTGAAAGGGACAGGTTTGGAAAAGGGAGAGTGGGTGAGAGTAAAGCTAGCCACTCTACAGAAGAAAGGAGACAGCAAGTATAGCAAGCCCATGCAAGTCAAAGAAGTGTATGATCGAGCGGCCCTGCTGAGCGACGGCAACGTGTGGTCTCAGGACCGCATGGCCCGGTGCAACAAGGTATTGAGATGGGAACAACCTGGAATGGAATGGGAAGAAGTGGACGAATTGAATACGGAAGGGGGACAAGGCAGAAGCGAGCAGAGTGGCGGTGCAAGTGCAGAGAAGGAGCGAGAAGGTGAAGAAGCGAGCGAAAGTCTAAGGGGTGAGATGGACCAGCCAGGGAGAAGCATGAATGATGATGGAGTGGCGAGTGAAGAGATGGAAGGAACTGGAATGCAATACCAAGGGACTCTGGGGAACCCCGTCAGGGTTACCAGGAGCGGAAGGCAGGTGGTAAGGCCCTCCCGATTCCGAGACTTTGAATTGGACAATGATGTGTAAGTGACTGCTTAAGGTTCAGTAAAAGGGGGAGATATGTAGCGTTCTAGTTTATGCACGTCACGCAGACGTGACGTGCGGCGGCCATGTTGGCGGCGATGCGCGCGCAAGGGCATTAGCGCGCCGAGAATTGTACTGACGGCAGCGCCGGCCGGCGCTCCTCGGAGTAGCTTTATTTACTTAATAATAAAGCAGAGTTGAACCTTACTTACCTGCAGTCTGTGGTCATTAACTAACATTACAGTGTTATATGTGTTTCAGCGTTAACAGAAGTCCGCAGAGACTTAACGCAATATGCTGATCATGTGGCAGACTTTGGGAAGCTTAGGATGTTAGTTTAGGTATTTGAAGCCACGTTCTTGATGACATAGACCACTTCCCTTTTCGAGACCCCATGTTTTTCATCCCACTGAAAGCCCTGGGTTGGACAAACTATATTAAAATTCCTTGTCACTTAGTTTTAGACAACAACCATCCTATTTCGCTGGAAATGCATGTTATGAAAGTATTGCATAGTTTAAACTATTTATATTGTATTGAACTGATTCGGCTCGAAATTTACATTGAGTTACCTATCACCGTCTTTGTGTAGGTTGTCCTCGTTTTGGACTCTTTTTTCAGATGTTGCGCTTTGTATCGCCCCTTGGCGTAACTTCCGGTTGAGCGTCATCCTCAGTCTTTTGTGCAAGGCTGTGGTCGAAGGCGGATGCATGGTGAGTGTTCTCCACTTTTAATCCCAAGCCATCCTTCTGTTTTAAGCGTAGTTTGGGCAATTCGACTATTGTTTAGACACTTTCGAACCGTAACCTTTTTGCTTGGGGGTGTGTAGTTTTGATTTTATTAATGGGATATTTTGAACTCTGCGGAACGTGCCGGTCGGTAAGAGACCTGGGTTGGTGAACACCCATTGTTGGCAGCCTGTACGTGCCTATGTCGCATTTGATGCTTTTCATTCATACTGTAACCTGCAATTTCTGTTTGTCTGACAGTTTTTTTCTGTGTTATGATTGTTACCGTTTAAAACCCCCCGCCGAGGTCGGCCCCTCCCCTATACCCATAACTTTTTTGCAATTTTCCTCCCCTACACCCAACCCAGCACGTGGGCGCTCTGCTCTGTACGTTAATGCACGGTTTTACCATAACATGTTCTAAAATTGTGCAAACTAGAACAGTGATGCGCACTGTTAACGTTTAGTTGGGAAATTGTACTTCCACGTGTAACATTTTTTTAAGGCGGTCTTTCAAACGAGCTCCACCATCTATGACATTTGTAAACGTAGTTGCTGGCAGAGGCCATAGACATTTGTATCACTTTTAGTTTCTCTGCACTGCTGTTGATTGCTGCAGGGTGTATGCTGAGGCCAGCGGAGTCCATCTCAACCTCCTCATTGGGGTTATTTGTTCAGGCTGGGTGGGGCGCTTCCGGTAACACAAAGGTCATTTCAAAGGCCCGCACGAGCTCAGTTTTCTGTGAGTTAGAGGTCAGCTGCGCCTGCAAAGTTCAAACGAGAATGCCGATTCATCATTCCCGTGATTCATCTGGGGACTGGTCAAACTCTCATCCCTTCAGTTAATATCTTCAAATGTCTTTAAAACGAGCATGCCTCAAGGAGACTTGGTTAATTTGCATTAAACGTATTAGGTTAAGAGAACGCCTCAACCAGTTACGCTTGTAAAAGCTTTCAGTTATGAGTCCTAAATAAAAACCACATTTGCTTAGTTTATAACTGGGATCTTTACTTGCCCCTTTTGGTTAAAGAGTGATGGTGCATGAGAGATTCAACCGGATGAGGTGGATGGTCCAGGCCTTGTATTTGCTTACCTGATGCAAAAAAACGAAGCCGTGCAGGAAACACGTTATTGTAGTCTTGCGTAGGCGTGGTAAGTCGAAGCTTTGCATAGTGTTCTTATAACCCTAGAATTGCTGGTGCATAAGCGTTGGGTTCTATTATCGGAACCCGGAAGTTAAAATGTTTGTCCTCGCGTTTTGGCTCCCTTTTCGACACCGCACACGACTTATCCATTCCGAAATGTTGTTTCACTGAGCGACAATTGATTAGCACCTCAGTCAAACCTTCCTGTGATGGATGCAACAGCCCTCGTGTGATTCCGTCAGTGTTGATATTCTTCGAAGCCATTGCAATGCTGGAGACTAAAGAGATTAAAAACCTGCAGGAAATCTGTTCGACCCCCTCAATATTCAGGCAACGTAGGGGTATTTTTCATTCTACAATACAATGTGCACCCGTGACTCTAGATCAGTGGTCTCCAGCCGGTAGCTCGTGAGCTACTCTAGCTACCTCGGAGTAGCACACATGTGTGCGGCCTAACTTATTAAATTAGAAAGCTTTTGCTTGATTGAATCAATATTCATATAGAAAATTTGAGAATACAACACGAATGTTCGTAGCTCTCAGTGCGTTTCATTGAACAAAAGTAGATTTCTGAACAGAGAAGGTTTGAACCCCCTTGCTCTAGATCTAATAATTTAATATTTACTATTTTGTTAAACACATACATAATATTTGCCTGAGGCAAATGCACACAATATCAATACGTTTTGTGTCGGATTACTTTCAAAAATAATCCTAAAACCATGTTTTTTGATAGTCTCTCCCCCATGCACATTTGTTCTCAGTGGGTGGTTTTGCGGTTACACAACCTACGTTTTATAGCTCCTTCTCGCGTTATTATGGCGATGGTCCTGTTGGAAGATGGGCCAAATGCCAGTATACTGTTCGACCTTGATTGGGGCTTGGGGTTCTTTACCCTTTTTATTAGTAAAACGAGTTACTAACTTATAAATGACTGACGGCTTGCAAAAAGGCCATGTCACACCAATATTTCTTAAGAAAAATGTACCCTATTCCCAAAGTTAAATTACAATGTTTTCAGAATATGCAGACCATATTAATAGTAGTTGTTGTTGTTTGCTGGTTTTGTCCGGGTTTGAGTGAACTTTTTTCTCATAAGATCTCTATTGTTTTATTGGTACAATAGTTGTTTGATAAGCTTTAAAATATACCTAAAGATGTTAGTTTGTCCACTTGTATATTTCCTTTAATTTATACATATATTTTTAATATTTCCCCCTTTTAGGCATCGACAGAAGCTTCTTGTTACGGATCACTAGAAGATGCACGCGATGGAGTCCAAGACCCACAATACTGTGCCTGTAGTGCAGATGTACAGGTGTGTAATGTCTTGTTAAATCTGTATCCGACTTCAAGAGATCCATTACCAATGCAGAAGTATTTTCTCCCACTTATTCGAGAGCTCGTCAGTGTGCTTCATGTATACCTCTCATCACGCCTATGCCAATTAAATGCATGGAAGGTTCTGTTGTCTTGGGTTCCTTTGCTGTTTGTTCATGATGACTGAACTTTTTTCCCCATCAGATCGACTCTGTTGAGTTTGGAAGCACTTTTGCCAGTTTTATCTGAAACAGCAACAACGTTACCCATATGCTGTGCCTACTGTGCATTTGTTGTATTCTGCTTATTAACTCTTACAATCTACTCTCTTCCTAGGTCTCGGCGCGAGCATGATGTAATGAAGGGCTACTGCTTCGCCAGTTTCGCCCATTGAATGTGCCAAGTATCCATGATGTACAAGGTAAAACTGGATGTGTGACCTTGGGTTATTTTTATCTGGGATTGGCCCTCTGTTTGCCAGTACATGCTAATTATGTAGTGCAATTTAAAAATGGGTTTGAAGCAGGTTTGCCTGGAATCTTATTTTTGGGAGGCCACTATCTTTTGGCTGTCATGATTGTAGCCCCTAAAGGACCAGTTAAGGAGTGGTTTCTAAAATAGGCTCACATTTAATTTGTGGTTGATTTAGCTTCTCCCATTAAGTGGAGTGAAAATTTAAATCCTCTTGTGCCTGATGTTCACATACACGTTCTGTAATGCCATTGGCCCCCATACGAGGCTTGATATTCACACCTAGCTAGAGTGATTAACTATTATTGGTCCAAGCCAGAGGGTCACTGGGGGGGATATGGTGTTGATGCAAGCAAAGGCTTACTGCTCTCTGCAGGTCCAGTACTACAGGTAACTTATCACAAATTCCTCTCAAGGGATGGGGTACACATCTCCATAACATGACTAAAGAATGTGCCCCTTCTAACAAGCGCTGCCATGGCAACTGAGCTTTTAAACCCTGGTGTAGAGGTCGTTACAGTAGTAGTCCGCTGCTGAGGGCTTGGTTGACAGTCTCCCTGGATTCAGATGGGATCCATCTGAAGGTCTTGTGGAGCAGGCGAAGCGTGTTGAAGCATGACGAGGAAACATCGTTGATCTGTTGGCTCATTATGAACAAGGTGTACAGTATGATTCCACGGTTTTGTGCTTGGTCCGTGTGTGTTTAGTGATGCTGCCCACCAGGAGTTCCAAGCAGAAGGGTGTGGATCCCAGGATGAGGACTTCAGTCTTGTCTGAGTTGATCTTCAGGAAGCTCTCGTATATCCAGGTGGTGACTGCTTTCATAACTTTGTGGTAGTTCTTGGCGACTGGATTAGTTGGTGCGGGAGAGGATAAGCCCCGGTGTTGGAAACTTGAGTCAGCGGTTCCTAACGTTTGCTGCATGTGATGCCATGTAGCAGTTTACGAGTGGGGCTCAGGGAGGAGACCTTGGGTACTCTGCAGCTGATCTCTGTAGGTTCTGGGATGTATGGTGGTATCTGAACTGCTGTGTTCGGTCTGTGAAGGGGCAGATCCAGATCGGGGCTTTGTCGCAGATGCTGCAGTTGTGGAGTCTTCTGCTTAAGGTACAGTGGGGTGTGTCGAAGGCTGCAGAGACTGCCCGGAGGATAAGAGCTCAAGTTTTGCCTTGGTCGAGGAGGGGGAGTGGATATTGGTGGCGGCGAGTAAGACGCCTCAGTGCTGAGGTTGCTTCGGAAACCAGATTTGCTTTGGAAACCAGATTGGGAGAAGTCCAGTACGTGGTTTGTTTAAATGAAATCAGCAAGCTGGGCGTTGATGACTTTTTCGATTACCTTGGCTGGGAAGGAGAGCAAGGAGATGGTCCTGAAGTTCTTGAGGTCCCGGGGGTCCACAGGGAGTTTATGTCGGTGTGTGTCCAGTTGTCAGGGAAGGTGGCGTCTCGATGGAGCAGGTGATGGCACATCGTTGCTCTGGTGCGAAGGTAGCTCTGTAGAAGATGTGGTGAGGGCAGGGATCCGATGAGCCCACCAGGCGTCGAATGGGCCCTTAGTAGCCACTTAGTCAACATCACACCAGTATAAAGTACAGCAGCTATGGCCACTCTGAGTGCAACTTTTCTGACTGATTGCATTGTACCCATCAATGGTAGTAAAGATGTGATTTCGGTGCATCTTGCCATGCGTCAACTCACTATCTGAAAGAGTCTACCCTTTAAATCCTGAAAAGCTAGGGAATAGCTCCCCCACCAATGATTGAATGCCACATTTGTCATTGCATGTAAGAGAAAAATCCGTGAATGTTTACTATTTGTTCCAAAGTTGTTGGTTTAAATGATGACTGAACTTTTTTCCCCATCAGATCGACTATGTTGATTTTGTTTAAGCTCAACAGCCAGTTTTGTCTGATAAACCAGCAGATATTTTGATTTTAAGATTACCAGATTCCAATTTTTGTTCAAAACTGACCAGTTTTCCCCCTTTTCAGGTCCTGCAGAGGCGCAGGGAGCTCTCCATCCTCTGTATTAGGTTGTCATGCGATGGGGAGGTATAAACGAGTCTACTCACATTGACCTGTTGACAATTAAATCTGTCAAAGGTATGTATAAAACCCCACTTAGAAGCCTGTGATTGTGGTAGTGTAGCCTGACTATGTTAAAATGTGTAAATATTTGTCAGCGCTCCTCATCCCTTGGTTTGTTTTAATTTGAATTCACATTTTTTTTTGCCAGTCATATGTTGGTGAGGGGAAGTGGTTCAGTTGTGATTTGATGGCATTTTTTCAGATCACATGTGAAAAGGAGTCCTATGTTCTGAAAGTGTCTCGTGGTTGCCGGGGCCAGACCTATTGGCCTTTCAATGTTTGTTTACTATTGTATTACTCACTGATCCATCACCTCTTGACTGTACCCATTTCTAACATGCATAGACTCCTGCACCCTTTCCGGGCCCTCACATTTTTACCCCCAGTTAAATGGACATGCTCACTGAGACCAATCCTAACCCTACAGGAGGTCGCCAGATTTGCCTCTCGATTGCCAGTCGCGATATTGGTGCAATGCTTTAGTAGCTAAATATTTACTCTTGGAATCTGACACAACCGACTTCAGAAATTGAATGTATGATACTTTTGTAGAGAAAGATAAACCGTTTGCATGAGCCATTGGTTTAAGTGATGACTTCTCTTTCCCCGTCAGATCGGCAATGTTGATTTGATTATTGCTTAATAGCCAGTTTTGTCTGATAAACCAGTCCATGGCTCTGATAGTATGGCTTCCGTCATGCTTTCCCTTCAACCTGAAGTTTTTTTTTCACATGTCTCCCACAGTACTGAAGCAAAGAAGCTGGTGGTGCGCATCACAAGAATGTGTGCTTCAATCGTATGCTTTTCTCCTCCATCTAAAGGTATTTTTCTTTTAATGTCTCCATAGGTACTGAAGGGAAGCAGCTTGTGCACTTCAAGAAGAATGCGTGCGGCATGAACTTTTGTTGGATTTTTAACCTCCTATGACACCTGAACCTCAGGAGAAGGAAGAAACCCATAAAGAGGAACCAGGACTGGGTACGTTTCAGGGGTCGGAAGAGACTAGGTGAACACACTCAGTGGCATGAGTTGGAGACTGACTCCCCTGAGGAAGGGATAGACTTGTTATCCGCCGAGACCTTCGCCTCCGGATGACATTGAAGGTACAATCATGTCATAAAAGAAGGCTTCAATCGTGTATGGAGTGCAGCTTGAGGAGGAAAGATCAGCTATGCTTTTTGCTGGGAACTGAGACTATCCCAAGCAAGGAGTCCATTACTATCAATTTTTAGTTCATAATTTATAAAGTGCTGGAAGGCAGAATAGCAGGTAATCAGAGAATACTTGCCGAAAAGTTTGGTTTTAAGAAGTTTCCCAAAGGGTAAAGATCTACACACTTGAACGGGAGGAGGGGGTGGGGGCAGGTAGGAAAGGATTTACCCCCAGTTCACCAAATGTGTTAACTACCGTTCATACTTTTCACACTGATTCAGACTACGCAGACGTGTAGTTGTTCATGTTTGCTGTTTGTGTTGTCCGTGTTTGATGAGAACTTATTTTCCCATAAGATCGCTATTGTTTTAGTGGTTAAAGTAGTTGTGTTCAATAAACTTGAAAATCCTTAAAGATGTTAGTCTATCCACTTATCTGCTTTTCATATTACTTATTATATATTTTTCTCCCCCTTTTTAGGCGTCGACAGATGCTTCTCATTGCCTATCACTAGAAGATGAGCGTGATGGAGTCCAAGGCCGCATTACTGTTCCTGTAGTGCAGGTGGGTAATATCAGGCTTCAAGAGCCCAATTACAAATTCAGAAGTGTTATTTTTTTCCCCACTTATTCCATAGCTCGTAGCAGCCCTACGAATACTCTTCAATGTGCCTCATGTATAACTCCCGTCATGCCTTTCTGTCACTTGAATGCATGGAAGGTTCTGTTGTCTTGGGTTCCTTTGCTGTCTGTTCATGATGACTGAACTTTTTTCCCCATCAGATCGACTCTGTTGATTAAGGAAGCATTTTTGCCAGTTGTGTCTGAAACAGCAACAACGTTACCCATGTGCTGTGCATACTGTGTAGCAGTTTTTTAAATTCTGCTTATTAACTCTTACAATCAACTCTTCCCAGGTCTATGGCAAAGAGCATGTCATGGAGGGCTACTGCTTCGCCAGTTTCGTGCATGGAATGTGCCCATCCATGATGTGCAAGGTAAAACTGCATGTGACCTTGTTATTTTTACCTGTCATTGTCCATGTCTGCCAGTTCGTGCTAATTATGTAGAGCAATATCAAAATGGGTTTGGAGCTATGCTTGGAATTTTATGTTGGGAGGCCACTATCTTTTGGTGTCATGACTGTAGCCCCTAAAGAACATGTCATGGAGTGGTTGCAAAAATGGAAAAGCATTTAATTTGTGGCTGGTTTAGCTTCACTCGCTAAATGACCACCATTCACACACCAGCTTTTTCTTTGGAAGCATTTACCTTGTCTATGAAGATAGTCCTCATCAAGGCAGTCCTTATGACTGATTGACATAGCCAATAGGTCTCGCCTTTGGCTAAACACTTGTAAGGTCCCAAAGGCGATACCTATTGGCTATGCCCATGACTCAGTTGAATATTTCATCAGAAAGGAAAAATAAAACAATACTGCTGAGGATTAAATCCGCGTCAAGTAGCATTCAAACGCTATGCTTCTAAAGGCTTGCATTCTGCTTTGAGGTCCTGCATTCCAGGCTAAGCAAACATGAGAACCTGAGCAGGAAACACAGCAATGTCGAGCATAGTGCTTCAGTTGCCGCGTTTCTAAAAGGCAGATAGAAAAAAATAACTAGTTAACAAATGGTGAGGGCAAGATACAAAAAAATGTGTTGAGACTCGCCAAAAACGAAGCAATTTATATTGCCAGCATTTTCCTACAGCTTGTAGTTAGTAATATGTTCACAATTGTATTTGACATAAATTGTTCCTCAGTCACTTAAAAATTGTGGAGAATGAATGGGATTAGATGCGGCAGGTGATTAACTATTTGTTCAGGAGGCATTGTGACTAATTTCCTAACCACAATACACTCAATATACATCAGCAGAGTTTACGGGGTGTAACTTGGCTAGTTACATTTATTTAGTCATCCTGCTGGGGTATTTCAAGCCGCATTCTCAAGCACAGTGAAATAATCAGCTGAATAAAGGAAGCACACAAAGGCCACAGAGCAGTTTTCAGAATGTTACTTACCTGCACCGCAAACGTGTCAACATTAAACATACCGCTATGCATTTGTTCCTTTTCATATCAATTACTGGGAGGGTTCATAACGCCAATATGTTTTGAAAATGGATCACCTACTCGATCCTTACCATTAAAATAAATTAAGCAAGATCGTGGAGCGGGCGAGTGTTTAAAATGAAACCAAACAAACACTGCTGGGAAGTGTTCATCCTCAGCAAAGTAAATGTAGATAAAGCACAGCAATCTTGTAGCGAGCAGGAGATGCGGAGTTCTTAAAACGTCGACCAAAGATCGCCTAAAAGTGAATCTAAAACCGAGGCAAATAAGCCAGAGGAAATAAATAACTAGCAAAAAACTAAGCTTTTCCCTTGCGGAAGCGAGCAGGGGCACTATCTGTTTAAAAGTTAATTGCAAACGGATGTCGCCAAAGCTCGCTCCCGCAAAGGAATCGCCAAATGTGCATGCGTTGCCATTAAAAGCAATGCAAAGTGCTTGTTTTTGGGCGAAAAAGCAAATTGATTCCAAGCGTGCGCACTGCATAGGCAAGACCTAAAAACAGGGTGTATTGTGCCCCCAGAGCTGTCCCAGCTCAGGGAAAAACATGCTTAGCAAGAGTCCTCAACTAATCTTTCAGTGGACTCCTCCCTGAGATATATTTACAGGTACTTTTAGCTTTTGAGTGCCTCATAAGTGTTCACCTTATTGTAAAATGACCAAACTTCGCCTCCATGTTCTATAACCACCGTTCAGACAGCTCTGATATTCTCCTGGACTCAGCACTCACTAGTGGCTGCTGCTTAGACAGATCTCACCCAGAGGCAAGGCCAAGTTGGACATTTGGATATCAGTCTGCTAAACCATGTGTTTTTGCACTGCAGGTCCTAGATTTCGGGTACCCCTTGCCAATAAATGTCCATTTTACCTCAACGAAAAAGATTTCCTCACCAGTCTATACGAAACTCTGGGCCCTCTAAAGCCTACTATATATACATGGCCGTATTGGTTGATTCTTGCAAAAGAAAGTGTAGCACTTGGCAGCAGTCTGGCTACTGCAAAATTGGGAACACCCCTCCCTCTTTAGAGTTGGGTTGTGAAGGCTTTCACGGAGGGTGTCAAGAGCTATACCGCTTAGAGTGCCTACTGGTCTTAATTAGTCCTCACCGGGCTGATGGCGCCTGAATCCCTACATTCAAGTCCCCTTCAGTTTCTCTCCTGGAAGTTGGGGTTTGTGGTGGCCATTACCTCAACCTATGTTGTACAGCATCAAAGCATTTTGGTTAAAGCATTTGTCAGCAAAGTATCTCACAAAAGTAGTACCTGTTGGCTTTGCCTGATCCTGGCCTCTCTTCCCAATAATGGTACTGCCACTTTAAGATAATTTTACTGTCGCTTGTAATGGGGGGGCTACAGTTCAAAGTGGAGGTTTGACATTTTATTAGCAGGGACACACTTGTTCACTTAAGGGAGAGGGGGCATTTCACCTTTTCACTTTGATCTGCATAGTTGGCGAAAGGCTTTTGTACTGGATATTCTTCATAGCTTAATACCTTATAACAATCAACCACAGAGTATGCTTGAATCCTGCTTGGCCCATTTGTGCAAATACTCATTTAGAAACTATATTCACTGGAGCTGCTTTTTCTGCTGTGTTTTAAAGTTGTTGGTTTAAATGATGACTGAACTTTTTTCCCCATCAGATCGACTATGTTTTGTTTAAGCTCAACAGCCAGTTTTGTCTGATAAACCAGCAGATATTTTGATTTTAAGATGATTTATGTTTCCAATTCTCGTTCAAAACTAACTTTTTTCACTTTTAGGTCCTGCAGAAGCGCAGTTAGCTCGCAATCTGTATTGAGATGCAGCATGCGATAGGAGGGCTAAAAACAAGGTGTCGACTCACATTGGCCTTTTCTCATCAACCTGTCGCAGGTAAATGTATAAGACCACATGTAGAAGCCTGTAACTGTTTAGCCTGAAGATTTTTCTTACTTTGTATACATGCCAGCTCACCTTATCCCTTGGTCTGTTTAATTTTAATTCACATTGTTTTCGCCAGCTGCACGTTAGTTTAGGGGAGTGGTTCCACTTTGATTTGACGTCATTTTGTGGGATCACACATTTACAGCCAAGTAAAAAGGAGTCCTAGGTTTTAAAGGAATGTTGCATGCTTGTCTGGGCCAGACCTATTGGCTTGTCAAAGTTTGTTTGCTCCTGTATTACGGATACCATCACCTCTTGACAGTACCTCTACAAGGAGATCAGCAGCTGCCAGATTTGCCTCCTGACATTTGCAGTGTTGGTGCATAGTTCTAGTTGCTGCACAAATCTGACACAACCGACATCAGAAATTGAATGTATGATACTTGTGTAGAGAAGGAAAAACAGTTTGAATGAGCCATTGGTTTAAGTGATGACTTCTCTTTCCCCGTCAGATCGGCAATGTTGATTTGATTATGCTTAATAGCCAGTTTTGTCTGATAAACCAGTCCATGGCTCTTAATAGTATCGCTTCCGTTATGCTTTCCCTCCAATCTGAAGTTTTTTGTTTTTACATTTCTCCCACAGTACTGAAGCAAAGCAGCTGGTGGTGCGCATCACAAGAATGTGTGCTTCAATCGTTTGCTTTTCTCCTCAATCTAAAGGTATTTTTCTTTTAATGTCTCTATAGGTACTGAAGGAAAGCAGCTTGTGCACTTCAAGAAGAATGCGTGCGGCATGAACTTTTGTTGGATTTTTGACCTCCTATGACACCTGAACCGCAGGAGAAGGAAGAAACCCACGAGGAGGAACAACGACTGGGTACGTTTGAGGGGTCAGAAGAGACTAGGTGAACAAACTCAGTGGCATGAGTTGGAGATTGACTCCTCTGAGGAAGGGATAGACTTTCCCAAGCAAGGAGTCCATTACGATCAATCTTTAGTTTATAATTTATAAAGTGCTGAAATCCCCTCCCTGAAGGTGCATTTCCGTGCTGGTAGGCAGATTAGCACGTCATCGGAGAATACTTGCCGAAAAGGTTGGTGTCATCAGAGAATACTTGCCGAAAAGGTTGGTTTAAGAAGATTCCCAAAGGGGAAAGATCTCCACACTTTAGACAGGGTTTCCTGAACGGGGGGAGGGGGGCATGTAGGAAAGGATTTACCCCCAGATCGAGACTTTTGAAAACTAGTAGTAAGTAGGGGCTTCTCCCCTGAACGCCGGGTCCTACTCGTCAGAGTTCACGCCCAGTTGTTCACCAAGTGGTGCATAGTTCTAGTTGCTGCAAAAATCTGACACAACCGACGTCAGAAATTTAATGTATGATACTTGTGTAGAGAAGGAAAAACAGTTTGAATGAGCCATTGGTTTAAGTGATGACTTCTCTTTCCCCGTCAGATCGGCAATGTTGATGTGATTATTGCTTAAAGCCAGTTTTGTCTGATAAACCAGTCCATGGCTCTGATAGTATCGCTTCCGTCATGCTTTCCCTTAAATCTGAAGTTTTTTTGTTTTTACATGTCTCCCACAGTACTGAAGCAAAGCAGCTGGTGGTGCGCATCACTGGAATGTGTGCAGTATTAAGAAACTGGTTGACCTCTTGCGATAAATATCTCAATCTACTTGGTATGCAGACTTTTTCTTTACAATGTAAAACATTTTTTTTCTTATATATAGGTTTTTGAAGGTCACACTTCAGGGGTCTGGTGCCGGAAGGTTCCTTCTGCTTTCAATTACCTTCTATGCTGTCCCAACAGTAACCTTGCACACAATGTGCTTATTCTGTCCACTTTCTTACATGTACAGTATGAACTATAGATTGAATATAGTAACATTTTTCTGACCTTTTTGTGCATTGTAAACAGTAGCAAATTAGTCCACCAGTAAAGCAAGTAAAAACAAGTAACCCCTGCCATCAAGTAAAGCGCTGAGCTGCTGGTTTAAGTGATGACTACTCTTTCCCCGTCAGATCGGCAATGTTGAGTTGATTAAAGCTTAAAGGCCAGTTTTGTCTGATAAACCAGCATCTACCATGATTTCCATCAGTCGCTTAATGTATGTGCTAGATTTCTGTGTGTACACTTGTTTACGTTAAAGTACATTTTGTACTTAATTGCCAATATGTCTTTTCAGATTAAGAAAGTCTACTTTTGCTGACAACCTGAAGATGGGAAGATTTGGTGCATTATCTCAATTGTTTTCAGTGTCCACTGTTGGATAAATGGCAATAAAAATTTTCTGATTTGGAATTTCAATGTCATCGTGTTTTTTTTTTTTTGGGTTGCACAAATTTGATTCATACATATGATCATACCTTAGAACCTGATGTGGGTAGATTCTTTGCCACCGGCACCTGGGTGCTGTTTTCACACTTTGATTTTGGTGGGTGCTCTAACTGTACAAAACAATTACGAAAATGTAATCAGTTTGATTTATATAGCCCTTACTGGCCCTATTGGGGAGGGGGGGGGGGGGCGCTGAAGTATTTGAAACTCTTTTGGCTCAGTGAGCTTGCCAGGAGATAAGAGGCATGAGAGGTATGGTACAGTGAATGCATTTCTTGCCCTTGTGTCTGTGTGTATTAACTAGGCACATGAAACTAAAGTGCACTCGCTGCACAGTTTCCCTGTTTAGATATGTGACTTTTCGAAGTAAGCAATCTGGTTGCTAGAAGTCTCGTTTTCAGCACAGCTGTGCCTTCATTCCTTTGGGACAAACAGCAGCAGCATTTCACAATCATTAACAAAGGTTGAAAAACTATTCGGGCATTTTAGGAATATAAAAACAGGTACATTTCCATAGCTTATTAAAAACCACTAGAAATGGACAGCCAAACATACATTAGAATACATTAATGAACAGCTGTGGGGCATGCTTCCTGCTAGGAGGCATGCAGCTTGCATGTCCCTGAAGAAATGGGAGGAGTGCTCCTAAAGTTCACAATACAGAAGTACATATTTTACAAGATAATATACAGTGCAATCTATAATAAAAGCTTCTGTCGGATTATCCAGAAGGCAAATAAAAAGCGACTGAAAAAACCATTGGTTCAGATACATCTGATTTTAAAATTCTGTACGCAATCTGATACTGCCTAGCTCCTAACTTGAGGCAAATTGGTCTTCTCCACCTCCTGCATATGTATCTGATATCTAGGGCAGAAAAACAAAACTTGTTCTTCGTTTTCTCTGACAGTAGTACAGGCAGGAGATAAATCCAGTACTAGGTCAGGAGCAGATTGCCATATTTAAATCTCAGACTTATTGCAAGAGGGGGAGAGATTCGGTCCAGAAAGGGTTCCAATTGTGGGCGTGACTTTACAGCTAAAAATGTGTCACTGACCATTGGTCAAGTTCAGTATGGTTAACGCCCACGACCTCCCAATATTTGGCTTTTAATCTCAATAAATCATCTCTTGTAGCTCCATCCGGATATTCCCACAGGTCCTCCATACTCCCATCACTTGCACCAGTCTGCAATGTGCTTGAACCATGGTAAGCTTTTTGCACCTTTAATCCTAACCTGGAGAGAATTTCAATCGATAAATTGGCGCAGCCAGTAGGTTAAGGGTTTCAGAGCAGCCAAATACCCAATTGTTTTTAGCCCACGGTCACAGAAGAGGGGTATGAGAGGAGTTGTAATTGGTATCGAAATAAGGGATCTAACAAAGATGTTTTTGCAAGTCGTTAATTTATTGAAGGTGGTATATGCCCCAAATCTCTGCTCTGTACAGGGCTCCGCTTTGGGCTTTTGCACAATATATTTCCATTGCTGGGGATAGTGGTTGAGTGAGATTTTATTTAATCTTAATATAGATTTAGACCTTTGACCTAGGATTTTGTAACTTGTTTAGCTGGTATTCCCAATTGAGTGACTCACTCAGACCTATGCCTAGATAATCAAAATATTTTATCCGCTCAAGGGGCTAGTGTGTAATCTTGATCTCCCGAAGGCCACCCTGTACTTTCCCAGCACCCTATATTTCATCTTTAGGTCCGATCTCTACAAAATTCTAAAAATCTATCCAATAGTATTTGCAAACCCATTGGTGTCTTCGATATAATGAGTACTCTGCAAAGTGCAGGGTAGGGACTTTTTCCCCGTTCAGAGAAGGTGCGTCTCAGTGGCGTAACGAAACTTGAGGGGGCCCCCTGCAAACTACATGGAGGGGGGCCCCCTCCCATCCTCCGTGCCAGTCTAGATCTCTCAGGCCAGTGACCCACCATATGCAGGGGATGTGGGGCGATTGTTTCGCCACTGTCACCAATACAGCCATTATAAGTAACTCTGGATGGTGGAGTTAAAGGTTGGGCTTAGGAGAGGGACAGTGGAGGGAGACACAGACTGGCTGAGAAACTGACAGAGGGAGATAGAGACTGACAGGTGTGGTTCTGAAAATTCTGGACTCGTGCAACAAACTTTGTCGTAACATGACGATTTTTATATCAAACGACCGATAATGGCTAGTACACTATGTACAAACATTTTCGTCATATTCGAATGGCGAATTTGCCTCTAAATCGCCACTTTTCGTTCTGAACCCTTGGCCCCCATTTTATGTACGGCAGCCATTTTGTGAGTTGCCCTTCACATAGGCTTGTAACTACAGCCGAATTCGATATCAAGAACACATGCACCTCAATTGACTTTTCTGTGACCTGGCCAAGCTGGAACCATTGTCCCAGGCCAAACCTGTTCGGTCAGTTCCTCTCCCAGTGGCCGAACGAGATCGCATCAAAGCACAACAGGCCGTAAACCGTTTTTCATTGCACACACCCTGCCCAAATCTTGCTCACACCTGTCCCTGCTCTTTTCTCTTCTTGCTTTATGATGAGGAGGAGCCCGGTTTTATTGGGAATACACCGATATCTGATAAATGTTGGGCCTTGCCGGGTAATTTATTACAAACTGGACACACTGAAATATGGGCTTGTCCTCATGACTCAGCTTTTTCTTTGTAGTGAAAACATGTGAATAGTGTACTAAAACGTAAAGAATGTTTGCCTGAAGCTTAATATTTTGTATAAAAAGAGAAGCCTGGCTTTGTAAGGTTGAGCAGTCTCCTGAGAATATACACACCGTGTTGCTGTACTTCTAGGACGCTTGTTACTTGGTTGCAGCCAATAAATTCGATCTCTGACTTAAACTAGAAGACTCGTGTTTCTGTGGTCTGAATCAGGAAAGAACTCTAGGTCTTTGGGTGTTGCCCCTGACACCGCTGGGTTACCGGATCAGTACCAGTTCTGAAAAACCCAGTACCTCAGAGGGAGATGGAGACACTGACAGAGGGAGATGGAGACACTGACAGAGGGAGATGGAGACACTGACAGAGGGAGATGGAGACACTGACAGAGGGAGATGGAGACACTGACAGAGGGAGATGGAGACACTGACAGAGGGAGATAGAATGACTGACTGAGGGAGACTATGATGGAATAGGGGTCAAAGTGTGCATGAAGCTATACAATGCCTCTTAAGATTGCTATTGTCTAATAATAAAAATGTATTCTCAAAATCTGCTCCTTGTAGTTACATCTGCTTTTGAAATACTGCATTGTCGCATTGTCTAATGTTTTAAAACGGAAACGAGAAGCAGTGGATGCACTTTTGTCAACTGGAAGATGAGTGGGCCCGATGTTGTATATCATGACAGGAGTCTGCTTCAGGAACCCCACCTAAAATAGGGCAAATTTCCCTGGCGTACTGATGGCAGGGACCCTGTAATGAATGGACCTCTCTCCACTCGCTGCACACTCTCTCCCCTCTCTCTCCCCTCTCTCTCCACTCTCCACTCTCCCCTCTCTCCACTCTCTCTCCCTCTCCACTCTCCTCTCTCCCTCTCCACTCTCTCTCCACTCTCTCTCCACTGTCTCTGTACTCTACTCTCTCCATTCTCTCTACACTGGCTCTCTACTCTCCCCTCTCGCTCTACTCTCCCCTGGTCCACTCTCTCTCTTGGTCCACTCTCTCTCTTGGTCCACTCTCTCTCTTGGTCCACTCTCTCTCTTGGTCCACTCTCTCTCTTGGTCCACTCTCTCTCTTGGACCACTCTCTCTCTTGGTCCACTCTCTCTCACAAAGTAGTGTGCGTTGCCATGGGCGTCCGCAGAAATGTTTCCAGGGTGGAGGCACATCTTTTACTTCATCACCATCCCCCTTGCACTCTTCTCCCTTGCACCCTTCTCCCCTCTGCCTTGACCCTTCTCCCCTCTGCCTTGACCCTTCTCCCCTCTGCCTTGACCCTTCTCCCCTCTGCCTTGACCCTTCTCCTCTCTGCCTTGACCCTTCTCCCCTCTGCCTTGACCCTTCTCCCCTCTGCCTTGACCCTTCTCCCCTCTGCCTTGACCCTTCTCCCCTCTGCCTTGCACCCTTCTCGACCCCCCCCCCTTTTCCCCACCCCCGCGGACGCCCACATGGTGCTTCTAACGAGTGCTTACCTGAGGGCACCATTTTGCTACCTCATCCCTTCTCATATGAGCTTTGCCCTGGAGAATGCTCTCTGGGGGCCCCCAGCCCCCCGTCCTTGTCAGGGTCCCGAGCAGTGCTCTGTGCTGCCTCCTGCTCTCTGGGGCCCCAAGCCCCCGTCCTTGTCAGGGTCCCAAGCAGTGCTCTGTGCTGCCTCCTGCTCTCTGGGGCCCCAAGCCCCCGTCCTTGTCAGGGTCCCAAGCAGTGCTCTGTGCTGCCTCCTGCTCTGGGGCCCCAAGCCCCCGTCCTTGTCAGGGTCCCAAGCAGTGCTCTGTGCTGCCTCCTGCTCTCTGGGGCCCCAAGCCCCCGTCCTTGTCAGGGTCCCGAGCAGTGCTCTGTGCTGCCTCCTGCTCTCTGGGACCCCCAGCCCCCCCCTCTCCTTGTCAGGGTCCCTGCTCTGGGCTGCCTCCTGCTCTCTGGGTCCCCCAGCCCCCGCTCCTTGTCAGGGTCCCTGCTTTGGGCTGCCTCCTGCTCTCTTGGTCCCCCAGCCCCCCTCTCCTTGTCAGGGTCCCTGCTTTGTGCTGCCCCCTGCTCTTGGGGGGCCCCTAGCCCCCACCTCTCTCTCCTTGTCGGGGTCCCTGCTCTGTGCTGCCTCCTGCTCTCTGGGGTCCCCAGTCCCAGTCCCCCCCCCTCTCTTCCTGCTCTGTGCTGCCTCATGCTCTCTGGGGCCCCCAGCGCCACCCCCCTCCCCCTTGTCAGGGTCCCTGCTCTGTGCTGCCTCAGAGGAGCAGTGGAAACTGCTGTCTTTGGGGCCCTCACCCTTGTCCCGGGCCTGCCTCTGGCTCTGACTGGAGTGAAACAATGTTGATACTTTGTTTCACTTCAGTCAGAGGGAGGGGTGAGGGGCTCAGAGCAGGCTGCAGACAGCCTGTGTTCCATAATCCGCTGACCCCCGTGAGGCAGTGCCCCCCCCCCTGTTTTGCGCATGCGCATATTACCGCTGATGACGTGGTACCACGCCCACCATCATTCCGTGACATCACCATTGCGCATGCTCTATTTGAACATGGCTCGCGTCTCGGGCAGAAAGCGCCCGCGGGGTCCTTGTGCCAACCTCTATACACAGCCCGTCTCCGTACACCCCACCTGCAGGCCGGTATTGCCCCGCATTAAAGCTGGTACATATGTATTAAAAATGTACATGTTTAACACAATACATTTCTGACAGCTCTCAGCGTATCCCCAGTAAGTGTCCTCAATTCTTTAGCCGTTCCTTGCTATGTCCATCTGATCGGCGTCACTCTGACTTCTTCTCACACCCCTCTCCCTTTCCTTCTGTAATCAAATCTCCATCAGATAGATGGAGATTTAATTGGCATTAAATAAAATTGATTTTGAAGTGTTCCAGCCTCGTAAACCGCCTCGGGCTGCTGGCGGCTCGAGGCTCTGAACGATGTTGGCACAAGGACCCCGCGGCCGCTCTCTGCCCTTCTCCGCCCGTGACGTAGGGGGGGCAGCCACTCACGGGGATACAATGATTCTCAGAACACCTGCACCTTCTTCAGAGGGAGAGAGGCTGGCTTCAGCCAAGCCTCTCACAGCTATCAGAAGAGCTGATGGGGGCCGGGGCCCCCTTCATTAACTGAGAGTGGACCCCCCTCCGCACCGCGGGGCCTGCGGGGGCGCCCCTGGTGCATCGTTCCCACTGACCATTAAGCGACTCGGCCAAATCATTGATAAACTGAGAAAACGGCGTGGGGGTGAGAGTGCACCCTTGTAGGACCCCACTCTGTATCTCCTGTTCACCATTTTTGCCCCATCTGACTTGGGCAAATTTAGACATATAGAGTCGTGCTATCAGTTACCATGTCGGGGGGGAGAGCAGCCTGATAGAGCATAGTCTTCCATAACAACTCATGCGGTACCAGATCAAACGTGGCTCGCAGATCCACAAATGCTACATAAAGCTTCGGCTTCCTAAGTAGCACATATTACCAGGTGAGTAAAGTGAATCTAAAAGCTTGATCAAATGCTTATTTTGGAACTGAAACCTGCCTGGTATGGTGACTATATCGTGTGATCATCCATCCAACATTGCAGTTGACCTAGGACTTGCCTTGAAAAAATCTATTAAATGGTCTATCAGGCTGATGGGTCTGTAATTGGAGGGGATAGCAGTAGCACCCTTTTTGTAGATGGTAATTATATCTGCTCCCCTCCAGGATTCTGGAATGTCCCCACCAGCCAATATACAATTAGACAAAAGATTTATGTACGGGGCCCATATCGTTCGTTCTGATTTGTACAGATCACCCGGGATCAAATCGGGGTTTCGGGCTTTCCCTGCCTTTAGTCTGCTGATTGCTGACAGTGTCTTCGAGGCTGAAGGCCAATGCTGGGTTATTAGCATTCGCCGCAAGGGTAGTGATAGCTGGGTTATGTTCGGCCCTATAGGTGTCCTGAACCCCTCCCGGAATATCATTTTTTTAAATGGTCCGCCCAGGTCTCCGGTTGGATGTTATAGCTAAGTGTGAAAGCATTCTCCTTGCTCCCCTTTGAAACAATGTGCCAACAAAGGCAACTGCGCCTACATTGGGCAGCCAGGACCAGTTCTTTTCAGTTTTTGTCGGTGGTGTCTCGCTTAGCTTTATTTAACGCTACTTTGTAACTGTTGCGAGCCCGAATTTCTTCAGTTCTAGAGTGCTCTAACTGCTAGTTGCAGAGCATTCTTGGCTTTCTTACAGACATTGTTGAACCACTAGTTTACCCCAGTGCTACGATCTTCTGCCAGGGCTTTTTTTTTTACTAAAGTTTGTAATGCCTCAGAATTTATGATGCACCTATTCAATGTGACTTGGTTCCGGGGGTTGTGCACTTCCCACACTGTTACAGATTAGTTAAAAACGATATGAAGAGCTTGTATATTCTAATAGATAAGCCCTAATCCGCTTGGACTTTTGGCCACGCAACTCTTCTACGGTTATTAGTTACGTTCGGCTCCTCGTGTTTAGATTTGACTTCAAAAATTCCTATCCAACCCAGTACCCCTCATTTTTAATAATAAATAATTGTGATCGCTGTCCCTTTGTTTAATGCTCATATCGTCAACCAGTGACCACACTCTTACGTCAACAAATATATAATCGATGATACTAGAGTAGGCGCCCCTTTTAAAGGGGACCTTTCTCCCTAAATCAGATGATTATCTCCCATTACAGGCTTTCTGGCTCCTACCAATGATTAACAAAGCAATCTGCAAGAAGACCTATGATAGGTGTGGGCCTAGTTCGCTAGCAAACAGATTAGGGATACCCCATAGCTCATCCTCTTACTCCAATAGAGTGCTCAATAGGATACATGGTTCAAAAGCAGCATTAAAATCCCCAGCGACAATGACTTTAAAGTTAGATTGATATATTCTAACCAGATCATCCAGCGGTGAGTGCAGAGGAATTGCTGTTAAATGGTTCAAACTTAGCATAAACATTAAACGGGGTCAAAATTAAGCAGTTCGGAAAAAAAGCTGTATCCCCCTAATATCGAGTCAATTGGTATGTGCTTATATTTGCAAGATAACGTTTTTTACAAATATTAGTTGCACCCCCACTAGCCCCACCCGTCGTCTTGGGCGGGTTAGCTTCCACACTGTAAGTGGTGTAACCTTTTATATGTACCCTGTCTATGGCCCAGGTCTCGTGGAAGACACAAATCACTTATCTCTATATAGGAAAACCAATCTGGGTCTTGGAGTTTAGAGTGGATACCTGCCAGGACCCACAATATTGTGTTCTTTACCTCAGTATTAGTTATGGGTCTCATACCAATTGGAAGATCACTATCGCTGGATGTGTCGATCGAACGTAATGTTAATTGATGTTTCATCAAGGGCGTGGACTTAATAGTATTTTTAGTAAGCATATCTGTGCTTGGGTGCAGATTAGCTGTTGCTTGTTCAACAGTATCATTGCCCTGCCGAAGCCCGA
This sequence comes from Lissotriton vulgaris, assembly GCF_964263255.1. Classification (NCBI taxonomy): domain Eukaryota; kingdom Metazoa; phylum Chordata; class Amphibia; order Caudata; family Salamandridae; genus Lissotriton; species Lissotriton vulgaris. Next base: position 1,644,546,385 of record NC_141695.1, read on the forward strand.
GGATTGGTTCATTTTCAATATACAGGAGGTCTGCGATAACTATAATCGGTATTGCAGTTATGCCTTTGTCTTAAGTAAGGGCTAACAGTGATGGATTTCTCAAGAGGTTCCTCTGTAATTAACCTATGGGACGATTTAGGATCATCGGTCTCCTCGACCTCCAGGCAATCATTTGATACTATTACTGTCGTGATGTCCCTTATAATACCTATGGCCACAGCTAGCCATTCATCCAGTAAGGACAGTCCTTGTCGTCTAGGGGGTTAAAACCATCATAGTGGTTATTCACAGGGATGGTGTATCTGTGCTGTCGCCACCTTCCCCCTGGGATCCCCCCTAGCAAAGGCTGTATGGAGCTCGGTTTGTAGAAGTAACCAAGGGGTAAGATACTAATCCCAGTTTTCTCTATGAACATCTTGCCCATCCATTCTAGAATTGCTTGGACCAGATCTAGTGACCCAAATGATAGCACTATACAGTCGCCTTCTAAAGATTTTTTGGATCCCCCTAACCAACTAACCTGTCTCGCCATTTTGAACCCTGTAAAAAGGGCATTCGATCGACCTGTCCGTGCACTTATCTCATAGTGATTTATTTCTTCGATTTAGTCCAATGTTCTGTGACTCCGGGTTGTAAGATAGGAACATTAGCCAACACTATGGTGTATAGTGTTGCTTCTGGTGGCAAATGTATTGGCACCTATCATTACACTCACTGGCTTTCCTAGATTGTCCTTGACTGCTGTGTAGTTGCATTTCCACCCTACGTGTAATAGGCATACTTTAGGGTGGTGCTTTTTGAATAGTTAAAAGCCGTTCTTGAATGGTAGTTTGTGTATATAACATCGTTTGGCCTCCTTTTTGCTCCCCCAATGCTGTTATCTGAGTAGGAGTCCAATGGGGCTGTAAGCGGTGCGTAAACTAGGCCAGAATCGGCGGTACTAGGGAGAGTGCTACAACGACACCTAATGTAGCTGCTGGGCTTGATTCTCGTATGGCGTTGTTGGCTCCTGACTCATGGCTTGGCAGTTCGGGCTGGACTGTTCCCATGAGGCACAGGGTCAGACTGATTTGCATATAGCCATGTCTGAACTGGGGTGGCAGAGTGGGCTAAAGAACGGTGATGGATTAAACCCAGATCTTTTGACTGGGTGTGAGTGTTTGATTGGTTCAGATGGTGTACAACTGTTACCACTGATTTTTTACAACGGATTCCATGACCACGGATTTTTTACAACGCAGGCCATGTTACAACGGATCCTTTTACAACGCTATTCACAACAACCAGGTACTATTACAACGCAATACCATTACATCGTAAGTATAATTATAGGTACGTTTATCTTTTTTGGGGTTTTTGGGTACAGGGGTATTTTTAGGTTTTAGGGCTGGGTTTGGGTTTTGGGGTACAGGGGTATTTTTAGGTTTTAGGGCTGGGTTTGCGTTTTGGGGTAAAGGGGTATTTTTAGGTTTTAGGGCTAGGTTTGGGTTTTGGGGTACAGGGTATTTTTAGGTTTTAGGGCTGGGTTTGGGTTTTGGGGTACAGGGGTATTTTTAGGTTTTAGGGCTGGGTTTGCGTTTTGGGGTACAGGGGTATTAGGTTTTAGGGCTGGGTTTGCGTTTTGGGGTACAGGGGTATTTTTAGGTTTTAGGGTTGGGTTTTGGGGTACAGGGGTATTTTTAGGTTTTAGGGCTGGGTTTGGGTTTTGGGGTACAGGGGTATTTTTAGGTTTTAGGGCTGGGTTTGGGTTTTGGGGTACAGGGGTATTTTTAGGTTTTAGGGCTGGGGTTGGGTTTTGGGGAACAGGGTTATTTTTAATATATATTTACAATTTAAAAAATTAAAATTAATTGTATTAATATATGTTTTATTTTTTTAATAATAAATAATTTAAATTAATACATTAATAATTATTTACTTTAAATATTAATTTTATTTACTTACCTGTAATTATACTTACGATGTAATGGTATTGCGTTGTAATAGTACCTGCGTTGTTGTGAATTGCGTTGTAATGGGATCCGTTGTAACATGACCTGCGTTGTAATGGATCCGTGGTCATGGTATGCGTTGTAAAAGGACGCGTTGTAACATCATATATCCGTTCAGATGCTCCGTCCATTACCACCCCCTTTTGTACCACTGTTGGCTCCGACTCTCCTGGCTTGAATGTAAAATGCTTACAAGCTTTTCTAGTATTTCAATGCTCTCTTCCAGCCTGAATAGCTTTTGCATCTGTGGGCTCAAACTAGATATGACTTCATTTTTAACAAATTCTCTGCTGTCTATCTGCATGGGGGGTTTGAGATACTGGGGGAGACTATTTAGCAGTGGTTATGGTGTCAATCACTTAGTTGTTCCCTACCTCCTCAGTCTCCCTCACAGTGCCTCTACGCCCTCTTTGATGTAGTATATAATTGCTTATTGGATCTCTGCTCTTTCCTTTTTTGGACTGGCGTGAGGACTACCCCCGCCCCCCCTCTCCTGGTTGATTCTGCATTTTTTTACCTCTAGTAAGTACTTTGGGTCTAGTGCCTGTATCCAAAATCTGCGAGGTATTAGCCGATATAGGGGTCTCGTTAGACAATGTATTAATAGAGGAAGCGCTACAGCTGGAATTAGTGGTCTGGGGGGGTCGTGCAGTATAGGCTGTCTGACATGGGGTTGTGGTTCTAATGACGATCTGCGCTTGGGAAGAGCGATTTTTGTGGATAATGGATTACTGCCCTTAAAAGAAAGGCATCCAGTGTCCCACCGCCTTGGCCTGTTATTGACTTTCTTTTTGCTGCTAGTTTCTGCGCCATTTATCCTCTTAACAAGATTACACCACACAGCAATATAATGACTTAGCCGCGTACCGTAGTTCCTAGAACGCGGTTTCCAGGCCCAAAAACCAAGTAAAGGTCCATGCATGTCCAGTGTACCAGATGAAAGTGACCTAGCCCAGCTTCCTCTGGCTACTGACGGGCGCAGACTGGCCCACCCTTTGCCCGGCACGCCCTGTGCCGGGGGACCCTGCGGCTGCTTATGAAGCACCTCCTGGCGCTTCTGCGATGATGATCTGAGCGCCGCGCACAGCAGGCTGGAGGTTGCGGTACCCCTGCACTGTTCGTGGCAAGTAGAGGCGGATGTCAGTAGCCCCCCTGGGCGGGGATAGCAGCAGCAAGTAAGTGTGGCGATAAACAGAGCAAATGTGGCAAGCTAGAAACTGGACAATGCCACATTTAATGTTTGGGTTTATGGTCTTAAGTTCCTCCACACTAAGTTCTGTGACAACGCCCCCTCCTCCACTCCCTTGCTTAGATTTAAGGTTATGCCTGCACATACTTTATGGCCTAATTGGTAATGTTTTAATATTTTATTAATCAATATGCCCTCCTGGGGTCGCTTACTGCTTGCCAATATTTTCAAAGATGTTTTTTGTTTTTTAAATCAAACTTGCCTTTCAACATAAAAAAAATTCTTTGACAACTGTATAGGGAGCAAGTATTCTGAATTTACAAGAAGTTTTAAATTTGCTGCTGCACTTGTGTAAAAAAATATTTGCACGTTTTAGATTTTCTTAAATTATGGCATAACCATTGAAAAGAACACGCTTATTGACCCCCTTTGTTTCATAAAAAAAAGTTTGGAACAAACCTATACATTTTTGTAAATTCTAACTGATCTGATTTTGTCAAATGGATTAGAAAATTAGGTATCGCTATAGAGCGTTGGAAAAGTTATTGACCTTGGAGGAGGGGGGCCGGGGGCCAAGGAAGCCGAAATTTAAACCACAAGCTCCGTCCGTGAGGGAAACGGCGGTGGGGCAGCACCGTGATTTCCCAGCGCCGTGAGGGAAACTGCAGAAGACTACATCCCCCAGGTGCCCCAGGGACCACCGGCGCACCAGTGACGCCACAGCCTGTGCCCGGAGGCGTTACTTAACAGTGGAGCGCTGAGCGCTCTGGGAGTCGGCGGCAAGGAAGCCGAAATTTAAACCACTGAAGCTCCGTCCGTGAGGGAAACGGCGGTGGGGCAGCACCGTGATTTCCCAGTGCCGTGAGGGTAACGGCAGAAGACTACATCCCCCAGGTGCCCCAGGGACCACCGCTCACTGGTGACGATACAGCCTGCGCCCGGAGGTGCTACTTAACAGTGGAACGTGCCGGGCTAAGCCCAGGGGCCAGAAGAGGATGGGCTGGGCCACCCCCCTTTGCTTCAGTGATGGGTAAGCGAAAACAGGATAGCGATGGGGGTGGGAAGAAGACCAAGGTTCGGAGAAAATCAGTATTATTTTGTATTTGACATCGGCGGTGGGGGTTTTAAGTGTTTCAATAGCCAATGCAGAGAAGGAACTTGGACTGATTATTCCTGCTATCCCTGCTAACATACCTGATGACCCATTAAGTGTGACTGTACTGGTTCCGACTTCTAGCTTCTCTTTGGATCCTGTAGTGTTGATTAAGAACCCACCACATGTGTCTAATATAATGTAGTGTAGTTCCTAGTTTCCCACTAGGCCCTGCGCATTGGAATAACATAAACAGTAGTATCGACGTGGAACTGCGGATATTCCAGGCCTCCACTGACTATGCTAAACTTAATTGGGTTGTGTTACCAACTAGCTCAGAGGTCACTGGAAACTTTCTTCTCTGCATAGGAAGTGATCAGCTTCCTTGGCACAGACAAGAAGGGATTCAGCTTTCCAACAACCGTGCAACATGACAACTTTGCTCCTCAGATCAAGAGTCAATCTCTAGGGTCGTGTGAAACAATAGACACGTATTTCACTCAGTCAGTCTAGTGCAGTTTACTTTCACGAGATGTAGAGAATAGAGAGACGGGCGTTTGTCAATAAAGGGTTAACATTTATTGAACAGTCTTTCTTCTCGTACAAGAGAAATGTATTGCCACAATTACAATAATTGTTATTATAAAAAGTACGTACAGTAAGATAAGTATTGCGAAATAGAACTGTAAAAGCATTGATATGGTTTCTTAGCCATACAATGGTTTAAAAGTAATAAAACATATATACAGTCATATATACATTTAGGCTAACATACTCAACTGGTGCTTCTAACTAAGCCTACCCCAGTGTGCCTGACCTAAGCCTAACACGTGAAAGGGGAGTAAGTAAGTAGCTTTAAGTTAAGTTGGTTTTGCCAAGGTTTGTTTCAAGAATTCTCGTCTAAGGGTTTAGTCAACACCATACCTCTGAATAGAATGATGGAGGATTGGTATCTCCTTCAGGGGTCTCTCTCGATATCCCAGTCACCCGTGAGGGTAAACCGGAAACGCCGTGGCTGGATTTCTCTGCACGAGAAAGGCAGCGGCTTCTCTTCAGCGCGTCGAGGAAGGAGGGGGGACAGCATCCGCGGGCAGCTGGAATCTGCTGGATGTCTTCGCAGAGGACGGCTGTTCAGCTCCTTAAGCGTACTGCACCATAGGTCGCGCTTTAGCGGCGATAATGGTATCAGCAGCTTCACCACCACAGGATAGCAGGCTGCAGCGACAGAGTGCTAGATTTACCAACACGGGGTCGTGCAGGCAGCTGGCTTCAGTAGCTCGTACAACAGGCATTGCTTAAGGCAACGTTGGTAATATTTATACCTCACAGGTGCCGGGTTTGACGCAAGTTTGCTGGACATAAGACGTCAATTAAAGATGTCACTAGGAAGTGATAGTTATCAGTTGCTCATTAGAGTTCCATTACTAATCAAAACATAGCAAGCGGGGATTTCCAGGTTTGCTGAGTTTTTATCTTGTTGAAGAACTCGGAGTGTTATCTAGGAATATCAGATAGTGACTACTGCTCTGTCATTGCACTAATTGGTCGCAAAGGAAGTGGCAGAGGGAACTATACTGGAATGTGGCTCTGTTCGTGTGAGGCCAGAGATGACTTTTCAGAAAATCGCACTTGAACGGTTATGCCAATATAGGGAATAAATGGATTTATAGCCAAATAGGGGCATAAGGTCACAGTATCGATCAGGAACCTAGATAAACACGCAACACCCACTCCACGGGTTAATGTCCATCAAAATTACTAAAACTAAAGCAATTAGATGCATGTGTAACATTGCCCACCCCAAAATACATAAATGCATTCGAAATAGGCGTACTTGTAATACATGAATTTAGGTACTGTACGTTTTTTAAAGCATAGTAATCATTCAAAAAATTATTGCATATGAAATCAATGAACGATTATGCAAAAGAATTACACATGAAGTATCTCTGACAGAAGAAAAGCGAGATAAATCATCACATAAAAATGCATTGTAATAACGTGTGCTAGAGGCTGGTGTAATGTTGTTATGTCTCTAGATGTGTTTAGAAATAGAAGTGTGAAGCTTCTGTTCTCTAAGAATAGTTTTTACGTTAAGCAAAGAATTGTTCGTGCCAAAAAAGGGTCAATATTAGAAAAATTGTCCAAATCAAAGAATTATTGCTTGAACGGGGAAAAATAGATTTCCAAAGCTCTTGGCAGTTTTTGTTGATCAAAACTGAAGGCCGAATTCAGAGTTCATGGGAACGCTGTGTGTCGGAAAGCTTCTCAAAAAGTTATTGTTTCTCTATGGGTGAGAACATCGTATCAGACAGGCTCTCAAAGAATTGGTCTACAAAATCAGGTGATAGTTCAACCAAATTAGATCGCGCTGTAACTTGGCAGGTGTGAGAATGATTGCTGTCATCGAAGGCAGGACCAGCAATGCTCACAGAACGTTGTACCTGGATGATGTTGCTTTTGTCACTCGCTCCACTGTTACCACTTGGTTGTAGCACAGGAGTCTCCACGAATGCCGTCATCAGGATTGGTAGCCGCTGGGGACAACACAATGCGTGAGCCGTTATTGGACTGAGCAAAGTATCGACGTCCATTGGTACTGCTGATGGAAGTGAAAGACAGATGTCCAACACGCATTCACCGCAAAGCATACACCGTAGCACAGGTAAAATGCAATTTTGCCATATCGGTCTGAATGAAAGGAACCAGGTCATGTTTAGATCTCTCAGCCTGGCCAATCCGAGGACGTTAGTTATCCTGTCCCGGTAGCGCATTGCTAGGATTGTCTCTTCCATTCCCATGGGAGCTATGTCTGAGCCGAGGCTTGCCATAAGGTAGCAGGAGGGTCAAAAATAGAATCCCTGCGACAAGTCCCAAAAATAATGGTATGCCGTCAAAAATGGAGTGCACAAAATTAGGAAAGATTCCCAAAATTGCCTGGAAGGGTGTTAGCAGTCCCGTAAAGACTGTCTTAAATATGCCTGGGATGCTTGTTGCACTAGACATGTTAAGGAGTTGGCTGAACATTTCTACGAAATGCACGGGGCAATTTGTTGATAAAAGGTCATGAACTTCAGTAGCTGTCCTTGCAACTAGAAGATCATACGTCTCTTTAGATGACGTTATAGGCACTGTTGTCTGTAAAAGTACAGATTTCATTTTGCTTAATGTATCAATTCGTATAGAATAGAGATTCAGACGAGGCCAGATGGGAGTCACTATGTCTGGAGGCCCACTCGGAAACAATGCTTGCATACAACATTTGACCATGGACGTTACTTCTATTAGGTAACTTTTCCCTGGCGTGAGGCCACATCTGTGATCCGTTCTAAGAATGTAACTCCCGTTCGCGAGTTGCATAAAGAAGGGCTCTATCTGAGTTGCAGGTGTGACTAGCTGGTGGCATGAAAGGTTGTTTGAATTTCCATCACATGCTCCGTGTAAATTAATACCCTGACACAAAAGTATACCGCTTAGTGAATGTTTACAATTCTCACCACTAAGAAATACATTTTTGTCGCTGTCACTATAGCAAGAATGAGTGTATGGTAATTTCCATTCAGATTTTACATATCCTTTACCCAATTGTTCATATTGGCCAGCAGGTATGTACTCAAGGCACTTTTTAAATCGGAAAGTTGTTATCGGAATTGTGATAATTCCGTGTATTATCCATTCAATGACAGGACTCTCTGACATTGTCAATGGTAATCTCTCGAGTTTTTCGATGCTCAGGATTGTACAGTCTGCTCCTTTCTGTGCCAAACTGATCTGTTTATCAGTAAGGTTAAAACTGGAAAATAATGACGTTGTGTTGATTAAACGCCAAGGCACATAGCCTGAACGAAGATTTTGCAGCGTACAGCCTAATTCTATAATAGAGCGTAATTGAGATTGGCCATGTTGTAACATTAGCAAATCTCTGTCTATCACATCAAAGGCAGAGGATACAATATTGTCCAACGAATATATTCTGGAAGACAGAGTCGTTAACCCATTGTCTACCACAGAAAGTGATTTCTCCAAATTAATACGATCAATTTCTCGTATTTTTTCAGCAGTTTCAATTTGCTTTACTTTCCAAGCCTCGTTGTAAGCAGCATAGATACTGGTCGCTATGAAACGCTTTTGACGCTGTTTGCGTGGTCCAAGAATGAAATCGCGCAAATCAGCACCATCTTTTAATAAAGACAAGTGTTGCTTAATTTCAGCCAGTGTGGACGAGGTTAGCCATTCAAGGCAGAGTTTCCCTACACTGTATGTTGTTATAATCCCTGGATGTTGTCTCTGGGAATATCTAGGGTCTAAACTGGTCATTTTTAACCCCTGTGTTTTATTCAGGAATCTATCTTGACAGCTATTTGTGTCTGTAGGCCAGATTAACCACTTTTTCCAATCAGGATGTGTTCTGTTGAAATGTAAAATTTGTGACACGTCTAACTCAATATCTGTGGTTGTATTCTCAGGTATTGGCTTCGGAATAGACTGTGTTTTAAGGTCTTTGATCTTAGCTAGGCCAAGACAAGATGTTTGGTGTCATTTAAAAATAACATTTGTTCTGGTATCATGCAGGTTCTAAATAGTACTTCTATGCCTTGCACCTGCCAATCTTTTGTACCCCAAATTGTTTTCGTTTCAATATTATTTTTCCAATAATCAAAACCAAATGTCATCATTTTGTCATAAAATGCTTCTGAATATATCAATTTAGAATTTGTCAGCATTGTTTTCATTCCTGTTTTATCTAACAGTTTGTAATAAAAGGTTTCTGCATCACTGGTGTTAAACCCTGAGAAGTATTTGAATTTCTCAAAAAATGCTTTAGAACTGCTTTTAGGTGGTGTAGAACAATGTTCCCATTGATTATACATAAAAACATTTCTAGGCTGTGCAGATTTATGCAAGTAATGATCCCCATAGTGGGTGTAACAGAATAACTGCTCATAACTAGATGAACCTTGTAAATAATCATGATCTGTGAATCTAGCTGACATTACTAAATCAGACATCATGTCATTAATACTGTTAAAGTCCCAATCATCAGAGAATGTACTAGGTGTCACAAAGTCACTTAAGGAAACCTTTAGTTGATGAGGATACTTCAGGATTTCTACCGGACCATATATCTCATAGTCTGTTTTCTCCCATACTACCCCACCAGGTATTGGAATTGCTGTGACATTTACTGTTGACAGTTCTCTTTTCTTCACGTGGGCTGATCTGTGTGGTTTCAGGACTAGGTTGATGTTCTGACTTGCTGTGTCCGTTGTAATATATTTTCCTTCAATGAATTTTCCCAAACATAGTACCATGATGAGCCAAAGCAGGAGGAAAAATACACCTAGACCGAACCAGAACTCTAGCCAAGGGGAAATTAGGTAGATTTCCTGCAGTTGATGAAAGAGTTCCGTTGCTTTTTCTTTAAGTCTTTTTTGTTTCTGGCATCACTTCGGAGTCGTTTAAATCTTCAGAGAAGTTGTCGAAGTTGATGAAATAACCAGAGGCAGTTCTGTCAATTGATGGGATTGTTCTTTCAATCTGTCTCTCGGTAGCACTTTCTGATGCCACATCATTGTAGACTGGTGTTGTTTCTTGACGAACTGTTTCAATCTGTGTTTCAAGAGGCACGAGTTCCATGGCATTATTGCATAGTCTTTCATTGTGCACTGCAGGCTGATCGAATGTGATTAGTCTTTCAGTTTGAACCTCTTGGATTGTTGCAAGTTTGGGTATTCTGTTGTTTCTTGGGAGTCCACTGGGCCTACTGTTGATTATAGGCCACATGCTTGTGGTTTTACCAGATCGATAGACACGACTCTGTTCTCCTTTTTACCAGCAAGGGGCGGTAGCACAACTGATCTTGTTCCGGTGACTGCCAAGACAGGTACTGCTTTTCTGTAAGAAGGCCCAAATTCCTTCTTAACCGCGATCTTTTCTCTGACTAGATCCCCAATCTTTGGAATCCAGACAGGCCTTGCTGGGGCTGTTGCGGGTGGTGCCTCGTCAGTGGTACTTGGCTGTTGCTTTAACTTTATGTTGCTTAAGGATTTTCTTGTTTCATTCAGTTCCTGTAAAACAGCCAAACGATCTTTTACATCAAAGTGCGTTGTTTCTTCTTGTACCACTGACATCTGACTATCGAGGTCCTGAACTCGCATTCTAATTCCGAACAATAGTTCGTATGGGCTGAAACCTTTTAGAGAATTTCTTGGCATGTTGTTAAGACTAGTCTGGACACTTATTAAATGTTTGACCCACCCAGCGCCTGAACCTAATACCTTCGCTGTTATAGATTGCTTTATGTCACGGTTTTTTCATTCTACCACACTATTCCCTTCGGGGTGCGACGGACAAGAATACCGCAACCCAATTCCCATGCTAGCCATGGCCTCCCTATAAGCTCAAGAGCTGAAAGCAGGACCCTGGTCAGAATGGAACGTGGTAATTGCGTATGTGCCGATAAAGACTCGCAAATCTTTTATAACCGTTCTAGCGTCAGCCGAGCGCTGGGGCCACATCCATATGAACCTCGTACAGGAATCCACTGCTACCATGATATATCTATAGTTACCGTCCCTTTGTAGGGGACCACAGTGGTCCAGGTAAACGCATGCAAATGGTTTATCCGAGATGAGAAGGGGTGTCTGCGCTGGTCGTTTCACTGTTGATACTTTTATCCTTTGGCATATGTCGCATTCTAATACATACGTTTTAGTTTGTATTCTCAAGCAAGGCCACCAATATCTCTGTTTTAATAGTGATATTGTTGCGGAAACGCAAGCGTGTGCAGAAGCAAGCCCTTCGTGTGCCGCTTTGATTAGTCCTAGTCTGTGTTCCCTGTTTGGAATTACTCTATCCCCCACTCCAGGGATTCGAGCAAAAGGAACATTATTTGTATCCGTTAAGTACACATACTTTTCAGGAAAGCCTTTTGGGAGTGTTTTCTTATCATTTTTTACTGACGCACTGACAGCTTGTAGAATATCGCTGTCTATTTTTGTTTGTGACCGAGTTATCGCAGCTACGGAAGCAGTTTGCAAAGCTGCCTTCGCGGCTTCATCAGCCAATGAATTCCCTGCAACGTGAACGCCATCACGTTGATGACTCAGTGTATGTATCACGTGAGTCTTTTGTAGTTCTTTCTGTAAAAGAACTACCTGTTCCCAAAGCATTTTATGCTTTATTGTGCCACCTTTTGCATCTTTGAAACCATTTTCCACCCAATTCTGCAAGTATTCATTATAAGATTGTACGCAATAAAAAGAATCGCACACTATTAGTGTGGGGAATTCACGATCGGTATTTTCTAGCGCCATCTTAAATGCTACTAATTCAGCTCGTTGAGCCGAGCAATCTCCTAGAGATTGAGTTTTAGTGACCAGTGGTCTGAATTTTCCTTTGTGCCAGCGACCTTTTACAATCGCGCACGCAGCACTGTAAGCTTGCTTACCCCCAACTGCGGGTTGTGCTGATCCGTCAGTATATATAATACTTCCGTATTCTTCGAGAGGCAGGATTTCAATTGGCAGAGGACATTCATATTCATATAGTAAAAATTCCTGTGTTTTTAAGTTAGGATCAAATTCGTAAATTACGTCTGTTGCAGCAAGAGAATTAACCCACTGAATCCATCTCGGATGCAAAGCTTTAGCATTAGGAATGCTTGCTTTAGTTACCGCTTCTAAAGCCGGTATAGGAGTTACGATTATTATTCGTTTACCTTGTGCTAGGGGCCTTTCTTTCGCTACAGCAGTCTGAACCGCAGTTAGAATTTTCTCCGTTGAACTGAATTTTATTTCAGCCTTTGTGTACAAATGTGATTTGTAAGCTATTGGTACTTTTTCTCCCTCATTAGAGGTTAGGTATGTGAATCCGCATCTTCCTGGGATGACTCGGATTACAAGATCACGTGTGTTGTCACGTGTATCTAATTTAGTTTTTGCTAACATGTCTGTTTGCAGTGATCTCAAAATTTCTGTGTGTTTTTGAGTCCAATTGATTTGTTTAAAATCAGGTTTAATTAGTTCGTAGAGAGGTTTAACCCTCTCTGCGTAATTAAGAATGTAAGTTCTTCCGAAATTCAGAAAACCTAATATGGATTGTAAATTCTTCAGCGTTTTTGGAGCTTGGAGTACAGCGCACTTCTCTAAGAAGTTGTCCGCTAGGCTTTTCCCTTCACTTGATAATTCGTACCCTAAAAATAGGACTGTCAGATGGGCAATTCGGGACTTTTTAAAGTTGAATTTGTAACCCTCTGCTGCGAACCCAAGTATAATGGTGTTCACTCTTTTCAAGTGAGTATCCAAGTCGTCGTCTGTGAGATAAATATCATCTACGTAAGACAATGCTTCATCATCATAGATTTGTAGTAACTCTGTTACCCTAGCTGAGAATAGTCCTGGGCTGTTCTTGAACCCCTGTGGGAGTCGACAGAATTTTTTCTGTGACCCAAATGCGGAGAAAGCGGTCAAATATCTGCTTTCTGGTGCAATGTTTTGACAAAAGAAACCATTAGAAATGTCTAATGTCGTTTTATATTTTTTCCTAACTATGTTATTCATTAGGGCTGCACTATGCGAGTTTTGTACTGCAAAAGTTTTGCAACATGTATTAAGATGTCTGTAGTCCAAAACTAGACGATATGAATTGTCTGGCTTGGAGACAGGAAACAAAGGATTGTTCATTTGAGAGGTGCATGTTTCAATCACCCCCTGGTACTCAAGTTGATCTAAGATCTCCCTGACTTGTTTTTTAGCTTCTTGCTTTATGGGATACTGCCGTTGGGCAGTTGGTTCACTTTTTAATTGGATTTTGTGAGGCGGTGAATCCTCATCCCATCCTACATGATTTTTATATAATGCAGGTGCCTGGGCTACCGCCCATTTCCTTGCATATGTATATTTTTTGTGAATCGGTATGTGATTCGAGAAGGCAGGCATAATCACTTCTTCGCCACGAGGGCACTCCCTGACAAACTCCGGGGGCCAATCTTTTTCAGCTAACAGAATATCATAGCCTTTTGAGAGCTTATCCCAAAATAGACCCTTAATTTTCCTAGTCTTATCACCCTCTATACGCAATGTTATTTCGTATATTTTATGGGGCTCGCTAAGTCTGGCGTCGGCAGTTTCAACCTGAATGTATTCATTCGTGTCCACTGTCTCCAGATGACTCATCAAGATCTTGCGCGCTATACTGATTTCTGCTGCACTGTCCAACATTGTCAATGCCCACTCCCCGTTTTTCAACTGTGTCCTCAGTATTCTCGGCATGGTTGATTACTCTAATACTGGCTACCTTCTTTTTCTGAAATTGAGATTTTTTATTTTGAGCAGGTTCCTTGTCTTTGGACTTGGTGTGCTCTCCTGGGTCTGACCGTCCTCTTCTTTCCGAATTCTGTGGAAAACATCGAGAGGGACGTGTATCAATACTTTGATATCTATCAGGTTTTTTCAGATTATCCCTATTTCTAAGGTTATATCTTTTCTCAGAGGGCTCCCTCTGGGGAGACTGGCGTTCTCGAGTCGGAGTTCTTTCCCTCCGTCGAGGAGACCTTCCTCTGGACTGGAAAACTTTTTCCTTGGGAGTGGATTGTTTATTTCCATCCCAGCTCTTTTTAGGAGTATTTAAATTATTTTTAATAAATAATTTTTCTGGATTTTCGAGCAGTTGGGGCTTTACCGGTTTTCCACCCAAGCTGTCTCTACCTAATTCTTCATAGCATTTTTCTATGATTTTTGCAAGCTCAACAGGATCTTTTATATCTGTTTCCTTCAACTTCTGGCGGATCGCCACAGATGCTGCTTCTCCTCTAATGTTGGCTAATAATATAGCTGTGACCTGCTTGAAGTCTTTCAGTAATTTCATACCTAGATTTAAAGCGGGCTCTGGACCGAATTCATTTTGAATCTGTTTTAGCACTTCTGGTATTACCGCCATAGACGGAACACCGTGTGTTTTTGTGTAAATGGAAGCAAAGACTGTACCCCAAGTATCACAGTCCTCCACGTGTGGTGCGATTCCCATAGGAAGGCATATGGTCAAGATTCTGTGTTTCTCAATAGGGGTAGTATCAGGAAATACTGCCTCTATTTGAGTGATTTTCTGGGCTAACCAGAAAGGAATTTGTTCCCGTTTTACGGGTGTTTTACCAAGACATGACTGTATGTTCTGTGGTGTAATTTTATTTGTGTTCCCCTGATGAGGGGTCAGCTGTGGTGTATTAACAGCTGGCTGGACTGTTGCAGTCCGCATTACATATTGGACTAATTGCCTATGTATTTTTATTAATGTGTTTAGCTGTACTAACAGCTCTTCTCTAGACATTTTTACAATGTCAGGATGTGGTGTGTAGCTGGCTAGAACCGGCCACGTTGCTCCTGGTCTACCTAGTGGACCGAGCCTAGTTATGTGATCATTGTGTTTTAGGGCGCCATTAAACCAGAGCAGGTGCTCTTGAAATTTAAGTGGAATTTCAATCTCCTCGAAAGGAGCGTACTCTTCCGGAGATTTCTCTATTTTGTAATAGTGAAACTCTTTTGTTATAGCGTTTACCGCTGGAAAGTTTATCCATGAATAGAATACCTCTGTCTGCCGATACTCGTGAGCCTCTATCACGAAAATTACTGTACCACCTTGAGGTGTTAGTCCGTTTACTATAAGTTTTGAAGTTATAGATTTTCTTAACTGTGCCGGGATGATTATTGCATCCGGGTCTGTGTATTCGGGACCTTGCTGAGTCGCATCTGCTGCGGCCCCAGTGGTTCCGTTATTTTCTCCTGGCATTGTAAAAATGCGAGGTTTGCAGAGTAGGTCTCCAAGGAGAACAAGATTAGGTGCACAATATTTTGGAACACTGTATCCTTCAACGTTGAATAAACCAGAGCTTTACATAGGAATCTCTTCCTACTAAGGTCGGGCGAATTTTAACCTTTCACCCACTCCAGACGTCTATTGGAGTATTTACGGGAGAAAGGGGTGTGAAATATGCACGACTGAGTTACTCTAACTGCCTTGCGTTAGTTTATCGCCTTACCAAACGTTGGGCGCCATGTAGTGTAGTTCCTAGTTTCCCACTAGGCCCTGCGCATTGGAATAACACAAACAGTAGTATCGACGTGGAACTGCGGATATTCCAGGCCTCCACTGACTATGCTAAACTTAATTGGGTTGTGTTACCAACTAGCTCAGAGGTCACTGGAAACTTTCTTCTCTGCATAGGAAGTGATCAGCTTCCTTGGCACAGACAAGAAGGGATTCAGCTTTCCAACAACCGTGCAACATGACAACTTTGCTCCTCAGATTAAGAGTCAATCTCTAGGGTCGTGTGAAACAATAGACACGTATTTCACTCAGTCAGTCTAGTCAGACCCTCCAGGATTTCGCGATTTCGCGATTTGCAATAAAATCGCGAAATCGGCAGTTTTGTGTAAATGCCGCGATTTTTTCTAAAGTGCCCGCGAAATACAAGGGATGCAGGTGGACCCTTTCTATTGGCCCTGTGGCTCTCACCCTAAACTCTCGTTTTGAGACTGTAAATGTACCTTCACAGCCCTCCTGGTTTCTGGGCGGTCTTCTGTCAGAGGGCGCGTTGAGGTCCCTGCCTCGCGGAAGGTGTGGACTCCTGTACCCCGGCACTCAGCAGGCCGCCTGTCGGAGCAACCGGGGTTCGTGTCATGTGCCAGGACCTGTGCTAGCCGGGCGCGCTGTCCCATGGCAAGGCTTTGGGAGAGCTGCTTCGTGCCGGGGCCGCACATCCCGTCAAAGCTGCACAGGCCGAGTTCAAACCCAAAATTAGAACATTTTCAGGACACGCAGGAAGGGTATGCTTGTTCCGACTGCCCAACACAAGGGCTCCACTTTGAACGCTGCACATCAGCCCTCCTTTCTATTCCTAAACAGCAGACCACCGCCTCCTACTCTTCAAAGTTCACCAGGACTCTCACTGCAGCACAACACGGCACACAAAACACCCCCCGCTTCATTTTATCGTATTGCATTGAAACATTTTTAGAACGCTCATAACTCCTATCTGAGGCCATGAAGCGCTTTCTTACATGGATAGTACCAAGGCTTTAAGTGGGATGGAAAAACACGGGGGGTTGGTGTCTCCAAGGGGCGTGGCCAATGTAACTAAGTACGTGTCTTAAAAACACAAGCTAAAAATCTGTGCTGAGCACAGTGTGCCGCCCGATTTGTATTTTGCTTTTTCTGTCATTTCATCCAGATTTATGATACAGCAAGTAACATCCTACCTATAACAAGTCAGGACTATTGGCTTTGTCAATGGTTGTTAGTTACATAACATAAATAAGCAGCAACTATGGCTTGTATAGAATATTGAAAAAGCTTCCACTTAAAGCCCTGGTGACACCACGACAATGTTGCTGCTCCTGAGTTTCAACAAGAGAAGAGAAATCCAGAGAGAAAATGACTCTATAAAGGATTTCCCTTCCCCTACAACGTTCCCCTGGCATGACGTCATGCTGCTACTTCTCCACTAGTGAGAAGTGAGCAGTGTGAGCATGCACACATGGATGCAGTCTGGAAAAAAATAGACCGCCTGTGCCAGGGCACAAAAGAGAGCCCAATAGAGACCCGATTTGAGGTCCCTTTTAAAAAACTGCTGGTGCTCAGCACTGGTGAGACCCGGCCCACTTAAAGCCCTGGACAGCACACAGCACCCCATTGCTCCTCCTATAAAAGAGCATTTCAGGCATCATCACCCTCTTCCAGCAGATCACATCAGGACTCCTTTTCCTACACCAGAGATCAGACCCCCCCTGTCCCATCTACACTGCCCAGCAGATCCCTTCTACTAGACTTCAACGCCATGCTCTAGGTCTCTAATTCCTACCAAGCACATAAGGCCTCTTCATCCTGCATTGCACACTTGACCCCCTATTCCTACCAAGTACCACACGCTTTTGTCACCTGATTACCTGGGACTGTGGCTCCTGCATTCTAAAGACCACTAATGTAATGTTGTGTAGTGTGGTTCCCGAATTTTTTTGTCCCCATTGACGTTTTCATGCAATTCCATCGCTTGTAGCTAGTCAGCTCCAAAAACAAATTGTCTAAATTGTAAATAAACCGAATATACATAGCTTCATGTTATAAAATAACAAAAAAATAAGATATCTGTGTTTGTTGTTGGAAAAATTGCAAAAGAAAGTGCTGCAAAAATGCCGCTAAATTTCCAGATTTGTGCCGCTAAATTGCCAGATTTGTGCCGCTAAATTTGCTAATTCATGCCGCAATATCCTGGGGGGTCTGTCTAGTGCAGTTTACTTTCACGAGATGTAGAGAATAGAGAGACGGGCGTTTGTCAATAAAGGGTTAACATTTATTGAACAGTCTTTCTTCTCGTACAAGAGAAATGTATTGCCACAATTGCAATAATTGTTATTATAAAAAGTACGTACAGTAAGATAAGTATTGCGAAATAGAACTGTAAAAGCATTGATATGGTTTCTTAGCCATACAATGGTTTAAAAGTAATAAAACATATATACAGTCATATATACATTAGGCTAACATACTCAACTGGTGCTTCTAACTAAGCCTACCCCAGTGTGCCTGACCTAAGCCTAACACGTGAAAGGGGAGTAAGTAAGTAGCTTTAAGTTAAGTTGGTTTTGCCAAGGTTTGTTTCAAGAATTCTCGTCTAAGGGTTTAGTCAACACCATACCTCTGAATAGAATGATGGAGGATTGGTATCTCCTTCAGGGGTCTCTCTCGATGTCCCAGTCACCCGCGAGGGTAAACCGGAAACGCCGTGGCTGGATTTCTCTGCACGAGAAAGGCAGCGGCTTCTCTTCAGCGCGTCGAGGAAGGAAGGGGGACAGCGTCCGTGGGCAGCTGGAATCTGCTGGATGTCTTCGCAGAGGACGGCTGTTCAGCTCCTTAAGCGTACTGCACCATAGGTCGCGCTTTAGCGGCGATAATGGTATCAGCAGCTTCACCACCACAGGATAGCAGGCTGCAGCGACAGAGTGCTAGATTTACCAACACGGGGTCGTGCAGGCAGCTGGCTTCAGTAGCTCGTACAACAGGCATTGCTTAAGGCAACGTTGGTAATATTTATACCTGACAGGTGCCGGGTTTGACGCAAGTTTGCTGGACATAAGACGTCAATTAAAGATGTCACTAGGAAGTGATAGTTATCAGTTGCTCATTAGAGTTCCATTACTAATCAAAACATAGCAAGCGGGGATTTCCAGGTTTGCTGAGTTGTTATCTTGTTGAAGAACTCGGAGTGTTATCTAGGAATATCAGATAGTGACTACTGCTCTGTCATTGCACTAATTGGTCGCAAAGGAAGTGGCAGAGGGAACTATGCTGGAATGTGGCTCTGTTCGTGTGAGGCCAGAGATGACTTTTCAGAAAATCGCACTTGAACGGTTATGCCAATATAGGGAATAAATGGATTTATAGCCGAATAGGGGCATAAGGTCACAGTATCGATCAGGAACCTAGATAAACACGCAACAGTGGTATAGATGCATTGGTAGAGCCGATTGGTGATAAAGGGGGATATCCCCCGGGCCAAGTAGGTAAAGGTCTGGTGTGCATTGAGGGGAAACGAGGAGGCCTTAGAAGATCACTAAAAGGCCAAAAGCAGGAGCTGCAACACAACCCATTGACCCTATTCTCCCTGACCAACTGGCGGCACTCGTGGAAGAAATGTTTGAATTACGGCTGGAGCCTCTTCTTACAGGGATAGCCAAGAACATTGTGGACCCACTCAACACTTGTGTTGCTAGCCTACTGAAGAAATGTTAATTTATTGATAAATTTCTCAACGGCTATAGGGATCAATCTTCTAGGGTCATACAAGTAGGTGAGGAGCCTAACTGCAATGGGGTTAGAAGGAGGTATCAGGCCTCCACGGAAATCACACTATCTGTGGTCGTTCCCGTCAGAGCCAATCCTGTGGGCACGGGGGGGGGGGGGTTTACCTATAAAACAAAGGGTAGCTTGCTCCCAAACAATAATATGGATGAAACTACATCTAGGGATACCGGGGCAGCTAATCAGTCAAGGACACGCCCTAGCAGTAATAGGCCTATTCCAATCTAGGGGATTTACTTTGGATCACCCACCAGCCACCAGATGCCGCTCCCTTGGTGCCTGTTTTAACAAGGGTGCCCTCCTTAACTAGCAATATGGTAGAGTCTACTCAAGATCTTGTGAGGAAGTCTAAATTTAGTGTACCCAGCTTAGCAGTGGGGGCACAGACATTTCGCCTCATATTATTATGGCGCGACGGGTGGCGTATTAAGTGCATTTCTGGGGATTGTGTGGTGGTTAATTTTAATAGACCCAATGTTGCAAATAGATTGTTCTGGGATGCCTCGGATATTGGAGTGTCTGGCATTAGGCCACTTCCACTAGGTTTCTTTTGTCCACCGGTACCCGACACAACAGTTATTGTCTGCACAGAATAACTTAGCCCCTAGGTCTAATCAGCCGTTCCATGCTTCCCAAAGTATTGTAGGAAGAGGGCCCGTTCAGAGAGAAGAGAGATTAGTATTGACCCCCCTTGTCTTCCCGGCAATCTACTAACTGATTAAGTCCCTGATATAGCTCTGGCACATCATTTCTCCCCATTAGCTAATATGGAGGATAATGATTGACTACAGGACACAAACCTACAACTAGCGGTTTCTGCCAGGGTGTTAGGCAGTGTGCCTACTTGTAAAATTCTTAACTGGAATTTGGCTGGAATTAGACCATAACGAAATGACATCTGGGTTGACTTTGTTATACAGTTCACTATTATTGCCCTGCAAGAAACATGGGATGGGTCTAAAAGTTTTAGCCTAGGTGGGTATTCCAGCTTTATTGGAGCAATCCCTGGATTAGGGGGCAGACCAAAAGGAGGTTTAATTTTGCTCATGTCGCTGAAACTAAGTGGTTCTTTAAAAATGCTGGATTTAGGGTCTAACAATACATTAATTCTTGAGTGGGCTTACCCAGATCTTCCTACTATTTTATACATTTTTTATAATGCCAGTGAGAAGGATCTGATGAACCAACATCTAGGTTCCCTGGCTGAATTTTTTTTATTTTAAAACCTTTATTGATACTTCAACCAGTTACAAGTATGGGCCTACAACCACCAGGGCTGGCCGCTAATCAAAATCAGTTCAATCAAGCAATTAGAGCCAGACTCGGCCCTCCGGGAGGCGAATACAGCACGACTTCAATTAAAACTGGCAGCATAGCATACTGTACGAATAGCAGGATAATAAAGGTTCCATTTTATAATATAAAGATAGAAGGATCAGGTGCCATACAATATCACAAAGGTGCATAAAGGGCGGGCATAACGGTAGGAGGTCCACAGTTAGGTCGATATCATTCAAAACAGTGGCGCCGAGGCATACGATTCAGGATCAACAAGCATACAATTAATTTTCGCACCAATGGAGCGCCCGCCCGATGGTACTGAAGTACCGTGAAAGTATAGGCATAGATAAAAAGTTGACTATTGACAAAAAAGAGACCCACTATGCTGACCCGAAAAAGAGGAAACAAAAGAAAAGGCGAAGAAAGATAAGAAGAAAAAAGGCCATAGAAACAAATAGTAAAAACAAAATCCCCCCCCCTCCAACCCCCCACCCCTGCAGATGACTACGGCCTACCCCCCCCTAGCAGCGTGCCTGTTGCCCCAAAAATGAACCCGAAATATAGAAGAACAAAGGGAAAAAGGGAAAGAAAGAAGGGACTAAAACCCTGCCCAAAAAGGAGAAATGGAGGAGGGCTATTTCAGACGCATTCCCGGACTCTCCCCCCCCCCGACTTAACGAAGAATCCCCCGCAGTGTGAACACAATCAAGCAGAGCACAATAAAACAGTACATCAGAGGAAACCAGAGATCTCGCCCCGAACTCCGTTAACCAAATAAAGCAGTCCCGTTACCGATAAATCAATATTGTGAAACCTCAAACAACAGTCTCAGCCTTGGCCCCGTCGATCAAATTTGCTGATCCCCTCCGATAAAGAGCACCCCACCGTAAAATTGTCGAAGGTCAAACAGAAGTTGTCGAAACATAGTCTATAAGTCGAAGAGAGGATGGCAAGTCCCAAAGTAGACGCTCCAATCCAACGATGCCCCTTCCCAACTCTAAGACCAGGCACTATCCCATCCGCCATCTTGATGGGCCAGCTGGGAAGGGGGTGCGACACAGTCCCACACAGATCACAATTACGAGCAAATGTCTCCAAATCGGGAAAAGCAGTGAAATGTTCCGCCAATTGCAGTTCCAAAGATTCCGACTTTGTAGGTGCATCGCCAATCTCTACATGTTCGAACCGCTCCACTTCTGCAGGGGCATGGAAAGCTCCAGGCACCGGGTCAAACGGCATCGCTGGGGTAGCAATAGGAAAAGGAACAGGCCACGGGTCTCGGGCAGCAAATCAGAGTCTGGTCCCGATCCTCTAATTCCGTCCGCCGCCAACATCAGATTCCAGGCCTGGGTCTTCATAGTCGCCTGAAGTGCCTCAAGGGTCGCCATCACTGACGCAATGACGGGCCGCACTGGACCCGCTCCGCCGGGTTTCTCATAGCATCAAGCATATTGACTCCCACGGAGAGGCGCTGTCCCCGGGGTAAGATTAGGCGGAGCAGGAATGAGCCGTGAGGGACCGATCGTTAGTAGGCGTTAGTGCGCACCAAGTCTCCGATCCAATGGCCCAGGCGCTACGAACGCCAGGCCCCCGGGTCTCAGACTCCCACACACACCACCTCGGGGATCACTCGTCTCCGCACCTCCGGTACAGTTCCAGGTGACAGATCGGCAGCAAGTCAATCATGAAGATGTCAGAAGTTCCATGGACCGGACCCTGCCGCTCTCTCCGGTCCGTTGTTGTTCAACTAGGACCCGGCTAGACCAACACTTGAGACCCCGGCTTCCAGACTGGGCTAGGCCTCAAATTAAACCTCGACATAACTCCACTCCACCATGTCCGAAAATCCTCGGGATTGCACCATCAGTTCGCAGAGTAGTTCATGCACCCGAATATGGGGCGAGAAATCAGGATATACGACAGGATCTTCGAGCGAGAGACGGGGGTCAGCGGAGCCGGGAAGCTATGCGGCCATCTTGCTTGCTGTCGTAGCTCCTCCCCCCTGGCTGAATTTTTGACGGATTATAAATTAGCACATGACACTTTATTCGAAATCATTTTTATGGGTGATTTTAATATCCATCCCTGTATTTGGAATTGTGTTTTAGATAGCAATCAAGGGCCTCCAGGCTCTGTGGTCCCGCATTTCGAACATACTAGGCAGGGAGAGGTCCTGGAGGACCTCCTGGCTAACATGAACCTCTTTGAGGTATCACGTGATCTGGGAGAGGAGAGGGCTGCCACATTCAAGGGCAAAGAATCTGACACTGCCATTGACTTTATTTTTGTATCGACTGGTGTATTAGCGCGGGCAACTCTCTATGAAGTTGTTGTCTCTGTGTATAGCGACCATAACCCGGTAACCCTGGAATTGGGTCTGAGGGAGGTTACTGATATTAGGAATAGGTGAACTACTGAGGTTAATCATCTAACACCAAAAGATCAAGGTAGGAGGCTTAACTGGGCTAGGGTGATCCCAGAAGCGTTTATGGAGGACCTGAAGGTAAACAATAAAGGGAAATCAAATAAATTGTATAGATGGTTTGACGATAGTTGCTCAAAAGCCCACGGTGCTCTTCTGCAAGCATTAAAACAAAAACCTAGAGACAGAGGGCAAGTTGCTAATTTAAGGAAGACCTATAAATTGGCAATTGCTAACCGGAAAAAGGATATTAAAACTGAGGCCTGGAACAATCTTCTATCAGCAGATGTTCTAAGAGATAGTAGCAGGTTTTGGGCAACCTTTAATCATCCCTTTTTTCAGGTCAAAAAGACTACAATTTTAGACTGTGTAATCCCAGATGAAAAATGGCTCTCACATTTTAGTGAGATCTATGGCAATGAGGGTAGTGCCTGCCAAGAGATTGATCACATACCTATGTACCCAGCTCCACCTCTTATATTTAGTGAGGACGATGTTCACAGAGCGATACTGGAGATGTACGAACATAAAGCCCCCGGACTGGATGGTGTCCCAGTGGACCTATATGGTACCTTACCGAAATTCTGGGCAAAGATTTTAACTAATGTTTTTAATGCGTCCAGCAGAAATGGGTTTCTGGCATCTTGGGCTACTTCTATAATAATCCCAGTTTTTAAAAAGGGCCTAAGGGATGACCCCTCCTGCTACACACCAATTGACTCAGCTGTTAAAATCTTGGGCAGAGTCATCTTGCATAAATTTAGGGATTGGCTGGAGGAGAGAGGGGTCCTTTCCAATCTTCAATATGGGTTCAGGGAGCAGAGAAGTACCCTAGATCAATGCCTAAATCTGCATCTTTTAATAAGTAAATATACTCAGGCCAAGAAAGGGGTACTTTATATGGGATTTATGGACCTTTCCTCGGCCTGACCTGGTTAACCGGGCAAAGCTATGGTCGATTTTACTGAGCATAGGGATAGACCAATCTCTAGTTAATTTTTTTGCTGCTCTTCATCAGGGGATTTTAGCATCAGTCAGGGTTACCAGGGAGGGGGATTGCACAAGTCACTTTAGCTCCAAGAGGGGTGTTAGGCAGGGTTGCATCCTGGCACCCCTTCTTTTTACATTATAAATCAACGCACTTGATAAGTTGTTAGAGGGGGCCTCATTGGATGTTCCGCGTGAAGTAGGTTCCGTAATTCCGGTTCTCCTTTATGCGGATGACGCAGTGTTATTGGCCCGAACTGGCATGGGTCTCCAGAGGTTGCTTGATTCCTTTGGGGACTTTATGGAAATCTTTAGATCTGCAGATCAATAACAAAAAGTCTCATGTCATGGTGGCGGGTAGACGACCTAGGGGCCTAAAATTAAAACGCTTCAAATGCAACGGCGCAGAAGTTTCAAGGGTACCTGTTTTTACATACCTTTGGGTCGTATTTGATGAGAAAGGTACTTGGGGACCTCAACAGAAGATTAAATGCAACGCCGTAGCTAGGTCAACGGCGGCGCTAATGGGCTTTGCGAAGCGGTTGGGGGCCAGACCCATGGAGCAATCCTAAATGTTTACAAATCTAATGTTTGGCCATAGCCTCATATGGTGCCTCAATATGGGGCTTTTTACCCCAAGAAAAGATACAGGTTGCAGAAAATACATTTTTAAGATCCCTCTTGGCGGTTCCCCAACCCCACCCCCACATTTTCTTTGCACTCCGAATTGGGGTTGGGTTATGTTATAGATAAACGGAAAATTGCCCCATTGATATGCTGGATAAAGACCTGGTTGAACCAAGAGATTACATTGAATCACCTTATTTGAAGAAATTGTACGTCCCCGGAGAAGGTTGATAGGGTGCCCTGGTTAGTTTATATTAAAGGCATGTTTTTAAAACTCGGACGCCCAGAAATTTACTTGTCAACTGATCTTATTAAGAAAGAGGATTTAACTTGGACAAATAATTTTTTTTTGGGTATGCTATCTCTGGATCGTGAGGAACGGGAGCTGATGAAACCATGTGTCAGAGCGAATTATGTTTTATCAACCTCATTGTCACTTGAGCCATATTTAAAAACTGTTACAATCCCTTTCCATCGTCAACTTTTAATCAGATTTAGGTTTAATATAATTCGTATGTCTCTGGGTTATTTTCCAGTCTGGGGCAAACCTGAAACTTCAATCCCTTGTAGCTGTGATAATATTTCGAACCAAGACACAGTGCACTTTATTATGTTCTGTGAGCATTACACCAATATTAGGAAAAAGTTTTTAGTACCGTTACGAAGAGAGGCAGGGTTTTTACAAGTCAGACCCGCACTCAGCTATTTGCAATTGTTAAATAGTACTTGTGTGATATTTGGTGTTGCTAGTTTCTTGGTTGCTGCTGTACGGAACAATGCTAAAAGAACAGCTGCCCGTAATTCCCCTGTCTGATGCTATACTTTTGTAAGATAGTATACAACTTTTTAGAATGAAATGTTATTAATTGTGTATATTGTATGATAATTGGAATTTATGATTGCATGGATATGGAATTATGTATTTGTATATGCTTTTATGATTTTAAGTAATCGAATAAAGTGTTTTGACTGACTGACTGACCTTGGAAAATACGAATTTTATAACTGATAACCTTCACTTGCAACAATTTAAGACTGAACATGTAAATTATACTGCAAAATGTATATTCATGGATATAACAAGCCGTACTAAAATGTTGGTAAATGAGAATATTTCTTGTAAGGCAGAAACCTTTACTTTTGTTGCTTTATCAAATGCAAGACTGGGTTACATGAGAATGAAACCACTCCACACCTAGCATTTAATGTGGCAGTGATATGAACTTTACAGGCTAAAAGATTACATCCAAGATATGGATATACTTTCAGACCTTTTCAAAACTCAAAGGTATGAGCTGAGCACATGCTTCTTGGTCAGTGATGTCCTTTAATAGGTGAAATAAAATCTATTTAGGTTTTTATTTCCTTATATAGTTATTTTGTTTTGTTAATGCTGCTTAATAAAATATATAAAAAAATCCATGTTGGAGGGCTTTGTTTATCATTGAAAATCTTTTTTAAGGAGTATAGTGTGATGGTTTGAGCTGTCTATTGAATTACATTATTATATCAGTCCGAATAACAGGTCTGTGATGCCCTTAGATGTCTGGGGCTGTATGCACGCTATCGGAGGTAAAATTCTGCATGTCCAGTGAGGTTGGAGTAGTGGGGAAGAATGCAAGAAAAAATTTAACAAATGTTGGGGCCTGAGAAATTTGATTGCTTGGATGTTTGCTTCTGGGCTGCTTGGAATGGATAACTAGGTGAATTTTGAGGACTTTTATCACTAATTGCACCATATCCCCGTTTTCTGTTCCCTTCCTAATGGCTGTTTTATGGAGACTCCAGGAAAGCGGACTGGCTAAGCAGCATCAGTGAGAAGACTCAGATATGCAGACAATCCAGCGGAAAGTAGGTGATCACGCCTCAACCATGAGGCAGCTTGCCTACTGCGAGTCAACAGTTGATTAGAACACATATTTGTGTAGTTAAATTTGAAGATTCCAATAGATTTAAGCCTTAAAGGAGTATGGGGGGGGGGCGAGGCGGCAAGATGGCTACTGCTGTAAGCTATTAACCCGTTGCCTGCTGATGACGGAACCGCTCCGTCGCTGGTGACGGAGCGGTTCCATCACCAGCATGCGGCTGCCCCACCCCCTTAGCACTGCGGCGGAATAGCCGCCGCAGTGAAGGGGTTAAGGTGAAGCCATTTAATCAAAAGTAAAGGGTGTTCCCTTCTGTACACTGGTGCAACTTGATTTTCCTTCCTCACTTTTTGTACAGTCTCTGATTTCTTGTAACTTGTGCCCTGGCTTGGAGCAGTTAGAGCTCAAACAGAACATAGGCCCTTGTTCCTTTGCCTTTTCCTGAAATGGCCCCACATTCTGGCAGGTAGGGGCATCACCTTGCTGTAGAAGGCCCCAATGGAGCGATTGCAAAAACATACTTTACTGTACCCTGGTTGAATGAGTGACAAATATTCTAACTCCTTGCTTTTTCCTTTATGCATTAATTATATTGCTCATCGGGCAAAATGCATCCTAAGCAGCAGGTCTATTTCCTTAATGCTAATTTCAGGACTACTGATGCAATAATATGTGCCATACTTTGGTAAGATATTTATTGCCTGTTGTGTTTACATTATCTAATGGATGGAGCGGGCGGTTATATAATTAAATATCTAAAACAAAAACATATCTTCCTCCACTCACCACTTAGCTCTCAATATTGTTGCAAACATTGGAAAAAACATGCTATATTTCAATGTCTAGATTTTAAAACAAGTTATCCATATATAAATGCACCCTCACATATTTGGTTTGTAGTCCCTTTGAGCTTAACAATATATTTTAAAGCTCACTCGCGGAAAATGTGCTTCACCTCATAAGGGGTAGCAAGCGCT
The DNA here is from genome assembly GCF_964263255.1 of Lissotriton vulgaris. Lineage (NCBI taxonomy): Eukaryota > Metazoa > Chordata > Amphibia > Caudata > Salamandridae > Lissotriton > Lissotriton vulgaris. Next base: position 1,644,573,670 of record NC_141695.1, read on the forward strand.
TTATAAATGCAAATTTTTTCCCCTCTTCTAGCCCTACATTATCCTTCTCAGCCCAAATAAATGACTAACATAGCCGCTATTAAAATTAATTTTATATTTTACTTTACTAATTCATCACTAATTCTTTATGGGCTCCGGAGTAGCCTGCTACTTTCTGAAAAAGCATTTAACACTGCGTCAGGGGTAGTAAGTGATATATAAATGCAATTAAAATAAAATGAAAATGTGTTGAGTATTGTTACTCAACGTTTTTCTTCACTCTTAATAAATGTATAGCACCGTTTCTGTGGGAAATCTATATACATATGCTATTGTGTATTTATTTTATAAGAAACCTATACTTGTGTGTATATACAACATTTTTGTCAAAATGGGTGATGTCTTTCTCCTCAACATTTAAGTTGGGATGGGGGCACCAGAGCACAAAACTACAGCAGGTAAAGAGTGCTTTTATTTGCAGATTCTCTTTACATTTTAAATGTGACATTTGTACAAACTACATGTTTCTCATCTTTCTCTTAATCTTCAGTCCAAAAAAGTAGCACAATGCATTGTTCCTGGTAGAATTGTTTGCATAGTTGCCTAGCTCTGATGCTTATTCTATCATTTTCTTTTAGAGAATTCAATTTTTATCTTTTGTGTCTGCATATACTCTTGAGTGTTGAATTGCACTCTTTATTTAATGTCCATTCTAATTTGTCCCTTTAATATAATTTTGTATGGTTGAAACTCTTTGATTAGACTATATATTACATCTATTGTATATAGGGCTCCATGTAAAAAACACCCTGACTCCTGTGGTTCTGTAATTCTCAAACCTGACTGCATTTTAGTCTTGCCCTCACGTAGGCCAGTGAAGTAGGCCCAACGAACAAGTGGCTTTGCCTTCTGAGTTCGTGCATATATTAATTTGGGTTTCTCTGACTCTGAATGCACTGCAGAGAGAGTAACCCTTTTCACCTGAAACTGACCTTTTGCAAAACCAGTTTCGCTAGCTGATCATTGTCTGAGTTTTTCAATCACTGTTCAGGACCTTGTTAACCTTTAGTTTCCGTGCGCATATTTTATCCTTAACAATATCTAAATGGTTTCTTTCCTTAAAACGTTCTTTTCTGAAACATGGGTTTTTGCCATGTGTCGTGACTGCCATCTGGTGTTACTTTTTATGTAGGCCTCAGAAGTTAGTCTGTGAGCAAAGCAGTCTGACCTATTGTGAATCATCTATATATACATTAACCAAGGATTTCTTCGTGCGCTGGAGTTAATTTCAGAAGCTGTCCTTTATTCTGGAATTGACCCTGCCAAGCCAATTTCCCTGCAAGATCGTTAATTACTTTTTCCAACCACTATTCAAGACATTTGTTAACTTTTAAGTTTCTTTACGTGTCTGTTATCTGGCACATTATCTGAAACTACTTTTCTTGACTGTTTCTTCATTTCATGGGTTACGCTTTCAATTAAGGGTTTGTTCGGGCCTTCCAGATTATTATTTAGATATGCCTAAATATTAACTTGTGGGTTGGGACACTGTAAAATGAGCTTTACTGTATGATGCTGTGTGATGTCATGTACTTTCTATTGGTTGAATTTTGGTGCAGGGGCGTGCATTTTAAATGTACCATTTTGTGTATAAATAGGGATGTCTCGCCTTAGTAAAATTGAGCAGTTTCTTGAGTTGTACACCGTGTTGTATTGCTGGGATTTCTGCTACTAGCTGCAGCTAATAAATTTGATCTCTGACGCCACCTAGAAGTATTCCGTGTCTCTGTATACCAAGGCAAGGGAACCTAGAGGACTTCGGGCATGTCCCTGACGCTGCTGGGTACTTGAAAACCCGGTTCTTCACTCCCTTCAGAAGCGGACATGTGGCCCTGTATTTCAATGTCTGGATAAAATTGACTCTCGCCTAAGTGCCTACTACAAGATGCCATTTACAAATTACAAATGAAATCGAGAGATAATTTTGAAGAGAAAGTGTAAATAAACACTACATAACTTTAAACTTAAATGACATTACACAAGTTTCAATTAGTTTGCTCTGTGGGGTCACCTAGTAGCCAATCCTTATACAAGAAAAGGTCCTCTTTCAAGGGCATGTTGGAGATTTTGTAATAGTAAAACAAAACCTAGCATATCCCAATTTAATTTCAATATACTGAAGATGTGAGAAACGGCAAACGGATTTACTTTAAGAAATGCTCCAATTTCCCCATGAGCTGAAACCTACGTTAATACTGATGCAGGGTTTTCCAGCCTAGTACGGCAATACAGATTCTTAACTCCTGTGAATACAGACTATAACTATTTAGCAATGAGTCTATCCACACAAGGTGGATTGTCCTATTTGATCAGGGCTCCTAAATAGTTATTCCTGCAGACACTCTTATTTATTCTCATCTTTGCCACAAAATCCATCAATACTAAGAAGGCTAGCTGTACTCTAGGTGTGTGGGGGATATCACGCTGTGACACTGTCCTGCATAGAGCAAGTTAAATGTGTCCGAACAGCATTCATGTTGGAAGAGGTTGTGCCCATGTGTGTGTAGGTCACAGCATGCCAGGTCTACTGCGTAAGCCTTCGTCAGCATCCAGAAGTCCTAAAAAACTGACTTATTTCACCAGCTTTTTTTAAACCATCCAAGCCCTCAGTTAATGAATTGGCGTTACCGCCAACCTTCATGGAGTGTTGCTTCATAACGAAGGGAGAGCGTTTGTTGTAGATATTCCTGTTTTGTGACAGATGCTCATACAGAACATGGTACAGTAAGAATAGGGAGGTGGGGGGGGGGGGATGGGGGTTGGAGTCAAGTCCTGCCAAAGAAACCATGTTAGGTAACAGAAAATAGCATTGATGAAAATAGTCGGACAACTAGGTGTGTGTGAAGGAGAAAAGAAAAGTTTGGTAGGGTGAAAAAATGATCAGGGGAAAATAGCAAGATAATTAGGTTGGAAAGAAAAGAGGGAAGGCAAGCAGGGAAGTAAGGAATAAAAGAACGAACCGAAAAGAATCAAAGTAAAAACAAAAGAAAGAAGGAAAAAAATAAAATCGAAATAATAGTAATACCAAGAGGGAAAAAGTTACCATAGGAAACGGGAAATTCAGAGTTAAGAGGGAGAATATTGGTGATTCAGGCTAAAAGAAACTAGGAATAAGAGGGTGTCAAACTGACAGGTGTTTCTTTTTTTTACTAAAAATTAGTGAATGATGAACAAGAAACAAAGAGTGAGGTGGTGGAGATTGTTTTTTTTTCTTTTCTACATTTTGTAGTGGCACTCTTTGGCTTACTGTGAACATTCTAGGCATTTGGGGTGACCTGGCATAATGTTGCGCTCTTTTGCTTAATGTGAGGCTTACAGATACTGTAGAGAAGGGGTCTCCAACCTTTTCTTTAATAAGAGCTACTGATCAGTGAAAAAGTTCCTGAGCTACTAATATTAGCTATGCAGTAGTTACCACATCTGGAAAGTGGTCACCATATGCATGAATACAGTAGGGATCACCTTTGTGCTTCCGGCGTAGTTGCCAGGAGTTAGGGAAAAAATAAATTGTCAATGTGGAGTGCTTCTACATGGCTAATGCATACTACTATTGCGGCAATGGCTTTTTAGCACCAAGTTAATAAAATTAGTTCGATTTTTTTATAGCTGAAATATAAGCTTTGAAAATATTTTGGAAATACAACCTTTTTCCTTTAAACATTGGCTTATGAATTCTTAAAATCACATTTTAATTTCGAAGATGCATGTTTCAATTTCGGCATACATATACCTAATACAACCAAGCAAAAGCTTCTAACTAAATACACTGGCCTGAACAAAGGAGAGCTACTTGAAGGTAGCTAGAGAGCTACGGGTAGCTCATGAGACACTCGTTCGAGAAGCCTGCATTCATCTCCACCTTGGCCCCCAATGAGCAGCCGAACTGCATGCCGTTGGTGGGCGATGGCTGCTGCTACCTCATGAAGGAGGCCGTCCAGCTCATCGCGCAGATTGCGGCTGCCAATGGGATTGGTCACCTGGTCATTGGGCAGAATGGGAGTGTCTCTACTCCTGCTGGTTTGCGCCTCATTAGAAAAATAAAGGCTATTGGTGGAATCCTAACAGCCAGCCACAACCCTGGTGGAGCCAGTGGTGACCTTGGAATTGAGTTCAATACTTCCAATGGAGACCCTGCCCCTGAAGCGATCCCAGATCAGATCTTCCAGCTTAGCTAAACCATTGAAGAATATGCCATCTGTCCAGACCTACGAGAGGATCATAGCACAACTGGAAAGCAGCAGTTTGATTTGGCAAACAAGTTCCAACCATTTACAGTTGAAATTGTGGATTTCTTGGAAGCATATGCTAACCTGCTGAGAAACATCTTCGACTTCAGTGCACTTAAAGAGCTTTTTTTCTGGACAGCATTGATTAAGTATCTGTATAGATACCATACACGGACTGATGGGACCGTATGTGAAGAAGAACCTGTGTGAAGAGCTAGGGGTGCCTGCAAACTCCGCTGTCAACTGCTCATCCTTGGAAGACTTTGGTGGACACCAACCTGACTTATGCTGCGGACCTTATCAAGACCATGAAGACTGGGAGCATGGCTTTGGAGCAGCCTTGGATGGGAACATGATCCTTAACATCTGCCCGACACCGTAATAAGGCCCTTAGTGTGAGGCCAAATTGCTGTAAAATGTGACTTTTTGTCTTTTGTAGAAGTTGTTTTGTTGGGAGACTCTTAATCTCTTCTAGGAAGAGTAGGGGTTGCTTGCTCAATGTCCTTAAATAGATTATTTCAAATGAGGGGATCATTTCCTGACTACTAACTTGTTGGGTCGCACAGTTAATGGAACTTACTGTTGAATAAAAACATAGGTGCTATTAATGTTCCATTATATGGCTGCTTTCTTAGACCGTGTCCAATGTTGTGCTCTCCGACATGTTACAATTGAGCACTGTTTGGAAAATAAGAGTGATCGATCATATTTTAAAGAGACCAGAGGCTGCTGCCGTCCCTAAAACATGATGGGGCAGTGCGCACTGAGGGGGTAATGATAATTTTTTTAAAAGTACCCGCCACTCCAAGTGCTGGGATTGGTCAGAGCTGGTGGAAATTCTGCTCAGTTAGGGCAATGGAGCCTGTACCTCTTCTCCCAACCAGCTGTGTAAGGCAGCTGGGTTGAATGAATGTGAGTGTGCATGTCTGTTTGGCCATTCTAAGACAGCTGGCCAAACAGACATGCGCACTCGTAGTGCACCTACCAGTCCTCCCTGTTTGCTGATGCAGAGCATGACCCCGCCGCTGCCTCGACTCGGCTAAGTGAAAAATGAAATTATTATTATTATTTTTTTTCTTTTTTCAGTTTCTAAGTTATATTTCTTGCGTGATGCTGCCAGAGATGTCCGTATTAGACCTTGATACATGTTTTTTCTGTTCAATAAGTTTATTAGAATTTAAAAGAGTATATAAACATTTGAATAGCATAGAGGTGATACATAAGAGAAAATAAAAAGTATGAATACATCATAAGTTGATATCTGAGATAAAATATAAAATGAAATCTAAAAAACCGGGAACCAAAACAATGGCATCACCATAGGTTATCAAAGAAAGAAAAATATAGAGAAAAAGAAGAAAGCAGAGAGAAAAAGGAAGAAAAGAAGGAGAAACAGAAAGGAGGTTAAAGAAAAAGAGAGGAAGAAGAGTAGGGAAAGAAGAGGAAGAAGAAGAAGGAAAAGATCTTCTGGGGAGCTACATTCATACAGAAGGACAAAATTCACACAGCCGAATCAAATGGATATTGAGCAACCAAACCCTTAGAAGATAGATCCATATATGAGTCTAAAGTTTTCCAGACCCCTTTAGAAATTGAAGGAGAGAGATGAGCATCCTCAACTGAGGTGTGTGCACCTCTTAAGAAAGAGACCCAAGCCCACCAAGTGTGATAAGAGATCGAAGAAAAAGATTTCCATTCCATAAGAATTACTTTCACTGCAATAGTTAATAACAAATCTAGTAGTTGGGAATCTAAGGGTAGTGGAGTACGAGATGCAAGTGGACCTAACATAATCATGGGGAAAGAAAGCTGAAACCGGAGGTTAAAAATCAATTGAAGATGTTTGTGTATTATGTCCCAAAAGGGTGAAAAATTAAATTATAAAATAGTTTTATTGTCCTTGTATTTTTCATGCTAGTTTCAGTAGTGGGGCGACGCTCCTCTGCCGTAATGGAGGAGCTGCCCCTGAAAGAGACCCCTCGAATGTCACTCTAGGTCCTGCAGGCCAAGCAGCCTTCCCAAAAACATATGAATATTCGGGGAATGCCTATTGATGATTTTAAGCAGCCTTCATCGCTAACAAAGATTTTTCTTTTCTTTGTTGGAGGGTGCCAGTAGTAAGCTCTCAGTTGCTTGCATGGCGTTAAACAGTAGTCGAAGTGGGTAAGATCTTCGGGGGACAATGTGCACATGCTTTAATTTTTACAAAAACTGCTCCCATACTTTAAAAAAAAAATACAGCCACCCTGAATGGTTAACGCCAACCTGAAGTTTCCTCCTGCTGAAATTGAAGGGTGGGCAGTCTCCTGTGCTGTGAAGCCCGTGAAGGTGGAGAGATCTAAAGAGAAAACAAGCCCATTCTCCATGATGCTTCCTGCCTGAAAGAAATGTAAATGTGGTTAAACCGTAATCAAATGCTGCTTAGGTTCTAGCACAGGCTTTAATTGATGGATTAACTTGAAGATTCACAGTGACAGTTATTCTTTATGAGGAGTAATGTATGTGTGTTACAATCTACATTCTGGAATGAGTGTTTTTAAATGGCACCTATCATTTTTTGGGATTTAGGTGCAGTATGTGTATTACTAAAAATATATTTTAAAAGTGCTTGTTTTAGCCTAAACACAATATTGTCTGTGACAGGCTATGAACTTGTAGCACTATGAATACTCAAATTTAAAGCAGTCAATGTTTCCCTATATATGCGCCCAGCAATTACTTTATGCTTCCATCCCCTGAGCTAACTAGCTGACCTGTTCGGAGTGCTGGTTTAGTAGTAGCCTAGCAGAAGACATTGGGGCATATTATCAAGAAACGGCATTACATTATCGCCGCTTTTATCGGCAGGAAACTGCCGATAAAGCGGCAATAATGGGCTTGATAATATGCTCTATGGAATTCCAATCGAAGCCCATGTTAGATGTCTTCACATCTAACATGGGCTTCGATTGGAATTCATAGAGCATATTATCAAGCCCATTATCGACGCTTTATCGGCAGTTTCCTGCCGATAAAATCGGCGATAATGTAACGCCCTTTCTTGATAATATGCCCCATTGTTCGCATTCTAGTGTCTATCATACATCGGGCTACTGATTTTATAGTGATGCATTTTTTAAATTTTAGTCTGTATTTATTCATATTTATTGTTTTACCATTAGGATTCATAAATACCTAATATAGCCATATTTCACATGGACATATTGTAGTTTCTACAGTTTTGCATCCTCGTCTGTTGCTATAAGAAAGCATCCTCTAAATTCCTAAAACCCTTTGTGAAACTATGACCTTTCGATTGTTGCTTCTCCTTTTTACTTTCGAATGGCCCTCTCCTTGCACCATCAGCATGCCTCCTCTCTCCGGGCACAACCTACTCTTAAGTCATATGTATGTTTGCCTTCATTTCTATTATTGTATTTCTGCAAATCCCTTCCAAGATCGCAACCTTTCTTTGAATATCATAGTCCTAATACCTATACAATTGTAAGTTAATACAATCTAAGAAACTACCACATACACTTTTACAACACCAGCTTTACCATACTTACCACTACATTGCATTTCCGTTTTAGTATTAATAATACAACTGCAAAGAAAACCACAACACAATATCCTATATTTTAAACTTAAAATCTGTTGTAAAAAGAATATTTGATACATTACCAAGGGACAGCAAAAACGATTACATTGCGACAAAGGACAATCGAAATGCTGGCACCATTATGGCTACCTGGGCCATCTCGGCTTCCAAAATAATGACATGAATGAACTTTAAAGACCATAAATAAAATACTTACTTTCATGGCTACTCAAGGCAAAATGCATTCATTAAACCCTTTTTTAAAAGTTTATTATTACAGAAACTATAAAAAGTGGTCAGATGCATAAGAGTGTCTCACTGCTGAGGAGACCACAAGAAAGCTTATACAGCAACTGCAAAGACAATTAAACAATTTTAATTTACACATAGTTAACATTTGATGTAAAAATAACATTGGTTTAAAAGCCAATAACTTACATTATTAAGAATATATATTTAAATTTCTCAAATTTTAGTTCAACTAAAATAGTATATATATTTTTAATAGCCCATATTTTGATACCTACAATTTGCACCAACAGACCCTGCCTCCTAAAATCTAAACTTAAAAACTAATTTAAAAACCTAAAATACCCACACCATAATACCAACCGTGAACCACTAAATTTTAATTAACTTTGAAAACAAAAAGAATGCCCTCAACCCAAAATAAATACCCAAAAAATCATACACTCCCATTCAAGGCCCTTATCACCCTTACAGCCCACCTCCTAAAATGTATATTACTATTTGAAAATAAATACCCACCATGAACCACTAAATTAAATTGACTCTGAACACAAATGAAATCTGCCTCTCCAAAGTGAAATACCTAAAAGTAACTAACTCCTAACTCGGGGACCCATCACCCGTACATCTTGATCCTAGAAATTTAACTACTTTGTTTTAGACAAAGATAAAATTTACAATCAATGCTCAAGCCTGTAAAAACTGAATACCCACCCAGAGTACCAAAATTAAATTATCCCAGAACACAAAAATGATTTGAAGGAGATGCACTTCTCAACCCTGACCCCCCCCCCCCCCCACATTTTTCCGTCCCTTTTTGGTGGGTAAATCCCCCCCAACCTTAATCTTTTAGTTTTACTTTCTGGAAGGAAGAGGCTACACCCCCAACCTCACTCCTCTTCCTTTCCTTTGTAGGCTTTACCAGTACCCATCCCTGAACTCTAAAAACTTCTTATCTACCTCTTACCACTATCCATCCCTGAATCGTAAAATTTTCACTACCCATTTCTAAACCCTAAAAACTTTACGTCCACTTAACACTGCGTATCCCTAAACTCCAAAACCACTTAATACGCCTTACCACTACCTAGCTCTGAACTCTAAACTCCCTTACTACCCCCTTAACACTACCCATCCTGGAACCCCAAACACCCTAACTACCACCCATTCCCCAACATAAAACCCCTTTCAACACCACTAATTACTCACCCATGGCCCTTAAAATCTTATTTGCTTCATACATGTAATGCACTATAACTTACCGCATTGTAACTTTGCTGTAGAGGTAAATGTGATGTAGTGGTCCTACGTTGTACTCCTGGATGCGTATATATAGGGGGACCACCACCTAATGTCCTCTAGAAACCCCACCAACCATCAGCTTTAACAAACCCCTCTCCCCGCTTAGGATCACACCTAAATCATATTAATGTAATCTACCGCAAAGAAACTGGAGGAAATGCATGAAGTTGCTAGAGTGTACCAGACAAATACCAATAACGAATAATAAGCAACCAAACTGGATTAATAAGCAGTGCTTTGCCATCCATTAGATTATTTTTCATTTAAAGAGTTTGCGTTATTATTTTAAATGCCATCACCTGACTGAAAAACAAAATAGTTACAGAAAGTATTGGTTATTATGCTACGTCTATGGCCCCTTCCTGACACCCAATGCCCTCGCTCTATTGGTTTCAGAATCACATGCTCCATACTTTTGACGCACTGCCAACGCTGTTTTTAAAACATTTTTTGACAAATGCTAATCTTGTTTTAAAACAATCTTTCTTCTGGGCGACTTATATGCCATTGTTTGCCTGCAGGTGGCGCTGTGCGCAAATAGTTATCAAATCCTCTCTGTCAGACTTGTTTGTGGAGTATATAATCCTCTGAGTCAATCTATTTTCTCCTTCATGATTTTTTCGCATCAAACATTCAGTGCCCCACGGGCTGCTCATCATTTTCGTTTCGATTCAGGCTCTGGCGGCGACAGAAGTCACCACCGACAACGTGAAGCCGGGTATTAGCATTTATGAGCCCGGGCAACTGCTGCTTTGCTGCCGTAGAAGGTTAAAGATATGCTTATGTTAAAGGTATTTTCCATAGTTTTTTTGTGTGCAGTTTTTATATCACATTCATTTTTTTTGTTGTCTTGGTGAGATTAAGAGATTTGCCCAGAATCGCAGATTGTTGGGCCGAAGCCGAGACTCGAACTTGGTTCTGCAGCTCTGGCTGTTAGGCTACACCCTCTCCTAGATGTTAAACCAAATCATGATGAAATCATTGATGAAACAATTGCGTACAATGTCTTTCACTTTGTGTTCCCTTAATGTGCTTGCTTTACACTACAGAATAGTTTCGCAGCTGCTTCGCTAGCTATGTGTTTAAGTTGCATTAATGTGGGTGAACCTAGCCGAATGGCAACATAGCTCTGCACAGAGTCCGAGTAGCCAGAGATAAAGTCAGTAAATGATTGTAGGGGAAGCTGCTTTTTCAAAGTGGAATTGGAATGTTACTTTGTCATGGTGTAGTATTCTTTAAAGAAGTGTTAATTTATGACATTTTTTTAAACTATTTTTTTCAAATTGAATACACTTTTATACTTTTCCCTATACTTTACCATAGGGCAGTGGTCTTCAAACTTTTTGATGCTCAGACCCCTTGTCAAATCTTGTTAGGCGTAAGGACCCCCTTCTGATAAAACTTTCTAGAACCTGGTACTCCTCATCATCGACAACTATCATAAACGCCCCAAATTCCCACACCAAATAGATGTTAACGTAGGGAAATTATATTAAACGGCGCTGCTCTATGCCAATGAAAGAGCGCAGGAATTAACCATATTTACGAAATACAGTGCATTCCTGTCCTTTTCCCTTGCGTTGGCACTCAGATTGCTGTCTAGCACCAACACAGGCACAGGGGCACCTTCCTTCACAAAAACAACCCCAAGCGTTGTTTTCTTCTTTCTGTTTGAGCTGCAGAATGCCGCACACATGGAAAGAGGAAAGAATAAGAAAAAATGAAAGAATTTCTCCCCAGTATGCCTCCCCTGGGGAGGAGCCGGTTTTTGGAGCTGCCCCAGGATTACTTGATATTGTAAATATGGAGCAGCTTAAAAATCCATAGCTGTTGCGTGGGAACCCCACGCAAAGCTCACGGAACACCTCCTTGGCGCTGAGTAAGTCAATGCAATGACTCGTACTGCTATGTCTTACTCCATATCTATGAGGCCTTGCAAAGCTATGCAGGGTGACTCTGCAACGTCTCATAGGTGTGGTTGAGATGCTTCCTCTGGCGATGCAAGACTTTCATAAATAAGCCCTAAAATATTCAGTACTTTTTTTTGGTCTTTCAGCATCAATAATGGGCAACTTAATGAAAAAGAAATTTAAAAAGTTGGTACTTAGTGGGAAATGCACTTAAGGACATTATGAAGATTTTATTAGTTAATGCACTGCAGAGGTCTATGCTTAACCAGAGAGCCACAGAATGAAACCTTGATTGGTGCAGTGGAGAATAGTGACGTATATTTTTACTGCTATGAGGTCACAGCCTATCGCAGAAAGCACTGGGAATATGTAAGTAATTATTTTATACTTGCATTACACACAGTGTAAGATAGAGTGCTGCAAAATGTGTAAATAGTTTTACAATAAAATAGTGCTTCTAAAATGTAGATTTCAGTAATACCAGAATATAAAGTAAAGTATTTTTTTTACATAACTGTCCATTCAACACCCTATTAGCAGTACTAAAGGGTGTGTAAACACATTTAAAATTAAAAGCAAGCACTTCACAGCCCAGTTGTTAACTCTTTGCATTACCACTCAAAAAACAAATCTTTGTCATCACAAAGCTTGGAGTGATTTGGACGATTAAATCTGGACCTGACTCCCATGCACCTTTTACACTTGCAGATTAACTGATAGGCACATTTGCATTTCATTCAGACATGCAGGTACACTGGCATGCAGGCTTTTCCAGCACTAGCGACTCAGTTGGTAAAACTTCAGCTGATAACGATCTAAATTAGCCGTCCCAGACAGCTGTCTTTTTCCAAAATAAAACCAAATGTTTTTGATTACAGTCATAAATGAAGCTGGGGAATGCGCGACCACCTTTTCAGGACTACAAGGCCCCCCTGGGGGTCGTGCCCCACATATTGAAGACCTCTGCCATAGGGGTACTCCGCAGTCTGGGCAAGGATCTCCCTAAAGTATAGACATTTATCTATACTTTAACCTAGGGAGAGCTCCACCCTATTGATAGAGATCTCCATATGAAAAAGTATAGGGAAAATGTAAAACGATTATTAAACATTGAAAAAATTAGTAAATGTATTTTTATGTTAAATATTCATATATATTAATTATATAAATGTATATTGAATGCAAAAAATAAGAAAAAGTGCTACAAAACTACCTTAATTTTGAATTAAAAATACATTAATTTAAAATATATTGCATTACATTAAAATTATTTTTCACAAGTCTAAATTAAAAAACTATCTCCCATCTAAAGTAAAAAAAAATACATTTATTTGTTGTACACTATAATTGTAAGTGTTGTGCACAGCATAAGAGGCAATTTAATTAAATTTAATTTTACATTAATTTTTTATGTAAAAAAAGGTAAAATATTTATATTACAATAATGTTTTATTATATTTTTTGTTTAACCCCTTCGATGCTCATGACAGAACGGTTCCGTCATGAGCATCGGTCGCGCTGTGCTCATGACGGAACCGTTCCATCATGACCACACCCGCAAATGGAATGTTCAGCACCGGGGGAGAATCGGCGCCGCAGGCAAGGTGTTAATTGTATTTATCCATATTGGGAACGGTTTCAAATATTTTATTTTAATTTAAAATTATTTCATGAACCATTGATTTCAGTGGGATTGCAATTGATTTACATTGATTTCATTGGGAGGTTGTTGCAGTATCAGTGGTTGGGCATGTGTGGTGCTGAACTTAATATTCTTTCTTTTTTGACAGTAGTAGTTCTATGGCGTGTTATTTTATTTACCTGCCTGTATTGTATTCTATGTGAGTGTTGCAGTACCTGTGCGTGGCCATGTGTGGTGTTTGTCTAAGCTGGAGTACATTTACGTCTTTTTGACACCTTTGGGACTGCAATAACTTTAGAAGTGTAGTTTGTGAATAGCAAAGGTCTTACTTACTCTTTTGTGGGTATGTCTTCTGTTAGCAAGTCCCACTCGAACCCCCCCAATTTCTTAAACCACTCCCATTTAGTAGAAAGTATTTCCCATTTTACAGCTATTACATTATGTCTCACTGTGTGCACAACTCCGCCAACATAGCCAAGATCTCTGCAGAGAAAGACAGGACTCCTGCCACAGGTTCGTGAATAGCATTTTGTAGTATGTTAGTAGTGCTTTTTTAGGACTACAAAATTGCATACTATAGAATGCAGTTTATGTATGGCCATTATTGTACTTGTTTTCTCAGTGGCAGGCACATGACCTGCCTGTTCTTTGGATGAAAAGGAAGCAGAAGGGCTGATTCCAATTGCAGACCTCAAAGGTGTCTGATATCTTAACTTGCAAGAGGGGGTAACAGCCTTTGCTAGGAACCCTAGAAATGAGGTAAAAAAAGAATGTATTTGGTAGGACTTGGAAGTGTTACTGGAAACCTTCAAATAACTAGCAAAGCTAGGATGCTAGAATAGAAAAATGTTTCAGTGTTTTCTTGAATGAAGTCTAAGATTAGAATCCCCTCACCAGTTTGGGTGAGACCAACTGTGGTTTTCAGTGGAATACAATCACTCTAAATGGGTGTCAAGGTTGGGATTATGATGCCGTCTACCTTGGCCCAACTCCTTACTTTCGGACTGCCAGAGGTATGGGTGACTACCTCCAGTAGTCATGAAGCTGCTGATACTAAGAGGCATGGAGCAGTGAGCTGCCCACAAGAATGAGACCCAGGGAGGAAAAAAACTGTTGGTTAAAAAAAACCCCTATGGTGCATATTTACAAGAAGTTAACGTCCCTATAGCATTAACATTCTGATGTTATGTCAGCTTTATTTTATTGCCTTATTTACAAAGTGCCGCTAACTGCAGTTAGTGGCACTTTTCCAGCATAAAAGTGAATTTTCAAGATCACCACTTCTGTTAGCAGGACTTAACAAAAACGAGATGCAAGGTAGGTGTTTCTGTGAAAAAACTGCTGCTAACCACACTTCTCGATATTTACAATGAAATTCCAGTACGTCAATAACCCCCCAAAACTGCTGTTAACTCAAATTAGAGGCAGTTTTTCAAGACAAGAAAATAGCTGGCCTTAACATTGGTGCAAACACTTGGGCCCATATATAAGATGTCTGGGCTCTGGACAGCGCTGCAAGAAATATTGCTACACTGCCTTGCGCCAAAAGAAAAGGGCCCCATTTATGAAAAGTGTCGCATGACTTCGATCAAACAGCGATTTGGCACTTTTCATTGCGCCCTCCTTTCTACACCATGGCTGCTCCATATTTGCTGTATTGCTCTCCATGTGGCAAACAATGACAGATACTTCTGGAATCCTGAGTTATCTGTCAGCGCTAAAGTCACACATTGCTGCAGTTGTGTCACACCCCCTTAGAGGGATCAGGTCTAGTCGTCACTCAAAGAGAACGAAGCAGTTGTCCAGGTGAGCGATGCATGTCAGGAGTGGTGGTGGTTGTCTCCTTGCTGCTCCTAGCTGCAATGGCATAAGGTCCATGGCTTCGTTGACTTTCCTAAGGATGAATTGTGGGAGTTCCTCGATTATCCTAGTGGCACTCTTGCAACACTGTGATGTCATGGTTTCAACATTCCGGTTGCGTAAAGTGCCACAGCATGTTCACAAGGCCATGCAAAGCCACGTGGCTTTTCATGGAAATGTAAATATGTGCCACTTTCACGCATTAAACAGTGTGAAAGGGGCGTTCCATGTAGTGGCAGTGAGGGTGGGTGCAGGGGGTCGCGATTGCGGGACGGTGCACATTAGCTTGCTGCCGGGTCCCGCGCCTCTGCTCCTGCTCTCTCCGAGGAACAGGAAGCACAGCCAGGCCCCACTGACCAACCACAATGCAGCAATGTGATTGGTTTTGAGTGTCCTGGTTCGATGCTCAACCAGGGAATTGCGGCCTGGGTATGTTCTTCACGCAGGGTTTAATGCAACCTGCATGGAGAATGGGGAAAATGCACATGACTGGTTTAGGTGGAAGAGAAAGGGTCTAGGACCTATCCCCGGAAGTGTGTGGCTCGCCGGCATTCGATGGGCCTGCTCCATAACAAAGAATGTGGAGAGTGCACCTGCTGGCAGTAGGTCATGCAACTATGTCACAGTATATGCCACTGCATCAGCTCCTTCAGGTAGACCCAACAACCTCATGTTGTCAAGCTCGGAGTGGCCATTCACATTCTCTGTTGTTCTTTCCAGTGACTTCACACGTGCCATTAGCTGCTACGCCTCCAAAGCTGCACTCAGCATACTCTGAGGGACTATGGCCAGTTCTTACTCAATGTTCTGTAGCTTGTAAGTCAGCTTGTGATGATCTGAGCCATCCAGGGTGAAGTAGAATGTGATTTTGTCTATGCGGCCCTAAAGGGAAGTGCCCATTTGTACGAGGGAGGTGCCTGCTGCGAGTACAGAGTCTTTAGATGCTGCCGTTTTGCAGGAGAGCCATCGTTGCGCCACACCACCAGGGCACTGTCACCTGCCCCGGCATCCTGGTCCTGAACCGACCCCCATGCTCCTAGCACCTGCCGCCACCAATGGCCTATATCAGTGACTACAGCCAGGCGGAGGAGACCCCCACCAGTCTTGTGCGGTGCTCTCAGTAATGTTGGTCGGCCGCAGTGCAGGGGTTGCTCCGGGCCCGACGTTTGCCACCCTTTGGTGCTAGGCCTAGACCTGACTCGACCCCGGGCCTCCTTCGCTCTGTGTCCCACCTTCTCCACACCTGGACATCAACACCGGGGCTCAGTCCGCCGTACTCTCTCTGAATCTGTGACTTAGCCAGCAGGAGCCCCAGCCAGGTGGGATTTCACAAACCTGGGTACAGCAGTTACTGCCAAGTCTGCTGGGTAACCTCCTGATGCAGGTGATGCAACAGGGCCCCCATAGGCATGATTATGCAGCGCTCCTGCCACACAAGTTCAGCGCAGCTCAGGGGACCCACACGCCACAGCGTCCCGCTAGTGCCACATCCTCCGGCCTGTGATGCAGAGAGGCGCAGACCAACATAGGAAATCTCCTCTGTACACCCCAGTGTAGTAGTGCCTCGTGTTATGCAATGCATACCTCCATACGTTGGTGCGCAGGAGGTCCTCTACCGATCACAGCTTCAAAGGGCCCCAGGCGGTCTTCTCACACAGGTCAGCAACGTCTCCATGCGACCTGCCAAACTTCGTTACCAGGTAAGGGAAATTGCCAACGACTCAATGTGCACTGCCACAGCTCACAGGCTTGGGCCCAAAGCGGGCCGCCTCCACCTTCAGGCTGCAGCAACTCCACAGCACCGCTGCCTCCCACTCCGGGTCTCAGACGCAGGCCCAGCAAGACCTCTGGTCCCAGCACACTGTTGGCACTTCCAGGCATCGGCTGCCATGGTGTCGCAAGGATGGCGCTATGAAAAGTGCTGCACCACTTTTCAGAAATGAGGCCCTGTTTCTGCATTTCCTCTTCCCCTGGGACTCTGGCTGGTCATCCTGGCTGTTGGGGGGCTTGAAGAACTGTGCTGAATTTAACCCTGGCTGCTCCATTCTGCATTCCATTGTAATTATTCTTTTTTTTATTGGGGGTGTATTGATAGGCTATTTTTGCCTCTTAAGGCTGAAAAGTGACACTGGACGTGAGTTTTTTTCCCGCTAATTGGGCTTTTGTCACTTTTCTCTCTCTAACATCTATTTTGTTATTGTCTTGACGCTAGTGTTAGCGGCAGTTTTCACCGCATCTAGCTGATACTATCACCATGTAGTGACGTATTGTAAATACGTTACTAACAGGGCAATAGTTTTCGGCCATAGGCTGCGTTAAATAAATTGCTGCTAACTACAGCAAAATCTGGTTAGCACCAATTCTTGTAAATATACCCCTGCATGTTCTCTGGACTGAAGGAGGTTGGGAGCTGAAGAACCGGAGTGGAAGAGAAGGAGCTGAGAACTGGAGCGGACGACTAGTGGATTAATTGTTTTGAACTCTATGAAATTGAATAGCCTTTGTGTGCTACTAGATTTTAATACAAAATGGGATGATAAAGGGTGTGGGCGAAACCTTAGAGCTGGAGCATTCCCTAACTGCTTTAAACTCTGGAGCACCCACCAAAAAGGACATATAATTGACTTTATTTTTTACCACTAGTGAAACGGTCTTAATCCACCTGTGAAAATATTTTGAATAGACCACCGTGGAATTCTATTTGATATGTTTCCATCTAACCTTACATCAATACGTTAAAGAGTTGGATGGACAAAAGGTAGAACATGGTCTACAATATCAAACTTTTTAATTTGACAGAGGCACTTAAAAATTATCCTCATCCCCCTGTTAATAGCCCAGATAAAGAAGTCTCCTCACAGGTGGCTGATTTCAACAATTGAGTTTTAAAGGGACTAGACACTATTGCACAAGTCATAGTTAAAGGCTCCAGAAGGAGACTTCTATTTGCTCCTGGGAAGTGGCCATGGCAAAAAAGATGTCAAAAATTTGCAAAAACAACAAGTGATGGACCGAATGTGGATCAATGTCACACATTCCCCCAGTCAAAAGATCTGGGCCCAAATCCATCGTTTTTTTGCACTCCACACCACCCTGGGTTAGACAATGGCGATATGCAAATCAGCTCTGACCCTGTTGCCCCATGGGAACAGTCCAGTCCGAACTACAAAAGCCATGTCCTTCCCAGAACGGAATCAAGCATCCGAGGACCGGACCGGTTTCGAGGTAACACCTCTCATCAGCCCGGCTAGCTTGACTCCAAGTGGTGTGGAGTGCCTGGGACCCACGTCTGAGCATCCCCAGCGCACTTAGGGCGGCAATTGCAAAAACAACAAGTGATGGACCGAATGTGGATCAATGTCACACATTCCCCCAGTCAAAAGATCTGGGCCCAAATCCATCGTTTTTTTGCACTCCACACCACCCTGGGTTAGACAATGGCGATATGCAAATCAGCTCTGACTTCCCAGAACGGAATCAAGCATCCGAGGACCGGACCGGTTCTCGGATGCTTGATTCCGTTCTGGGAAGGACATGGCTTTTGTAGTTCGGACTGGACTGTTCCCATGGGGCAACAGGGTCAGAGCTGATTTGCATATCACCATTGTCTAACCCAGGGTGGTGTGGAGTGCAAAAAAACGATGGATTTGGGCCCAGATCCTTTGACTGGGGGAATGTGTGACATTGATCCACATTCGGTCCATCACTTGTTGTTTTTGCAAAAATTTGCAGGGACATGGAGACTGACTGAATTGGAGAATGATAAAGTCATGCATCAATTGGAGGTAAATGTATTAACACTTATTTAAAACTGCTAACAAAAATTAATTTGCAGATAAAATTCAAGCACCAGAAAAATCAGCCAGGAAAGTGTTTTTAGTAAAAAGTATGTGCTTTCCTGTGGTCTCTGACTCCGAACTTGACATGTCTAACATCTTATGTGAAGATTTTTCATCTTTGTTTTCAGGAAAAAGATTGATAAAATTAGTATTACTCAGAACAATTAGAGGGCAAAGGAAGAATTGATCCACTAGAAGTCAGACTCCTTACTAATGTTCTATGAATTGTTACATTTGGAAACAGTATAAGCCAATATGCTGACAAAGCCGGATCTCAATTGAATACTTGTCCAACTTCGTGTTTTCATTTAGGAGTGGATTTGTTTGCACCAGTATAAACTGAATTATGCAAAAAAATCAATTATTACTGCTGCATGGCTGCATACGTAGAAGGAAGCTCAAATTTGGGCAATTTTAAAGAAACCAAATGCTAATCCGTAACTATTTTGTAACTACAGGCCCATCCCTTGCCTGTCTTTCCACCTAAATTAATAGAGTAGGAAATCAATATACAATTGGTCAAACATATAGAAAATAACTTACTGGACAAAGCACAGGTGGGAGTTAGGTCCCTTCATAGTACAGAGACCACTCTTGTAACTGTGTTAGATGAAATAAGGAACTTATTGGATAACCGTGATAGTGTAGCATTGATCCTGTTAGATCTTACACCCAGATTCATCAATGTCCCGATTTGCGAGTCCTTAATAGCGATTATTAAGGAATCGCTATTAAGGACTCGCAAATCGGGATTCATGTCGAAATTGCAAAATAAATTGCGATTCCTACAGCCTCCTTATTTGCGATTAGCAAATTGCTAATCGCAAATAAGGAATAACTCCCCATTCATTCCTATGGGCCTAAAGGCCCATAGGACTGAATGGGAAGTCAATCCTTATTTGCGATTAGCAATTTGCTAATCGCAAATAAGAATGCGATTTCAAGGGTACCAGGGGTGTCCAAAGGACACCCTGTAGCACCCCTGAAATGGAAATGTAGCCTGATGTTGCGCACACACATGTCCAAAGGACATGTGTGTGTGTAACATACCACTTAGAAAAATGCACTAAAGTGCATTTTTCTAAGTTTTCGCTATTTACCACGAAGTCAGACTTCGCGGTAAATAGCGGCCAGAAATTGCGAATTCGCAAATTTTAAAAGGTTCATGAATAGCATTTAAGGAATCTCAAATTGAGATTCCTTAAATGCGATCGCAATTTGATAATTCGCAATTATTTGCAAATTGTCAAATTGCGAGTTCATGAACCATTGATGAATCTCAAATGCCATTTTTGCGGGCGCAAACGGCCGAATTTTGCGATTCGCACCGTTTGCGCTCGCAAAAATGCTTGATGAATCTACCTGTATGTGCTGTATCTAACAGTTTCTCACACAACTCTGATAATGAGACTAAAAGTGTAGGGAGTTAGGGAACTGCTGTGGAATGGTTTCCTCTTTTTTTTAAAAATTGGACCCACACTGTTAAGATTGCCTCCTACTCTTCTAAACTGGAAGTTCTAGCACGTGGAGTACCACAAGGCTCTATTTTAAGCCTCACGTTAATCAATCCCTACTTTTCACTATTTGCAAAATTGATACTAAAGTTTGGGCTGTCTTTCATATCCTCTGCACATAACACACACATAGTTGTATCAATAGCTGAGAAATTTACTATGGCCAGAAACCTTCATATCTGAATGTTCGAGGTAAACAATTGGAGTGTTTAAACGCATGTACACTAAATTGTGATAAAACTTAACAACTGTGTTTTGGTCCCTTTTTTATTACAAAAGTACCTAATTGGTGGCCTGAAGATCTGGGTGTTGCACCTATACCAGTTCCCGCAGCAAACAATCTTGGAGTGACTATCCATTCTGATTTGAGAATGAATACACAGATATATTAGGTATCAGCGCCCTGCGTTCTACATTTAAAATTACTATGGAACGCTATTCCCTTACTACCAAAGCGGAATCACCATGTAGTAGTCCAGGCACTGATTTTATCCCGCCTGGACTATTTTAATGCTTTATACCTGGATTTAAATTGAAGAGGAGGGGTGGCATAGCCGTTTTGATACTGACTCCAAAGCTGTGGAATAGTATCCCCATTTCTCTCAGGGCTGGAAACAATCACTGGAAATTTCCGAAACTGTTGAAAACATATTTGTTCAATAGGGCATAATTAGGACTGCTGCCGGGGTCTGGAGCTGAAGACTGCAAGTGAATCCAGGGTAATCACCTGGTAAAGCCAGGGAGTGAAGCGCATGACAAAGAAAACTTCAGAAGGATTGCTGAGCAGGAAGTGCCAGAAAACTCTTCCTTATATAGGAGAGGAACAGTAATCTATCACAGAATTCCTTCTGCCACCGCCTTGTATTGGGATGAAAGACTATCCTTTAATCTCCCCTCTGCACTCTTCCATTAGGAAGCACAAAATATCCTCTGCCTGCCACTCCCAGTGCCTACTGGGAGCAGAAAGGCACCATGATTGGAGCCCTGGGTGAGACCCACATCACATGCCCTCTGGGGAAGGAGAGTCTGCAACAAAGCCTATATCAATGGGATGGTCGCTGTCTGGTTAATGCCTTGTCACTGAATTCGCTATCATGGCAGCTGCTGCACTGCGCGTTCGATTCTCTCCTGCCCACAGTAGAAATGTTAATCTGTGGTGGGCAGAGAATTCAGGCAGAGCAATGTGGCATGACTCTTCCCACTTCTGATATTTAAAGAAAAAGGGGTAACCCTGTGTCCCTCAGAACCTGGGTAATTAATGGTTAATAAAATAAATGGTTCTGTCGGGTGATAACCAAGAGTGATTTGTAGAGTACTGTTACTGTATTCGAGGTCCCCCCTCTTAAGACAACACAATTCAGAACCTCACAATTAATGACTCGAGGTCTTATTCATTGCATTTTCATATTTTATATGAATTGGAGTCATTCAAGTATTTCATGCAGTACAGATCAAAGACTGTCAACGTGAATTTTTGTGCAAAAGAAAGTGACAGTGGTGAATAGTGCTCAAGTGGTAGAGACTTCTTACATATGTACAGTGAAAGATACACATCTATACAATCAATATATACATATATACACAGTTATTCATTTCAAGGCCATTCCTCATGGCTGTCTAGAGATTTTTCAATGTTTCTTTTAAGTATTTGAAATCCTAGAAGACAATGGCCTGTTGTGGGATGTCGACGTTTCGACCCTTCTGCGCCTGTGTTTAAGGTCGCGGCGGGTCTTTTTCAAGACAAAGGGGTGTTGCACGACAGTCCACTCGAGTAGCAGGTCGTATTGAATCGCATGTAAAGGGTGAGGCTCAATGGCCTTATAATCCGCTTCCAATCAGTAAAGGGATATCATCGCTGGCTCAGAGGTTCCAGGATCTGCTGCGAGTTGTCAGCTGCGCATTCTTCTCTCCCCGAGGTGTTTTGTGGCGACTCTCTCAGTTTTCTAACCGGTCGTCTCTCTGCAGTGTTAGTTCACAACTCCCTCTTTAATTGGGCGACACTAAGAGAGACGACCGGTTAGAAAACTGAGAGAGTCGCCACAAAACACCTCGGGGAGAGAAGAATGCGCATGGCTGAGGTCTGCACTCGTGATTAATATGAAACATTTTAGGAACGCTCGAAACGCTAGCAGAGCGTGAGGTTTATCGACCAAACAATATCGCCATTTTCCGGATTTACAAGCGAGCAGAGAGTGTTTTGTCCTTATATAAAAAAGAGCCCATGAAAAAATAGTGAAAGTTTTTCCACTCTAAATACCCGATGGATTGTGAATAGCCCTAGTCCTGAAGAGGCCAGAATTGATTGGCTGAAACGCGTCGACTATAAAGAGACAGCAGATACATATAAATAAGTTTGATTAATTTGAATAGTGTGGTGAGGGATCTTTAAGAGATTGGGTTTAAATTGGTTCTACCTAATTGTTTTCCTCACATGAATCTGCTTGATCTCAATAGGAATGTCTGTTTTATGGTTTGATGAGACATCCTAATTGGAAACGAAGGGCGTTTATTCTATTGTATATATGTAAAAAGTATGTATATATACAAATGTGTTTTGGAAATGAAAAATGAGAGATATATAAACTTGTTTATTTGACAGAAAGAAAAAAAGAAAAAATAAAAAGTATTCAGTAACAACCGTCAATGTGTCTGTGGGTCATGATGAGATAGGAGACTATACAAAAGAGATAATATAAACTTTAGTGTGGTCATAGTGATATAAACACTAATATAGGGAGTACTTCATTTTTATTCCTTATTATTGCAAAATAGAATACATACCGTATAACCGAGGTACCAATTTCTTATTTGAGCCAGTTATAGGTCTGGCCTCCTTTGATGTCCGGACCCTCGCGCTTGGAGGTCGGGAGGTCCGGGATGAGGGAGTCCAGACACCCAGCAGGGGGGTGGAGCCAGCGCCCGGGGAGGCCGGGGGCGATCGGCACCTGGCGGGGGAGAGCCATCGACACTCCTTTCTCCCATTGAACTGCCAAGCGGTCTCTTCACCTCCTGGGTGGATGGTGGTGCCTCGATGTCGGGGCCTGGCCAGGCCCAGGGTTGGGGTCGAGCCGAGGCCACGCGGCCTCGTGATGTAGTGTCCAAAGATGGCGGCTGGGCTGGGGCAATGGTGCTGACGGAGGCCCGGGCCAGCCGATACTGGGGTGTTCGGGAGCAGGCGTCCCGTTGGGGGCGGGTTGCGGGTTGCCTCGGTGGGTTGCCGGGATGGTTCCTTCTGGGGATACAGGGAGAGCCGGTGTCCGGGCCTTATCATGCGGGGAGGGAGCGGCCCTTTCACGAGGCCTGTCCAACATGCGTCCCCCCCAGCTGAAGGCAGGGAGAGGCACCCATCCTCTTGGGTACTCTCCTCGCTGAGGCGGAAAAAGCGTGACAGGCCGTCCGCGTTGGCGTGGTCCTGGCCAGGACGATGCTCCACAGTGAAGTCCATCCCCTGCAAGGAAATGGACCATCGCAACAGTTTTGGGTTCTCCCCCCGCATTTGCATCAGCCACTGCAGGGGTCGGTGGTCTGTCTGTACCCTGAAATGGGCACCGAAGAGGTAGGGCCGGAGTTTCTTGAGGGCCCATACCACTGCGAAGGCCTCCCGCTCAATGGTGCTCCAGCGCTGTTCTCGAGCCAGCAGGCGTCGGCTGATGAAGGCCACTGGCTGATCGACTCCCTCGGCGTTGAGTTGAGAGAGGACTGCCCCAACGCCATGATCTGAGGCGTCCGTCTGGACTATGAATTCCCGGCTGTAGTCGGGGGCCTGGAGCACGGGGCGGTGCACATGGCGGTCTTCAACTTCTCGAAGGCCGCTTGACAGTACGGAGTCCATTTGACTGTTTTAGGGTTTTTCTTGGAAGTGAGTTCTGTGAGGGGCCCCACAATGCTGCCATAGTCCTTTACAAACTGCCGGTAGTATCCGGTGAGCCCCAGGAAGGCTCGGACCTCGGTTTGGGTGACAGGTGGTTGCCAGGACTGGATGGCAGCGATCTTGAGCTGAAGGGGGGCCACCAGACCGCTCCCCACTTGGTGTCCGAGGTAGGTCACGGACCCCTGGCCAATCTGGCATTTGCTGTCTTTGATGGTCCTCACCACCCCTTGTTGTAAATATTTTTGTCCACCCTAAGCGTGGAAGGGTATTCTCAGATGTGAGACCCTTGCTCATTGCACCATCAGGATTCAAGCAAACTGGGCCGAAGACGGCTGTAATGCCAGAAACCGGTCCCCGGGAGCTTGTTTCCTTCCCAGTGTAAGAATTGGCTTTTGTAGTTTGGTTTGCCCTGTTCCCATCATGCACTGGGACAGGAACAGAATAATTTGCATACAGCCAGGTTCTGAAACTGGGATGGTGCAGTGAGCTAAAAAACAGTGTTGGATCTAGCCCTGATCTCTTGGCTGGGTGAGAGCTTTCTGCTTAATTCAGAGACTCTGTCCCTCACCACCCCTTGTTGTAAATATTTTTGTCCACCCTAAGCGTGGAAGGGTATTCTCAGATGTGAGACCCTTGCTCATTGCACCATCAGGATTCAAGCAAACCGGGCCGAAGACGGCTGTAATGCCAGAAACCGGTCCCCGGGAGCTTGTTTCCTTCCCAGTGTAAGAATTGGCTTTTGTAGTTTGGTTTGCCCTGTTCCCATCATGCACTGGGACAGGAACAGACTAATTTGCATACAGCCAGGTTCTGAAACTGGGATGGTGCAGTGAGCTAAAAAACGGTGTTGGATCTAGCCCTGATCTCTTGACTGGGTGAGAGCTTTCTGCTTAATTCAGAGACTCTGTCCCTCACCACCCCTTGTTGTAAATATTTTTGTCCACCCTAAGCGTGGAAGGGTATTCTCAGATGTGAGACCCTTGCTCATTGCACCATCAGGATTCAAGCAAACCGGGCCGAAGACGGCTGTAATGCCAGAAACCGGTCCCCGGGAGCTTGTTTCCTTCCCAGTGTAAGAATTGGCTTTTGTAGTTTGGTTTGCCCTGTTCCCATCATGCACTGGGACAGGAACAGACTAATTTGCATACAGCCAGGTTCTGAAACTGGGATGGTGCAGTGAGCTAAAAAACGGTGTTGGATCTAGCCCTGATCTCTTGACTGGGTGAGAGCTTTCTGCTTAATTCAGAGACTCTGTCCCTCACCACCCCTTGTTGTAAATATGTCTTTGATGGTGAGGCCGGCCTGCTGGAGGGCGTGCAGGACTTCTCGGAGGTGGTGGAGGTGGTCTACCCAGTGGCGACTGTACACAGCAATATCGTCCAGGTAGGCGGCGCTGAATTCTTCGAGGCCCGCCAGTACCTGGTTCACGAGTCGTTGGAAAGTAGCTGGAGCGTTTTTCATGCCGAATGGCATCACTCTGAAGTGGTAGTGGCCATCCGGGGTAGAGAAGGCGGATCGTTCTTGGGCCCTGGGGGTGAAGCCGATTTGCCAGTAGCCCGCTGTTAGATCGAAGATGCTCAGGTAGCGGGCGGCCCCCATGCGGTCAACTAGCTCATCTGCTCGGGGGATAGGGTGCGCGTCAGTTCTGGTAACGGCGTTCAGGCCCCGATAGTCCACACAGAACCGGAGCTCGGGGGCAACGCTCGGGGCGGCAGCCTTGGGGACCAGTACGACTGGGCTGGCCCAGGGGCTGTCAGATGGCTCGATCACTCCCAGAGCCAGCATTTTGGTGACTTCGTTCTGGATGCAGGCGCGCACCCGATCTGGCACCCCGTACGCCCTGTGTCGAATAGGTGGACTATCCCCGGTGTCCACGTCGTGAAGGCACCAGGGGGTGACCCCGGGGGTGAGGGAGAACAGGTTTGCAAATGGTAGCAGGAGAGCTCGACAGTCTTGGCGTTGCTCCGGGGACAAAGCATCGGAGAGTCTGACCCCTTCCACTGAGCCATCCTGTTCACGGGTCCTTAGTAGGTCAGGGAGGGGCTCGGAGTCTTCCTCCGTCCCACTATCTGTCGCCATCAGTAGGCTGAGTTCCAAGCGTACGAAGTGGGGTTTGAGTCTGTTGGCGTGGAGGACTCGTAGGGGGTTCCGGGAGGCCTCCATGTCGATTAGGTAGGTGACGGGGCCCTTGCGCTCTATCACCTTGAAGGGTCCTGTCCATTTGTCCTGTAGGGCACAGGGTTCGACCGGAGACATCACCCAGACTTGTTGTCCCGGTTCGAACTCAATGGAGGAGGCATGCTGATCATACCATTTCTTCATGTCCTCCTGGCTGGCTTCAAGGTTGGCTTTGGCTAGCTCCCGGAATCGCCGGGTCTGGTTGCGGAGGGTCAGGAGATACTTATATACATCTGGAGGAGTCTTCTGAGGGGCCATCTCCCATCCTTCCCTGACCAGGCTGAGGGGACCCCGGACGGGGTGTCCGTACAGGAGCTCGAAGGGGCTGAAGCCTAGGGATTTCTGGGAGACTTCTCGATAGGCGAATAGGAGGCATGGAAGCAGTACGTCCCATTGGCGACGTAGGGGTTCTTCCAGGCCCATGATCATTCCCTTGAGAGTGCGGTTAAACCTCTCGACCAGTCCATTTCCTTGAGGGTGATAAGGGGTCGTGAATTTGTAGGTGACCCCGCACTGTTGCCAGAGAGACCTCATGTACTTCGAGATAAAGTTCGTGCCCCTGTCGCTGACGACTTCCCGGGGGAAGCCCACTCGAGAGAAGATCCCCATCAGGGCTTGGCCTACCACGGGCGCTGTCACGGTCCGAAGGGGAATGGCCTCGGGATAGCGGGTGGCGTGGTCCACCAGGACCAGGATGAACCGGTGCCCCTGTGCCGTTCGGGGGTCCAGGGGCCCCACAATGTCTATTCCCACCCGTTCGAACGGGGTGGTGACGACGGGAAAGGTTTGCAAGGGTGCTTTGATCTTTCGGCCGCTCTTCCCGCTGGCCTGGCAGGTGGGGCAGGCCCGGCAGTGGTTGGAGACATCCTTTCGCATTTTGGGCCAGTAGAAGTGGGTTACCAGGCGGTTGTACGTTTTGTCTTGCCCCAGGTGCCCAGCAAGGGGGACGTCGTGTGCCAAGTTCAAAAGGAAGTCTCTGAAGCGGAGGGGTACCACCAGCACCAGACTGGCCCCCAGCTCGGCAATTCTTTGCTCGCTGTAGAGCAGGTCATTGTCCCAATAAATCCAGTGGGCCCCTGAGGTGTCTCCTGCGCTCTGGGCGAGGGCTTGCTGCCGGAGTCCCTCGAGGGAGGGACATGTTCTCTGCTCCTGTCGGAATTGTTCCTGGGTGGGACCACCCTCTTGACGCCACTGGGCCAGTTCGGGAAGGTCCTGGAGCTGATCGGGCCCTTCTTCGTTTGGTTCTGGAGGACTGGCTCTTAGGGTGGCTCCCTCGGGGACGATCTGGGGAGGAGGCTCTGGCCATTCGGGTTCTTCAGGACTGGGGATGGCGCCGCCATGGACCGGGTCGTTACGCAGGCCCATTCAGGGAGGCCCAACATCCCCAGGTGCTCTCTTCTTTCGACGGCTGCCCAGGGGGAACTTTCGAGGTCGTTCCCCAGGAGGCAGTCCACGGGTGCATCATCGCGGACAGTTACTTTCAGCATTCCGGACACTCCTCCCCACTCGAAGGGGACACAGGCCATCCGACACAGGCTTTCTGAGTTGTCGGCTGACCGGACGGGGCAAAGGATGTTTGGCAAGATCTGGTCCGGGGTCACCAGATGACAGCGGACTGCGGTCACACTGGCCCCGGTGTCGCGTAGGGCTTCAGCCCGGTGCCCATTAATGTTGACCCACTGGCTGTATTTCTGCGTGTTGGCGGGTAGGGGGGCCCGCGGGATCATGTCTCTTTCCCCTAGGCAGACCAGGGACATGGCGGCTGGTTCCCACACGGGCTGGTCGGCCTCGTACTCTTCAGGGTCTTCTGGGGTTTGCTCTTCCCCCAGGGCGGCGGCAGCGACCTGGCGAGGCATAGGGTTTTGGTTCTTCGGGCAATTAGGATCATTGGCGTAGTGACCGGGTCACTGGCATCGGTGGCAAGTGACGTTGGCCCGGAAACCTGGACGCATCGGGGGGTTTCCCCTGCCGGCCGGGGGCGGGGCGTTGCTGGCGGGAGCCACCGGGACGGCGTCTCTGCCCCGACCCTGGCCTCCTCCTCCCCCTCGGGGGCGATGAGGTCCTTGCGTGGTTCTGTTCGGTTCGCTGGGCCCGTTTTGGGCAACTCGGGTGCTTTCCCATCGGTCAGCTTCGGCGGCGAGTTGCCGAGGTTCAGTCAGTTTACTGTCGAGGAGGTGCTGCCTGAGCTCGACGAAGCAATTGTTAGAAAGGTGCTCCCACACAATAAGGTCAAAGAGTTGCTCGTAAGTGGTCACCTTGCTGCCCTTGATCCACCCCTTGAAGGCTCGGCTGAAGAAGTTCACGTACTCCACCCAAGTCGTACCCGGGATCCGTTTGCAGTCGCGGAACCGCTGGCGGTACATCTCGGGCGTGAGTCCGTATCGAGTGAGGACGGCGGCTTTCATGTGGTCGTAGGATGTCATCTGATGGTCCGGGAGTTGCAGCATTTACATTTACATTTACATTGCTGGATATCATCGTTCCGGTAATACTCTCTGACGACATCCTTGGGGATGTGGACCTTGGGGTCTGTAGTGGCAGGAGTGTTCGGGCGCTCGAGAACCCCAAGATCTTTGTTCTGTTTCCGAAGCTCTATTTCTTTTAGGTTGCGCTCATGCTCGTAAGCTAGCTTTTTCTCCTCTAACTCTCTCTGTCTTTGTTTCTCTTCCCGCTCCTCTCGGAGCCGCAGGTGTTCCAACGTTATTTTTTGTTCCGCCAATTTCAGTTCTCCATCTAAACGAAGTCGAGCCAGTTCCAATTCATGGAGCCTGCTTTTTTCCCGTTCTCGGATCTCCTCCGGGGAGAGACCCGATCTTCTTTCTTCCGTCGGAGTGGTGCTCGTTTCCGGGGCCTCGAGGCTTTGGTTTTGGGGTACGGCCGTACCCGTCTCTGCCCAAGATTCCAGGGCCTTTTTCAAGTCTTCTTTCGTGCTTAGTCCTGTGGTAGCAATGCCTAGTTCTATGCAGAATTGTTTTAGTTCTCTGTGGTTGTACTCTTCTAGTTTCTCCATCTGGAATTTTTCTGTGGTTCCGATCTCTTTTGTTGTCATTGTGGTTGAGTCGTGGGGTGAGTTACTCTCTGTACGATTACGCGTTGGTTCGGATCGCGCCGCTGGCCACCAATGTTAGACAGTGACCCAGAGGGTCGGCCGAGTACAGGGGGAGAGGCCTCCGGTGAGGGCCGTCTCCGGCGATCGTACAGACAAGTAACTTCCCCCCCACAGATGGACACCACACAAGGATGAGATCTACACACTTTATGTAAGGTTCTTGAGGCAAGGTTATCAACGATACAGTGGGGGCAGGACACGAGGATCCTCCCAATTCTAGTCTCTGTAGGGTAAGGGGTAGCGGGACAGTCTTGGTACCGGTCTGGTACAGGGGCGGCAAGAAGGAGCTCACAATCCTCGAGCTTAGGGGTCTGCAAGGTCGGGCCGCGGCAGCGCCAGCAGGCTAGGATGATAGTTCTCGGCAAGGAGGGCCGCGGCAGCGCCAGCAGGCTAGGATGATAGTTCTCGGAAAGGAGGGCTGCGGCAGCGCCAGCAAGCCAGGATGAAGGCTTTACGACGAGGAGGGCCGCGGCAGCGCCAGCAGGCTAGGAGATGGTTCACAAGGCAAGGCTGCGGCAGCGCCAGCAGTCCGCCAAGGATGAGTTCTTCAAGGTGTCTCTCGACTCCAGGATACAACTCCCTTCCTGCTCTGGAGCTGCCCCAGTTACAGGTCTGGCCTCCTTTGATGTCCGGACCCTCGCGCTTGGAGGTCGGGAGGTCCGGGATGAGGGAGTCCAGACACCCAGCAGGGGGGTGGAGCCAGCGCCCGGGGAGGCCGGGGGCGATCGGCACCTGGCGGGGGAGAGCCATCGACACTCCTTTCTCCCATTGACCTGCCAAGTGGTCTCTTCACCTCCTGGGTGGATGGTGGTGCCTCGATGTCGGGGCCTGGCCAGGCCCAGGGTTGGGGTCGAGCCGAGGCCACGCGGCCTCATGATGCAGTGTCCAAAGATGGCGGCTGGGCCGGGGCAATGGTGCTGACGGAGGGCCGGGCCAGCCGATACTGGGGTGTTCGGGAGCAGGCGTCCCGTTGGGGACGGGTTGCGGGTTGCCTCGGTGGGTTGCCGGGATGGTTCCTTCTGGGGATACAGGGAGAGCCGGTGTCCGGGCCTAATCATGCGGGGAGGGAGCGGCCCTTTCACGAGGCCTGTCCAACATGTGGCCTAATGACTAGAGCGGTTGACCTCGAAGCTGGGGAACTGGGTCAAATCACATAATCTTCCCGTGTCAATCCAAATGAATGTGTCTGTCTGTAACGCAACTGGTGCTCATGTAAAGTGCTCTGATACCTTAGAGCAGGGGTCCCCAAACCACAAAATCTGGCATGGATCCGGCCCTCCAGGACCGGTTTGGAGACCCCTGCCTTAGAGTCTAGTTGCGATATATACAACGCAGAACCCCCCACCCATCCTCACTGACCTAGCTAAGGTAATTTTTTCAAGACTGCTTGTGCCAGGTTACACCAAACAATATTGCTCAATACGTTAGCCTCTTCCATCTGGCATTCTGCAGGGTTCTACATGCATCTCAACCCTCTTTAATGTTTATGTATGACCATTGGTAGAGATTGTAGAGAGCTGCGGTCTCTTGCTTTTTTCTTACACGGATAACACCCAGCTTAGGAAGCAGGAAAAAGAAGAAACTTGAGTGTCACTGTGAATAGTGTTACTGTAACAAATTTCTGTTAAAGCAAAATACAAGGATTAATTACTTTGAGTGGAGTTTTAAATGCAGCATACATTCTGGTCCAGATTCTGATTGACACACTCTGTCTGGTCATGGGTTTGTGGATGATATTCAGACGTCATAGCAGTCTCAGTCTGAAGGATCTTGTAGAAAGCTTTCACACAATGTGAAGTTTATTGAGCTCCTCAATCTGAAATAATGACTTGGAACAATTGACATTCTTCACCTCACCGGTGCGAGGTGCCAAACTGATGCTACTCTGGGAGGAGGTTAGAGATGCTATTGTATCCCCCATGGGAAAGGCCCCCGGGGCAAGTGGTGTCCCTGGGGACCTGTTTAAGTCTCTTGTAGACCTCCGGGCCCCTCTTCTTACCCTTTATATCAATGCAGCCATTACCTGCTTCCTTCCCACAGCATGGCAACACTCCATTATTGTACCGGTGTTCAAGAAGGGGAACAGGTCTGATACTTCCTTTTACAGGCCCATCTCTCTAATTGAATTGAGGTTAAGATTATAGGCAGGATTATATTGAACAGATTAATTCACTGGGCAGAGGAATGTAATGTTTTGTCTGATATTCAATACGGGTTCTGCTCAGGGTGGGGCATGGTGGAGCAGAATCTTAATCTCCATCTTGTCCTCAGCTCAGCAAATATTTTCAGATAAAAAAGGATTCCTTGCATCTCGCCTTCATGGACCTTAGCTCTGCCTTTGATAAGGTTAACAGTGAGAAGCTCTGGGCAGAGCTAAGCTCCATGGGGGTGGATCAGACTTTGGTTAACTTCCTAAGGGATCTCCAGTGTGGGTTGACGGCTACAGTTTGCTATGTTAGTAATGGAGAATGCACTGAGCATTTTGCCCTCAGAAGGAGGGGGGTCCACGAGGGATGTGTCTTGGCCCCCTTTCTTTTTATAATGCACATCAATCGCCTGGAAAACTCACCCCTTGAATCGGGCATTGATATACCCAAAGCTGGAGGCTGATTGCTTCCGCCTTTTATATGCAACTGATGCTGTTTTAATTGCTCGCACTTCCAGAAGCTTGCAGCGGCTCTTGGACATGTTTGTCAGTTTTATGGCCAGTTTGGATTCATTCAATCATTTTTAAAAACTCACATTTGATGGTTTTGGGGCCGAAAAATATGAAAAGTGTAACCTTCTCTGTCCACAGTCAGACTCTAAGAAAGGTAGAAAATTTCACCTTGCAAGGAATTCTAATTGATTGACTTAGCTAGAAACCCCTGATAAAGAAGAATATTGGAAACCTCAAAAGGGCATGTGCTGAATTAAGTGACTTTTCTTCTGTCCTAGGTCAATAGCCCCTGATAACAATGCTGGAGGTCTACAAAGCCAAGTGTATCCCCATTTCCACTTTTGAGTGTGAGATCTGGGGTTACGTTAATTTGGACTCTATAGGGGTAGCATACAAAACGTTTTTAGGGGTCTCTTGAGGGGTGGGCAATGTACCCCTACTGATATACTACATGAAGAGTTAGGAATGAGTTACATTGTGGACTATATACAGCTGCATCCTCTTCTGTTGTGGTTGGCCATTTGGCAAAAGGAAGAATTAAGCCTTAATCGGCTAGTTATCCTAGAATGTTTGAAGCTGGAAAATATGCCTAACATTCCATGGTTGGTCTATTGAAAGAGAATTTTAGAGTTCTTGGAAAGCCAGAGCTATTTTCAAACTTCCTGGTTCATTTTGAAACAAGGTGTTGCTTGGTTAAGAGAGACCTTTTACCTCAGAGTGGCTGCTGAGAGGAAAGACTTTGTTCTGGCAAAGCCATTATTTAAAAAATGTATGATCTTAAAGCAGTCCCAAGGATAGATCTAAAATTATCCCCTGGAATGCCTGTTCATCGATTACTGACCCATTTCAGGTTATGTTTGTTCCATCAGCTGTTTTATCCAGAGGGAACCTGGTGTAAGTATTCTGAACCACCCACATGTATCTGTGATTCGATCTCTAAATGTGACACTTTGCACATTGTATTTTTATAAATCTCTTCAGTACAAGTTTTTAACCCCCCCATTTTTTAACTCAGGATTTTTATCAGGGTAGGCCTGCTCTTTTATATCGACAACTTTTAGCAACACATTAAAGTTTCTATCGGGGGTACTCAGTGCCTCATGATAGGGAATGATTATGTGGTTCTGGCCTCCGATGTTACTTTTATGGCAGTTTTGCTGAGCAATTTTACTGTATACTTATAGGTATAACTATGATAGGTTTTTTAATGTCACTTGTATGATTTTATATTTGTAAAATTGGATAAAGTATTGATTGACTTGGGAACGGCTATGTCATGGTAAGATTTCCTTTAAGAAGATTTGAGCCATCGATTTGGCAGAAGACAAATTCTAATGACCCATCTTGCAGAAAAAATCTACAGTAGCCATGATTACTTGATTTCCCTCCGATAAAATCCGTTGAAATTTTATGCCAAGGTTCTGGAGGTACGGGTAGCGGTTGATCTTGGTAAGCCCATCTTGAATGAGGTAATTCTTTCCTTGAGCACATATTCGACATGAAACTACATATTGCTCTGTATCATTCTGGATCAATGGTCAAAAAAGGACCAGAAAATTAGTTCTAAGGTAGCCTCAAGACCTCTTTGTCCAGCAACTGGAGAATCGTGACAGATACAAAGAGTTTCCTGTCATTGTGGGAACAAATAATACATCATCTTTAAAGTAAAGATTATCCCCTAATATTAAATTTCCTTTGATGGTCTTCCATTCCTCATCTGATTCCTAAGGGTTGTTCTTAACTCTTTCAAGGAATGATTGGACAACTACTAAGATCCTCAAAGGGTGAATAATATGTTGATTAAGTATAAGTGGTGATTCTGGGTATCTGTGGGATAGGGAATCTGCCTAGACATTCTTTCAGCCTGGTATATAAGATATAGTAAAGTCGTATTGATCGAAGAAGTAAGCCCATGAGCACTGGTAGCTGTACCTACATTGCATATTTCTGAGGCCTTGTAGGTTGCGATAGTCCGTTCAGATTTTGAAAGGTTCTTGTGCCCTCCTAAGGAAATTTCTTCACGCAAGATAGTTTCATTGTTAAAAGCTACCTCCCTGAGCTGAGTAATTTCTTTTTGCGTGGGTTAAAAAATATAAGAGGTGCAAACTGTTGGTAGAAGTTGGCAAAGCATAGAAAGCATTGAGTTTCCTAATATTAGTAATAGTGGACTATTTATGATTACTGCCATCATTCAGGATCCATAGAAATTACCTGGGCTGACTGAATTTAGACCGCTCAGGCTGGCAACAGAGGTGGTTATCTTGTGGACATAAGACTTGACTAACATGATTGGTTGAAAGGTTGCTGGAATAGATTAGGATATCATCCTGATATATGAACTCAAACTGATTTAGAAAGTCAAAAGAAATACTTTCCATAAAGCTTTGAAAAATAAATGAGGCATTATTAGCCAAAAGTGCATTATCCCATCTTCAAAATTGCTTAGTGGTGTCTGGATTGCAGTCTTCCATTCATTGCCAGATTGTAGATGTAGAAGGTGGTAGGCAGCCCAAAGATCTAATTTGGTTAATATTGCCCTTGATGAGATGAAGAGCATGACTATCCTTCATTGTGATCTTGATCACTCCCCTATAATCAATACAGGGCTGACTTTGTTGGATTTCTTCAGAACAAAGAACACTGAAGCTCCTGCAATTGAAGTAGATTGTACAGTCTGTCAGTTCTATGGATTTCCATGCAGATGTAGATTCAAGGCTTCTTTTTCTGTCTTGAACAAGGAAATAATCCATCCAAAAGGCACCGAAGACTCTTATGTTGGAGTAATGGCACTATTGAATTCCTAAAGCAGTAATTTCCTTTGATGGTCTTCCATTCCTCATATGATTCTTCAGAATAGTAGTTCTTAACTCTTTTACAGAGTGATTGGACAACTCATACGATCTGCACGGAAGAGTCAATTCCTTAGGCTTCTCAAAAATATTCAAGATATTATGTCAGCATTTATTGCAGGGTACTGATCAAGCTTGAGTCCTCGGGTTGTCCTTGAACTAGCTCCTTCAGTGGCCAAAACTCTTCTGACTTCTGACACAATTGAGAAGACAGCGATATATAGTGCTTGTAATCCTACTCACATAGGGATTATGATTAAATAAACAGAGAATTCCAAGTATCTTGGCATAGTGCAGAGAAGTTATCATGTCAAAGGATAATACCACCTTATGATTCCAAAATGTTAACATCAATGGTGAAGTAATTTCCTTAATAGGACCTGAGACTAGAGGCCTTCCATTCACCATCTAAATCTGTTTGGAAGAAACTTCGCAGATTTATGGAATCTTTCAGTGGCACATCTAGCACCGCAGGCAAATTGTGCAGAAGATTCTAACGCCCTTCCGTCAGCAACTCTCAGCGAGATAGGAAGCAGAAGCAAAGGTGAAGGAGAATTTCTTGATATTCCTACTGAAGGGATTTGAAGTTGTTCCACCAATATCCCTTTCACTAAGGACAGACCTCGGTGTTTCCTGAGGGTCGTTGTGGATGGATTGACTGGGAGTCTCTGAAGAACCGTAATACATACACAGCCCGTTCTTTCTGCAGTGTTCTCTTTCAACTGCAGATAAGGATCCCCGAGCAGCTCTGATTTGCATTTATTTATCTCTGGAAATTGCCAGTGATTCTTCAAAAGCTCTGCTTTTGGTCTTTTTTTTTTTTTTTTTATTTTATCCTCATTTGCCGCCTTGCCGCCCATTCTTCTCTCTAATCCACCACTGGGCTGTTGTTTATCTCTTATGCTGGATTTAGAGTGATGGGGCATAGACAACACATATTTTTGGGCCAGGCCTCCCTCTAACTTATCCTTCTTCCCCTCCTGACCCAAGATGTATGTCCTCCACCAACTTTCTTTATCGTCCTGGGATAGCTCAAATACCAGCGAGACAGGCACGGGCTTAATCATTGGACTTAACATAAACTTAACTTTAACCAAAATTTAGCAGGAAGGGTATCCAAAATCCTCTATTTCTCTTAGATCGGTCTAATAAATCAAGCTTAGCCGTATACCTCATAGCTAAAACCCAGTCTAATAAAGTGGGGCTAAGTGGTGAGACCCACAGTTTACAAATCTCTCGACGTGCCAACAACATAGCATAAAAAATAAGTCTAACATTATCATTCAAACTTCTATTTTGTAAATCCAATCTCCCAGTAATAATTAATTCAGGGCTTACCTCAATGGGTTGATTCAAAGATTTGGAGAGAGAATTACTCACGTCAAACCAGAATTTCTTGATAATTGGGCAAGCGACAAACATGTGTAGATCATCAACATTTGGAGCTTTACATTTTGGACATCCAACAATCCCTCCATCTTTAAATTTAGAAAGCCTATATGGAGACCAATATGCCCTGTGGATAGTAAACAAAAGATTTCGCCTTAGGTTTGCCGGTTTAATAATTCTATATAGCATGCACATAGTTACTTGCCATTGGTCTTCTGTCGCGATCCTTGGCAAGCTCTCCTTCCACAAAGTCTCTGGTAAATCAAATATTCCATCCTCCATATCTAGTATTTGCCAATACCAGAATGCTACTTCCTTCTCGAATGCTCCTTTCTCCAACTTTGACTCCAAGTCGTTTTCCAGCCCAATCTCTACTTCCAGATGACTTGCCCAACTCTGAATCTGTATGTATTTATATTTTGAAAAAACTGAGCCCCATTTTTGCTGGCAAATACCCCAAGGAATTAAATTGCCGTATTGAAACAGGTCCTTCCACCTTTGCAGATCAGGTTCCTTTTTCAAATTTAAGGCCAGCGCATCTCTTGTCCAAGAGGGGGCTCCAGGAGAATCCCATATTGGGGCACTATGGCTGAAATACGAAAGTTTAGATAATTTCCTGATCCTGTACCATATCTCAGCCAAGTCTCTCAACGTCTTGAGTTTCACCTTTTTGAAAAACTTAGGGTCTCCAAACTTATACAAAAAACCAAACTCATGATACCCTGACCGCCTCAGCATTATCGCAAAAAGGCCTCCGATCTGAGAGTTAGCAGGGGTGCCCAACAACATCCTGCAGTTTTTTAAATAAAACGCCCATGCATATAATCGTATGTCTGAAGCCGCCAACCCTCCTTTTTCAGCTTTCCTCCTTATTTTCTTCCATGATATTCGAGAGGTTTTTGACGCCCAGATAAATGATATTATCATGCTTTGTAACTTCGCCAGCCACTCCTTTTTAAAGCCCAACGGAATAGTCTCGAACAAAAAGGTAATCTTAGGTACAATCACCATCTTTACAAGATTGGATCTTCCATATATTGACAGGGGTAAATTCATCCAACCTTTTAATGTGTCCCCAACCTCTTTCTTCACCCTATCAAAGTTAGTTTTAGCCAGATCTTCAATCTTCTGGGTGATCCTGACTCCCAAATACCTCATTTCTTTTGTTATTTTAACACCTTCAGTATTGAGATTCCAAGTCATTATTTCAGTTTTATCTTGATTTAACTTATATCCAGATATCTTCCCAAACTCCTTTGTCGTGTTCACTAAATTTTCCAGAGTTCCAACCAAATTAGTAGAATAAACAATAATATCGTCCGCGTATAGCCCAAGTTTCTTGGACCAATCCATCACAACAAAGGGAGGTATCTCTACTGAAGCTCTAATTTTGCATGCAAGAGGCTCTATATATATATTAAAGAGCAGCGGTGATAAGGGGCATCCTTGTCGAGTGCCCCGCATTACTCTGATAGGAAGCGTAAGGGTTCCATTTACCAGAACTCTTGATGTCGGTGCACAGTACAAAGAAAAAATAGATTGTGTAAACTTATCTCCTAAATTAAGATGGTGCAAAAGGGTTTTTAAATATACAAAATTGACTCGATCAAAAGCCTTGGCGGCGTCTAACGCAATAACTGCCAAGGGGTAATCATATTTAGTGGCTAAGTCTATCATGCCTATCAATGAAAAAGTAAGATCTTTTAAGTATCTCTTCTTGATGAAGCCTCTTTGATCTTCATGAATCAGCTTATGAATAATTTTACCAAGCCTATCCGCTAGGATTTTAGAAAAAAATTTGTAGTCACAATTTAAAAGTGAGATTGGCCTGTATGCATCCATGCTTTTTGGAGATTTCCCTGGTTTAAGTATTAACACGATAGTAGCTTCATTCCAAGAGCTTGGGATTGCCACTTCTCCTCTAAAA
The DNA here is from genome assembly GCF_964263255.1 of Lissotriton vulgaris. NCBI lineage: Eukaryota > Metazoa > Chordata > Amphibia > Caudata > Salamandridae > Lissotriton > Lissotriton vulgaris. The sequence continues at coordinate 1,644,611,813 of NC_141695.1, forward strand.
AATTTATTATACAACTGACACAGAGTGGGGACCACCGTCTTTCCTAAAGCTTTGTATACTTCTACGGGTAGGCCGTCTGGTCCAGGTGCTTTCCCTCTTTTGCCTTCATTGATAACTTTCATCAGCTCTTCCTGAGTTATTTCCTTATTTAATTCCAACATATCTTCATCTGCAAGCGGTTGTATTAGAGGCAGCCAGGACTCAATCTCAGCCTTTTCTGGAGAGAGGTCTTCTGTGTACACATCTGCAAAGTATTGCTGAAACGCTTCTACAATCAGTTTATTTTCTGTAATGACTTGATCTGTCCCTAATTTCTTAATCTCCTTAATTTGATTTCGTGTAACATCTTTCTTGGCTTTCCATGCTAGTAGCTTACCACATCCCTCTCCATACGAGAAGTGTGCCAACTGGCTGGCTTCCCATCTCTCTTTAACTCTTTGGGTAAGTATTGAAGTGAGTTGAACCTTTAAATCTAAAAGTTTTTTCTCGCATGTGCTGTCTGAGATGGGAGATCCCTGAGAGATTCGGAAAAATTCAAACTCTCGGATCTCCTTTTCTAAATTAGAGACTTGACTGTAGTATAATCTACGTTTTTTTGCACCTAGAGCTCTCATTCTACCTCTCATAAATGCTTTGCATGTTTCCCACACTATATCTTCCCTAGCTGATCCCAGATTTATATCCAAAAAAAAGTGTACCTCTTCTTTAAGACTTTCTAAGGCTTCTACATCGGCTAAAATTGTGCGATCTAATCTCCAAACCGGAGTCGTCTCTTCTAGTTCCAAACTTAAGTTTAAACAGACGGCAGAATGATCTGATAAGTGTGCCCCTATATGGTCTATCTTGATGACTCGCTCTTTCAGTCTACTATCTATAAGAAAAAAATCTATCCTTGAATTATGTTTGTATTTTTTATTATAAAACGTATACCCTAGCTGCTTTGAAGCTTTAAAGCGCCAAATATCACACAACCCTAGCTGAGCCATCATTGACTTCACCTTAGCAGTCATTTTACTATTCACTATTGCCCTGGGATTGCCAGTTCTATCCAGCTTACCATCTAATACTGTGTTGAAATCTCCTGCCATAACAATTTTACCTGAGAAATCCAAAAGCTCCACTTCAATTTTCTCTAAAATTGTAGGATCATCGGTATTTGGACCATAATACCCAACTACTACTATCGTTTCACCCGGCAATCGTAACTTACAAATCACCCATCTCCCTCTGCTATCTACTAGACTATTTTCAACTACTATATTCGAGCCTCTTCTGATCAGAATAGCCACTCCCTTTGTAACCAAATCTTGAGATGTGTAGATAGCATTACCAATCCATTTTTGAGTAGTAAATATATCCTTACATTCCTTTTGTGTTAAATGTGTTTCTTGCAAAATAATAACCTGTGCTGGCGAGTCCTCTAAATATTTCAAAATTAATAGTCTTCTTGATTTAACTCGGAGCCCGTTAACATTCCAAGTGAGGAACCTTAGCTCCCTTTTATTATTATCCCTGCTCATCATATTTATCATATAGTACCCAGATTTCCCTTCTGATTAGGACATTGCAAGATAGCTCATGAGGAATATTTTTTTTTCTCTCCCTGAACCCACTCCCTCCCCTCCCCTCACTCTCAATTCCCTCCCCGGAAAACCCAACCATTACTCCCATGGCCCAGGCCAGTGGACGTCTCAGTGGTGATGTCACTTATTAATTTAACCTATATCTTGGTCAGTTAACTATTTCTATACTACTTTCTATGCTACTCGAATAACATCCAAAAAGGCATCTACTTCCTCAACTGTGCGAAATGTATACATTTTGTTATGCCACATGACTTTCAGGAAGGCGGGAAACTTTAACTGAGCCGTAGCTCCTAATTCCCTTAAGGGTGACAACCGTTTTCCCATCTCCCATTGCCTATTCGCTGTAACCGGAGACAGGTCTGACCTAATGTCGACTGATACACCATCTATCAATATCGACTTTTTCTTTAGAGCAAGTTGCAAAATTTTCTCCTTCAGTGAGTATGTTGCAAAGTTAATTAGAATTTTTCTTGGCTTTACTCTATCTGAATTTAGCCTAAAGGGGTCGCGATGCACTCGTTGAATGTCTCGGGCCAACATCTCCTCTGTTTCATCTAGTATCAGCTCTTTTTTCAGCAATTGCACAACAAAAGTCTTTATGTCCGCTCCCTCTTTCCCTTCTGGAAGTTTAAGAATTTTGAGGTTGTTACGCCTTTGCATGTTTTCCAATCTTTCTACCCTTTCGTCTAATTCCCTGTCCTGAGAGTATAATGTCTCGATCTCTTTACGGTTATCCAAAACTCTTCCCTGCACCATTTTCATCTCAGATTCCATCTGTCCTGCACGTATAGTTAACTTATCGATCTTGTCCTCTAACAATGTGCACGTAGCACTTATACGCTCTTGATTCTTTTTAGAGGCTTCAAAACCTAAATGAATATCTTTCTCGAGCTTCCTTAAGAGTTCCATAACTGACAAATCTGCTGAAACATGGATCTCATGCTGGGCAGGACTAGTTTCTTCTGAGGAAATCTCTTTCCCATCTGCTTTTGGTCTTATACAAAAAGCCCACATTCCTCCAAGGGCTGGGGAAGCTCAAGTAATTTGTCTCTCTGTCCTCTGTTTGTGCCGACAGTGTTCAATGAACAAAGCAGAGTCCATAATTTCTGAGAAGATGGGTCAGTCTGGATGGACTAGCTCGTCCTTAATCTCCTCTTTTACCCCTCTTCAAAACAGGGTGATTAAAGTTCTTTGTACCGATGTTGTCTTAGCCACTTGTGGGTTAAACCGAGTAATATAGGTGAGTGAATCGGAACTTCTTTGTTCAAGATCATAAGGAGCTTCCGCAGCAAAGGATTCCAAATCTGGCCTTTCAACATTCTTTTAAAGGCCTTCATGAAGCTTTCGTAGGTGGTAAACATTGTATCATTTGAAGTCACTGAGAGTTGGTTTATGTCAGCGTGGACCCAGACAAGGCTCCCATCTTGTAGCCTGCTTCAACTCGATCTTGGTTAAACTGAGAGTGTCGAAATGTGAAGTATACTGTCAAGGAATTCCTTCCCTTATAGGGAACCCCAAGGATGACTGGCTGATAGGCAAAGCTTATCCTTAAACCAAATTCTCATCTCACAATTGTAGTTCCTGAGATTGTTATTGAATGGTTTTGGTCAAGGCTTGAGATGGATATATTTCTTCTGCATTTATGGCACTACAATTTGTCAAGATTGGGATTATGAAGATGCCTCTCTTGGCCCAACTGCCTAGTCCAAGAATGCTAGAAGTTTGGGTACCTCCTTCCAGACACCACAATGCTGCTCCTAAGAATGTGTTGAGCAGCAAGTGCCCACAAGAATCTAGGGATTCAAAAGCCATCCAGTAACAAACCTCCCTGGTGATCTCATCTGGAGGGCTAGAATAAGGATGGGAGCTGATAAACTCGAGCAGAAGAACTGGAGCTGAGAATTGGAGCAGAAGACTGAAGCTGAAGACTGGAGCAGAGACTACAGCTGAAGAAAGGGGGAACTGGAGTTGCAGATTGGAGGTGAATCCAAGGAAAGAACCTGGAAAAGAAGAGAACCAAACGTCTGAAGCATTGCAGTGCAAGGAAATGACAGAAAAGGTTTTCTTTTATAGGGTAGGAATAGAAAGATATTCCATCATTCCTTCTGCTTCCATTTTCGACTGGGATGAAATACCCCCCTTTAATATCCTTTCTGCCATCTTCTTTTGGGAAGTACAAAACATACTCTACCTGAATCTTCCAGTACCTACTGGGAGCAGTAAACCACAGTGACTGAAGCATCACAGGAGGCACAGGTCACATCACCTCCAGGGAGAGGAGAGAATGCAGGGAAGCCCACACCAGCGGCCTGATCACTGCGCGAGTCTCTAGTGAAGCTCACCGCCATGAAAGCTGCTGCTCCCCTCACTCAATTCTCTCCTGTCCATGCTACAAATGTTGATCTTTGGCGAGCGGGGAGTTTGTCGCATGGCGTGGCATGACAATGGACTATGCAAGGCCATTCGACTTTCTGAAAGCTCTTTCTTGGAACTTGAGTGACAAAGCCAACTTACACTCACCATGAATTGCTTTCTGGCAAGAAGACTCTTCAGAGGAAGGCGAGGGCTATGGGGTCAACACCAAGAACTGAACTGGTAACCTAGAGAACTGTGCTTGCTGAATTCGAGCTAGTTTTCCACACACTGGTGGATGTATTTGCCTCTCTGTGCAACTTGGTTTCCTACCGTCAGGCAATTTTGCATTGTTACTATGTTTTTTTTTACTTTTTAAGCTTTTCTAAGTGGTAAGCTTGTAAAGCATCAGAGGCCAATCTGCGTAACAAAAAAAGTCCCTCTTCAGCGAAGACCGCCATGCGCATTGGGATACTGCTGTTAATTAGCAGCACCCACCACAGGTACCCTTCCTTGAAACTAAGCCCACCCTCTGCTCCCATCACCGCTCTCTGCTCCTTAAACTCCTTTCTCTAGCCCTCCACCCTTCCATGCGCCGTCCGACAGTACGATCCGCCATGCCTCAGCCTCCATAAGCCATCAAGTTGCCTTGGCTAACACTCCTAGCCTTTCCAGTGTCAGGATTTCTTCTCCTTTGTGGAAAGGGCAGCCTGCGGCTGGAAATCAGTTCTCTGCAGCAGGGGTAAACTTTGCCTTGGTGAGGTGGGGCAGATTCTGAAATCTGCCTCCTCTTTTGCCTGGGTGCATGTCTTCACTTTGCTGCAAATGGAAAACCTTCACTGGGTCCTAGCTAAAGTCCCAGAGAAAACTCATTTATTAACTCGGGGAATCTTCAATGGTTCTTCAGTTTATAAGCGGCCTGGGAGTGATTAGACTTAATTTGGTTCACCTTAGCTAAAATAATAGCACTTTGAGAGTTTCATTAAAAGTTGATTTGCTCGGTTTTAGAGTGATATGCTAACCATTATCTTTATGTGATTTGTTTACGTTGTTCAAAGGATACCTCGGATCGAATATTAGAATGTTTAAATGAGCACCTATTTGACTGTGTCCCACGAGATGGTCTAGTGATTTTAGGATTATCACAGGCCATAGTGCCAGCAGATTCTTGAAAATATTTGTATGCTCTATGAGAAAGCAGCAGATGTGTTTAGAACTGACAATGGAACCCCATAAGCAAGATAGGAGAGCCTGGTTAGAGGGACCGTGGAAAAAAACGACAAGGAGCATTTAAATCTATAAATGAAGGATTGATTCGACAGTATGGCATTTTAAATGTCCTGCAGCAGCCACGGTGTTCCCTTAGGGTGATCCTGGATTGTCAAGGAAGATATTTAAATTACCTTGGCTTAAAACCTAAATTGGCAGAAAGGGTGTAGCCAGAATCATTTATACAGATGACATAGACAGATAGATAAAACCTAAATAGAGAAGGAAAGGGTGACCACCTCACTTCAGGTCATTATGGACACTTTGTCCAGTCCTGAAAATTTAACCTACAAATCACTGATATCAGGTGTGTCTATTTAGGTCAAAGGAAGCAAAACAAGACTACAGCACCCAGAATGCTGTTGGCTATCACACAAAGATCCAGGACTGGAAACAATGTTCCCAAGGTTGTGGAGAGATATTCTCACCCTGGAAAGCAAGAGAGAGAATTTGTGTGTGCGAGAGGAAGGCAGAGACTAGAGTGGGGAAAACAATGAGACAATCATAAATAAAAATTATAATATATATATAATATTATAATATAATATATTATTTATATCTATAAATAAAAGACCTGGGAAAGTGGATATAGTGGAGATATACTTTAACTTTAAAATAACAAATGCATCATAAAAAAACATTATACAGCCTTTTGATTTCCCTTTTTTAGTTTTCTTTCTGCCTCATAGAACCTTGTATGCACCCAGATGATCAAATAAAGGCATCTGTCCAAGAATAACAAACGTGGCCATTTGCTGCTTTCAATGAGGCTGTGCAGCTGCTTAGTCTTTTCTCTGGCTGATCTGGTATTCAAATGTGCACTTAAATTTTACAGAACAGGTAAAGGGAGGGCTAGTCGAAGCACAGGTGTTGTGCAACAGAAGGCACGTTCGTATTAGTCATGCTGGACAGAGTGCATTCGATTTTCCGAGAAATGGATTTAGAAGGGTCCTAATGGGTAAATGCATTTACTATCCGTTGCTAGAAAATAAATAAAAGAACGGGATGTAGTAGGTAAAGCACATAAAACAGGAACTGAACATAAAACTTTTAAAGCTGTGCAAATGTAGTACAGGTCAGCCCTTGACAACCAACCCGGTTGATATGGGGTTCTTAGCGACAAGCTCTGGACCAATGTTGAACTGAAAATGACACCTGTGTGGTGCCTCGATCTGTTGATGGAGTCAGCCCCAAAGACTCGGTAACCCCCCCTCACCCCCCACTGCTGCAATTAAATCCAGCAAACAGTACACCTGGACACAATGCTGGAAATCACAATTAGGAGAGGATTCCCCTTTCACCACCTCTACCAAATTGAGTTGTTTAACCTGTTTTGAACCTGTCAGAAAAACATTTACAATGCACAAAGGGATTCGTAACTAGCACACACCTCTTGTGCAGTCAAACACTCCTTGATTTTGTGAATTACAGGGTGTGCAGTTGCAAAACGGTCAAATAAATCAGGCCCTTAGTAGCATTGTGTGTCTTTTGCTTTCTCGCCCTATGTGTGCCAGGTATGCCCAGACGTGGGTCCTGGACTCACTGTGCCGCTGGAATCAAGCTTTCCTGAGTGATGAGGGGTGAAACCCCGAACCCGGTCCGGATGCTTGTTTCCGGTCCAGGGAGGACCTGGCTTGGCAGTTCGGGCTGGACTGTTCCCATGAGGCACAGGGCCAAGACTGATTTGCATATGGCCAGGTCTAAACTGGGGTGGTATGGTGAGCAAAATAATGATGGATTTAACCCAGATCTCTTGACTGGGGGTGAATGTTTTGATTTGTTCTGCATTCCGTCCATCAATTGTGTGTCTTTTGCTTTCTTGGACTAAGTGCGCCAGGTATGCCCAGACTTGGGTCCTGGGCTCACTTCCGTCCTTGGAACACTTTAAGAAGGAAACCAAAACCTTCTTAATAGGAAAATACCTCGCCTAACGAATACTTTACAATCACTGCATCGACTTGCCCCACCTCAGCACTATCCATGGCCTCTATGGATGATACCTATTCTGCAGTACTGGGCATCCCCCCCATAAGCTGAGACTGGGTGCCTTCTTGTATAATGTATCTACCTGTTTTAAATTTTATATCACATATAGTCTGGACTTTAAACTGCATGCTTTCCTGTATAATGTATCTCCTACCTTTCCCAATTTGATCCCTCCCGTCCCTTCAGTTGTATACTACCCCTTAATCCTGTACAGCGCCCTGATACCCTCACGGGTCTGGTTCGCGCTCTACAAAACTATAAAATAAATAAATAATAAATAACTGTGCCACTGGAATCAAGCTATCCAGGCTGAAGAGGGGTGAAATCCCGAAAACGGTCCTAGGATGCTTGTTTCCGGTCCAGGGAGGACCTGGCTTGGCAGTTCGGGCTGGACTGTTCATATGAGGCACAGGGTCAAGACTGATTTGCATATGACCAGGTCTAAACTGGGGTGCATGGTGAGCAAAAGAATTATGGATTTAACCCAGATCTCTTGACTGGGGGTGAATGTCTTGATTTGTTCTGCATTCCGTCCATCAATTGTGTGTCTTTTGCTTAGTAGCATTTGGGCAGTATTATAATTTGGACGGGTAAAGAGACTGGGCTCGTGTTTGGGCAATTTCAATACAAGGCGGGCAGCTTTGTTGGTTTTGGGTAAGTTCAGTACTAAAGGAGAAAGTTCATCTTTATTGAGCTACTTCCTAGGGTTATTTGGGGGCCAGCCTGTACCTAATATGCTTTATCTTGAATTAGAGATGCTTGTAAAAAAAAATCTAACAATGAGTGAGCTGAGAAGGAGTTACAAGGTATTTTAAGGAAGAGATGTTCAAAAGTGGAGATACCTAGATTGAGGAACTCTAGTTTGGTGGTAAGTACGGAGTTTGTGCTGAAGAAAGAGAGGTCCAGGGCTAGTAAAACACAATGAGCTATGCATGTTGCGATAAATTCCTCTTTCTAGAACAGTGCTTTACAAATAAAACCTATAGAGGGATGTGACCAGTCTAGAGAGTGAACTGGGAAGAGTAAATGGAAGTTTGGATGTTAATCTTAAGTTGTTGTCCTGCCAGTGGCGTAGCTCTGTGGGGTGGGGTTGGAGGAGGGTGGGGTGGCCGATCCACCCTGGACGGTACTGTTTTGGGGGGCAGCGGTGATGAGCAAGTTATGTCTGTCGACTACCACCATCCCCCTGCCCTCCAAGTACAAGTTTTCCGTCAGCCGCCAGACCCTTTGCCCCAAAACAAGTCATCCGCTCTTAACTGCTCCGGGTGGCAAACTTAGTGTCCGCCCCTGGTGGCAGTAGGTCTAGCTACGCCACTGTGTCCTGCAGCAGCATTGTATATTGTCTGCTACTTCGGATTCACATAGAGCATGGGTACTCACAAACTTTCTGATGGGGCCAAAATTACAGTGTGGTTTGTGGCCAAGGGCCGCACAGGTAGTGGTGGGGTCAGTGGGGGGTGAGGTCAGTGGAGGGGCGGGGCTAAAGTAAAAAAAACCAAACCAATTTCAAAACAGACAATCTGACAATGCTGTAATTCAAAAGCAGGTGTAACCAGAAAGAGCACATTTTGATAATACATTTTAGTAGCAGACAATAGCAATCCTAAGAGGCATTGCATAGCTTCATACACACTTTACCCAAATTCCAGCACCGTTTTTTTTTCTCTCTCTCTCCCTCTCTCTGAGTCAGTCAATCTGTCTCTCTCAGTCAGTCTCTCTCTCTCTGTCAGTCTCTCTGTCAGTCTCTCTCTCTCTCAGTCGGTCAGTCAGTCTCTCTCTAAGTCAGTCTCAGTCAGGCAATCTCTCCTAAGTCAGTCAGGCTCTCTCCCAGTCAGTCAGTCAGTCTCTCTCTCTCAGTCGGTCAGTGTCTCTCTCTCTCTCTGTCAGTCTCTCTCTTAGTCAGTCAGTCTCTCTCTGTCAGTCAGTCTCTATGTCAGTCAGTCAGTCTTTCTCTTTGTCAGTTTCTCTCTGTCAGTCAGTCTCTCTCTCTGTAAGTCCCTCTCTCTGTGTCAGTCTCTCTCTCTCTCTCTCTCTCAGTCAATCAATCAGTCAGTCTCTCTACCTCATTCAGTCTCTCTCTACCTCAGACAGTCTCTCAGTCAGTCAGTCAGTCTCTGTCAGTCTCTCACTGTCAGTCTCTGTCAGTCTCTCGCAGTCAGTCAGTCTCTGTCAGTCTCTCACTCTCAGTCTCTGTCAGTCTCTCTCTGTCAGTCTCTCGCTGTCAGTCTCTCGCTGTCAGTCAGTCTCTCAGTCAGTCAGTCAGTCAGTCTCCCCCTCCTCTCTCTCTCTCCACTTTCTCTCCACTCTCTCTCTCCACTCTCGCTCTCTCTCCACTTTCTCTCTCTCCACTCTCTCTCTCCACTTTCTCTCCACTCTCTCTCTCCACTCTCACTCTCTCTCCACTTTCTCTCTCTCCACTCTCTCTCTCCACTTTCTCTCCACTCTCTTCTCTCTCTCCTCTCTATCCACTCTCTCTCTCCGCTCTCTCTCTCTCTCCACTTTCTCTCTCTCTCCACTTTCTCTCCACTCTCCCCACTCTCTCTCTCCACTCTCTCCACTCTCTCTCTCTCTCCACTCTCTCTCTCTCCACTTTCTCTCTCTCCACTCTCTCTCTCCACTTTCTCTCCACTTTCTTCTCTCTCTCCTCTCTATCCACTCTCTCTCTCCACTCTCTCTCTCTCTCCACTTTCTCTCCACTCTCTCCACTCTCTCTCTCCACTCTCTCCACTCTCTCTCTCTCCACTCTCTCTCTCCACTTTCTCTCCACTCTCTCTCTCTCTCTCTCTCTCTCTCTCTCTCTCTCTCTCTCATTCTCTCTCTCCACTCTCTCTCTCTCTCTCCACTTTCTCTCCACTCTCTCTCCCTCTCTCATTCTCTCTCTCCACTCTCTCTCTCTCTCTCCACTCTTTCTCTCTCACTCCACTATCTCTCTCTATGTTTCTCCACTTTCTATCTCACTCTCTTTCTGGGGGTCAATGGGTACATTACTTGAAAGGCCAGCGGGCCGCCAAGGAAGGCCTGCCAGGCCGCTGGCGGCCCGTACTATGAGTACCATGGACATAGAAGATGGCCGAGGGGGCATGGCTTGGATGGGAGAACCGTAGATTGAGGATACATTCCACCCTTTGAGGGTAGACTGAGTTTGATGTAGGCAATTTCGAGATAGTCTGATAGAAGACCAGATTCCAATCTGCCAAGCTATTAATAAAGCTCTTTTGAGTTTGAATGGTGGACATGAGTCTGCCTATGATCTTGATGTGCCACAGACTTTGGTACACCAGCAAATGGATCTGCAGGTAGACGGTTGCAGGAGAGCTGTCTCTGTACTACAATGGTTTGAGATCTCCAGGTCATATTGACCTGAGTTACAAGGTCCTCTTTGGTGTGAAAAAGGGACTAGAAATAGGACACTCTATAAATGGCATTACGCTGTCGGAAGAGGTGACGTTGACATCGCTTGAGAAGGTAGCATGAGTTAGTAGGAGCATAGCAGTATGTGAAGTCAAGAGTTGAAGAATGACTAGCTGCTGGAGTTAGGATAGGTAAGATGAAAGATCAGATGGGTGTAGTAGGGAAGTAGGAGGCAGGGACAGAAAAAAGAGGGGTTATTTATATTATACTTGATAATAGGCCGCAGAGGTGAAGGGGGAGGAAGGTTTGCATTAAAGTGGTGGGCTACACATTTCCAAGTAAGAATAGAGTGAATGCTATAAGGAAGGGAAGAGAGTATGAGTGAAGGAGTAAAAGTGATGAGGAAAAGGCGTGAGAAGACTGGAGGTGAAAGAAGGCAGAGCTGGAAGGAGTATGATTGTGTGAGTCCAAGCAGTTGGTGGAAAAAGTGTTAACTGTTATAAATGGTAATAAAGAGGGGAGAGTTTGGAGAGTAGGGGAGTATGAACATAAGAGAAGTGGATGTGGTGAGTGAAGATAGGTGCTGAGATTAAGTATGAACCAGAGGAGTTAGGGGTTGGGACTGGCACTGAGTTGTGGAGTGGGGAATGATGGTAACTTGGGAGAGTTTAAGTAGGTAGGGCAAAGGCTGTGTTTGGCATGGCAGTAAGTGAGAGTGTTTGCATTTTTTAGCATACATGCATCTGGTGGTTGACATCATTGGACATGACTGGAGATTTATGCTGAAGCGATGAGAGCGCAGCTGCTCTGACTAGCATTGTAATTGATTGTAGTGTTGTCAGAGAAGATCTGGCTGATAGACTGGTAAGTAAAGTTGGACACTGAGGGCCCGATTCAAAGAACTAACTTAAGACAAAATCCTAAACTTACTACTTTTGGTATTCACAGAAGTTAGGATTTTGTCTTAAGTTTGTCTTAAGACAAACTTAAGACAGACTTAAGTTAGGATTTTGTCTTAAGTCTGTCTTAAGTTTGTCTTAAGACAAACTTAAGACAAAATCCTATTTTCTGTGAATAGCAAAAGTAGTAAGTTTAGGATTTTGTCTTAAGTTAGTTCTGTGAATCGGGCCCTGAGACACAGCCTTCAGGACCAGAGGCATAGTTAGTATTAGGTGTGTCCAGGATGGTTACTACATTTTTGAGCATTTCGGATCTTTATTATGGGTTGGATTCAGTTGTATCTAATAACGTGTGCTGTGAAATTTCAAAGCAACAGGATTTCAGCTATCAGAATCACTTGGATTCTTTGTTAGATCCTACTTTGATGTCAGCTCTGCTTTTGAGTTTCAATGTCATAGTTGGATATGGTACAGTTGTCTGTGTTTACAGTGTTAAACCGCGCTTTCACACTAGCCCCTTCAAGGTAACTTGGCCAAATTTCCTGTTGCCTCATGCACCCATAGTTTGGATGGGAGAGGTGCAGCTGGCTGCCAATGATCCCTGGTTTGTTGCCTTCACCAGTGTTCTCCCCCCTCACTGCCAATTGGTGTGATCCAATGAGAAACTCCCTTTACCAGACCTTCAACTTTCCCTCGTCACTTACCCTTGTATATATTTGGGATATGTTTCTCAAAGAGCCTGCCTTCTCTGGAGGTGTAGTTTCACATAACAACTTTTTCCAATGAGTTGCTATGGGATCCTGATAGGACCAAATCTTCAAAGCAGGTATTGTTTGTCTATGCTGGTTATGATGTTAATACTATAATGTGACTCTGATCCTGTTGCATATCACTTTCATCCACCAAATCATCTGATCGCCTATGTACTTTATGAATGTTCTCTTGGACAACATTTCTGTTGAGTTTCATGCTGTTGCAAACAAAGTAAATAAATAATGTAGTTTCAATTTTTCCAACATAAAAATGGGGCCAGCACCCACGTCTGCGAACTGCTGATATAGGTCCACTTGGCATCCAAGGTTTACAGTCAGCAGTGGGAGGGCAGGTGCTGCTTCCATAGAGTGATAGTCTCAAACTCTATGTGTGGCACTTCAAGGGCCTTTTTATGGATAGCGCACCAGGGATGCAGTGGGCGTGTTCACACTCGTTCTGTGCTCCTAGAGTACTTTTGTATTGCAGCAGGGGGCGCAGACTATTACGCAGCACCTCCTCTAATACAGATAAGCCCAGTGTTACATGCGCACTGGTGTGATCTCAATGGGAGCGCTCCCTCATTTTTATGGGGCATAACCCCATGGAAAGGAGTAACCACTTTGTCTTAGCGCTGTGGGCATGGGGAACCCCTAAATTTGAATACCCCCAAATATTACCTAAACAACTGGCCCATGGGTTGATAAATTGGAGACAATGTTAAACCTCAATTTCATGAGGCAATATGTCCTCGAGATAAAGATATCAAAATATAGTCAATTAAGTAAGGTCCGACTCAATTACTGAATTTTAGATCAGAAATAGAAATGGTAAAGATTAGTTACAAAAATTCAAAAGGTGAGGTACAGGGATCAAAAATGCAAATGCATGACGTCATTACCATGAAGGCTCTCTGTAAATAGGCCCATACTGAATAATGTGCAAATCCGAAAAATTCAAAGTCCCAAAAGAGCAGCAAAATCAGTAAGAAAAAGGTAATTTCTTGTAGAATTGAAAAGTCTTCTGGCTCACACCCAAAAATGAGCGTTTATATGCAGTTTTCTTGTATAAGAAATCACCAAATTCAGCTGAAGCATCATAGTGTGAGCAAAGAAATTGCGGGGCATATTACCAAGCAATAGCGATAATTATCGCTATTGCTTGGTTAGAGATAAAAATTTACCTCTGAGCTGCGGCGATTTTTATCGCAGATAAACCTTGGTATTACCAAGGTTTATCACAAATGCGATAAAAATCGGCCGCAATGCATGAATATCGCTGAAAAGTCAGCGATATTCATGCATTACCGAGCTAATGCTCTTAGCCAAGTTATCCACCTCCCATTGGATAACATGGCTAGGAACTGCTCAGGGCAGGTGTTAGCTTTTGGAGATATTTGCGCTTAGCGCGAATATCGCCAAAAGTTGGTAATAGGAGATATCGATATTAGCGACTGTTTCCAGTCGCTAACATCTTGGCACGCCCACTTTGCTTGTCATTAGTGATAAATATCACTGACATGCAAAGTGGGGCCCAAGATGGTCGCTATCTCCTACTAGCTGTCGCTAACTGGTGTTAGCGACAGCTAGGTAATAGGGAGATAATTCTATCTCCACTTTCTTGGCTTTTAAAGCCAAAAAAGCGGAGATAAATCCCTTGATAATATGCCCCTACATTCTTAGCAAATCAGAACACGGTTCTATAAAACGTCATGTTGCCTTAGCAACTAAGCACTATCCTACTAGATCAATATTGATTCTGCCCACTCTGTGCGAATGCATTCTGGAAATGGTATGAAAAACTGGTTACACAATCAACAGCAAACTGTTATGAAGGTATGGATTACAGTGAGCTAGCAGAAAAGCCTTGGAAAAAGAAACACTATTGTGACCATGCTGGAAAGTTTTCTGCAGGATCAGGAAGATCACTGTCAATGGAAGTAAACAAACATAACTCTGCATGACTGTGTGCTGCAAAAATGATGAACAATGAGTAAGCAGGAGGAGACATCCACTTTGATCAAGATGGCATAAAGGCCTAAATTGAGGCTTAGTAAACATAAGCCAGAAAAACACACTTTTACTAGTCATAGCAAATTTGTTCTAAATGCATTAGCACTATAGCAGTGTGCACATGTGAGATCGAAAGTAATTCCATGTGCTGCACGTTGTTCATAATTCACTAAAATTGCACACAATTATAAACAGCATTCACACCATATTATGAGGGCGCAAAGGAGCTGTTGCACTGAATGTGTGCCAAAAAGAGGTAATGCACAGTCAGTAAGCCCCATATGGCGAGCCTTGCAAGGCATGGAGGAGTCCTAAAGGCATTCGCTGACATTCCCTGCTGAAGGGTGGGGTCACTCACTGCACTTATGTGCCAATTTAATAGTGCACTGTGGTGCACAGAGGGACAGAGTGTCCTATAGATAATATGGCCCAAGATGTCTGCACTTCTGAAATCAGTTTGGTACACACTCAGGGCCCGATTCACAGAACTAATGTTTTAGTTTCAAATGTGAGACGCGGTTGGCGCGTATCCATCTTCCCCATCATGCAATGCCCAGGCTTGGTAAGGTGTCGTCCAGAATCGCTAAGAGGGTCAGGAGACAAAATCAGCAGTTTCAACTATGGTCTCTTGGCTTCCTAACAGGCTAAATAGAAGCCTGGTATAGTGATGAGCCCAAAAGTCCAGTGTCACAACACACCACTCACATGTCCATCACCACTCCGATGCATTTAATCGGTTCTGGCGTCACAAGGCGCACCCGTGTTCCACCTGATTGTGGCAGATTCTGGTCAAATTCCACTAATCGCGAATAGGGCACAGGTAGAGAGCCCCTTTCCAATAAAGTTCGTGTTTCCAGCCTGCAGATTGCCACGCTTCTGAGCCCAGTCACAACTCTCACCAGTAGCACAGATATTGCTAAGCACCCCTCCTCGTGGCACAAGTATTGCTCAACAAAAATACTCCACGCACCCCCTTTAATCAGCAGTTCAAGGGTGGCAAAATGACAGGCACAGTTTATAAATATGCGAGACTCTCTGGAGTTATGCAGCGAGAAGGAGCACTCACGCCATCACAGTACAAATGGCCCCATCGCATTTAAAGGATCCAAGTCCTCTGCTCCTATATCCCGCAGCAATCTCTTTCTTTATGCCCCCAAACCAGTTGGCAGTCCGGGCTCCCCTAGTTACCGGCTCTCCGTGACCCGCCGGTAATGGCCGCCATGTTGTTACGTGTAGGACGCTGTGGCAGGCAGCACTCACCCGGTCTGCCGTTCCTATACCCCGACGGCTTCCAAAGAGGGGCTCCGCCTTAGAAACGACGTTTCCACAGCCAGCAGGTATCCCGAGCAGCCCACTACCAGCTGCGGTGTTCACAGCGATGGTGATATTTTTTTCACAGCCGCCCGGCCTGCTCATCACGTGGCCGCTGCGGCTCTTGCGTCGCTCCACACTCCCAGGTACGGCTCCAGGACAGTTCAGGGGTCTCGCCGCTCAGCAGGTTTCATCAGGCGGCAAGCATTGGTTGTGCGACAGCGGGCGGCAGGAGTAACACCGCTCGCACCACAGGTGTCATCCGACCTGATTACACGCTGATAAATCTGTCACCATAAGCAGTGACACAGGATAATTGCAGGATAAGTGACCGGACTGCGGGAGCCTCATGGAATCGCGGCCATTCTGCTCGTGCGCCACCTAGCACCCCACCTCGCTCCCAGATAGTTAGCCATCTAATCAAGGGGTAGAGAGTGATAAGATCCGCATGAAACGGCAACCCTAACTCTTCATAAACCATAAAAGCCAAGGTAGAAGCAGGAACCACTAATAAGCGCCTACAAAATCCATTTTCATCCACTTGGAGCTCCTTTACCTTGATATAACCCCGGACATCACTACCCTATGTGGCTATTGAGACAGATTTAGTCTGGTAAATCTTAATCAGGGCACCAAGTGACTTGCTACCTATTCTAGTAGAAAAATTAAAAAAACACACCTATGATTTTTGACAGTGCTAATCTCTTAGATTTTATCATCTGACCCCATGTAGTCCGGTCATCAAAACAACCTCCAAAGCGGTATAAGTCTCGACCCTAGACAGCCTGTTGCCCTGTACATGAAAATGTCCCAGCTTAGTCTTTTTGGCTTCCAGCACCATCACCCGTGATTTGCTGTAATTAGTGGACAGATCTTAGTTCATATATTGCACAAAACCATTGAGCAATGTCTGGAGAACCAGGGCAGTTCTTGCCAGTATAATCTGCATATAGCACTGCAGGGATCTGGCAGGAGCCTATTTGTCGTCAATCAACTGGCTTATTCACTAACCTGTCCCCAGGTCGTTCACATACAGCGTGAACAAAAAAGGAGCCATAATGCATCCCTGCCTAACTCCACTCCAGTCTAAAGGAGCAGAGCACGACCCAGCCGTGTTATATTGAACCACCGCCCTCATGTATCTATGTAACTCACTGAGAAAACCAACAATGGCTATGGTCAAGCCCATGCCCTGCAAGATCTGTCACAGTTTGGACCAGGTCACCTTAACAACGGCAGAGGATAAATACATATATCCAATGAATAATGATCCTGATTTTGCAACATGTTAGAATTGGGGGTCTCTGGTTGGCGCAAGTATTCACTTGTGACAAGCAGGGACCCTCTCCTCTAAGTCAGGGCGAAGGATGACCCCTTAGAATTACTCTTGCTCACCCTCTAGGTGCGTGGCGTGAGCAGCCAAGGCTATTCTCCAGGCGTTGTCAGTTAAGCATTTGCAATTACACACACAGTAAATACACCAATCCCCCCACAAATGGACACCAGGCTGTAGTTATATCAAAATACTTCTTTATGTAAAAAATTATATCTCTGCAGGCAAGTATTTATCACAAGACCATATAACGTTTTTCTGAGCCACGAGATTGTAAATAGGCAAATGTTCTCTTTCAATCAATAGCGGCTTCCTTCTTAGTTCAGTTCCCTTAGAGACAGTTCTTATCTTGTAATCTTTAGGGGCCCCTTGCCCCGTTTTGGGTTGATATGGGACTCCCAAGCGCCTCTGTGCGCTTCGCAGCACTCCTCCAGGCCCCGCACGGAAGGAAACTCCGGGCCCTACCAGGGCTCACTCTTTACGCGTGAGCGGACCAACGCAGCGTACGGCTTCTCGGCAGAGGGACGAAGCGTACTCGTTGGGGAGGGAGAGGCAGGCGCACCAGGTCTCCCGACGGGGAAAGGTGAGACGTACTTGACAGGAGCCCCTCACAGTACGGCTCTAATTGCACTCACCTGTGGTTGTGGAATAATACGCTGCGGGCGTATTCCGCGATCGCACTTGGCACCCAGAGGTCGGGAAGGGATGCGCAGGCTGTAGGCACACGCCGGGTTGAGCGCTTGGGGAAAACAGAACGATGCGGACCCCAAGTCCGTTGAAGAGATCTTTAGCAAGTGTTCCGCAGATTCCAGGGAAGTCGGAACCACACGCACTCCTTCAGTGTGCGGCGAGGGGAACCTTCGGGTTCTCAGTGGCGGCGGCTTTCGGGAGGCGGGTGCGGCCCAGCTCCTCCGGTAAGGTCCGTACTGGGGGCGCTTCAGGGGGCGGCACGGCCTCTTCCCAGGTCAGAGAGTGAAGCGGGCGGCCGGGTACGCTGGAGACGTACGGCGGCGGGCCGGGGCATAAATCACGCTTGTCAGGAAAATTCCAGCGGGAGGGGCGAGCGAGGGCACACAGCGCACTCCGTTAACAGGCAGGTGACAGGGGAGCAGGCGGCCCGGTCCACAGGAAAGAGAGCGACTCTGCACGAGCGGGGCTCTCACAGGACATGGGCGGTCAGGCTCCTGGATGTCACGGCCCTAGGAGGGGGCGAAGGGGGCACAAGGTCTCAGCTCCAGCAGGAGAAAGCTCACGGATAGATGAGAGCGAGCGAAGGCACCATGAACCAACTAGTCCTGGGGTTCAGTTCAGGGGGTAAGCTCAATCAAGCCCTTGGAGAATGTTTCAAAGCACAAGTCTACAAAGTCTTTTCAAAGTCTTTTCCTCTCCTTCCTCAGCAAGGCAATCAGCAGGCCAATCCTTCCAGCGTCTTCTTCTCCTTCGAGTCGGGCAGAGGTTCGCTGTGGGAAACAGGATTCTAGTTTCTTAGGAGCAGTGCTCCCTCTTTTATACAGCATTTCTTTTGTCTTTTCAGGCCAGGGGGGCCTTTGCATAGTCCATTTCAGTTTTGAAGCACTCTGTTGTGCAGTTCCTGGCTTTTCCTTTCAGTGTGAGGGGCAGGCACATCAGACGCTCCACAGGAGGTGGAGCCAGCATTGTGTGGACAGGGGCAGCCAGGAGTACCTTGTTGACAGTGCTTCTCCCTTCCTGGGCCAGGTGTCGGGCTGAGTCATCAGTTGCTCCCCAGGGGGCGGAGCCAGCATTGTGGTGGCAGAGCACAGCCCTATTCAGAGTCCAGGGACACTCCCACCTCCCACCAAGGTGTAATCCTTGCATTCACCACCTGTCATCCACCAGCCCTGTCACTCACATAACCCAGACAGTCAGATACACATCCTAGCAGAGGCGGGCTGAAATGGTTAGGCAAGCAAATGCTAGCTTTCTAAAAGTAGCATTTGCAAACACAGGATATTAAAATAAACTTTTCTAAAAGATGTATTTTATTATTCTGAGTTCAGGCATACTAAACTTGACTTTCTGCCATGTTCCCTGAGCCTGCGGGGATTATAGGGTGTAATAATTCCAGCAGCCCATCTTAGCCTAAAAGAACAGGTAGCCTTACAATAGTGAAAAACGAATTTGGCTGTAATTTACTATTAGGACATGCCACACACATCAGGGCTTGTCCTACCTAACACTTACAATGCACCCTGCCCTAGGGCCTACCATAGGGGTGACTAATATGAAGTTAAGGGAAGGTTTAGAGGCTGGCAAGTGTGTGCACATGCCCAGCCAGCATGACAGTACCAAACTGCATGCAGGTTCTGCAATGGCAGACCCTAGACACATTTTAAAGGGCTGCTTCTGTGGGTGGCGCAACCAGCGTTGCAGGCCCACTAGCAGTGTTGGCATTTACAAGCCCTAGCACTCCTGGTGCACTTTACTGGGGACTGACATTAAATCCAATGAACCAACCATGTAAATCAATCACATATACATTTTGCACAGGGAGAGCATATGCACTTTAGCACTGGACAGCAGTGGTAAAGTGCACAGAGTCATTAAACCAACAAAAACAGGTCAGAGAGAATATTGGAAGAAGGCAAAAAGTTCAGGGATGACCCTGCCAAGAGGGCCAAGTCCAACACAACCCCCTTCCAGCCAAAACACAGGGTAGACCTATCACCACTGTGATGGGCTTCCCTGTTTTGGGCGATAGAACATGGACCTGGCCCGCAACAGCAGGGGCACATTCCAGTTCTACGCCAATCTGAACCTATTTCAAATTCTCTGTCCATACTCTCAGGGTCCACCCAGCTACTCCATGGAGCACCCTTCTCTTCCTCTGTGGACACCACCTGTGCAGCATCTAACCTTAACTTGCTCACAGGTGTGTTCCAACAGACAATCATCAAATCACAGTGGCCACTGACAGTAGTCAAGGCTGAGACCCCGGCCTTATGCCTTTCAGGGCTCTCAAACCTCTGTGGCCTCAGAGAGCGGGGGGAAGTAGCCCCAGGTGCTTGGTACCCTTTGTCCACTCTCCCTCCCGTCAGGTCAGGTATGTCATCCTGGCACTGACCCACCAGCCCCAGGCCTGTACCTGGCGGCTGGACCAAAGACTGGGGTGGGCTCTCCTACACCCGGTCCTCCTCCTTGGGGCTCTGTACCCTCCCACCTGGAGTGGTACCTCCTTCCAGAATTGTCAGGGCACCTGTTTCAGTGACCTGCACAATTCGCCCACCAGTTCAGGGGTGCTATCCTGCAACTGGGACACCTGGTCAGGGGGGAAACCCTGCACCTGGCCCTCTATCCCAGGGTCTAAACCCTCAAACTGCACCGGGGTCAGAGGCAAGGACTCCCTCCCTCTGCACCCCCTTCCAGAGTACTACCCACTCCCCACTGGATTGGTACCCCTAGAAGTGACATGGGTCAGGACACTGATTACAGTGGTCCCACCCTCCAGGTCAGACAACACCTGAACCTGGCTCTCCAACTCAGGGACCCAACCCTGCAGTTGAACCCTTGCCTGGCACACCAGGACTTCTCGGGGAGCACGCATGCCCCCCCTGAGGGTGGCACATAGCTCATGTGCCGTGCGACAGTCTACCTGGCGCAGATCTCCCCACCCCTGTCCCTCTGACAGTGTGGGAAGATCCGCCAGGACAGAAGTGGTGACCCATGGTCATTCACTGGGGATGCAGCCCTGCTGGCTGGCCCCCGACCCACTGGTTCTTCCACTGGGGACTCTTTCCCCTCTCGCCCCTCCTACTGGACTTTTGCACCCTCCCAACTGGAGGGGTAGTGCCAGACACCAGAAGTACTGGAGCTCTGTTTACAGAGCCTCCACGTTCTCAAGCCACTGTGGGATCCCCCCCAGAGGGTGACTCATCCGGACAGTCTAGGCTCCCCACCTGGTGTTCCCTTAAAGAACCATCCATGCTCTGAGACTGAGGTTGGGTACTACCGGGACAAAACCCATTCTCACTCCTTCCCCTTAAGGACAGGACGTGAGGCCCTACACCCCTCTCACTACTACAGGACCTAGCTGGGCTACTCTGCGCCACTTCCACCACTCTCGGCTGGAAGATACCTGAGCCACTCCTCACAGGATCACACCCCAATGCCTCTCCAGACCCTCTAGAATCCACCACAAGGTCTGCCTCCAACGTGAGCTCCCTGAGGTCAGAGAACTCACTCTCAAACAGGTGTTGGCATAGCTATGGAAAACTGGGACTTAAAGTATGCTCTCCCACAATTTGATTACACAGCCCCCTAGCAAGGTTAACCAAACTTTCCTTCACCTCTCCATCCAGTGCCTCACACACATACTCTACACCATTCTTCTGACACTGGCCAGACAGTAGCGGACTGTCTATGTCACACAACCCACACTCTTCTGGGCGGTCTTTACACTCACCCACCAGGACCTCAACCATGGGGGAATCCCTTCCACCACTAGGACCATGAACTCCTACGCCAGCTACCCTATTCCCTTCAGGGACGCTGCGCACTACTGGAGCTACCTCATGCCCTTGAACCTCCTGGTGTAAGTTAACCCCCTCCAAGTCAGGTGCCATATCTCTAGGTGCGCGCACTAGGCTGTCAGCACTAGATACCTGAATGTTGCTGCCACCAGCTGAGCTGGACTCCACCTCCAACTCAGCAAAGCTTAATCTGTGAGCTACACACATCTCTGGATGTTGGGCTGAAGCCCTCCTGGCTTCAAGCTCCAAATCAAGTTCTTTCATCCTCAAGTAGTGAGCTCTTTGGCGTTTCTTCGCTTCCATTGCCAATTTTTGCTTTTCCAATTCTATTTGTCCATCTAACTTTGCCATCTCCATTGCATGTGCCCTGTCTGCTGCCCTGTCTGCCAACTCCTCTGGCGACAGGCATCTGGTTGCTGCCTTTTCCATCCTCACTGGACCAGGCATGACGTTTCACAAGCGCATGGAGATCTCCCAGCAAAATTATAAAAGTGGAAATCTGTGGCTGCGTTATAGGTCTGCTCTCACTATGTGGTGATCAGCAATTCACTGTATGTAAACTACAAATGCAAATTCGCAAATCCTCACCGCTGCGTCCAATGTTAGAATTGGGGGTCTCTGGTTGGCGCAGGTATTCACTTGTGACAAGCAGGGACCCTCTCCTCTAAGTCAGGGCGAAGGAGGACCCCTTAGAATTACCCTTGCTCACCCTCTAGGTGCGTGGCGTGAGCAGCCAAGGCTATTCTCCAGGCGTTGTCAGTTAAGCATTTGCAATTACACACACAGTAAATACACCAATCCCCCCACAAATGGACACCAGGCTGTAGTTATATCAAAATACTTCTTTATGTAAAAAAATATATTCTGCAGGCAAGTATTTATCACAAGACCATATAACGTTTTTCTGAGCCACGAGATTGTAAATAGGCAAATGTTCTCTTTCAATCAATAGCTGCTTCCTTCTTACTTCAGTTCCTTTAGAGACAGTTCTTATCTTGTAATCTTTAGGGCCCTCTTGCCCCGTTTCGGGTTGATATGGGACTCCCAAGCGCCTCTGTGCGCTTCGCAGATCTCCTCCAGGCCCCGCATGGAAGGAAACTCCGGGCCCTACCAGGGCTCACGCTTTACGCGTGAGCTGACCAACGCGGGGTACGGCTTCTCGGCAGAGGGACGAAGCGTACTCGTTGGGGAGGGAGAGGCAGGCGCACCAGGTCTCCCGACGGGGAAAGGTGAGACGTACTTGACAGGAGCCCCTCACAGTATGGCTCTAATTGCACACACCGGTGGTTGTGGAATAATACGCTGCGGGCGTATTCCGCGATCGCACTTGGCACCCAGAGGTCGGGAAGGGATGCGCAGGCTGCAGGCACAAGCCGGGTTGAGCGGTTGGGGAAAACAGAACGATGCGGACCCCAAGTCCGTTAAAGAGATCTTTAGCAAGTGTTCCGCAGGTTCCAGGGAAGTCGGAACCACACGCACTCCTTCAGTGCGCGGTGAGGGGAACCTTTGGGTTCTCCGTGGCGGCGGCTTTCGGGGGGTGGGTGCGGCCCAGCTCCTCCGGTACGGTCCGTACTGGGGGCGCTTCAGGGGGCGGCACGGCCTCTTCCCAGGTCAGAGAGTGAATCGGGGAGGCCCGGTATGCTGGAGACGTACGGCGGCGGCCCGGGGCATAAATCTTGCTCGTC
The DNA here is from genome assembly GCF_964263255.1 of Lissotriton vulgaris. Taxonomy (NCBI): domain Eukaryota; kingdom Metazoa; phylum Chordata; class Amphibia; order Caudata; family Salamandridae; genus Lissotriton; species Lissotriton vulgaris. Next base: position 1,644,634,834 of record NC_141695.1, read on the forward strand.
AGGAAAATTCCAGCGGGAGGGGCGAGCGAGGGCACACAGCGCACTCCGTTAACAGGTAGGTGACAGGGGAGCAGGTGGCCCGGTCCACGGGAAAGAGAGCGACTCTGCACAAGCGGGGCTCTCACAGGACATGGGCGGTCAAGCTCCTGGGTGTCACGGCCCTAGGAGGGGGCAAGGTCTCAGCTCCAGCAGGAGAAAGCTCATGGATAGATGAGAGCGAGCGAAGGCACCATGAACCCACTAGTCCTGGGGTTCAGTTCAGGGGGCAAGCTCAATCAAGCCCTTGGAGAATGTTTCAAAGCAGAAGTCTACAAAGTCTTTTCAAAGTCTTTTCCTCTCCTTCCTCAGCAAGGCAATCAGCAGGCCAGTCCTTCCAGCGTCTTCTTCTCCTTCTAGTCGAGCAGAGGGTCGTTGTGGGAAACAGGATTACAGTTTCTTAGGAGCAGGGCTCCCTCTTTTATACAGCATTTCTTTTGTCTTTTCAGGCCAGGGGGGCCTTTGCATAGTCCATTTCAGTTTTGAAGCACTCTGTTGTGCAGTTCCTGGCTTTTCCTTTCAGTGTGAGGGGCAGGCACATCAGACGCTCCACAGGAGGTGGAGCCAGCATTGTGTGGACAGGGGCAGCCAGGAGTACCTTGTTGACAGTGCTTCTCCCTTCCTGGGCCAGGTGTCGGGCTGAGTAATCAGTCGCTCCCCAGGGGGCGGAGCCAGCATTGTTGTGGCAGAGCACAGCCCTATTCAGAGTCCAGGGGCACTCACACCTCCCAGCAAGGTGTAACCCTTGCATTCACCACCTGTCATCCACCAGCCCTGTCACTCACATAACCCAGACAGTCAGATACACATCCTAGCAGAGGCGGGCTGAAATGGTTAGGCAAGCAAATGCTAGCTTTCTAAACGTAGCATTTGCAAACACAGGATATTAAAATAAACTTTACTAAAAGATGTATTTTATTATTCTGAGTTCAGGCATACTAAACTTGACTTTCTACCATGTTCCCTGAGCCTGCTGGGATTATAGGGTGTAATAATTCCAGCAGCCCATCTTGGCCTAAGAGAACAGGTAGCCTTACAATAGTGAAAAACGAATTTGGCTGTAATTCACTATTAGGACATGCCACACACATCAGGGCTTGTCCTACCGTACACTTACAATTCACCCTTCCCTAGGGCCTACCATAGGGGTGACTAATATGAAGTTAAGTGAAGGTTTAGAGGCTGGCAAGTGTGTGCACTTGCCCAGCCAGCATGACAATACCAGACTGCACGCAGGTTCTGCAATGGCAGACCCTAGACACATTTTAAAGGGCTGCTTCTGTGGGTGGCGCAGCGCTGCAGGCCCACTAGCAGTGTTGGCATTTACAAGCCCTGGCACTCCTGGTGCACTTTACTTGGGACTGACAGTAAATCCAATGACCCAATCATGGAAATCAATCACATATACATTTTGCACAGGGAGAGCATATGCACTTTAGCACTGGACAGCAGTGGTAAAGTGCACAGAGTCATTAAACCAACAAAAACAGGTCAGAGAGAATATTGGAGGAAGTCAAAAAGTTCAGGGATGACCCTTCCAAGAGGGCCAAGTCCAGCACAACAGTATATTTGTTGATTAGCATGTACAAATGTAAACATTTGTCACAGATGTCCAAGCCTGTTCTGAAGCCATACTGCAAATCAGATAAAATGGACCCTTCCTCAACCCTTGATATTGCCCTTTCTAGGATCACCCTGCCCATGGTACTTTTTAGGGGGACTAAACAAGCTACTAACATCGACCAAAATGCAATAGTGAGCGCTAAAACCAGTAATAGTTACATCAAAGGAACCTAACCAATTCACTCCACAGCCAACAAAAGTGGAAGAAAAATTACCACAATTAGGAGAGGATTCCCCTTTCACCACCTCTACCAAATTGATATTTAAAATGAGTTGTTTAACCTGTCAGAAAAACATTTACAATGGACAAAGGGATTCGTAACTAGCACACACCTCTTGTGCAGTCAAACACTCCTTTATTTTGTGAATTACAGGGTGTGCAGTTGCAAAACGGTCAAATAAATCAGGCCCTTGTGTCTTTTGCTTTCTCGCCCTATGTGTGCCAGGTATGCCCAGACGTGGGTCCTGGACTCACTGTGCCGCTGGAATCAAGCTATCCTGGCTGAAGAGGGGTGAAACCCCGAAACCGGTCCGGATGCGTGTTTCCGGTCCAGGGAGGACTTGGCATGGCAGTTTGGGCTGGACTGTTCCCATGAGGCACAGGGTCAAGACTGATTTGCGTATGGCCAGGTCTAATCTGGGGTGGTATGGTGAGCAAAATAATGATGGATTTAACCCAGATCTCTTGACTGGAGGTGAATGTTTTGATTTGTTCTGAATTCCGTCCATCAATTGTGTGTCTTTTGCTTTTTGCACTAAGTGCTCCAGGAATGCCCAGACCTGGGTCCTGGGCTCACTTCCGTCCTTGGAACACTTTAAGAAGGAAACCAAAACCTTCTTAATTAGAAAATACCTCGCCTAACGAATACTTTACAATCACTGCATCGACTTGCCCCACCTCGGCACTATCCATGGCCTCTATGGATGATACCTATTCTGCACTCCTGGGCATCCCCCCCTTGAGCTGAGACTGGGTGCCTTCTTGTATAATGTATCTACCTGTTTTAATTTTTATATCACATATAGTCTGGACTTTAAACTTCAAACTTTCCTGTATAATGTATCCCCTACCTTTCCCAATTTGATCCCTCCCGTCCCTTCGGTTGTATACTACCCCTTAATCCTGTACAGCGCTCTGATACCCTCACGGGTCTGGTTCGCGCTCTGCAAAACTATAAAATAAATAAATAATAAATAACTGTGCCACTGGAATCAAGCTTTCCTGGCTGAAGAGGGGTGAAATCAAGAAACCGGTCCTAGGATGCTTGTTTCCGGTCCAGGGAGGACCTGACTTGGCAGTTCGGGCTGGACTGTTCATATGAGGCACAGGGTCAAGACTGATTTGCATATGACCAGGTCTAAACTGGGGTGCACGGTGAGCAAAAGAATGATGGATTTAACCCAGATCTCTTGACTGGGGGTGAATGTCTTGATTTGTTCTGCATTCCGTCCATCAATTGTGTGTCTTTTGCTTAGTAGCATTTGGGCAGTATTATAATTTGGACGGGTACTGAGACTAGGCTCATGTTTGGGCAATTTCAATACAAGGCGGGCAGCTTTGTTGGTTTTGGGTAAGTTCAGTACTAAAGGAGAAAGTTCATCTTTATTGAGCTACTTCCTAGGGTTATTTGGGGGCCAGCCTGTACCTAATATGCTTTATCTTGAATTAGAGATGCTTGTAAAAAAAAATCTAACAATGAGTGAGCTGAGAAGGAGTTACAAGGTATTTTAAGGAAGAGATGTTCAAAAGTGGAGACACCTAGATTGAGGAACTCTAGTTTGGTGGTAAGTACGGAGTTTGTGCTGAAGAAAGAGAGGTCCAGGGCTAGTAAAACACAATGAGCTATGCATGTTGCTATAAATTCCTCTTTCTAGAACACTGCTTTACAAATAAAACCTATAGAGGGATGTGACCAGTCTAGAGAGTGAACTGTGAAGAGTAAATGGAAGTTTGGATGTTAATCTTAAGTTGTTGTCCTACCAGTGGCGTAGCTCTGTGGGGTGGGGTTGGGGGAGGGTGGGGTGGCCGATCCACCCTGGACGGTACTGTTTTGGGGGGCAGCGGTGATGAGCAATTATGTCTGTCGACTACCACCATCCCCCTGCCCTCCAAGTACAAGTTGTCGGTCAGCCGCCAGACCCTTTGCCCTAAAAACAAGTCATCCGCTCTTAACTGCTCCGGGTGGCAAACTTAGTGTCCACCCCTGGAGGCAGTAGGTCTAGCTACGCCACTGTGTCCTGCAGCAGCATTGTATATTGTCTGCTACTTCGGATTCACTTAGAGCATGGGTACTCACAACCTTTCTGTTGGGGCCAAAATTACAGTGTGGTTTGTGGTCGAGGGTCGCACAGGTAGGGGTGGGGTCAGTGGGGGGCGAGGTCAGTGGAGGGGCGGGGATAAAGTAAAAAAAATCAAACCAGTTTCAAAACAGACAATGTGACAATGCTGTATTTCAAAAGCAGGTGTAACCAGAAAGAGCACATTTTGATAATACATTTTTAGCAGCAGACAATAGCAATCCTAAGAGGCATTGCATAGCTTCATACACACTTTACCCAAATTCCATCACCGTTTCTCTCTCTCTCTCTCTCTCTCTCTCTCTCTCTCTCTCTCTCTCTCTCTCTCTCCCTCTCTCTGAGTCAGTCAGTCTGTCTCTCTCAGTCAGTCTCTCTCTCTCTGTCAGTCTCCCTCTCTGTCAGTCTCTCTCTCTCTCTCAGTCGGTCAGTCAGTCTCTCCCTCAGTCAGTCTCAGTCAGTCAATCTCTCTCCAAGTCAGTCAGGCTCTCTCCCAGTCAGTCAGTCTCTCTCTCTCAGTCGGTCAGTGTCTCTCTCTCTCTCTGTCAGTCTCTCTCTTAGTCAGTCAGTCTCTCTCTCTCTGTCAGTCAGTTTCTCTCTGTCAGTCAGTTTCTCTCTGTCAGTCAGCCTCCCTCTCTCTGTAATTCCCTCTCTCTGGGTCAGTCTCTCTCTCTTAGTCAATCAATCAGTCAGTCTCTCTACCTCAGTCAGTCTCTCTCTACCTCAGACAGTCTCTCTGGCAGTCAGTCAGTCTCTCTCTGTCAGTCAGTCTCTCTCTCAGTCAGTCAGTCTCTGTCAGTCTCTCACTGTCAGTCTCTCGCAGTCAGTCAGTCTCTGTCAGTCTCTCACTCTCAGTCTCTGTCAGTCTCTCTCTGTCAGTCTCTCGCTGTCAGTCTCTCGCAGTCAGTCAGTCTCTGTCAGTCTCTTTTTGTCAGTCTCTCAGTCAGTCAGTCTCTCAGTCAGTCAGTATCTCAGTCAGTCAGTGTCTCAGTCAGTCAGTATCTCAGTCAGTCTCTCCCTCCTCTCTCTCTCCACTTTCTCTCCACTCTCTCTCCACTTTCTCTCTCTCTACTTTCTTTCTCCACTTTCTCTCTCCACTTTCTCTCCACTCTCTCCTCTCTCTCCTCTCTATCCACTCTCTCTCCACTTTCTCTCCACTCTCTCTCTCCACTCTCTCCACTCTCTCTCTCTCTCCACTTTCTCTCCACTCTCTCAAATCTCTCTCTCTCATTCTCTCTCTCCACTCTCTCTCTCTCTCCACTCTTTTTCTCTCACTCCACTATCTCTCTCTATGTTTCTCCGCTTTCTATCTCACTCTCTTTCTGGGGGGCCATGGGTACATTACCTGAAAGGCCAGCGGGCCGCCAAGGAAGGCCTGCCAGGCCGCTGGCGGCCCGTACTAGGAGTACCATGGACATAGAAGATGGCCGAGGTGGCATGGCTTGGATGGGAGAACCGTAGATTGAGGATACATTCCACCCTTTGAGGGTAGACTGAGTTTGATGTAGGCAATTTCGAGATAGTCTGATAGAAGACCAGATTCCAATCTGCCAAGCTATTAATAAAGCTCTTTTGAATTTGAATGGTGGACATGAGTCTGCCCATGATCTTGATGTGCCACAGACTTTGGTCCCCCAGCAAATGGATCTGCAGGTAGACGGTTGCAGGAGAGCTGTCTCTGTACTACAGTAGTTTGAGGGCTCCAGGTCATATCGACCTGAGTTACAAGGTCCTCTTTGGCGTGAAAAAGGGACTGGAAATAGGACACTCTATAAATGGCATTACGCTGTTGGGAAGAGGTGAAGTTGGAATTGCCTGAGAAGGTAGCATGAGTTAGTAGGAGTATAGCAGTATGTGAAGTCAAGAGTTGAAGAATGACTAGCTGCTGGAGTTAGGATAGGCAAGATGAAAGATCAGATGGGTGTAGTAGGGAAGTAGGAGGCAGGGACAGAAAAAAGAGGGGTTATTTATATTATACTTGATAATAGGCCGCAGAGGTGAAGGGGAGGAGGGTTTGCATTAAAGTGGTGGGCTACACATTTCCAAGTAAGAATAGAGTGAATGCTATAAGAAAGGGAAGAGAGTATGAGTGAAGGAGTGAAAGTGATGAGGAAGAGGGGTGAGGAGACAGGAGGTGAAAGAAGGCAGAGCTGGAAGGAGTATGATTGTGTGAGTCCAAGCAGTTGGTGGAAAAAGTGTTAACTGTTATAAATGATAATAAAGAGGGGAGAGTTTGGAGAGTAAGGGAGTATGAACATAAGTGAAGTGGATATACGTCATTACGACGCACACTTTTACAACGCGTTCCATTACAACGCGGTCGTAACAACGCAAGTCGTTACAACGACTTGCGTTGGGGGGCGCAAATTAAAAGAATTTAATTTACTATTCCAACACCAGTCCCCGTGGATAGTAGGGAAGGTGTTGGGATAGTAAATTAAATGATTTTCTATCCTTGAGCGCCCCCCAGCGCAATTCGTTGTAACAACTTTCGTTGTTATGACTGCGTCGTAATGGAACGACGTTGTAATGGTTGCGTTGTAAACGTCGCATAACAAGTGAAGTGGATGTGGTGAGTGAAGATAGGTGCTGAGATTAAGTATGAACCAGAGGAGTTAGGGTTTGGGACTGGCACTGAGTTGTGGAGTGGGGAATGATGGTAACTTGGGAGAGTTTAAGTAGGTAGGGCAAAGACTGTGTTTGGCATGGCAGTAAGTGAGAGTGTTTGCATTTTTTAACATACATGCATCTGGTGGTTGACATCATTGGACATGACTGGAGATTTATGCTGAAGCGATGAGAGCGCAGCTGCTCTGACTAGTATTGTAATTGATTGTAGTATTGTCAGAGAAGATCTGGCTGATAGACTGGTAAGTAAAGTTGGACACTGAGACACAGCCTTCAGGACCAGAGGCGTAGTTAGTATTAGGTGTGTCCAGGATGGTTACTACATTTTTGAGCATTTCGGATCTTTATTATGGGTTGGATTCAGTTGTATCTAATAACGTGTGGTGTGAAACTTTAAAGCAACAGGATTTCAGCTATCAGAATCTCTAGGATACTTTGTTAGATCCTACTTTGATGTCAGCTCTGCTTTTGAGTTTCAATGTCCTAGTTAGATATGGTACAGTTGTCTGTGTTTGCAGTGTTGAACTGCGCTTTCACACTAGCCCCTTCAAGGTAAATTGGCCAAATTTCCTGTCGCCTCATGCACCCATAGTTTGGATGGGAGAGGTGCAGCTGGCTGCCAATGATCCCTGGTTTGTTGCCTTCACCAGTGTTCTCCCCCCTCACTGCCAATTGGTGTGATCCAATGAGTAACTCCCTTTACCAGACCCTCAACTTTTCCTCGTCACTTACCCTTGTCTATATTTGGGATATGTTTCTCAAAGAGCCTGCCTTCTCTGGAGGGGCGGTTTCACAAAACAACTTTTTCCAATGAGTTGCTATGGGATCCTGATAGGACCAAATCTTCAAAGCAGGTATTGTTTGTCTCTGCTGGTTATGATGTTAATCCTATAATGTGACTCTGATCCTGTTGCATATCACGTTCATCCACCAAATCATCTGATCGCCTATATACTTTAGGAATGTCCTCTTGGACAACATTTCTGTTGAGTTTCATGCTGTTGAAAATAAAGTAAATAAATAATGTAGTTTACATTTTTCCAACATAAAAATGGGGCCAGCACCCTGCAAACTGCTGATATAGGTCCACTTGGCATCCAAGGTTTACAGTCAGCAGTGGGAGGGCAGGTGCTGCTTCCATAGAGTGATAGTCTCAAACTCTATGTGTGGCACTTCAAGGGCCTTTTTATGGATATCGCACCAGGGATGCAGTGGGCGTGTTCACACGCCTTCTGTGCTCCTAGAGTACTTTTGTATTGCAGCAGGGGGCGCAGACTATTACGCAGCACCTACTCTAATACAGATAAGCCCAGAGTTACATGCGCACTGGTGTGATCTCAATGGGAGCGCTCCCTCATTTTTATGGGGCATAACCCCATGGAAAGGAGTAACCACTTTGTCTTAGTGCTATGGGCATGGGGAACCCCTAAATTTGAATACCCCCAAATATTACCTAAACAACTGGCCCATGGGTTGATAAATTGGAGACAATGTTAAACCTCAATTTCATGAGGCAATATGTCCTCGAGATAAAGATATCAAAATATAGTCAATTAAGTAAGGTCCGACTCAATTACTGAGTTTTAGATCAGAAATAGAAATGGTAAAGATTAGTTACAAAAATTCAAAAGGTGAGGTACAAGGATCAAAAATGCAAATGCATGACGTCATTACCATGAAGGCTCTCTTTAAATAGGGCCATACTGAATAATGTGCAAATCCCAAAAGAGCAGCAAAATCAGTAAGAAAAAGGACAACATTACTTGTAGAATTGAAAAGTCTTCTGGCTCACACCCAAAAATGAGCGTTTATATACAGTTTTCTTGCATAAGAAATCACCAAATTCAGCTGAAGCTCATAGTGTGAGCAAAGAAATTACATTCTTAGCAAATCAGGACACGGTTCTATAAAACGTCATGTTGCATTAGCAACTAAGCACTATCCTACTAGATCAATATTGATTCTACCCACTCTGTGCGAATGCATTCTGGAAATGGTAGGAAAAACTGGTTACACGATCAACAGCAAACTGTTATGAAGGTATGGATTACAGTGAGCTAGCAGAAAAGCCTTGGAAAAAGAAGCAGTATTGTGACCATGCTGGAAAGTTTTCTGCAGGATCAGGAAGATCACTGTCAATGGAAGTAAACAAACATAACTCTGCATGACTGTGTGCTGCAAAAATGATGAACAATGAGTAAGCAGGAGGAGACATCCACTTTGATCAAGATGGCATAAAGGCCTAAATTGAGGCTTAGTAAACATAAGCCAGAAAAACACACTTTTACTAGTCATAGCAAATTTGTTCTAAATGCATTAGCACTATAGCAGTGTGTACATGTGAGATCAAAAGTAATTCCATGTGCTGCACGCTGTTCATAATTCACTAAAATTGCACAAAATTATTAACAGCATTCACACCATATTATGAGGGCGCAAAGGAGCTGTTGCACTGAATGTGTGCCAAAAAGAGGTAATGCACAGTCAGTAAGCCCCATATGGCGAGCCTTGCAAGGCATGGAGGAGTCCTAAAGGCATTCGCTGACATTCCCTGCTGAAGTGTGGGGTCACTCACTGCACTTATGTGCAAGGAGATCTCTGCTCCACCTCATTTGAACGCAGGCCGGTTGCCACTTGCACATTGAGAGGTGGACTGACTGCTTCAAACAGTAGGTCCACCTTTTGCTTATGCGCTCCCCCCAGGGACGGCATGAGTTTGTGTCTACACTGGGGAGAAGCATTATAATGCACACTGCCCCCGTCTGCGCCTGGCACACCCATTTAATAGTGCACTGTGGTGCACAGAGGGACAGAGTGTCCCATATATAATATGTCTGCACTTCTCAAATCAGTTTGGTACACACTAAGGGGCTTATTTATGACAGCCCTGCATCACTTTTACACTACGTAAAGTGGTACATACATGATGCAGGGGTCTCATTTCAATTTATGAAGCCACGCAAAGCCACTCTGCGTGGCTTTGAGTGGCCTCATAAATCACGAAATCACGAATAAGGCGAAGCAGCACAAATCGCTGCATCACCTTACTCTGTGACCGGGAGACATTCCTGGGGTGTTGCAGTGGGTTTTCCCATAAAACACCCATGGAATTTGGCGCTGCCCCAGATTTACAAAGTGATGTAAACCTGGGGAAGCTCCAAATCCGTACACTTCTCGAGGTCAGGCATAATGAGGAGAAATATGTTTATTTCTACTCAAGTTTTCTCTAGTCATATGTGCTGCCTTCAAACACCTCTTGCGTGTTTTGCACAGTTGTCTATAGGACATGGCAGTCTTAAATTATGATTATTAGTTGACTACAAGGCATTTTACGCTTCAATGTAATGTCGAATTTCTTCTATGTCTATTGGCCCAATCGTCAGGTGATGGTAACACTTGCACTTTAAATCTGATGGCTTCTACTGCCAGCGTCATGTGATCAAGGCCTTTCTGCGGCAGAAACGTGTCATGGCGGTGCGTGGTGTATCAACGGATTAAATAAACACCTTGCACTCAGAAGATTGGGTCCGTTTTCATCTTTCCAGCATTTGGAGGTTTGCGACTGAGTTCTTATATATATATATATATATATATATATATATATATATATATATATATATATATATATATATATATATATATATATATATATATATATATATATATATATATATATATATATATATATATATATATATCCGAAACACCCTCCATATACACACACATATATATATTTATACTGTATATATTTACACTATCAGTAGAATTAGAGTTATGAATTTTTAAAGAATAAAGGGAAAAATAGAGCTTAAAACCAATAAGCACCAGCTGCGGCTATTTGGTCGAGCTGTACCAGGTCAAAGTCAAACGTTCAGGCTGCCCGCTATGGAGCACAGGTCGGATACAGTCCAGATTAGTCCATTTGAAGGTTTATCTTCTCAAGTTTTGCGTCAAGAGACCCGTTAGCTTTGGAGCGGGCTGCAAGAAGATTGTTGTGGGAGGGCGTGGGCATGGCATGAAGAGGAGGCGGAGCATTGTGGATGGGCAGGCTGGTGCTTCATGTTTGCTGTCCCCTGTGGGTGGCCGATGCTGCTGTGCAAAGAGACAAGCTGGCAGCGGCTCATGCTGATTTTGGTGTGAGCGGTGCAGTCTCAGTGCTAAAGGGCCTGTTTGCTGTCATGAAGAGCACAAAAGCTTGATTTAAGAGCCTGTGAGTTACACCAAGCATCCGGGAGCTGAAACACAACCCTTGGGGGTCAGGAACGTGCTGCAACTGGGTCCAGGAGCTGTTTGGGGAACCTTTTAGGACCAGTGGACCAACGCTCTGCTCCTCCCTACCAGACTCTATACACTGCCAGAACAAGCAGTAAAGAACTTCTTCCAGTATATCACAGAATGTGAGAACACCATCGACCCCTCCAACACAGCCAAGGTCAAAGAGCCAAGCAAAAGAGCAAGTTGGTTCACAGAAGAACTGCACTTCACCAAATGCAACTGCTGACAACTAGAAAGGAAGTGGCGCATCAGCAAAAAAACGGAAGTTCGCACCCCCTTTAGGACTGCTCTCAAACAATACCACCACCTCTTAAAAGAAACCAAAAAGAATGACCTAGAAGACCCCACAAATACAAACCTCTAACAACTGCTCACCCACTGGGACCTTCTCACCTTGCAAGACACTATCTCCATCATGAACGTGCACACTGGAGGACCCACGGACCCATGCCACCACCATGTCTTTAACCTTAGAATCAAGACAATCAGCGAAGAGCTCAGGAAAGCACTGAACACCTTCATCACCGTTGCCTAGTTCCCTGAGGACTGGAAACACACTGAAGTGAGGCCCCTCCCAAAAGCCATCCGCCTACCCAGCCGATCTAAAGAACTACTTGTCCTTCTCTCTGCTCTCCTATCCACCAAAAGTCTTTGAGAAAGAGATCAACCAGCAACTCACCCAATGACATCAGAGCTGTCCTGGTCCACGGAGAAACAGCAGGCCTCATTCTCCTGGGCCTGTCCGCCACGTTTGACACCGTCTCCCATCACATCCTGATCAACAGACCCCACAACAATGGGATCCAAAGAAATGCCCTCAAATTTAATGCCTCGTACCTCACCGGCAGAACCCAAAGGATCCGTCTCCCACCATTCACCTCAAAGCCCATGAAGATTATCTGTGGAGTACCTCAGCCCGACCCTCTTCAACATCTAATGATCTCCCTGGCTTACACTGTCAGTTTGCACAGACTCAACATTATCTCCTACACCGACGACTCCCAGCTCATCCTCTCACTAGCCGTAGATCTCTCACAAAAGCTATGGTGAACGTAGCAGACTGGATGAAAGACAACTGCCTCAAACTCAACACGGTCTTGACGGAAGTCCTTATCTTTGGGAACAACACCCCAGCATGGAATGACACATGGTGGCCCATGGGACCCGGCACCCCCCACCCAGAAGACCACACCCACAACCTCGGCATCTTCCTGGATAGCAGCTATCCTTGAAGAAACAAGTTAAAGGAGTCTCATCCTCCTGCTTCCATACCCTTCTCATGTTTAGCAGGATAATCAGGTGGCTCTCGGTAAACACTAGAAGGAGCGTCACGCAAGCCCTCATCCCCAGCAGACTGGACTATGGAAATACACTGTACATAGGAAGCAGTGCATGCCTCCTAAAGTGACTTCAGACAATACAAAGCTCGGCACCAAGGTTCTTGCTTGACCTCTCCAGAAGGTCTCACATCACACCCCTTCTCAAGAAACTACACTGGCTCCCAATTCAGAAGAGATGCCAGTTCAGGATGCTGACCCACGCTTACAAGGCCCTGTACAATGAAGGACCTGCAAACATAGGAGGATCCTTCTTTCTCCTGGCAGCCAAAACTTGGAACAACCTCTCCCTGCACCTCAGGACTGCACCATCACTCTAGCAATTCAGAAGAGATCTAAACTCCTGGATGTTTGAATATTCAAACCTCCACCCAGCTGCCAATATCTCCAGCTCCTTGAGATCCTCACAGATGATTTGCCGCTGTCTATAAAGGTTTGATTGATTTTATGTCCTTGAGGCTCAGATCAGGAGGCCAACATACTAGCCCTTGGAGATACTCTAGGGCCCTGGGTTCAAGATGAAGTTGCAGGTCCTGTTCTTCTTCCTCAGGCAAGAGGGCAGCAGGCAGCACACCAGGGCAGCAGTTCCTTTAGAGCAGCAGTCCAGCAGCGTGGCAGTCATTTTAACAGCACAGCAGTCCTCCTTCCTGGCAGAGTATCCACAGTTACAGAAGTATACTGAAGAATTGGTTTCTGAGGCCCTACTTTTATAACCTGGTGCTTTGGTTCTGGGAGGTGGAAGAAGCTTCTGGACATTAGCTTTGAAGTGCATGAGATTTCCTGCCTCCTAGCCTGAGTTCCAAGCTGGCTGAAGTGACAATGCAGGGTTGTTAGGACCTTTGTGTGAAGGCAAGGCACAGGCTATTCATTTCTAAGTGGGGCTGTGCTCAGCTATGCCTCCATCCTGCCACTAGATGGCCCAGGCAGAGACACCTAATACCTCTATTGTGTGAGTCTAACTGTCAGCTACACCAAGTGATGTGACCCAAGACAGGCTACAAGCACATAGGGGCTAAGGAAAGGAAAATGCCAACGTTCTAAAAGTATTTACCCCCTTTTGTAAATCAACTTTCTAAAAGTGGCATTTTCAAAGTTGTAATAAAAATCATCTGACTTTACCATTGAAGAGGGTTTATCATTACAATTCCATAGACATCATAATCTCCCGGAGATATTCAAAGACTCCTGTATGAGGCGCTGGGTTAGAGCAGGAATAGTACAAGTTGGGTCACTGTACGATTCAGTGGGCTTTCGATCATTCGAATCCCTTAAAACTAAATTTGGACTGAAATCTCATGATTTTTACAAATATTTACAAATCAGAGATTATATTTCTAAAAAAGGGGGGGGAGAGAGTCATTTCGGAAAATTTTGGCAATTGAAACGGCCCAAACGGATAGGGCTAGAATAGGTGAAATCTATAAAAACCTAGTTACTGGCCTTCCTGATGACCTAGAGAAACATCTCCATAACTGGGAAATTAAACTAGGTATGTCTGAGACCATAATACATAAAACATTGGAAATGTCATTCTCTTTACTAATGTCCACTAAACTTCAAGCCCAATTCTACAAGACATTTTTCCAACTATACTATACCCCCGAAAAGATTTCTAAATGGAGCACAGGTAAAGGTACATTATGTCCTCGATGTGCAATGCCCAAGGTAGATCTGATTCATATGTTGGCCACATGTGAAACCCTGAAAACCATTAGACGAGAAATCTCATTGTTTCTATCAGAGATATTTGAAACTAGAATTGTGATCACGACAGCGGAAATAATACTTGGGATTGATGGGGACCCTAGACCAGCTACCATTCAGGGACTTCTGTTTATCTCAATGGCCATTCTAAGAATTTGTTTGACATCAACTTGGTTAGAGCCATATCCACTTTCATTTCACCAATGGCGGGCACGACTACTAGCTGCATATAATGTGGAAATAGCCATATTCAGCAGGAAGGTAATAAAAAGGAAAAAGAAAGGGCATGAAATATGGCACCCGCTTACACAATGGATGGGGAGATCGATATTGTGATATTGTTTAAACATGATAAACTTGTGCCTTTTTCCCTCCTCTTCCACTCTTCCACTTTTCCAGTCTGGATCTGTCATCGTCCTGCTTCATGTTTTCGCTCTCTGTTGTTCTGTATGAAACATCTTCAGCTGAACTTACTTTGTTTCTAAACAAACAAATTTCAACTTTGATTTTGATTCATCAAGATGATGTATGTACGTGTTTAATAATTTAAAACAGTCTGTATGGGGGGGTTCAAGGGGGGGTGGTTAATTGATAAAACTGTACAATAAAGATAATAATAAAAAAAAATACTACTGAAAAAAAAAACACAATTCCATAGACACCAAACATGAGATAGCCACCAGCTCCCAATTGGAAATGACAGCGTATTAAGTATAATAAGGAATGCCCAATGTTATCCTATGGGAGGGGTAGGCCTTACAGTAGTGAAAAACTAATTTAGGAGTTCACTACCAGGGCATGTAAAACGGACGAGTACATGGCCAAACTTTTAATTACACAGCAACCTGCCCTATGGGCTACCTAAGACCTATATTAGGGGTGACCTATAAGTAATAAAAGGGAAGTTTAAGGCTTAGCAAGAGTGTTTAAATGCCAAGTAACATGTCAGTTAAAACTGCATTCACGATGCAATGGCAGGCCTGGGACATGCTTTACAGTGCCACTAAAGCGTTCAGTACAATAGGTGCAGCAGGCCCACTAGTAGCATTTAATTTACAGTACCTGGGTATATAGTATACTACTCTACAAGTGACTTATTAGTAAATTAAATATGCCAATTATGTATAATATAATTGAACCATGATTTAGGGAGGGAGCACAAGCACTTTAGCACTGGCTAGCAGTGGAGATGTGTTGAGAGTCTCAAGGCCGATAAAAATAGGTTCAGCAAAATGGAGGAGGAGAGACAAAAAGCTTGGGGAAGACCACCCTAAGGCTAACAGGTCTAACAGGAACTATAAAGGATACCCTTATTCCAGTGCTTCAGGACCATACAGATGGTGGGAATGCACTATACAGATTAACTTAACATAACCACAGCCAAACATCCTTTTTCTTCCCAACACAACCATCTATCCTGCCACCCATAGCCAGCTGCGCAACCACCCTTGGGCTCACACGTATCTACTCATGCAATCCTCTGTATCTCAAGAGTCAAGTCAAGTGAACAATTACTTTATTCGGTCTACATGAAACCATAAAAATGTATAATACCTAATACATACATTGAACAATTAAAAAGAACCACATTATTACTAGAGCCAAGAGAAAATAAATTAGTTTGGCAAAGGTGTCCCTGATGGGCATCAGCCATCTAACCGACCTCCACCCATCGAGCTCTAGGCAATCCTTGACTATCTCCCTACCCAGATGGCTTTCCCATCGCTCCTAGATAGTTTTTAAAATTATTTTATTGATACCATTTTTCAGACAACAACAGAAATACATAATCGTACAGCGTGTATCAGAAGTGACAATAGGCAGTGGCGTCGTATTCAGATCGTTTCCGTTGGTGCATTATATGTGACATTTCATCCCCACATTTCTCGCCTGCAGCGTCAACAGACCTCAATATACAGTATATCAGTACTAATAACATTATCACTGAAACATAGGGATATTAAAAGACAAAATACCATTAAACATGACGGAGATCCTCAACCGATCAGTACAGTGTAACTCAGCAGCAGGGGAGGCAGATATATGAGATGGCCTTATATATAGTTCACATAGGCAATATCATGACAGTAGGAAGCCACCAGGGTGCCAGAATGACCCACCTCCAGCATCTGTCAATTACTCCGCTTGCATTAGAGACGAGTCAGATTCTCCCTCCTCCCCTCGCAATAGATATGTCTGTAATGTTCCCCACACATCTCTTGGTCTAGAGGCCATCGGTAATGTCTCTGCATAAACAGATGCTTGCTCCTGACAATAAATAACATCCCGTATCCATTCCTTAAATTTTTTAGCCCTCCCCCTACCCCATCGGCATGCCACTCTGTGTTTGGCCAGTAATAAAACAATATCTAGGAACTTTCTACTGTGTTTGAGTATTTGTGCGGTATATCCCAACAACATAATCAAAGGATCTCTCTCCAGCGTAGTACCCAGCATTTGTTCAAGGGCCTCATGCACCTGCGTCTAGTACTCCCATATCGCCGGCAGTCCCACGCCAGATGCAAAAAGCCCGCTCCAGCCCTCTTACACCTGCCACATCTGTCATTATCTGAAAGGTGAAATTTGTATTTTTTGGCAGGGTTGTAATAGATACGTTGTAAAAACTTGTTATGTATGACCTTGAACCTGCAACTAGCCGATACACATTCTGTGACACTACAGCAATATTTCCATTGGTCATCAGTAATCTCTCGCTCCAGATCCTCACTCCAATGAGTGCGAGCCGAGCTATCCACCCCATGCCACTGTGCCCGTATGGTATGATACATGCCAGGCACCAGGTGTTTCCCATCAGAAGAACTCAGTATAAAATGCAAGGGAGCAAAAATTTCCGGTTTGCAGGGAAAGTCAGGAAGAAGCGCCCTCATTCCCTGCCTCAATCTCACGTATAGAAACATCTCCAGTGGCATGGGGCGTACATCCTGGAACAGGTGTTCCACCGTGCGCAACATCCCCTCATGAAACAGATCTCCCCATGGGACAACACGTAGCCATTTGCACATGGCTCGAAAGCCCGCTTCCTGTAGAATGTCCATATTTGGGTGGTATGTGAGCGGGAGCCATGGAGAATACAGCAACTGCGATTCCATGAGACGCGCCATATGCCTCCATGCATCCACCGTGCAGGTTACTGTTGTGAAATGTATCTCTATAGCACTAAGAGGGCCATGTATGAGGTCACTAAGAGGGAGAGGATGTGCCAACCAATCCTCAGTGGCTATCTGTGGCATATATGGGGTAGGTGACAACCAGTGATAGGCATATTGAGCTTGCGCACTGATATAGTATGTTTCAAAGTCGGGAATGTCAAATTCACCCCTATCATATGGCTACGTAAGGACCGACCATTTAAGTCGAGGTTGTTTACTGCCACACACTAGACGTAGTAACTCAGTGCGCAGGGTTTTGAAGAAAAGTGCTCCAGGGTAATAGGGAATATTAAGAAATAAATACAGAACTTGGGGGAGTACCACCATCTTTACAAGAGAGGCTCTGCCTGCCAGCGACAGGGGCAGAGATATCCATTGGGTGACGTTAGTCGTCAGCTTCGTTATCGCTGTGCCATAGTTTAATCAGAGTGTTTCCTCCCTGTCCCTAGACACTTATATACCTAGATACCTAAGATCAAACTCGCACCATTCGATAGGAAAGTCTAGTGAGAATTTGGAGACCGCTGGTGTAAGTGGGAAAAATTGCGATTTTCCCCAATTAATGTTAACACCTGAGAGCTGTTCAAACAATAGGGGGGTTAATATTTTGCTGAGGATCCCTAATTTATAAAGTGATGTCGTCAGCGTAAAGCAAAATCAAAATTTGTGGCTGAAAACACTGAAACGCCCTATCTCGGTGAATCTGACGTAATCTGGACGCCAACGGCTCAATCGCTATAGCAAAAAGTAGCGGGGACAGCAGGCACCCCTGTCGGGTGCCCCGCGAAAAGGAAAGAGCAGTGGACAAATGACCATTGATCAACACTCTAGCAGATGGACGATGATAGAGTAGCTACACCCAAGATATAAATATTGGAGGGAAACCCATTCTCTGCAAGACCTTAAACAAGTAACTCCATTCTACAGAGTCAAATGCCTTAGAAGCAGCCAGAAATACAGCAGCGACCGGAAATTCTGGCGCCACAGTCTGTATCAAAGAAAACAGAGTACGTAAATTGTGAGTAGTAGCCCTACCTGGGACGAACCCCGATTGGTCGGGCAGAAAGATCTTATCCAGTCGCGTGGCTAAGACCATGGCTAATATTTTTGTGTCACAGTTAATGAGCGACAGTGGCCTAAAAGAGTTGCACGTCCTGGGAGGTTTATCAGGTTTTAACAAAGATATGATGACTTCTTCACGCATCGAGGGAGGGAGGATCCCCATTTCCAAGGACTCTTCAAATATTTCACGTAGAACTGGTGCCATAACATCGATGTAGCACTTATAAAACTTGGCAGGCAGGCCATCCAGACCCGGTGCCTTCCCGTTCTGTAAGGACATGATGGCCTCCCTGATCTCATCAGGCTCGAGTGGGGCGCTAAGGAATTGTCTATTAACATCACTGAACCAGCATAGCGCCACATCCCCCATAAACTCATCAAGTTCCACCTCACTGTGTCTTTGCATGGTATATAAAGTCACGTAATGGGACGTGAAGGTTTCTAGGATGCCTACAGTATCTTGACAGACCGCTCCCCCCGGTGTCTCTATCTCCAATATATTGTTGTTAAATCCTGGACAGCGGGTAATCTCAGACAATGCCCTCCCCAGGTGCTCTCCCTCCCCATACCTCCACGCCACCCAGTATTGACCCCTAAACTTGACCTCCCTAGCAGCCTCTTCCTCTTAGGCAGACAATTTGGCCCTAAAATCCTTCTGCACCTGACCGGTTTCTCCCTCCACCATTCGGCCCTCCAGTCTCTTCAGATCCTGCTCTAAATTCCTCAATGTCCGCTGTATGCCTCTCAAGACCCCATAGCTTTTGGAGATACAATACCCCCGTATAGGGACTTTAAAAGCCTCCCATATTGTCTCCACACTATCCATGAAGCCCTTATTTTGTGTAAAGAAGTCCTTTATTTCGTCCTCTAGTTCAGTCCGAAAGGCTAAGTCAAGCAATGCATTCGGCTGCATTCGCCATGCCGGCCTGGGCCTGTCGTAACCAGGTACGCTGATCGTAATACTGATGGGATCGGAATATGTCCTAGCAAGATGTGTAGCATGACTTAGACCTCTGCTTAGCACCTTGGATAGTAGGCAATAATCTAACCGTGCCCATGTCCCCGTGTGTGATGTAAAGTGAGACCCTACCCGCTGCATCGGGTGTAGTCGATGCCAGCTATCCACCAGACCCCCCTCTTCCACTATGCCAGCCAGCACCTTTCGTGAATTGTTATGATAGTGTAATGTAGCATCAGCCCTGTCTTGAGCGGGAATCAAAGCGACATTAAAATCCCCCCATATATTGTCCGTAGAGCCTATGTTTATTATTTTAGCCCATAGAGACGTGAAAAATTCAGGCGTGTCCACATTGGGGGCATAACAATTTGCAATCGTCACAGTGTCCCTGCCCATTCTCCCCCATACAATGATATACTTCCCCTGTGGGTCCCATAGTGTACCTGCAAGTGCAAAGGGGGACACGATGCGTAATTAACCCCTTCGGTGCTCATGACGGAACGGTTCCATCATGAGCGTCGGTTGGCCTGTGCTCATGATGGAACCGTTCCGTCATGAGTCCATAGGTTCTTTAGAACTTTCAGCACCGCAGCGGAATTCGCGCAGCACTGAAGGGGTTAAGATGGCAGTGCCCCACGCATAGGAGGAATAAGAAGAGAACGCCCGTATGTTCGCCCATCTACTGGCAAAGGTATTGCAAGACTGTGGGTGTATATGCATCTCCTGCAGCAATGCCACCTGTATCTGCTGCCTGTCCAGATATGCCAGGACCTGCCTGCACTTCCTTGCATTGTTCAATCCTCTGACATTCCAGGATATCACCCTTAAATCTGAGTCAGCCCCCTCCCTTGCCATAATGCCCTGTGCTGTAAAAAACTGGTAAACCATCAACATGAAACGAGGCACCATGATTCTTAATTGTACGTCCCATGCCATATCTGCATAATATACTGTACTGTCGCCAATGCTGTAAAGTTCCCGTCCCTGTCCTCCCCCTACCCACTGAAGCATCCCAATTATGCCAGTAACAATCAATCCCACCCTCCTCCCCCCAACAGCAAAGAAACACAATTCAACAGGGGTACTCCCATTGGGGGAATCCCACTAGGTGGCTCTCGGGTACCTCACCCCTGTACAGGAGACCTACGACAACTGGTCTGTCCCCCTTTAGGTAGTGAGGGTGTCCGGTTCTACTTATCATCCGTGTCTCGCTCATCAACACCACTCCTATGTGGACGCTCATTACACAGGGCAATTTGTGAGACAAAAATTGTCAGTCAGTGCCGCGTTCTAAAAGGGCTCCCGCTGTACTCATAGCAGCAGCCACTTCATTCTTGAACAGTGTCATTCCACATCCGAGAGTCTCCAGAGTGTCGTCTCATTCTGAAGTCGTGGTCCTCCTCCGCTTAATTTTCTTTAGGAACTCCTCCACTTGTTGCGGTTTCACGTAGAACGTCTGAGTGCCCTGGTATGTGACCCGGAGGCGCCCCAGATACAACAGAGCATAATCCACCTGCGCCTGTCCCAACTTCTGCTTCACTGCATTGAACTTGCGCCTCTCCTCCTGTACATGTGTTGTGAAACCAGGAAAGATGGTGAAGGATACACCGTCAAAGTTCAGCTGCCTCTTCTCTCTGGCAACTCGCAATACAGTCTCCCTATCTCTGTAATTGAGAAGGCGTGCTATGATGGGTCTGGGTGTGCTACCAGGACGGTGTCTAGGGCCAAGGGACCGATGGGCCCTGTCCACAACAAACTGAGGGGATAGTGCATCTGTACCAATCACCGTGGCAAGCATATTCTCAACATAGCCCTCAAGCCTGGTCGTGTTCGTGCTCTCTGGCACACCCAGAATTCGAACTTTGTTACGCCTGTTGCGGGCTTCAAGGTCTTCATTCTTAGCATTTATAATTTTCATCAGTTTGTCCATCTGGGACACCGCGGTTTTCGGTTGCGTCGTGTCATCCTCTGAGTCTGATATTCTTTGCTTGGCTTCTTTGAGGCATGTATCACGTCCGTCTAACCGGCAATGGCGTCCATGCGCGTAGTAAGAGTTTCCATTTTGTCTGCCATTGTTGCAAACCCCTGACGTACCTCCGTCAGGATTGTGTGCATGTCATTGCTCGATGTAGCTCCCTTCTCTTGGCTTTCTAACGGGCTAAATAGAAGCCTGGTATAGTGATGAGCCCCAAAGTTCAGTGTCACAACATGCCACTCACATGTCCATCACCACTCCAATGCACTTAATCGGTTCTTGTGTCGCAAGGCACACCCGCGTTCTACCTGATTGTGGTAGATTCTGGTCAAATTCCACTAAGCGCGAATAGGGTACAGGTAGAGAGCCCCATTCCAATAAAGTTCGTGTTTCCAGCCTGCAGATTGCCACGCTCCTGAGCCCAGTCACAACTCTCACCAGCAGCACAGATATTACTAAGCACCCCTCCTCGTGGCACAAGTATTGCTCAACAAAAATATTCCACGCACCCCCTATAATCAGCAGTTCAAGGGTGGCAAAATTACAGGCACCGTTTATAAATATGCAAGACTCTCTGGAGTTATGCAGCAAGAAGGAGCCCTCACGCCATCACAGTACAAATGGCCCCATAGCATTTAAAGGATCCAAGTCCTCTGCTCCTATATCCCGCAGCAATCTGTTTCTTTATGCCCCCAAACCAGTTGGCAGTCCGGGCTCCCCTAGTTACCGGCTCTCCGTGACCCGCCGGTAATGGCCGCCATGTTGTTACGTGTAGGACGCTGTGGCAGGCAGCACTCACCAGGTCTGCCGTTCCTATACCCAGACGGCTTCCAAAGAGGGGCTTAGCCTCAGAAACAATGTTTCCACAGCCAGCAGGTATCCCGAGCAGCCCACTACCGGCTGCGGTGTTCACAGCAATGGCGATATTTCTTTCGCAGCCGCCCTGCCTGCTCACCACGTGGCCGTCGCGGCTTTGCGTTGCTCCACACTCCCAGGTACGGCTCCAGGACACTTCAGTGGTCTCGCCCCTCAGCAGGTTTCATCAGGCGGCAAGCGTTGGTTCTGCAACCGCGGGCGGCAGGAGTAACACCGCTCGCACCACAGGTGTCACCCGACCTGATTACACGCTGATAAATCTGTCACCATAAGCAGTGACACAGGATAATTGCAGGATAAGTGACCGGACTGCGGGAGCCTCACGGAATCGCGGCCATTCCACTCGTGTGCCACCTAGCGCCCCCACCTCGCTCCCAGATAGTTAGCCATCTAATCAAGGAGTGGAGAGCGATAAGATCCGCCTGAAACGGCAACCCTAACTCTTCATGAACCATAAAAGCCAAGGTAGAAGCAGGAACCACTAATAAGCGCCTACAAAATCCATTTTCATCCACTTGGAGCTCCTTTAACTTGATATAACCCCGGACATCGCTACCCTAGGTGGCTATTGAGACAGATTTAGTCTGGTAAATCTTAATCAGGGCACCAAGTGGCTTGCTACCTATTCTAGTAGAAAAATTAAAAAAGCACACCTATGGTTTTTGACAGTGCTAATCTCTTAGATTTGATCAGCTGACCCCATGTAGTCCGGTCATCAAAACAACCTCCAAATAGGTATAAGTCTGGACTCTAGACAGCCTGTTGCCCTGTACATGAACATTTCCCAGCTTAGTCTTTTTGGCTTCCAGCACCATCACCTGTGATTTGCTGTAATTAGTGGACTGATCTTAGTTCATATATTGCACAAAACCATCGAGCAATGTCTGGAGAACGAGGGCAGTTCTTGCCAGTATAATCTGCATATAGCACTGCAGGGATCTGGCAGGAGCCTATTCGTCGTCAATCAACTGGCTTGTTCAGTAACCTTAATGCATCATTGCCTAACTCCACTCCAGTCTAAAGGAGCAGAGCAAGACCCAGCCGTGTTATATTGAACCACTGCCCTCATGTATCTATGTAACTCACTGAGAAAACCAACAATGGCTATGTCCAAGCCCATGTCCTGCAAGATCTGCCACAGTTTGGACCAGGTCACCTTATCAAAGGCAGAGGATAAATCCATATATCCAAATGAATAATGACCCTGATTTTGCAACAGTATATTTGTTGATTAGCATGTACAAATTTAAACATTTGTCACTGATGTCCAAGCCCGTTCAGAAGCCATACTGCAAATCAGATAAAACGGACCCTTCCTCAACCCTTGATATTGCCCTTTCTAGGATCACCCTGCCCATTACCTTGATGGGCGAGTCCATCTAGGGAATGGGCCTGTAGCAACAGGGAAGACCCCTAGAGCGGACCCTTTTTATAGACAGAAATAATGAATGTAGTAATCCCGTACTTATGACCAGATTAAATAATCTAACTAAAATGAGGGACCCCAGCTAGCTAGGATCTTAAACCGGTTGACTGGGATCCCATCGGTTCCAGGGGCCTTGTGACTTGTCATGCGTTCAATTGTTATCACAACCTCCTCCACATCACATGCTAAAATACACTGTTTTGGCACTGAAGTGATAAATGGAGGCTCGTGCGAACAAACACCATCCTCAGAACCATAAATGCCCTCAAAGAGCTCAATCCAATTTTAGGTGAGCATGGGCTTCATTGCTGTTGAATAGAGGGCAATTTACTTTCTCCCAAAATTGGCTATTGTCTGCCTTGGTCGAGGCCTCCGTCAGGTCAGACCAGGCATTCTCTATAAATTCCCTTTTCCTCCCCTCTATCACCTTCTTAAATGCCCTACGTCTGCTAGATATTAGGCATTGATCTTTGGGCTGGTCTTCAAGCGCAGACAAAAGCAATTTATGGATGTCCAGGAAAACTTTATTAAACCATCAGGGGTTATTGTTGATAACTCTTTTAGGATGGACAGTCTGGTTCTACCATCCACTTGGATCTCATAGTATGCACTCAGAAAAGCAGCCTCATCAAAAGTGTCTCCCAGGCACAAGTCAAATTCCTTGCTCTTAGCAACTACTAGGCTCTGCAAGAAATCTTCAGGGATAATTTTACACCATTTTAATCTTCTTCTCTGATCAGTTACTTTACCATCCAACTGGAATGTGGTACTTTTTACGGGGACTCGTATAAACAAGCTACTAACATCGACCAAAATGCAATAGTGAGCGCTAAAACCAGTAATTGTTACATCAAAGGAACCTAACCAATTCACTCCACAGCCAACAAAAGTGGAAGAAAAATTCCCATACAAATATTGAAATGGTTTAGTCAGGACACATTCCAAATTAAACTCTGCCAAAATATTATTCAAGCGGGCTCCCGCTTGACTATGCTTAAGATGTAAGGTGTCTTCACTGTACATATGGTCACATGAAGTGAAAGAACGTGGGCATGGATGTATGTTAAAATATCCCACTAAAATAAGACCAGGTCTTACATCATCCTTACGTTCAGTGTTCAATAACTGAGCCCGAAGTGCCAAAAGTGTGTCACAAAAAGTGGGACCATTAGTTGCATTATAAAGATTCAGCAACATAAACCACCAACCACTGTTGAGGAAAACAAAATGACTTTCACTAGGGGAAGTTGTGACCAAATGCTTAGTCTTGCAATTGGGGCGTCCCCTCAAACAGGGCACGGCAGGGTTAAGAAAGGACTTGGATCCATGCAGGAAAAAGTATCCCTCTGTCTCCTATGTCTCCTGGAGACAGATTACGGAGAAAGTTTAGAGGTATCCCAGCCAGCGCAGGTGACATTTTTTACCCTTTGCTCCGGCCACAATCCAAGATGCCAATCTGAGGGCACCAGAAACAGTACTAGCGTTTAACGGTGTATGGCTCCTTGTAGAGACAGTGGGTAAAATTACCTTGTTCCCATCAAGGGCACCCAACAGTAATATCATTGGGAGTCTCATTGGACATAGATGAACCTCTAACAACAGGACCCCAGAATTTGACAGTTCAGATGACATCCTATTGACCCTAAAGACTTGAGTTGATCACATCTGTAGGGCGAGGAAGTCATTCAAGTGCATCCGCGCCCAGGGCCTCAAGCCTATTTGCTGTTTTTATAGTAAATGTATTGGTCTCAGACTGCCTTACATTCATGTTATAATGACGTTAGGAACTTACACTAGACCATGACAGTATTCGGGAAACGGCGGGTCGATAAAAATAATCCAAAGGTAGGGCCTGAATTGTGAATGCCTTGGCCATCAAGCAAACAAGGTTCAAAACTGTGGGGACAGCACCCTGGCAGTCGAAATTGATAACACAATCCCCAACACGAGTTTTAGAAGAAGGTCCCACCCAGTCATAATGAGGGTATTGGCCAAAATGTGGACTTCAGTGCCCAGGAGGGAAAACCAATGGGTCTCTCTGTTTCTTAGGGTGTAATGATCCTCCCTAGTACCGTTTTTTAATACGGTGAGTTCTGCAACATAGGGATCTGAGGCAAGAGGAAGATTTAGAGAAACATTCGATGGAGGTGGGCCAATATTGCTGTTTACCACGCCCCCCTCCCAAGGGGGGTCTCTCAGCATTCATACCTCTGGGACCATTCGGGAGCGCCGATGTCTCAGAGTGCCTCTGAGTACGAGAGCTCGTGATTTGATTGACCGAGGGATCCCGACTGACTGTTGGGTTAATAGAAGTTAGTAAGGGGCCGCCTTTAGCTGGGCGGTGTGTGCCTATAGGGCATGATAACCGCTCCCTCTCAATATTTGAGCCCTCTTGCCCCGATCCCACTGAGACAGAACTCACATTGTTCATAGTTGACCCACTGTAGACAAATTAGTTTTACAAAAATGTAATACATTGTTTAAAATAGCCTCAATTGATGAAAGTTTAGCCAGACATTTATCTGTACATTTATCAACCGCAGCTCAATCATGGTCTACTACAGCATGGGAGCAACTCGCTAACATTAATGTTACTAACGCAGTCACCAGATGGCTTCTGGCAGGTACCCATCACAGGGGCCTGCTGAACCAAGCTGTCCTTTGTTTTGGTCCCCGGTCATTCAATCCCAGTTTCTGCCTTTAATGCGTTTTGGTGCTGGGATCACAGACCACAGGGTAATTCCTTGTCTCATCCGTTGCTGCTGATTGATAAACATCTGCAGTAAGGGTGAAAGGGGCAGTTGATTCTGCTGTGCTGGGACCTCCTGCCACAACCTGGCTCATGGGGTCATGGCCAACCTGGGAGTGTCAGCTGGTGTAGCTACAGGGGTTACTGTCAGATTAGTGGGCGCAGGTTGAATACCAAGCCTCTCCTCACAAGTTCTGTTTTCATCGTTACTTGCCCCCGACACTGTGGTTAGATAAGAAAGTATAGATGATTTGGAAAAAAAACATTTGTGGAAGTATGCTTTGAGGGTTTCCCTGATTGTAAATTCCCTGCGTCCGTGGATATAGTTTTCCGTTTGCTCATCTTACTGCACAAAAATGAGAAAAGTGAGACCCAGAGAAAATAACTAGAAACAGGCCCCCACCAGCTCTTCATGTGGCAAATGCACACCATCGAAGGCACCACAAAGCGAGTCTTAAACACAGAGGGCCCGATTCACAGAATGAACTTAAGACTCAATCCTAAACTTACTACTATTTTGGTATTCACAGAATGAACTTACTACTTTTGGTATTCACAGAAGTTTGGATTTTGTCTTAAGTTTGTCTTAAGTTTGTCTTAAGACAAACTTAAGACAAAATTTTAACTTCTGTGAATACCAAAAGTAGTAAGTTCATTCTGTTAATCGGGCCCAAAGTCAACCAGGTTGATTAGACGATCTTATCAAACAACAAAGCACTGAGACCAGTCCTTGAGTCCAAAAGGGGGGACCCAGCCTCTGCCGGCCACTGATGGGCGCAGAGGCGCCAGCCCTTGCCCCGGGCTATGGCTAGGTGTGCCCAGAAGGACGTGAAAGGTGTTTGTTTAGCACTTGAGGGCCCCCCAGGTATATGCGATCAACATTGCAGGGTTCCTCCTCCTGCCCTGATGCTGCCTGGGACAGATAGTCCCTCAGGAATGGGTGGATGTATATCTTTCTTCCCACACATCCACCCATCTAGGTCCAACTACCCAAATGTATCCATTAAGCCATGCTAACACAGACATCATCACACTCACCCGTGCATATGCCCAATCATTCATTCTTCCTCACCCACCCAGACTTGCAGCCATCCAGTTCAGGAAGCCACCTCATTTTTCTCTGGGACAGGCGCGTCTCGTTCGTACCAAAAGATCCGGCTCCATCTTGCCGTGGTCTTAATTCAGTTTATATTATAAAAGCACCAGTCCTGGGGCATTCGTTATCAACCGGTTACAAGAACCTATGCAAAATAGTGAAAGAGATCTCTATGCACCATTTGAGGTGTTTTGGAAATAGTTAGGAGGCTTGATTCTCTTATATCAGAGGCGTCAGCCACTTTTCAGCATCAGTTTTTTATGAACTGCCTCAGATTACAGCATACAGTGGGATCCAGTTATTATATATGATTATATTCATAGCTAGGAGATACTACACAATGGAACTTCTTAGATAAAAGCCAAAAAAGACACGACATAGGTGCCAGAATCATTGATTTTTGAAAGCTTCATCTAACATAATATTTAGATGCCCGGAAAGTGAGTTAACTTACGATTAGATCGCAGTTGAATTGAATGTAAGACAGCTTGACAACAGAAAACCGTTAATAAAAATTAAACCTTTTTGTATGCCACTGGTAGGAACACCCTGAGGAAGGTTAAACACCGAAACGCGTTGGTGACAATCATGTATTTTAACCAGTGTTCCCCTTAAAATGTTTGGAATTGACATCTAGTCCTATTGCTGTATTGACCATCTTATTGCATTTTCTAATATACTGTTGTTCTTGTCAATTTCTCAGTGTGGTCATACCCAACTAGAAAAAAGATTTACTTATGAATTAATCACTTTTTGTGACTTCACTTTTGTATGTTTGTATGTCATTATAGTATATATTTTTGATATCAAGTATAATCTATGTGAGAAAATAAAATAAAAAATAAAAAATAAATAAAAATAAAAAAGATATATTTTTGATAAATTAAATGTGTGAAGTATAGTTTCTATGATATATTTGTAGCACATATGTATAAGTAGCACCCTTGCCCAGTGCTGACCTTTTTTTTCCAATCCAGCCATCCAGTTGTATACACATCCACCTACTCAGCCTTCTGCGATCATATCCACCCATTGCCACCCACCCATCATTCAAGCCTTGAATGCACTCACACAGATATTAACCCATCGAACATTCAATTGTAACCGGATGTTTTCATAAATCTGTTGTCTATTGGCATGTGGGTTGCCTGACTGTATGTTTATGTCTGCATATGTGCCTTTGCCTAATGTCTGTGCATACGGATGCCTGTGTGTATTGTATTTGTTTACCCCAACATATGCCCCCACAGCAAATGTATTCTACACCAACAAATCATATATATGCATACATTAGGCTAGGCCTATTGGCTTTGCCAGTGCTCGTTCTCTTCCCTTTCAACGCCAGCATCCCCGCTTGTGAAGCGGACTTTCTCCCCTTGAGGCAGGTATGAAACAGGCCACAGTGAAGTGAGAGCACCCGTGGAGTGTTCTTGTTGCTTAGAGATGCGTATTGTTTTGTGCTGGAATTCCAGTGAAGTAAATCATTTCTCTGATGGCGACTTAATGAACTTGGCTGTTTACATTGTCCTCCCAGTGCACTGTGCGTTTACTGCAGCCCACGTTTACAGTTCATAAACTTTCCTTAAAGTCAGGCAGATCGCCTCCCTAAAACTCCAAATCTCCAAACTAATTTCTGCTTCCCGCACATCTTGGAATGATCTTAAGCTGGTGTGCAGTTTTCATAGTTATGCGTTTATGCTGCCCTAGCAACTATCTTTCTATTCTATTTTGTTTGAGTTGAGTATCAGGCCTGCAAACTATGCAGACCGAGGGTGTCACACACGTGATGAACAGTTACTGCCTTTTATTGGTTTCCTACTAACCTTCTAACCAGAAATAGTAACTGTTACCGTAAAAGGGCATCAGAGAGACCGATGTCAGCATATATAGCCCTAAAGCTGTTCTTCACAGGCCTGGCCTCGCGGTGCTCTTTTGTCATTCCTGATGCCACAGCTTATGGTCTGCATATTATTTGCAGCAGCAGATCTGGAACTTTAGAGGGGCTTGGTCTGACATATTTCCCTTTTTTGCATGATCAGATTTCACTGAAGGTCTTACATGTTTATACGTCAATTTGTCAAACGAAGTGAATACTTTTATAGCAAGCGGCGACAGTGCAAGGATTTTAACCCCTTCTGTGCTGGTGACGGAACCACTCCGTCACCAGCCACGGACGGGCTGTGCTAATGACGGAGTGGTTCCGTCACGGCCCGGCCGGCACACCTGCGCGGCAGCGATTCCGCGCCTGCGCTGAACGTTCTATTAAGCGGGAGGGGCCGTGACGGAAGCACAGTGCGCCCGAGGCTCGTGACGGAGTGGTTCCGTCACGAGCATGGGAGCGCCGCGCGGGCCCCCGTCCTCCTTAGCGCTGCGGCGGAATTACCGCCGCAGCCAAGGAGTTAAACTAGCTGAAGAGTAAATTTGCCACGCCAAACTAACTCTGGCGCATACTTACAAGGAGTTAACTCCTTTGCGTGATTTACAAGGTGGCGTTAAGCGACTTAATGTGGCTTAACGCCACCTTGTAAACAATGCCCCTATTCACGCAGCACTTAGCATGAAAGGGGCGTTCAATGGGTGTTACAGTGGCCGTTCTGTCAAAACACCCATTGCTTTTTGACGCTGCCCCATATTTACAAGGTATGGGGTAGCACCAAAAATACTGCCAGGGAATATCTGGTCTTAATCAGGTGATATGAGGTGAAATGTTTTATTTCTCCTTGTTTCTATCTCTTGCAACGTGCGCTGCATTCTGCAGCACACATAGACAGAGCAAATCACCGGTAAAGATTGTTTATGTGCAGGAAGGAGTCCCTTCCAGCACATCAACAATTGCCCCTGTAGGGCAGTCAACCTAGCAAAATGGCGGTAGGGTGCCTGCACTGGCACTAGGCATGTTTTTTAGCACCAGCACTAGGGGTAACGCAGGGGTGCGGCGCATTCTTGTAAATAGAGCACATCCCTGTGTTTAAAAAATGTCGGAGTGCGGCGTTACCAATTTTGGAGTACCACCACGTTCCAACATTTTATTGTAAATATCCCCTTTTGTCTCTTTAAAACCATCTTCTCTTATGTGGCAGGACCTATCTGTTACCACCATATTCAGAACAAAATACAAGGGCCACATTTAGAGTTACAAACAATAACACAACAATGGGTCTTGGCTCCAATCAGTAAGGCTGAGCCTTTATATCCAAACCAAACAACAATGCCAATACTGATAATCACTTAGTTTATCATTCTAGTAATACCATAGAATTGAATCTATGACAACCTGAAATAGTTTTGAACTCTGTAATTTATTTTAGAATTCTTTTTCATCTTTTGTTTTGACTTGGTGCAACTTTTTCTTTTTTCAATTAGGACAAATTGTGAAAAAACAAATCAACAAAAAAACTCCATCAACTTTCCACAGACACCATCAACATCTTCTCACATTCAATAGCTTCCACCCAACCACATTTATAACCCACACTAACTTCCAGCCATACACAGAACTCCCTGCCTGGTTCAACACATCTATTTGATAATTTATAAAAACCAGCGGAGATAACCAAACAACGAAAAGAGTTTCAAACCAATCTTTCTAGTGCACTCTAGAACCAAAATTTACAATACTTTCCCAAGTGACACAATATTTACACTGCATAAAAACTTAATTGTTACAAAACGTTTGTTTGGCAAAAAACGCAAGGTCGACGCGTTTCGAACCCGCTTCCTTTCGAGGGTTCTCTTCTGGACCAAAAAAGCTATGCTCGTGGAAAGAACCTACTGCTCTCTGTGTCTTTTAAGGGCAAGTAGTAATAGATTTAGGTGTCTGAGTCTTTGAACTGTCCTGTGTGGACTCTGTTGTCTGTTATATGCAGTGGCTTTAAACGTACGGGAGCACGGCGATAATGACTGCTTGTGAATGGTGGTGGACTCCTCTGTGGTAGTTTGATATTCTTTTCGCGGGTCAAGCGTGGAACCAATGTTCTCTTATTTCGTGGCCGACTCTTTCTTGATTGTGCATTTCTTTCAACTTAAAAGCCTTGTATAACTTAAGGGTGTGCCGACTCCATGTGCACATCTCACGGAGGCTCACTTCGCCATGTCTCACAAAGTTTGTCTCCAAACGGAACTCAAACCTGCAGCTAAGGTACGCCAAATCTCCACAGTCAAGAGTTATGCGTAAGGATATTTGGTCAAAACTTGTCGGATATACAGTCCTCCATATTACTAGTGCCATAGGCTGTAATGCACTTGTAATACAGCGAATGCCATATCTGCCACAGTTGATAGCATAACTCATCTGCCAAACTCTAAATAAGACCTCATGTCAGGTAAAATATGTAGTAATAGCAAAGAGAACGAGAGATGCCACCTGAGGCATGATAGCACTGGCAACACCACACAACTCGTCACGCAGCCAATCCACAGCAAAGAAGTTATCTGTGACATAGCCTGTGCATGAACGTTGAGCATCTACCACAGCAATGACCATGCTTCCATAGCCATCGACATAACCTACACATCTCCCACCCTCCAAGAATCGGGCCGCTCAATGGACCTCAGGACGTCAATAGCATTCTCCAGGTGAAACAGACACTCGCACACCTAGCTTAAACCCCACTCACAGAAGTAAGGGCATCATCATTGTGGCACAGCCTGGAACTCAACTATAACAGATGTTCCCTTAACCCCTTCGATGCTTGTGACGGAACCATTCCGTCATGCCTCACCGTTGAGCTGTGCGGATGACGGAATGGTTCCGTCACGACCACACCTGCGAATGGAATGTTCAGCACCGGGGGAGAATCGGCGCCGCACGCAAGGGGTTAAACAAAAGGAAAAGAAATTGAGATTCACACACCTGCCTGACAATCTGTCATTCTTGAACCTACTACAGACCACTAGCAGGCAGGTCATAAAAGAAGTCAAGCACTAACTCCTATAAGAAAAGCACCAGGGACACGCCCAACAAATCATGAAACCCAAAGTTGCACCCATGCTCATCCATTCTGTGAAGATCACTGCTGTTGACATCTTCAAAAACAAGAGAGACGGAATCCATCCTTGCTCCAGACATTGTTACACCAAACCCACAATGCCGTGCAATGAAACGTGAACAGTGGCCCGAAAGCCTACATCACTTTTTGAAAATTTTAACATCATGCCCTCACCCATTGTGAAGAATATATCCCAAAACACAGTCACAACACTATTTAACATTGGCCATCTTTCACTTCACTTGGCCAAACAGACATTCTTCATTTCACCACTAGAGCAGTAACGCCATAATTACCGGCATCCAAAGCACCTATCTGGGGCCGTATTATGGATATGGTACACTTTCCTTGTTTGTCCCATGGTGTACCTTTCATAAGGTGCGCCGGGTGCAAACAAGGTAAGTGGGCTATATTAGAATTAATGCGCTGCCCCAAGGCAGCCTTGAACTTGCCCTGCCCCCAGGGCACCACATTCAAATGAAATAAAAGCTGCTCTGTGTTTCTCTCTCCAGGTGGCAACCCACCCGCCTGCACTTTTAAGGGGGATTAGAGAACCCCTTGCAGGCGGGTGCAGTGAGAGACTGCACCCACATGCAGGGAAATGTCTAGGAGGTCCATGGGACACCCTCCACCCCCTCCCCCCGAGGGCGGCCAGAGTGCACCTCTTAAAGGTATATTTGCCTCCATGCACACGTCGGTAATATGGCACAGAGGAAAAGCGATTCCCTCATTTGCATTGGACCCCATCCCCATGCAAATGAGGGAATGCCTTCTCATGATAGTGCTGGCACAACATGTGTGCCAGAACTATCTCTATTACAGAAGGGGATGCACAAGCCTCTGCAGCCCTTCTGTGAAACCATTGTGCCCTGGGGGCGCTCAAAGCGGGCGCCCACACCCGTTGCGTCCCAGGGGTATAATGTATAATACTGGCCCTGGTATCCCTGAAAAACATTCTTCATTCAATGGCACAACTCACTGTGGCAGAATTATTGTAAATGACAAATGACAACAAACTAGACAGAACACCATCAGACTGCAGAGCATGTGTAAAAAAGTAAAAAAAGCACAAGGCAGCAGACCTTTTCCCTCTATGCACCCAGGATCTGGCACAACATTCCTAGATCCATTTCCATTTCATAAATCACATTTATGTTTACCTCTGTGTTGTGATGACTGGCTGAGATTAATTTAAGCATTTCAGCCATCATTGTTTTGTTTTCCTCAACTTTGGAGGTCCTGGCTGAGATTAATTTAACCATTTCACTTATCACTTCTTTGTTTTTTCAGATTGAGGGTTGACCAATGTTTGGTAGGCATATGGATCAAATAGAACATATAGATCTGCTCATATATCTTCTGTCCTCCAATCGAATACCAGCATTTCCACAAGAAACGTGTGAAATGTTTTCAACAGAGCAAACTGAAATACAAATAGGGGGCACTCAAAGCATGACTTTGTTTTAGGATGATGTACCTTTATTGTGCTCTGTAGAAAATTCCATCTTGGAGCAGAATGTCCTTAACATTTCCATCTAATGTCTAGACTCCATCTGAATTCTTTGTCATCCTCACAGACCAAGAGAGCATTTTATCTTTCCATTCTTTGTGCAGGATTAGCTGGGCTGCTGAGCTTAATTCAAACACATAGGAACAGAAAGCAATGCACACTGAAAGAAAAATGTGTCAGAATAAAGGACACAGATTGAGAGGCTTGCCGGGATGTTTCTTTTGTGTAAATATATGTGAAAGACTTCGTGATATCACTTCATAGATGCACAGTGAACAAGTTGGCATGTTAAAGATCCTTGGCACTCGATAAAACAACTTCTAGTTCGGCTTTCCTAAAAGAGCTGCAATTTTCAGCCAGCCTTGTAATCAGCAAGACTTGTTACCATTTGTTGCTTTACAGTGGTAGTAATAGGTTTTCACAAGGTAACAACTCATTCATGACAAAAACCTGCCTTGCTGTAACAATATGTTTGAAGCAGTGGCGTCCGCTGGTACTGGGAAAGGGGGGACGGGGATCAGAGAAACAGTATTAATAAAAAATAAAAAAACGTGCCTGTTCTAGCACCGACGCTGCCAGCAGCCTCGATGCTCCT
This sequence comes from Lissotriton vulgaris, assembly GCF_964263255.1. Classification (NCBI taxonomy): domain Eukaryota; kingdom Metazoa; phylum Chordata; class Amphibia; order Caudata; family Salamandridae; genus Lissotriton; species Lissotriton vulgaris. Next base: position 1,644,669,137 of record NC_141695.1, read on the forward strand.
CTTCTCTCCTGATGGTGTCTCAGCAGTTCCTAGAACTGCAGCATAGGCACCCCACCCAATACTGGCACAGCTTTGAATAGCATGAGAGCAGCACCACGATTGGTCTGAGCAGCTTGGTTTGTTGCTCAAACAGTGCCTGGGAGTCTGTGCTGTCTCTCCAACCCGGCTGTGCAACACAGAAGCATTGGAGAAACCTAAGTGTGCATAACGGTTTGGCCGGCCTAAGACTGCCGGCCAAACCAGCATGCACACTTACTGTGTTTACTACTCCTCCCCTGCTGTCATCATGGACCCGCCCCACCCAGACTTTGCTGGCTCTAGCAGGGAAGAAAAATTGAATGATAATGAATTGGTTTTATTATCGTTTTATTTTTCTGTTTCGCTCAGTCGGCTCTCATCAGGGAGGGCAGTGCTCCTCCGCCATAGTGGAGGAGCTGCCGCTAGTTTGCAGTCAATATTTTGGAGGCAATTAAAGTGTAGGTCAATATTCAATCATCGATATTATCATGGAATGCACTTCGCACTCCATGTACAAAACACTAGGAATGAGATCGTGAGTTTATCTATCCTAGGGGCTCTGTCAGGGAAGGGGTAAGAAGAAGGCAATCGTTCACTGGCATGAGCAATTGGATGGTTTGGTTTTGCGAGTGATAATTTGCCCCATCGTGGCCTATTGTACGTGAGGGAGTTCTTGCAACGTACTGACCAAATCCATGTGAAAATGTCTGTGGTTTGGTCTCCAAGTCTCACGTTCCCTATCTTAGGAGGCCTGAGAAGACTTTGGGCAGCATCTCCAGCACCCCCAAAAAAGTGTTGCTCTCTACTAAATAAGGACAATTATCCTGAAACACGTGTCTAGAGATACACAGCACTGGCTGCACCAACAAGGGTGAAAAACTAAAGCCTGACACCGAAGAAAGTGTTATCATGCATTGCATTTATTATGATACATCGGGGCAAACTGAGTGCTGAAATGTGAGGCAGTGTGCGCCCACCCCCCTCCTATTTGAAAAGGCACCCTTGAGCTAACGAGCTGACGAGCTCTGGTTGATGCACTTGCGCCCAGCGAGTGGTACTGAGACCTTAGAAGTGTGCTATAATAGAATTAATGTGCTGCCCCTAGGCAGCCTCGAACTTGCCCTGCCCCAAGGGCAGCACATTCAAATGAAATAAAAGCTGCTATGTGTTTCACTTTCCAGATGGCAACCTGCCTGCACTTTTAAGGGGGATTAGAGAACCCCTTGCAGGCAGGTGCATTGAGAGACTGCACCCACATGCAGGGAAATGTCTAGGAGGTCCATGGGACACCCTCCACCCCCCGAGTGCAGCCAGAGTGCACCTCATAAAGGTATATTTGCCTCCATGCACACGTCGGTAATATGGCACAGAGGAAAAGCGATTCCCTCATTTGCATTGGACCGCATCCCCAGGCAAATGAGGGAATGCCTTCTCAGGATAGTGCTGGCACAACATGTGTGCCAGAACCATCTCTATTACAGAAGGGGATGCACAAGTCTCTGCAGCCCTTCTGTGAAACCATTGTGCCCTGGGGGTGCTCAAAGCGGGCACCCACACCCGTTGTGTCCCAGGGGTATAATGTATAATACTGGCCCTGGCATCCCTGAAAAACATTCTTCATTCAATGGCACAACTCACTGTGGCAGAATTATTGTAAATGACAAATGACAACAAACTAGACAGAACACCATTAGACTGCAGAGCACATGTAAAAAAGAAAAAAAAAAAGGCAGCAGACCTTTTCCCTCTATGCACACAGGATCTGGCACAACATTCCTAGATTCATTTCTATTTCATAAATCACAGTTATATTTATCTCTGTGTTGTGATGACTGGCTGAGATTAATTTAAGCATTTCAGCCTTCATTTCTTTGTTTTCCTCAACTTTGGAGGTCCTGGCTGAGAATAATTTAACCATTTCACTTATCACTTTTTTGTTTTTTCAGATTCAGGGTTGACCAATGTTTCGTAGGCATATAGATCAAATAGAACGTATAGATCTACTCATATATCTTCTGTCCTCCAATCGAATACCAGCATTTCCACAAGAAACGTGTGAAATGTTTTCAACAGAGCAAACTGAAATACAAATAGGGGGCACGCAAAGCATGACTTTGTTTTAGGATGATCTACCTTTATTGTGCTCAGTAGAAAAATCCATCTTGGAGCAGAATGTCCTTAACATTTCCATCGAATGTCTAGACTCCATCTGAATTCTTTGTCATCCTCACAGACCAAGAGAGCATTTTATCCTTCCATTCTTTGTGCAGGATTAACTGGGCTGCCGAGCTTATTTCAAACACATAGGAACAGAAACAGGGCCGGACTGGGAACTGAAAGCAGCCCTGGCAAATTTTGCCAGACCAGCCCCCGTCCGGCACGTACCGAGCGAGCTCGACTACCACTAGGGTGGCTGGGTGGTTGGGGGGGGGGGGGGGTTCTCCCCCACGAAAAATTTGGGGAAAAAAAGACCAAAATGGTGATTTTTACAGCACTTTTTCATTACATATTCAATTGTATCAACTTTCAAAGCCCAGTAAATAGTAGATGACCTTAAAGAGCACCAGGTTAGCCTCCCAGTCAAATGTACCCATAGACATCCTTTCAAAGAGCATCAAAAGTAGACACAAGTAGTGAATCAGAGAGAACAAAGTAAAAGTGAGACCAGCTCCCACATGGTGTGTAGTGAGCAAGCGCAGTGAGCAACCACTATTAGGGGGAGTTTGGGGTGTTGTACCCCCTAGAAAATCTTGGAGGCAGAAAGGCCAAAACAAAGCATTTTTCAACATATTTTTCATTACATATTAGATTGTATTCACTTTTAAAGCATAGTAAACGATTACCTTATGGAGCACCAGGATTCCCAGCCACAAATCACAGACATTCCTACAGAGCCTCCAGGTCACTGAGGCCAGAAACTATGGAAATAGCGCACATAACCACACAGGCTAGAAAGCATGGAAATATCACACACACACTCAGGCTGCCAGAAGCTATGGAAATGTCTCACATGGCACCCTAGCCAGAAAGCAAGAAAAATTCACACAAATGCACCCAGGCCAGTAGCACTGCATGGGACTTTACACATTGATCCATGGCAGTGGTCGAAATGGGGAAAAAAGTAGGGGAACTGTGGGCAGAGAATCCATGGGACGGTTCCAATCTCAGAATGTCCCAAATATGCTTAAAAGTGGAAGCACAAGCCATTTGTCTTATAGCCATGCAGTTTCTGTCATACTCACTTCTCCTCCCTTTTTCCACCAGAGCAGTTCCAACATGAATAGCAAAATTTCCTAGATTGAAAATGTTTTCTATATAATTATGGCTCTGCCATAGTTGACACATAACACAACATCTGATACATAATCTGACAATTTTAACTAATAAATTGTGTGTAGCTCAAACAGATCAAAAGTTACAAAAAAAATGTGACTTATGTTGCTGTGAAGTGGTCAGCCCTTCACAAAGGTTGACTGATCACCTTTCTCACTGCTGTATTTGTATGTTACTCTGGTATTAATAAGGCAAAATCTTTCTAGAGACTGTTAGCATGTGTGAAATGTCAAATAATAAAGTATCAGAAAATATACTGCATTACGCTGCAGCCTTTTTTGCTGCATAATGTAGTCAACACTTTGGCATAATTTTGTCCTCCTCTGCTGCATAATTCCAGTGACCCCAAAGCAGGCAGAACAGGTTAAAAGGGCTTGTGCATGAAGCAGAGAGACTGTGAAGTTTACAAACTTAATATGGTGTGCGTGCAAATCCTGCATTGACGATCCCTGGTGAGTTTCAGCTACTACTGCTGAAACAAGGCCAATGGAGGTACCAATGGGTGGCCTCAAGTGCCGGGCTGGCTTTAGCCCTGGTGGCGCCCTGTGCAACAATGTTTGTTGGTGCCCCCAATGACCACCTCCGCCGTGGATTCTCTCACTACCACCCTTTAACAGTGCCCCTCAAGTCTCCATAACTACACTCTCTCTCTCATATGCGTTTAATTTGATTTACAGCGTCGCTCATACCAGTGTAGGGCGTCCGAGTACTTTACATCACACACATTAAAAAGAGACAATCAATTATACGTGTATACACCACTGTTTAGGATATGTTACATAAGACAAAGGACTACAAGGTGTAGGAGCCACATGACAACCATACTAGTAAGCAATACAGTTTAATAGTGATTGGTCTAGAGAAACACAAATTGAGAATTTAAAACGTAATACTATGGTTGGGGGTTCTCTTTAATAATCAGAATTGATTTCCATCTCGAGTGAGCACCTTTTGGAACATTAGGATAATCAAACACTGGGGAAAAAAACATAACACTCTAATTTATACCTTGCCTTACCTTGCTGCTCCTAGGTGACAGTTAATAGCTCACTGTTCTATGTTAGGATTCTAACTTATAAATTGCAAGTAACAAAAGGATCTCTCTGACAAAAGCAGTGACCCACTGACCTATTTACATTATAGGCACTTTGTGATCTTCGCAGCAGGCACATTAACCCTGTACGCTACCTTTCCATGAGTCAAAACTTCATTTAGACAAAACTCTGATCTCTCTGTCACTCTCTAGGAAGAACATTAACTACCAGCATTATCATGACATTTTTATTGTCTCTGAAAATTGCTGGAGGTCAGGAAGGTGTCAGCAAGTCGTTTTTAGAACCATAATATACTAGCAAACAGGACGGCCCCACCCAAAGTCAGTGCCCAGTGCGGTCACACCGGTCGCACCGGCCCTTCTCAAGGATCCTGTGACCTCAGTGACAGAGTCACTGTTGCTCTAGGGTGTGCTGCTTCATAGGCCTGCCTGCAGGACTGGAGGTGAACTTCAGTATGGATTGTGGTGGACAGGCATCAAGGTTAACCTACACTTGCCACCGCTAGGGTCCACCTGCTAGTGCTAAGACACAAGAGATTTTAAGGTCTAGCAGGGCCATCTATGGTCTAGCACAGAATGTGCTCCCTCTGGAGCGTGGTCTGGGGGACTGGCCATGAAGGCTGAATCTGGTTCCCCAGTTCTAAATTTGCCAGCTCTAACCATAGTGCCACATCCTCTACCCCACTGAACACCACACTGCCCCACTGAGAGAAACTTGCACTGCCTTAAACTAAAACCCAATTGTGCCCCGCTATAAACACCTGGATGTAACTCAATTCAAATTAAGCACTAGACAAGAGCAATATGCTGCCTAAAAAAAATGTACCAACATCCTGGACAAAGCAAAGTTAACTATGTGAGATGTAAACAAGAACAACATGGTTACCAATCCACCCATCAACCAGGTATTTCAGTACCTTCAGGTTTGGTGCACTTTTCCACCTGGGGAAAACAATATTGTTTAAAGAAAGACAAGCAAACAAAAGAAGCGCTTCACTGGCAAACTCTGTAAAGTGGCGCTAATGTGTTTGGGTGTGAATAAAATCAATCTGGCCGCTTTGCGAACACTGTCTAGCTGTTTTTATTTTTTTTATTTCTTTTTCATAGTTTGAACCTTTTATTCCTTAGGCTGCACTGTGGAAAACAAAAGTGTCAGAAAAAGACGACAAAAGGTTTTTTTTTGCTTTTGGATCCATTTCACAGGGGAACAAATAAACGAAAGGAGGGAAGACGAGAGGGTGAAAAACGTTTCTTGAAGTCATGGTTTTCACGAAGTGAGGAGGAGCAAGACAGAAAGAGGGAATAAGAGAAAGAAAGAGAGGGGGCAGCTGCCAAAGGCAGAACAGAAGTGCACACTGCCATTGTCTTCTCTGGGCAAGAAAAAGAGTCCTTTTCCTCCTCTGCCCCCCACGCCCGTCTCCGTACTGTGGCCAAGCCTTCTTTGCAGGCCTTTGCAACTTTGCTGTCGTGGGATGAATGTTAAAAATAAAATAAGTTGGGGAACGGAATCTACTGAAAAAAAGAAGTAGGGGCACGCCGTGCCCCGGCCGCCGATCCTGCCCTCTTCGACCACTGATCCATGGTAATTATTAAATCAGTTGTGAAGTGACTTCAAAACTGATTTACCAATTACCATGGATTGATGTGTTGTGTACACTATATGCCGTGGTCCGTGCCGGTCGCCCCGACCTTATAGCCTGTGGAGCTGGTGACCTATCTGATGGACTCTTCACCTCTGGTGGCCCTTTGCCCACCCAAAGCAAGGATGCCATCCTTCTGAAGGCTTAAAAAGTGGGAAAAAAGAAAACTCAAGGGTACAGATCCTGTCCATCTGTGCACTCAGGATGCAGAAACATTCCCTTATTACCGCACGGTCCCCAAACCAGTTTAGGTAAAGGTTAAAGACGCTTCTTTTTGGAAAAGACCATATTACGATGCAGTGAGGATCCAGCCGCGCTCCCAGAACCAGCTACCCCCTATCGCCCCCTAACTTTATTCTTCTTGTTGACCCTGTGTAGCGGTGTTCCGTGTTTTCAGCCATGAAGGCGCTACACAAATACCACATGCGTAGTATGTGAACCTGCAAAGTACAGCTTGCAATCAAAGCCCCTTAGCATTCTGATCATTCACACCCGTGACCTTAACATTTCTGAAGAGCTTTTATTCACTGAATTACATTCAGCTATCAAACTTCAACACCATTACTGAACATTAACTTTAACCAAAATCAGCAAGTGCATTTACCCTGCAGATACCTTCCGTCGGATAGCTTGGTGGGTAAATGTTCAGGAATTGTGTAACCCATCGTGTAAGACATGTAAAGTTGTTTCCCATCTGAGGTAAGATTGGAGTTACCTTATTGGCAGGGTTGTATTCGATCGCCTGGGTCGCAGCTCTTTTCCCGGCATCCAGGCGTTACTTTTCATTGAATACAGACAGCGCCGGGGTGCATCCCACTCTTGAAAGGCAGTCAGGAACTCCCTGGGTAGGTACTGCAACACTCAGGAGCTGGACACAGAGGCAGGGGCTCGTTGTCTGACCTGCTGAGAGTTCTCACCCGGACAGCTGCCCACACCAGGCCTCACATGGCACGGCTTCATTCATGGATCCAGACCACAAGCGGGCTATCGCACCCTGACTTCTAAAAGTAGTGCCGTCAAATTGGTAAGTTCAGGGTGTGCGCTGCGCCGAGACCTCTGTGTTTGATGGACGAGCCTATGCTGTCCGCCCGGGCCGGGGTCTAAGTTTAACTAATAACCAGGCTTTTGCTTTTAAGTCCGGCCCGGTCCGGTTGCGAGTCGTGATGCCCCCAGACAGAGCCTGGCCATGAATAATTGGATGCAAACGACATCTCAGGAGACTCACGCAGGGAAGGAACGGCCCCTCACTCCCTGACGACAGACACGACGAGGGCGGCTAGAAATAATTATTGGTGCTACCAGGCTCCGCTCCAGCCTCTCAATCAGTCTTCTCTGGCCTCTGTCGCGCAGTCACGCGCACGTTGCTATTGCGCGACCCCCCAAATGCGCTTGCGCAGGATCACCTGGTCCACTGACTACAGACCCCACCCTAAGGGTGAATGACTGTACAGCGGCGCACAGACACGGCGGCGGCGAAGACTGCGATTAGAGGCCATTGCACGCATCACGGTGCGTGCAGCCACCCAGGTCAAGGTCACAGGTGGATTTTCATACATAATAGGCTAGGCTACATGAAATAAAATTAAATCGGGTGACATCACGGACCAGCAGCAGCTTTTTATGCAGATATTTGTGCTAATTCTTTGTTCGGTCACGCTTCCGGGTCCAAATCGGCCCCACGATACAAAACCGGCCCCCGCCACAAAACCGGCCCCCACCCCGTCCAGCCTACCGGGGAATTGCCCGGTGCCCGGAATGACCAGTCCGGGCCTGAACAGAAAGCAATGCCCACTGAAAGAAAAATGTGTCAGAATAAAGGGACACAGATTGAGAGGCTTGCCGGGATGTTTCTTTTGTGTAAATATATGTGAAAGACTTCGTGATATCACTTCATAGATGCACAGTGAACAAGTTGGCATGTTAGAGATCCTTGGCACTCGATAAAACAACTTCTAGTTCGGCTTTCCTGAAAGAGCTGCAATTTTCAGCCAGCCTTGTAATCAGCAAGACTTGTTACCATTTGTTGCTTTACAGTGGTAGTAATAGGTTTTCACCAGGTAATAACTCATTCATGACAAAAACCTGCCTTGCCGTAACAATATGTTTGAAGCAGTGGCGTCCGCTGGTACTGGGAAAGGGGGGGCGGGGATCAGAGAAACAGTATTTTTAATTATAAAATAAAAAAACATGCCTGTTCTGCCACCGACGCTGCCGGCAGCCTCAATGCTCCTCTTCTCTCCTGATGGTGTCCCAGCAGTCTCTGGAACACCAGCATAGGGACCCCACCCAATACTGGCACTGCTATGAATAGCATGAGAGCAGCACCACGATTGGTCTGAGCAGCTTAGTTTGTTACTCAAACAGTCCCTGGGAGTCTGTGCTGCTTCTCCAACCCGGCTGTGTAACACAGCAGTGTTGGAGAAACCTAAGTGTGCATAACGGTTTGGCCGGCCTAAGATTGCAGGCCAAACCAGCATGCACACTTACCGTGTTCACTACTCCTCCCCTGCTGTCATAATGGACCCGCCCCACCCAGACTTTGCTGGCTCTAGCAGGGAAGAAAAATTTAATGATAATGAATTCGTTTTGTTATCGTTTTATTTTTCTGTTTCCCTCAGCCGGCTCTCAGCAGGGAGGGCAGTGCTTCTCCACCATAGTGGAGGAGCGGCCGCTGGTTTAAAGTCAATATTTTGGAGGCAATTAAAGAGTAGGTCGATATTCAATCATTGATAATATCATGGAATGCACTTGGCACTCCATGTACAAAATACTAGGAATGAGATTGTGAGTAAATCTATCCTAGGGGCTCTGTCAGGGAAGGGGTAAGAAGAAGGCAATCGTTCACTGGCATGAGCAATTGGATGGTTCGGTTCTGCGAGTGATAATTTGCCCCATCGTGGCCTATTGTACGTGAGGGAGTTCTTGCAACCTACTGACCAAATCCATGTGAAAATGTCTGTGGTTTGTTCTCCAGTTCTCACGTTCCCTATCTTAGGAGGCCTGAGAAGACTTTGGGCAGCATCTCCAGCACCCCCACAAAAGTGTTTCTCTCTACTGAATAAGGACAATTATCCTGAAACACGTGTCTAGAGGTACACAGCACTGGCTGCACCAACAAGGGTGAAAAACTAAAGCCTGACACAGAAGAAAGTGTTATCATGCATTGCATTTATTACGATACATCGGGGCAAACTGAGTGCTGGAGTGTGAGGCAGTGGGCGCCCACCCCCCTCCTATTCTCACGTTCCCTATCTTACTTGGCTTTCAAACTATGGACCTTTATCCAGGCTTATTAATCTTAGAAATGATTGTATCTTTTGTTCTGAATGTCACGAGCATCTTTGGCTCCACAATTTCATCTTTTAAGATAAGCTGTGAAAAGGTGTGGGATGTTTACGATTTTGTGATGTCTGTTGGGATGTTTGTATGATTTGATTTGGTACTGGTGGGATGTGCTGTTTTTGTTAGGTGACTGCATTAAGCTTGTTATATTGGGGCATATTATGTAGTGCTCCAGGTGTGTCAGAACCCATATTGTGTCACATGTGATGATGGGTGGTGCACAGTGTCTTGGAAAGACAGTTTGTGGCGTGGTGAGGTGTACTGTGATGTGTTGATGAAAAATAGAATTGTGAGTGACGCTGTTCTTTTATCCCGCACCCAGATTGGCCTACAGCGCCTAATCGATAGTTTTATGTTGTTTATCCAAAATAGGAGGCTCTGTGTGAACAAATCCAAGACCTATGTTATGTCATGCGGGCAGGCTGTAAACAAATTGAAGCATAGCTTTTTCTTGGATAGTGATAAAATGACACACGTTAAATCTTTCTGTTATTTGGGAATCACTTACACCAACAATGGGTCTTGGACTTCTGAGTTCGATAATATCAGTTTGAAAATGTTGCGGACCACCAGCAGTATATTTCGATTTGCATCTAAACTTGGATCGAGAAGCATCCCAGATATGATCAATATATACAACACCCGCTGTGTTTCTTCCGCACTGTATGGGGCGGGTGTATGGGGCCATAGTGAAGGTCCTTCGCTCCAAACTGATGAAAATAAGTTTTTAAAAAGACTGTTATGTGTCCCTCCTTCTGCCTCTGTACAATTAATTCACGATGAGGTAGGGATCGAGTTTATATCTGACTTAGCAGCCGTTCGGCCACTCTTATTGTGGCGTTCTATTTGGGCTAAGCCAGAGACTCGATTCACTCAAGAGATTATTCTTGATTGTATAGGTTTGGACCACTCGTCACGTATACAGTGGCTGAGATACATTCAATTCTGGTATAACCTCTTATTTGATATTGATGTCTTTCTTGATCCAGAACTGGCAGTCGCTATTCCCAAAAAAGAAATCAAGCAAACGTTTTTAAATTTTAAAAAGGCTGAGCGAGACAAAGTGCACGGTAAGTTAGCCACCGTGAAGTTCTATAAGGAACTGAATTTAATTCCGGGGCTCCAATCCTACCTTGTGAACGTGACTCGTCCCTCCCACCAATTCGTACTAACCCGAGTCAGATTGGGCATCGTACACCACCTTGTTGCGTTCCCAAACCAGAAAGTCAGATCCGAGACCCCCTGCCCGTGCGGCAATACCTCACGACAGAGCTGTTGCCATTTTTTACTTTTCTGCAAATTTTACCACTTTCTAAGGGTAAAATACCTTAAGCCTATTTTTATAAAATATAACATCCGATCTTCAAAGATTGCTTTGATACTACTATCCTCTTTGGAGAATGTGGATATTTGCTTTTTTGTGGCCACTTTTATTTTGAAATGTACAGCTGCCAGGAAAAGTATAGTGTTGTAATAATCTTATACATACCTGTCTGTACTAAACGATTTGTATATGTTGTATATAAAACATTTTAACTTTGTACTATGCTAGTTTTATGCCCTTTGAGATGTACAGCTGCCAGGAAATGTATAGTGCTGCTATTATTTTTATACATTCCTGTCTGTACATAAATGTTTCTGTCAATGCCGAATTATTATTCATGTATTATGCTTACAGTATGTATTGTATGGTCCTTCTTCATACATCAAATTTATCCTCCCGTGCCCATTCGAGCCGTTCGGACCTTTGTTTTAATGTACAGCTGCCAGGAAATATCACTTGGTGTGACAAATATATTGTTTTCCTGTCTGTACATATAGGATTTTTTTGTATAACTTCTATATTGCTTATATTTCTAAATCATTAACTATTGCCCACTAATTGTTTGTACATGTTTCCTATCCCTTTTTATGCACTATCCATGTGTACATTTTGAGTCATTTTTTGTATATATAAGGAATTGTATTTTAATGTTTTGCTTGTATGATTTGTACTTTCAAATCGAATAAAAGCTTATGAATTGAATTGAATTGAGTGACACAACTGTGATTGTGATGTGTAATCGTTTGGTGAGTTTTGTTGAGCTCTGATATGATGCAGAGAGGTGTGGTATTGACTGATGTGAGGTTAGAAGATGTGATCTTGAACGATATGGTACAATGGGGGGACCAATGTCACTGCATAACTGCAGAAAATCTTTACATCTCTGGTGGCTCTTGGCAGACCTGCAGCCAGGATTCCCTCAGTCTGGAGATGAAGAAGTATTAAAAAGAAAAGGCGGCCAACAGATCTTCTCCATCTATGCACCAAAGGTCTGGAACACACCTCCATATCCATATTAGATTGCCCCAACCCTGCTCCAATTAGGGAAAGAGCTGAAGACACACCTCTTTAAAGAACACTATGGATTTCCTTTGAACTTTGGCAGACAGCCCAATGCCCATCAGAGGAGCAGAGGTAATAACTGTTGCTGCCCTGGCGGAAGCCCCCCCACCATAATTAAATATCTCTGCCTGCTTGTTTTTGCAAAATAAAGAAATAAGGACCCTGGCACACTGGGAGTTTCTCCCTGGGCGTTGAGTAAATTCTTTCTATTTTTCTGTTTGAGTCATCCCGGCTTTCTCTGGTAGTTCTGAACAGAAGAAAAGACATAAGTCCATCTGATCAAAATAGGGCATACGATCTGCTGTACCTAAACTGAAGGCCCCAAGTATATTGGGCCATCTGTGTAAGCTTTCTAAAAGGACACAGAGCCAAACACGATGGTGTGCCCGATTCTAAGCAGCGGAGGTGAGCCACCTGTTTGGTGGGCCACCTGTTTTGTGGGCAGTGTACTCTGTTATAATTGTATCATATCATATCATATGCTATGTTATGTTATACAGTTTATAAAGCGCATAGCTGCCTAAACAATGGGGCTTCCCAGCTCGGGACCCAGAAGACAAACGAGCTGCCACTGCTGGCATTGCGGAAAGGAAGGCAGGGAGGTTAGGAGGAGAAAAGCCATGTCTTAAGAGAGTTCCTAAAAGGCAGGTGAATCTGGATGTTCCTGATGTAGAGGGGATGTGCATTCCAGAGAAAAGAGGCCAGGGCATGGCAAGAGCAGCCTCCAGCTCTTACCCTCCGGGCTCTGGGAATAATGAATGGTCAGGTTAAGATCGGCAGAGTGCAGAGGCTGCAAGGGCATATCATATCATATCATATCTCATATCATATCATAATTGCACCAAAGACCCAAGGGCATCAGTGTGCTGCAGTAATTTGGAAATACTAGGCAATGATTCAGATAGGCAGGTCTTTAAGAATGTCATTAACAGGAGAAGTTGTTCCATTTGTCTACTGCTGTGTGAGAGTGAGTTCAGCAAGGGACATACAATGGATGCCAGTGACTTCCCTCTTACCTCCTTGGTATTTAAAGGTGGAATCAGAAGCTGATGCCCAACAGATCTAAGGCTTCCCGAAGGGCACTAGCTGGTAAATCATTTTATTGTATAAACATGAGGATTACCATTTAAGGATTAAGGCATCCAGCTAAGTGTTTTGAACTAACCGTGAAGCTACTGGCAGCCAAACAAGGATTATAGGGCCTCAAAGGTAAGTGAGATGTTGAAGAGATGAAATACCACTCTCACTGCCTAGTTTTACAGAGCCTTCAGCTTTTTAATATTTGTTTTCGAGGTATTAAATAACAGATCATTGCCGTAACTAATTTTAGAGCCTATAATTGCTCTTGAAATAGTAACCCAGTTCTCATGCAAAAGCAGGTGTTTTTTTTTGTAGAAGTTTAAAGTGGGAACTTGTAGAACAAATTATGTGATTGACTTGTCCTTTCATTGTTATCCGACCATCACAAATATTTCTAGGGATTTTATCTTTTTCTTTATTTCCACTTTGGAGGAACAGACACTGCTTTTTGGTGTTTCAGTCAATGATCAGTACAATTCAACAAAAAATCAGTCTTTGTTGCATTGAGGGCTAACAGGCTTGCAGTCATCCATGATTGAATAGCCAGGCAAAATTTAGTCAAGATCAAGTCAAAGTGGGTTACTTGATTAGTTGTTTTACTGGATCTGTATTAACATGGACATCTCCTTTGGTAACAAGTTTGGATTCTAGTTTGTAATCTAATGATACCTTCAAATTAGCACATACGAAGAAGATAGAATATCCAGACTGGGATTATTTTGCTAAGGAAGCATTGTCTCATATTCTACATGGTGAAATAGATGTATTGATTTACGTGGCTTTTTTGTCATTTGGCAGCTGTCACTGTCTGGGCTGAAAGGAATAAGACAACCTCTCTTTCTAAGTGGTTTGAAAGAAGAAATCAAAGACAAATTAATTCGTTTGCGGTGTCTTAGTTAATTTTCTGAACTTTTTGAAGGGAGTCCAGAAAAAGTGTTTCTAATTTCTCTAGAGTCTCTTATTTGAGTTAATCAGATATTCAGTGGATCCATTGCCTCAAGTGAATAAGAGGTGCCAATACTGATAACTATTTGGATCCTTTTAGTGGACACATACATTAAGTCAGAATGTGTCCAGATAAATCAATTATCTTTATTTGATTACAAACATGAAGTTCAAAACATTTATTACCAACAACTTCACGCTGTCTTTTGGAAGGAATTACACCACCTGAAAAAGGAAAAATACTACTCTAAATACAATAAGGATCATATTAAAACACATTCACCACCAGACTCATTCAAACTTACACTTCACATATCCAAATACACTTACTCAACATTCACACTATTACATACAGCAGCCCCTACACGAAAAAGTTCAATTGGAATTTAGACTAGACTAAGGGGCCTGTCATCAAACAATGCCAGGAATCAATATTCAAACTTGGTTATGCACTATGCGATGAGCAGTAATTAAATTAAAAAAATAATTATAAAAAGCATAACCAGTCCATATGTTTACATCAAGCATTTGTTTGCCAAAAAAGAAGAAAGAGGGTCGACACGTTTCGAACCCCTTAGATTTGTGGGGTTCTCCTCAGGACCACAAAAGGATCTGTAAAAAAGAAAAGAAAATGGACTGATATTTAACAACACTAGTGACTTTCCAATGATAGAGTGCATAACCTGTGCAGCCAGCAGCCAAAAAATGTCTTACTTATTTAGTTTGAACCGTTAATGGTAAAAATAGGTTTTTCCAGATAAATGAAAGAAAACAGCTAGAAGGAAGGAATCAGACATAGAACAAAAATAAATCAGTAAAGACACTAAAGCCCGCTGTGTCATCTATGGTCAGTTGCGTTTTTTAAAATTATTCTTAGTTTCTTACCAAGAAATACTGGTGCTGGTGAAGTCCAGGTGGTTGCGCTCACATGTTACCTATGCTATAGACTGACTAAAGACAGAGAGGAACAGGTACAAGATTTAGAGATATATTTCTGAGGCATACACTCTATAAAAACTTGGATGCGTTACATCGACGACATCTTCTTGGTGTGGTCAGGCACTACTGTAGAATTACAACAATTTTTTGAATGGCTCAACCAAAGATCACCATACATAAAATTCAGTATGAATCAATCTACAAGTAAAATGCCCTTTCTGGATGTGGAAGTTTATCCATCCAATGAAGGTGTAGCAACAACACTGTTCATTAAACCCAAGGACAGAAACAAGGCACCTATGTTTTCAAGCAACCACCCAAGAAGCCTCAAGGAGAATCTTCCTTATGGCCAATTTTTAAGGATTCGCCGGAATTGTACATTTGTGGATGAATACAATGTCCATGCCAATAATCTGAGCAAGAAACTCTCTGAGCGAGGCTACCCAAGAAAACTATTAAAATCTACAATGAAAAGAGCCCCCTGGACACCAAGAGAGGCATTACTTCAGAGAAATTTAAAAACTGCAGTGGACCGTCAGGTTTTTGTAACAACTTTCTGTCCCAATTCTAATCTTCTTAAAAAAACTATAAATCAAAATTGCCATCTGACCAAAATATGGATCCTTTTTTGCCAATGCTCTACTCTTCGCATTCAAAAAAGAGAAAAGTCTATCTAATCATATTGTCAGAGCAGCTTTAAAAACAACACCGCAACCATCCTTGAGAGACATGATGGGCTTACCACCTATTACAGGCCACCACAAGTGTGGCACATATATTTGCTGCGAACAGACACTGGAAGGCTCTTTTGTTTAGCCACAATGGAATTAATTGGAAGCATGACAGCTTCACAAATTGTAAAACCAAGTTTGTAGTCTACGGGGTCTTGTGCCCATGCTCGAGGCTGTACATAGGGAAAACAAATCAAGAAGTGCGACAGCGGATTATCCAACACAAGTCAAGCATCCGCAAAAAAATCCTCACCGCCCCTCTAGTCAACCATTGGCTCAAAAAAGCCCACACAGTCCAGGTGGTTGCGCTCGCATGTTACCTATGCTTTAGACTGACTAAAGACAGAGAGGAACAGGTACAAGATTTAGAGATATATTTCTGAGGCATACACTCTATAAAAACTTGGATGTGTTACATCGACGACATCTTCTAGGTGTGGTCAGGCACTACTGTAGAATTACAACAATTTTTTGAATGGCTCAACCAAAGATCACCATACATAAAATTCAGTATGAATCAATCTACAAGTAAAATGCCCTTTCTGGATGTGGAAGTTTATCCATCCAATGAAGGTCTAGCAACAACACTGTTCATTAAACCCAAGGACAGAAACAAGGCACCTATGTTTTCAAGCAACCACCCAAGAAGCCTCAAGGAGAATCTTCCTTACGGCCAATTTTTAAGGATTCGCCGGAATTGTACATTTGTGGATGAATACAATGTCCATGCCAATAATCTGAGCAAGAAACTCTCTGAGCGAGGCTACCCAAAAAAACTATTAAAATCTACAATGAAAAGAGCCCGCTGGACACCAAGAGAGGCATTACTTCAGAGAAATTTAAAAACTGCAGTGGACCGTCAGGTTTTTGTAACAACTTTCTGTCCCAATTCTAATCTTCTTAAAAAAACTATAAATCAAAATTGCCATCTGACCAAAATCTGGATCCTTTTTTGCCAATGCTCTACTCTGCGCATTCAAAAAAGAGAAAAGTCTATCTAATCATATTGTAAGAGCAGCTTTAAAAACAACACCGCAACCATCCTTGAGAGACATGATGGGCTTACCCCCTATTACAGGCCACCACAAGTGTGGCACATATATCTGCTGCGAACAGACACTGGAAGGCTCTTTTGTTTAACCACAATGGAATTAATTGGAAGCATGACAGCTTCACAAATTGTAAAACCAAGTTTGTAGTCTACGGGGTCTTGTGCCCATGCTCGATGCTGTACATAGGGAAAACAAATCAAGAAGTGCGACAGTGGATTATCCAACACAAGTCACGCATCCGCAAAAAAATCCTCACCGCCCCTCTAGTCAACCATTGGCTCAAAAAAGCCCACACAGGACAAGATTTACGCTGGACTGTTATCTCCAAAATAGAAAAAAGATCTACGAGGCAACAACCCTGAATTGAGATTATCTCAACGCGAGGCTCTACTCATCGTCAAGTTTAACACTGCTTGTTCAGGATTAAATGAACTTTCTGAAATTTACAATTTGTAAGAACCCAGCTCAGCGAGTGCTTCTATTGCTTCTCCGAAGCTAACAGTCAAAATGCTTTATAACTACAGCTACCAGAATCCTTAGCGCAGCTTGATATTTCACTGAATACACACAACGAATGAGGACCCGCTGCGTATTTATTCAGGATCTCGCACAGTTGTAACTGACACTGGAAGAAACTGACAACAGAGTTGCCTGTGCCCCGTTGTTTGTAAGCTGCGCAAAGCAAACTGCAGATATGCTGGCCATGATAACTGCTAAAATGGTCCGGAGAACACCTAATCGAATACGCTTATGTTTCAAATATTTTTTTGCATTTCAGCAGCCTCCAAACTACCGCGCTGCTGCTCTTCAATTGATACCGAAGCCGCCTCACGCCCTACACAGGTATGCCGCCATCGGCGAGTTTTTTCTAACTCAGACCCATTAAAGCCCCGGTCCCATCACAAGGCACTTCTTAGTGGCTTTTGTTGCGAACAGGATCTCCGCATTCAGGGTCTTGGTCGACGCGCCCATTGTATTTAATGGTTTGAAATATTTGCAGCGTATTCCCGCCACAACACTGTTTGGATATTAATACGGCGGCTCGAGATTGAGTTATAATGGGAGCTGCAACACATAAGATGTTTTCTATGTTTCAAACGCACATGAACATTAAAGTGCATCTGACACATCGCGCTCATTTATTTTTAGAAACACATCGGCAACGACGCGGCACCGTGACGCCTGAAGATCCGGCTCCATTCTAGCAATTTAGATGAATATTAGGTACGACTGTTCAAGAAGCACCCACACCCACTGCCTCAGAAATGTATCTCTAAATCTTGTACCTGCTCCTCTCTGTCATTAGTCAGTCTAAAGCATACGTAACACGCGAGAGCAACCACCTGGACTTCACCACCACCAGTATTTCTTGGTAAGAAACTAAGAATAATTTTAAAAAAACGTAACTGACCATAGATGACACAGCGGGCTTTAGTGTCTTTACTGATTTATTTTTGTTCTATGTCTGATTCCTTCTTTCTAGCTGTTTTCTTCCATTTATCTGGAAAAACCTTTTTTTTACCATTAACCGTTCAAACTAAATAGGTAAGACATTTTTTGGCTGCTGGCTGCACAGGTTATGCACTCTATCATTGAAAGTCACTAGTGTTGTTAAATATCAGTCCATTTTCTTTTCTTTTTTACAGTTCCTTTTGTGGTCCTGAGGAGAACCCCACGAATCTAAGGGGTTCGAAACGCGTCGACCCTCTTTCTTCTTTTTTGGCAAACAAATGCTTGTGGAAACATATGGACTGGTTATGCTTTGTATAATTAATGTTTTGAATTACTGCTCATCGTATAGTGCATAACCAAGTTTGAATATTGATTCCTGGCATTGTTTGAAGACAGGCCCCTTAGTCTAGTCTAAATTCCAATTGAACTTTTTCGTGTTGGGGCTGCTGTATGTAATAGTGTGAATGTTGAGTAAGTGTATTTGGATATGTGAAGTGTAAGTTTGCATGCGTCTGGTGGTTAATGTGTTTTAATATGATCTTTATTGTATTTAGAGTAGTATTTTTCCTTTTTCAGGTGGTGTAATTCCTTCCAAAAAGACAGCGTGAAGTTGTTAGTAATAAATGTTTTGAACTTCATGTTTGTAATCAAATAAAGATAATTGATTTATCTGGACACATTCTGACTTAATGTATGTGTCCACTAAAAGAATCCAAATAGTTATCAGTATTGGCACCTCTGGTTGTTTTGTCTCATATGGGCTCAGCCTTACTGATTAGAGCCATACCCATTGTTGTTACGGTCAAGTGAATAAGAGCACTGCTGGGCTGTGTTTATATTGTGGTGAAGCTGGACAGATGATTTGGGCCTCTGTTAAACAGTCTCTGAGGAATGTTGTATGAAGTCAATCCTCTACCACGAAGATGGAGGGAGTGTATTGGTCCTTATATTAACTCTTATGTGAATAATGCTGAAAATCATTTGTTCCTTCTATTGATCGTTATGAGGAGAGTAGGAGGAAGGGCTATTAATACATCTGCATTGTTGCATAGTGATGCATGTGGAATGCTCATTGAAGAAGTTTGGCTCAGTTAAAATAACATTCCTAAGACAGTTAAGAAGACTCCCGAAGTGATTAGAACTGTTGACTGGTTTGAGAGGCCTCTTCTTCTATTGATGTTTCAGTTAGGGATAATACAGAAGTGTTATCTTTTGACATTGTTGCCTCTGCTGTTGTTTTTGGAATTCCTTGGTTGAAAAGGCCTACTCCATAGGCCAATTGGTCTACTCAAACAAAAACTTTGTCACCACAGTGTTGTAATGATCATTGTTCTGTCTCAGGAAGCTATTGTCCACCCAGTGATGAGAAAAGGGCTCCATATCCAATTTAATAATGGCCAGCTTTTAGTACTATAGCATTTTCTCCAGTTTGTACTAAGCCTAAAGTTTGTTTACTTACTCCTCATATGTAATATGATTGGACTAGACCAATCAATCCTGACGCTATAGTTCCCATTGGGCATATTTATTTTTTAACTGTCAAAAAGGATACTAAATGCTTATTTACAGGAGAATTTGCAAAATGAGTTAATTGTAGCTTCTTTATAATCTACTGAGGCATCTTTATCTTTGTACCAAGAAAGATCAAGCTCTCTGACCTTGTATTTATTATAAAGGCTTTAATGGGGTTACGAGCAAGGATAGATATCCTTTGCCACTTAAAAAGGTAATTTTGGAGCCATTTCATGGCACACACTTTTTGATCTAAGGGGCTCTATCTATTGGAGGTAAAGAAAAGTGTCTTGTGGAAAATGACTTTCTCCTCACTAGTTGGTCATTTTGAATATTGTGTAATGTAATTTGAGTTGTGCAATGCTCCTTTCGATTTCCAGCGCTTTATTGAATTAATTATCCTGTGTTGCCTTAAATGAATTCATGAAATAAATGTTTTAGCTGTACTTAGACAACATTCCAATGGTAAAGACTAGACAAGACAAGAGCATGTGAATTTCAGGTTATCATGGCTTTAGCAACATCATTTATCGAGCAAAGCTGAGAAGTGTGAGTTGGACATGGATTGGAAATTTGTCTTTTCTGCAGAGTCAGACTGCAGACTTGGTGTGAAGCCATATTGACCTGACCAAATAAACGTGTTGCCGGGCCTAAACCTTCCCTTTTAATGCTTATAAGTCCCTTGACATGATGGGACATTATGTGAGGTCTGTGCGCAGCTTCTCCCTGAGGTTCAAATGATGCCTATCCAGTCCTTGGCAGATGAAGCTCACACCTAAGCCTGCCTCCCTTTTGTCTCTCTAGTCAGGCTTGCTCTAATCCCAATAGGAGTGGAGGAACTGACCAGAACTGGTTTTGGGAGTGGAAAAAGTCTTGCCCTCTACCACCAGACTGACACTGGGCATACAAATGGACCCCACAGATCTCTCCTCAGGACTCTCATTGACCTGCGAAGAATCAGGAGAAAGACGACTGGACCACCTACTTGCCCTGAACCCAGGACCCAAGAAGTCGACTGACCTGTTTGAGCTCCAGGGAAACTACAAGCTTCTGGATGCTTGTTCCTGCTTTCCATCCGACCAATCCAACTGGACCTGACTGGGTCCCTTCTGCTGTCCTCTGTGGGAGTGAGTCCTGACCCCCAAGTACTATACCCAAGTGTACTACCCTCAGTCTAAGTGCATGGTTCACCAGATTCGACACTGAGCATCCATGCCAACATTCCACGCTGAACAGCACCCGATCTTCAGGCTCACCAAACAGGATGCTTAGCAGCACCTGAACGACTCCGATTACCTTTGTTGAAGGCTTCACCAGGCCGGACACCGAGCACTTTTTCTTCCATAAAGTTCCTGAGTCAGAAGGTAAACTTTACAACAGAACAAACTTGGTCCCTTTAAACATCTGGCGAGACATCGAAGTCAGCCTTAACTTTTTAATTTGAGTCAGTCTAGCACAAAATCATGTACCCATGATTGGCGCTTTGTGGTACTATTTTGTATTCAACTTTAAAAATTAGTATCTGCGGTTCTATTTATTGGATTTTTGTCATTTTCATGTTATTGCATTTACTGAAATATTCTCTATTATTCGAAATTGGCTGGGATATTTCTTGTGTTGTGTTTTCACTTTTATACTGTTAGAGTACTGCATACATACTTTACACATTGCTTAAGTTAAGTTAGAGCCTGTCTGCTTTATGCCATAGCTACCTGAGATTGAGCTCAGGTTAATTTAATGAGTTTAGTGGCTCACACTGATAAGTATTGTGATTATAATTTGAAGTGGTTTCTCACCCCCTTCAACCGATATACCAGGGGACATATTTACAATGTCTGGCGCATCTCTGCAAATCAGCAGGGATGCGGCAGAATAGATGCGACACGCAATTCTCCCCTTGCGCCACCATGGATGCATCGCATTTACAATGCAGCGCACCATGGCGCAAGGATAGGCTGATGAATGTTGCATCTTGTGGCATAAGGGCGGCGCATTGCTGGAGGTATATCGCAAATGTGACGCAACTCCAGCAATGCACAGGGGCCGCCCATACTTAATGTGGTGCGTCACTCCTTACGCCTGCTTCAAGCAGGAGTAAGGGTTTGACGCAGTGGCGTTGTAAAACTGACTCAGTTAAATCTTGTAGATTTCACGGAGTCAGTTTTACGAGGCTGTCCTGCGATGGAACGCCCACCCAGCGATGGAACGTCCACATGAAACCTGATGCAGGTTTTATGTGGCACAGTGCTTTACAAAGTGATGCATCTGCCTAGATGCGTCACGTTGTAAATAAGCCACACGTGGCGCATGGTTTATGCCGCCGCTGCATTACAGAAGTGACGCAACGGCGGTGCAAATGTGTCGCAAGTGGCTTGTAAATCTGCCCCAAGGATTTACAAGAAGAAAAAAGCTCAGTATCTTCTGTGCAGATTGAATGTTTTCACCCTTTCTATGGCTCTCAAGTAGGTCTCAACTGTTACGGATTTGCATTCACCTACTAATGCTGAAACTCAAAGTTCCGTTGGATTTGCCCAATTATATGGTACATTTATTATGAATTTTGCGGAGCTGACTAGTAATATTACTCGAGTTTTAAAAAAAAGAGAATATGAAGAAAGGTTCTGTAGTAGGGGATCTCTGTGTATAGTCATAATCTAGTGAATAGTCCCGCCCATGTGCGCGGACCCCGGAGCAATCAAAAATAATCTCTTAAACTGTCAAAACATGCAGACCTGCATAGACACTTAAGAGAGAATTTAAAGACAGATAATGCAGCCTATATCCACAGGCTATACTGTCCAATACTTCAACTGGAAATTCCACCAAAAATTACAACAGCACAGCCTGTCCAGGGTTTTCCACAGAGAAAAACCTTGCTTTGAACAGCAAAACCCTCTGGAATGATAGAGAGGAAGGAGTGGACAGACAAGCCCCATAGGCTGCCATTATGTGGCTCAAAACAGGATACTGTGCCTTTAAGAGAACTTCCCAGAAGCCTCACAGTATCCCAGAATACAGTGCAGGTCCCTTTCACCTTCAGTTCTTTTTTCCGGCTCCTGCTAGCAGGACCCTGGAGCATTAGCTCTTCTTTTCTGAGCTTTTTCTATACTATTTTTGTGATATTTTTGGATTTTTGTAGCTTCACTCGACGTCTTTGGCCTTTATCTGCATTCTGCTGTGGTTTTTTGGCAGAATTTCTGCAGTCTTTTTGTCTTTAGACTATTTCTAGTCTGACATGTGCTTTGTCTGCAGCTGAACTGAAGGCCAAAGCTGAAGCTCACAGGGTTTGTACTCTGTGCTTGCCTGTGTCTTTGGACACCTGTCTTCTCTGTACCTTCTTTTCTAGGGGGCTTCGGCTTCCAGGTTTCAAACAGAGGAGTTTGAAGGCATCTTCAGCCTCTGGGTGAGGTGAGGGTAGGTCCTCTACCGAGTCCCATGCTGTAATCTCTGGGGTTATCCCCAGTAAGGGCACGTCTGAGCTATGACGCGGTTCCAGTCGGCACGTGGAGTGCCTGGACGTCATGGAGTGCCTCGACGTCGACGTCATGGAGTGCCTCGACGTCGACGTCCTGGATTACCTCGACGTCGACGTCATGGATTACCTCGACGTCATGGATTACCTCGACGTCGACGTCATGGATTACCTCGACGTCGACGTCATGGATTACCTCGACGTCGACGTCATGGAGTACCTCGACGTCGACGTCATGGAGTACCTCGACGTCGACGTCATGGAGTACCTCGACGTCGACGTCATGGAGTGCCTCGACGTCGACGTCATGGAGTGCCTCGACGTCGACGTCATGGAGTGCCTCGACGTCGACGTCCTGGATTACCTCGACGTCGACGTCATGGATTACCTCGACGTCGACGTCATGGATTACCTCGACGTCGACGTCATGGATTACCTCGACGTCATGGATTACCTCGACGTCGACGTCATGGATTACCTCGACGTCGACGTCATGGATTACCTCGACGTCGACGTCATGGATTACCTCGACGTCGACGTCATGGAGTACCTCGACGTCGACGTCATGGAGTACCTCGACGTCGACGTCATGAAGTGCCTCGACGTCATGAGGTGCCTCGACGTCATGAAGGGCCTCGAGCATGGAGTGTCTCGACGTCGACGTCATGGAGTGTCTCGACGTCGACGTCATGGAGTGTCTCGACGTCGACGTCATGGAGTGTCTCGACCTCGACGTCATGGAGTGTCTCTATGTCATGGAGTACCTCGACGTCATGGGGTTCCCCGACGTCATGGGGTGCCTCGACGTCATGGAGCAGTGTTGCTCGACGTCATGGAGCAGTGTTGCTCGACGTCATGGGGCAGGGATGCTCGACGTCATGGGACAGTGAGGCTAGACGTCATGGAGCGGTGAGGCTCAACGTCATGGAGCAGTGATGCTCCTTTTGGGGCATTGGTCACTTGGGCTCTGCCCTCTTCGGTTGGGTCAGGACGTCACCGTTAGGGATGGCTCGGCGTCTCCTTGGTTGACACCTAGTGACATTTTGACGTCTGAGTGGTGGTCATAGAGCCAGTCACTGTCCTAGTGATGGTGACGTCGTAGTGAGGTCGGCGTCATGGGTTACAGCCGCAGAGTACTGCCGGCTCTTGACGCCTGGGTCTGGTTCCAGGCCTCGCTCCTTGGTGAGCCTCCCATCGTAGAGGGGACTTTGTGTTCCCGGCACCTTCCACTCACGATGCAGAGCAGTTGATCAGCGTCGAGGAGCCCTTCTGATGGGGAGTTTGTGGTTACTCACCACGTGTACACGAGGGACGTTTGTCCTTTTGCTTAGTTTTGAGTGCTTGCATGCCTGCACGTCTGCTAGGTCGCCTCCTGCTCAACCACTACTGGTGAGACCACCGGGGATGTTTCAGAATCCCCTCGGTTCCCTCTTCCGTCCACCACCCCAGGGGCCTTTTGCCCCTCAGTCTGCGAACCTCCGTGCCTTGATGCCAGGGATGCGTCTGCCATGAGTACGGGGAGTCCCTTTCCGACTCTTTACTGGTTGGCGGGACTTACCTTTCGTCCACTACCGCCTGGCAGGAGGTTCTGGCTCCGACCGTGCTCCTGACTTGGTCGCAGGGGTGGCGGCATGTAGGCCTCGCGCTGTGGCCCGCGGTTGTTGGACCGTTGTTGTGAGATCCCTCTGTGGGGGGGGGTTTCTTCACCGATTTGTGGTTCCTCTGCCGAGAGACAGGAGGGAAGCCTTACAAGAGGTGGTCTAATGGGCCTGATAATTTCGGATCTAGGCATCGGTGTCGGAGCGAAGTTTTTCTCTCCTGCCGACCCCCAGGTATTGTGGGTTTGTCCTACATTGCCATGCTTTTATTTGCCTGACGTCTATGCAGCCTGCGGCTCAGCAGTGTGCTTCTACTCTCCCGTTCTTTGGGCAACCCTTGGGTTGCCATGAGAGTAGTGAGTGGCCCGCATGAAGTCTGAATCGGAGACTTTTGGACGGCTGTAGGTTTGGGGCATGGAGAACGGCCTGAGGCCTTCTGCCCTTTCTAGCGGCGTTTTTCCTCCCAGGATTTGCCGGTGGTCCCGGGCCGCCATTTAATGCTTTACAAGTATATTGCGCGCATACGCGGGAGAGCTTGTGGCTCCTTGGTGAACAAAGGCCGGCTGGGTCTAAGTCAGTCTTCGGTTCATCGGCCCTCCTCCAGCACTTCCTCCGGTCGGCTCGCGGTTTCAGCGGTGCGAGCTCTAAACGGAGGCCGTTATCCTGTCTAGGACAAGGGCGATAGAGGACGTACCTCTGTCTCAAAAGAGGAGAGGTCTGTACTCCCGGTTCTTCTGGTTCATGTGAAGGACAGGAACGAGTTCCGGCCCATTCTGGATTTGCGACAAGCAAACAAGTGGATTCGCAGTAGAGGAGTTTCGCATGCTGTCGTTGCATCAGGTTTATGCTCTGCTGCAACAGGGAGATTGGCTTGGTGCCATATATCTACGGGATGCATACTCCCATGTGCTCATTGCACACAGGAAGTTCCTGCGATTCCAGGTCTGCGCCCATCATTATCAGTACACAGTACTGCCAGTCGGGCTGAAGTCTGCGCCCAGACTATTCTCGAAGTGCATGGCAGTGGTAGCTGCACGCCTGTGGAAAAACGAGGTGGCTTCTCTAACCGTGCCTGGACGATTGGTTGATCAGGGCCTCCTCCTTCTCGGAAGCTCAGGCGCACTTCAGGAGGACGTGCGTTCTCTGGAACGAGCTGGGGTTGCACATCAACATGTCCGAGTCTGTCCCCATTCCGGTCCAGTGCATACAGTACTTGGGAGCCTCCGTCAATACGCTGTCAGCAAGCGTGTCTCCTTCGGTGGAGAGTCGATTATCTCCCCTTGGGAAGGCTCAGGCTCTTGCGACCGCCCCATCTACGGTAGTGGAGACGGTGTCTTCTCTACTGGGGTCGGTGGCCTCTTGTATGTTCCTCACGCCACACGCACGGCTGCTCATGAGACCTTTGCAGGAGTGCTTGGAGGATCAGTGGGATTAGAGGAAAGGAACCTTGGGCGACAAGATACGACTGTCTCTGCGTGCTCTTCAGTCTCTGAAGTGGTAGTGTTCAGCGGAGAATCTCCTAGGAGGGGTTCCCTTTCACAAGGACATTTCCACACAGACTGTCGTGACGGATGCGTCTCCCCACGGCTGGGGGGCGCTTTCCGGAGACTTGCAGATACAAGGAACGTGGTCCCCGATGGAGTCCACGTATCACATCATTTTCTGGGAACTCAGAGCTGTTCCCTTGGCATTGAAGGCGTTTCTTCCGTCCTTCCAGACCAACTCTCTGCTTGTACAGACGGACAATTTGACCACAATGTATTACCTCAACAAGCAGGGGGGTTCGAGATCGCGCACTCTGTCGCAGGAGGCGCGGGCGATCTGGCGACTGACTCTAACAGCTACCCATCTGCCAGGTGTGCAGAATGCTCGGGCAGACGTGCTGAGCAGACTGATTCAGGAAAGCCATGAGTGGGTCATAAACGACGAAGTACTAGGAGAAGTCTTCGGCGAATGCCGAGACTTCGCCTCCAGGTACTGCCTGTGGGGAAGCTGGGGAATGCGTTCTGGATTAACTGGTCGAACAGCTTTCTGTACGCTTTTCCACCCTTTCTCTTGATTCCGGCGGTGTTCATCAAGCTGTCCCAGTCCAGGGCGCGGATGATCCTGATTGCCCCGGAATGGCCCAGACAGTGGTGGTCCAAGGACCTGCTTCACCGGTCTCTCCGTCCTCTCATACGGAGGCCTTGCAGGCCGGACCTTCTCGCAAAGTTCAGGGGGCAGACGTTGCACCCCAACCTCTCGTCTTTGAGTTTGGCTGCATGGCTCCTGAGATAGTGTGATATGGCCATTTGAATCTACCAGAAGTTTGTATGGACATACTGAAGGAGGCTAAGCATCCTTCCGCTAGGACTTCTGCTTAATAGTGGAAGACGTTTTTGCATCTGGTGCAAGTCCAGGGACCATGCCCTGTCGACGTGTAAGGAAGATGTATTCCTTCTGTATCTTCTACGCCTGGCGCAGTCGGGCCTTAATGTCTACTCCATTACGGTTCATATTGCTGCGCTGACTGCCTACAGGAAATGCCCTTCAGACTTCCTTCTTCCAGATCCCTGTGATCAAAGATTTTTTGGAAGGCTGGAAGAAAGCATTCCCTCCTGTCTGGCTTCCTTCGCCTTCATGGGAATTGAATGTGGTGCTGTCCAGATTGATGTAGGAGCCTTTTGAACCTATTCATAGGGCTTCGTTGCAGCATCTGTCCTGGAAGGCGGCGTTCCTCGTGGCCATCACATCGGCCCGCAGGGGGAGTGGTATTCAGGCGTTGTGTTGCCAAGGACCTTATACTGTATTTCATGCTGCTGAGGTGGTTACGCATACTCACCCTAAATGTCTTCCTAAGGTTCTTTCTGGTTTTCATGTCAATCAGACAATAACTTTGCCTACGTTTGTTCAGAATCCGGCATCTCCAGCAGGAAGGTCCCTACATTCCCTGGATGTTAGGAGGGTGTTGGAATTTTATCTGGCTACAACCAGAGATATTTGTGGTTCAGATCAATTGTTTGACAATTATGAATCAGTCTGGACCGGTTTTGCTACCTCAAGACAGTCCATCTCTAGGTGGATTGTGTCCTGTACACTATTGTGTTACCAACAGACTAATACGACCTTAGGAGGTAAACCTAAGGCTCATTCCACCAGGGGCAAAGCTGCCGCGACTGCTTTGCTGCTTAATGTTCCGATTGCAGAAATCTGCATGGCCGCCACTTGGAAGACGGTCCATACCTTGGCTTAGCATTACTGTCTGGACACTGATACCAGGGCAGATGCTCAGGTTGGGCAGGCTTCGCTGCGAAATTTGTTCGCACAATAGTGGTGTTATTTCTCGTTTCTCCACCGCCGCTTTGGTGTGGGGATGGGCTTGCCATTCTATTCACTAGATTATGACTATACACAGAGATCCCCTACTACAGAAGGAGTAGTTTCTGTCCTGTAACTCCAGTTCTGTAGTAGGGGTATCTCTGTTATAGTCATAAGCGCCCGCCCTCCTCCCCGGTGGAGAGAGATATTCATGTAAGGAATGCTACAGGTCTGGCATGTTACGCCTTCAAAAAGAACTGAAGGTGAAAGGGACCTGCACTGCATTCTGGGATACTGTGAGGCTTCTGGGAAGTTCTCTTAAAGGCACAGTATCCTGTTTTGAGCCACATAATGGCAGCCTATGGGGCTTGTCTGTCCACTCCTTCCTCTCTATCATTCCAGAGGGTTTTGCTGTTCAAAGCAAGGTTTTTCTCTGTGGAAAACCCTGGACAGGCTGTGCTGTTGTGGTTTTTGGTGGAATTTCCAGTTGAAGTATTGGACAGTATAGCCTGTGGATATAGGCTGCATTATCTGTCTTTAAATTCTTTCTTAAGTGTCTATGCAGGTCTGCATGTTTTGACAGCTTAAGAGATTATTTTTGATTGCTCCGGGGTCCGCGCACATGGGCGGGACTATTCACTAGATTATGACTATAACAGAGATACCCCTACTACAGAACTGGAGTTACAGGACAGAAACTACTCCTTTTTGCTGGAACAATCAAGCTCTAAAGGCTTTTAGTAGGTCTAACATTACATCATTCTAATATCTCAAAGAAGTTTACCTTTGAAACAGACACCCAGAAAGAGCAGCTGGGGTGGTTCTGTTGCAACAAGAAGAAGAAGATGGACAAAAAAATCCTTTTATTAATCTCACGTTTTGTCGGAATTGGAATGGAACTACTAAGTACATGATGGATAACTCTTGGCCATAAAGAAGGCTTATACTGAATAGAGAGTTCTGTTGATAGATGCTACAGAATCATTTGAAATTCAAACTGATCATAGGAATTTACAGTGTTTGGGAAATCTTTGTTGCAGAAATTGCTGTCATGCTACATTTACATTTTCCTTTGCCTAGTTTGATTTTTTCATCACCCATACCCTTAGTTCAAAACATGTGTTGGTGAATTCCTTATCCTACATCATCAATTACTTATGGTCAGCACATAATTCCATCTCAACAAGTGCTCGGAATAGTTCACACTTTTCCAGACTGTGGGCCTTATTAGAGTACAGCGGTCCACAGGACCACTGTGGTCCGCCTGCTGTATTCTGAGTGTGGCGGTTGGACCACCACAGGACCGCCTCGTCTGCCAATGATCCAAGATCCCACAGAGGTTGCGCCGTGGAAGGAGGCAGCAATATGATGGCGGTTCTGCTGCGGCACTGTAGTGCATATTACGAGTTTCCTGTCCATATCCCTATTCATGGCGGTGAAGCCACCATGAAAAGGGTGGTGTAGAGGCAACTAAGGGGGCTCCAACAGGGCCCCCTGATATTCCTGGACCTGGGGGTGCATACGAGGGGGGGGGGTTTGCATGCCACTCTGTGCAGGAACGTGCTGCAGGGGCTGTCACAGCGCCGTCTGCAGTTCAGGCTCACCTACGAGACTGCTGCAGCACCGCCCACCATGGATTACAGGTGAAATCCGGCGGGTGGATACTCAACAGACTTGGTGGTCCTCCTGTCGGCTCAGCGGTGTCAGACCAAGAGGAGGACGGCTAAACTGGTAAAAAGGCCCTAAGTCAAGATAACTCAAGGACAGATGGCTCCAAAGGAATTAGATCTTGATATAAAGGCTCTATTAGCTTGATGAAATACATTGTATTTCAGTCCAAATTTGTGTTACAGCTTTACAGTTGGCTGCTATACAAATGTGTCATGAGTGAGTAATTTCTAGTGAATGTTACTTTGTATTCAGCTTTACATTCTTTTTGGTGGCCATCTGTTCATTCTGATGTCCAAGAATATGTTCCAATCATACATTCTTGCATTCTAAAGGCCTAATCTAGAGTTTGGTGTACACAAACTTAGGGGCTGATTAGGATTGCAGTGAATCCGCATCCTCCGGGTCGGCGAAAGACACCGCCGGCCCGGAGGATGCAGATTCACTGCTGCGGTGATTGCAAAGACCCCCCGCCAGATTAGGATAGCAGGGGGGGTCATCTGCGGACGTGAAGACCGTCCGCCGCTTTTCCGCCGCGGTCCCGCGGTGGAAAAGCTCTAATATGGTGGCGGTGTCTATCAGACACTGCCAGCCATATTAGGATTCATGCGGAAACATGCTTTTCCACGGCGGGTTTTCCGCCGTGGAAAAGCATGTGGTCTTTGGTGTTTGGGGGCCCGTTGCGGGCCCCCAGGGTGTCGGGGTGCACATGGGGGGTACCTATGGTACCCCCCAGCATTTACATGCACAAAGCGGCAGGCACCGCGTGGTGCCTGCCGCTTTGTGCATGTAAATGTTAAACATGCATTTTTAACCTTGCGGCGGGTGCTACTTCAAGCAGCACCCGCCGCAAGGTTAAAGGAACAGGATGTGACCGCCAGGGTGGCAGTCACATCCTAATTTGCATGGAGGGACCGCCCCTGCTCATGCGGACGGTCCCTCTTCCTCGGGGGTGGCGTACGGACGCAGGTCCGTCCGTCATCCTAATGACCCCCTTAGTCTGCAAGCACTAAATGGCTAAAGCAGGAAAAGGCCACCTTCTAAAAGTGGCATGTTCAAAATAGTAATTCAAAATCAGACGTTACCATAAAAGAGGATTTTTCATTACAATTTCAAAGACACCAAACATGAACTGGTCACCTGTTTCCATTTGGAATTTATCCTTATTAAATGTAATACGGTAACTGTAATACTATCCTATGGGAGAGGCAGGCCATGCAATAGTTAACCGCATCGCTGCTGCGGTGATTTTTGCGCTGTGCTGCAAATTGCCATTTTGCTGTTGTCAGGACGAGCTCAGCTTGTCATCAGCACACGACACCCGTGGGTGATGACGAGCTGAGCTCGTCATCAGCATCGAAAGGGTTAAACACAAATGTAAGAGTTTTTCACTATCAGGTCATGTAGATCTTAAAATGACATGGCCTACTTTTAAATATATTGCAAACCTGCTCTAAGGACTGTTTAGGGCCTACCCTATGGGTGACTTATATGTATTAAAAAGGAAGGTTTGGGCCTGGTAAAAACTTTATTTTGCCAAGTTGACATGTCAGTTCCAAACTGCCCACACAGGCTGCAATGGCAGGCCTGAGACATGCTTAAAGGGCTACTTAAGTAAGTGACAGAATCTGTGCTGCAAGGCCACTACTAGCATTTAATTTACAGGCTCTGGGCACACGTAGTACCACTTTAATAGGGAGTTAAAAGTAAATTAAATATGCCATATGACCAGAAACCAATATTGCCATGTTTTAAGGAGCGAGCACACTCACTTTAGCACTGGTTAGTAGTGGCAAAATGCACAGAGTCCTAAGACCAACAAAAAAGACATCAAACAAAATATGGAGAAGTAAGACAAAAAGTTTTGGGGGAAGGCCACCATAAGCCTGACACGTCTAACAATAGCGTTCCTCCTTTGCCATCTATTGTAAATGTAGGTATTGTATGTGTTTGTGAATAAGTGTTTCTGACTACGTAAATACGCATATATTTCAGTGTGTACATACTTGGGTAAATTCACAACCAAGGACAGCACAAACAATGGAAGTGCCAATAATATATATGTTCCTCTTAACTATTAGTTGCCTAATTATAAGTTGTGCATTGGTGCGCATGCTCAAGGCACACTTGCCTAGTTCGATAGTTCATATTTTGCTGCTTTTAAAGGACACTTTTATGCCATTCTTTTTCACTTACAGGAGGCACTGAAACAGAGAGGAGCTTAAAGAGTCGAGAAAGGAGACCTTCACCTCATCACATTGAAGACTTATTAGATTCAATATTGGAAGTGAGCAGTGGAAGAGGTTATGCACTCAATAGATGTTCGGTATCTGTGGCATAACCAGTGGGCCGTCTGCCCTACTGAAAGGAAGGAAACGGGCCCTCTGGTTACTGTCTGATTTGTAAAATACAGAAAAAGTCAGATTTCGGGGGCCCCTCAAGCCTCTGGCCCTTGGTGCCACTGCACTTGCTGCACCAATGGAAACGTCGCCCCTGTTCGGTATCTCAGCTGAGATCACCAATGAAAATGTTTTAATTATTTTCAACTCAAGACCTTATTTTGCTTTGTAGTGAGGCATTTGCTTAGCGGGACAAGCCCCGCTGGCAGTGTTTGGAGCAGCATTGCATGGGACTTGTTGATGGGAACTGCAGCTGACATTAAGTGCGCCGTGAAAAAAGTAAAGGACACCAAACCTCTGGAGCTTTGTGCATATACGGAATGGAAATTTAAACCAAGGAAGGTTATTTGACGTAACTAGACAAGTATATAGGTAATGCCTGTCAACAATGTAATAATTAACAACTTACATTGATTTCCGTACATTTGTATCTAATTACAAGCTTCAACAAATAAAAATGGTCATCTTTTAATTGGCTTGTAAATTAATATTTGATACTGTATGGTGAACCTTCTCCTGGTGTGAGCTGCTGGATTTGTGATTTGCCTTTTTGACACCGGCATCACCTAACATCTGAGTTTAATGTGCTGACCAGTAACAACATAGGAAAAACCAAATGTGGTGATGGACGGAGCGTTGACAATACAAACACTCACCCCCAGTCAACTGATCTGGGTTTAATCCATCACCGTTCTTTAGCTCACTCCGCCGCCCCAGTTCAGACATGGCCATATGCAAATCAGTCTGACCCTGTGCCTCATGGGAACAGTCCAGCCCGAACTGCCAAGCCATGTCTTCCCTGGACCGGAATCAAGCTTCCCAGGACCGGTTTCTGGCGTTACAGCCGTCTTCAGACGGGCTTGCTTGACTCCAGTGGCAAAGTGAGCAAGGGACTCACGTCTGAGCATACCCTGCCAATTTAGGGCGCACAAAGAAAAACTAAAGGTGGTGATGGACGGAGAGTTGACAATACAAACACTCACCCCCAGTCAACTGATCTGGGTTTAATCCATCACCGTTCTTTAGCTCACTCCGCCACCCCAGTTCAGACATGGCCTTATGCAAATCAGTCTGACCCTGTGCCTCATGGGAACAGTCCAGCCCGAACTGCCAAGCCATGTCTTCCCTGGACCGGAATCAAGCTTCCCAGGACCGGTTTCTGGCATTACAGCCGTCTTCAGCCGGGCTTGCTTGAGTCCAGTGGCAAAGTGAGCAAGGGACTCACGTCTGAGCATACCCTGCCAACTTAGGGCAAACAAAGAAAAACAAAAGGTGGTGATGGACGGAGCGTTGACGATACAAACACTCACCCCCAGTCAATTGATCTGGGTTTAATCCATCACCGTTCTTTAGCTCACTCCGCCACCCCAGTTCAGACATGGCCATGCCACTGGTTTCAAGCAAGCCCGGCTGAAGACGGCTGTAATGCCAGAAACCGGTCCTGGGAAGCTTGATTCCGGTCCAGGGAAGACATGGCTTGGCAGTTCGGGCTGGACTGTTCCCATGAGGCACAGGGTCAGACTGAGTTGTATATGGCCATGTCTGAACTGGGGTGGCGGAGTGAGCTAAAGAACGGTGATGGATTAAACCCAGATCAGTTGACTGGGGGTGAGTGTTTTGTATTGTCAACACTCCGTCCATCACCCCCTTTGGTTTTTCTTTGTTCGCCCTAAGTTGGCAGGGTATGCCTAGACGTGAGTCCCTTGCTCACTTTGCCACTGGTTTCAAGCAAGCCCGGCTGAAGACGGCTGTAATGCCAGAAACCGGTCCTGGGAAGCTTGATTCCGGTCCAGGGAAGACATGGCTTGGCAGTTCGGGCTGGACTTTACCCATGAGGCACAGGGTCAGACTGATTTGCATATGGCCATGTCTGAAATGGGGTGGCGGAGTGCGCTAAAGAACGGTGATGGATTAAACCCAGATCAGTTGACTGGGGGTGAGTGTTTGTATTGTCAACGCTCCGTCCACCACCCCCTTTGGTTTTTCAGTCACAACATAGGGGCATATTTACAAGGAAATGACGGAGAGCAGAGCTGCAGCAAATTTTGCAATGCAGTGCTCCGCCATTTGCAAAACGCGGGGGTGCATCGTAATTACAATAATACAGCACACACCTTTGTTTTCCTTAGTGCTGGTGCTAAAAATAGCTGCCAGGCACCAACACAGACCCCATTGCACCATAGTGCAAGGATGCCTGCATTGCAGGGAATGATTGTTTATGTGCTGGAAGGTGTTTTTCCTGCACATAAAAATCAATAATGGCATTTTGCTCTTCCTATGTGTGCTGCAGAATGTAGCATAAATAGAAAAAGCAAAAACGAGGAGAAATAAAAGTATTTCTCATTGTTGCACCATTCTAACATCTTATATTGCATGGCATTAGTTTTTGGCCTTCCTCAGATTTACACCTCCTTGTAAATCTGGGGCAGCGTCAAACAGCAATGGGTGTTGTTGTGGAACGCCGACAGCAACACCCATTGCACGCCCTTTCACAGAGATATCTGCGTGAAAGGGTGTCATAATTACAAAGCGGAGTTAAGCCGCAAAAAGTGGTTTAACGCTGCAAAAAGTGGTTTAAAGTCAAAAAAAGTTATGTTCGGGAGACGTAATCTCCTTGTAAATATGCCCCATTATCTTGAAACCACAGCAATCTAGGTCTCATATGAAAAGGTTTTGCATTGCTCGTGGAAGCACTGGCCTGAGAAAAACGTGTTCCAGATCCTGGAGTGTTTGACTTAAACCAGGGCCAAAAAGTTTGGTGGGTGGCGTGACCGAGGGATGCACTGATGCCAGCAGAGTGGTGGTTGGCAGGGGAGTTGGGGGGACGGGGGGAGGGGTTTAAGCTGGGTGTAGGGAAAGCAAAGTATGTACATCCAGTGCCTGAATTGATTTGCACAATGTGGAACCAGAAAATCTGGAATCTATTCCAGCTTCCCCACTTGACTAAATTGTGTGATCCAAGGCAATTGTTTACTTTGCTTTTCCTCCTTTTTGCTTGATTATCACATATAAGAGGCCTTGAAATGCATGAATTCATGATGTGCCCTGTACAAAACTTCGACTGTGTTTCATTTAATAAGCTACAATGTTATCCGTGTATGATAGCAACCCCGGCCACCCAAAGAGTGCACATAACAACTCACTTGCCTCTTATTTCACTATTGGCATTGTTGTCAGCGTGTGGGGTGGAAGCATGATTGTTTCTAAATTCATGTTTGAAAACTATCACTATAAAACAAAATACTTCTCAGAGCACTGATGTAACCTGATTTACTAAAGTGGAACAGTTCTGCAGGTTAATGAAATATACTTTTTGAATTTGAAGAGACTTTATCATATATTTACATGTTTGCTGCAAGATGTCTTTATAAAGGAAGGTGTTCATAAAGTTAAGCAGCACAGGACTCCCTGGTTCGTTCCTTTATTTTACTGCAATAAACATTTGAATAAATGTATGCCTGCGTATTTAGCATATTTTTAATGTTAGTGCTGAGTGGAGAAAACCATAGCCCAGTACTGCTGCTGACCGGGGGGCTACACGTTGAGGCCAGGAGGGCCATATGCGGCACCCTGGATGTACCTTGAGTATCACTAATTTTAATTATATGGAATATTTTTTAATAAGACCTATGTAAGTGGCTCAAGAATGTATTTCAATGCTGTAGCAGCAGGCCTGAACCCTAAAGGCTGCAGCTCCTACCTACTACCATACACCAGAGGCAGAGCCAGCATTAGTGTTAGTTGTGCCCGGTGTGACAGTCTTTGTTGGCACCCCCTCCCATACCAGCTTTCTCCATGAATCCCTTTTCCTGCCACCCTTTAACTGCACTCCTCATCGCTCCAAAGGCCCCTTCTCAAATTTAATTTCTTTTATAGCACTGCTCATCCCAAAGTAGGGTGTTAGAGCGGTTTAAATCCCACACATATTATACAGAGACAATCAATCATACAAGTTTGTAAGTCAATGTATAGGAAATGCTATATAAGACAATGAGGGCTACCAGGTGTAAGAGCCACATGCCATCCATACTTGTAGGCTTTATATGTGCAGTGCTTGGGATGCTTTAAAACATTCCACTACAGTTTAGATTGGCTATCCAAATACAAATGTATTACTACCAAAAGGAACCCCTCACAACCTTAGAAAAATGAAAGATTAAAAAAAGTAAGGATCTAAACCTGTGCCTTGGGAACCAGCATGCAACTCTTTGATGTCAGGTCATGGCTCACTGTGCTATATTAGAAGGATTGCAACTTATGAGCTTCAAGTAACCAAAGGATCTCTGTGGCAAAAGTAGTAAACCATTGAGCTATCTACAGAAAATACAATTCTGAGATCTGTATATTACACATTGTGCTTTGTAGCAGGTACATTAATCCTCTGTGCTATATTTTGTTGAGTCAAAACTGTGACTAGATAAATCCCAGATCTTTCCAGTAAGTACATTAACCTCCAAAGTAATCTTGCTGTTATTATTATCCCTTGAAAATTGGTGGTCAGACAAACATCTCTGCAGGCTGCTCTTGTCTCGTCTGGCATGCCTGATCTTTCTGCTGTGTTCTCCCCTCCAGTGAGAGCACAAATGGTACTCCCCTGAGTGTGACGCCCAGTGCAGTAGCACCTCTGGAACTGCACTAAAGCCGGTGTTCACTGGAGGTGGGGGTCTGGCGAAAAAGAGGAGAAAATACATTTGGGACAGTCATCAGTCTTCCATTAATGGTGCAACACCAGTGGACAAATGGATAAGGCAGTCTGCACATTACAACATCATAATTGTATTGCCTTGAAGTCTGAATTATTGCAAATTGTGGACTACAGAAAATGTTATGGTGTCAACTTATTTGCCAGATCTGTAAGGAACCTGCTGATGACTCACAATAGAAATAAATGGATAAACACTTAAACAAACAAAACAGAGAAGTGAAAGAGGCTGGAAAAACAGAAAGCAAACTCCATATATTCAGAGAGCAAGCACTTTAAAAGCCAATAGGTCTGTGGTTGGCCGCCAGCCTTTTCACAGTTCTTGTTTTATCATGGTTTTGGTAAAGCTTTATTATTCGGGGAGCTGCTGGGTCAAATCTGAAAAATCATTGTTAAAAGGCAAGTATGTTTTTTGATCTAGACAAGGACACATTACTATAGTAACCCCTGGCAGTGAAGGGAATTCCTGTGTGCGTGGATGAGCTCCTTTTGAAATGACAGCATGCTGTAACTCATACTGAAGTAGGCTGACCCATTGCCCCTTGATTTATGCTGGAGTGAGTGGAAGAAAACTATGAATGACGCAATAACAGAATAATGGATAAAGTCTGGGCTAACATAGACCTAAAAAAAAGCCACTCCATCTGATACTGGTTGCCAGCCTCTTGCCTTTGAGAAAAAGGCAAGAAAGATAAAAAGCAGGTAGGAAGGGAGGAAAGAATGAAGAAGCAGGCAAAAAGGAAGGATGGAAAGATGGTACAAATGTAGGGAAGGAAGGCAAAAAAGAATGGAAGGAAACTAAAAGTGCAAGATAGCATGGAAGGCAAAAAGCAATGAAGGAAGGCAAATTCGATGAAATAAGGAATGAAGGGCAAAAGGACGGAAAGAAGGCAAAACAAAAGAAAGAAGGAAAGTAAGAAAGAAGGCAAAAAGAAAGGAAAGAAAGATGGAAAAGAAGAAGGAAAGAAGGCAAAATGAAAGAAGGAAAATGAAAAGGCAGAAAAGAAAGAAGGAACGAAGCAGGAAGCAAAAAGAAAAAAAGCAAAAAAGAATTAAAGACGAAAATTACAAGAAAAAAGGAAATAAAGCATACGAGAAAGAATGTCAAAGAAAGAAAGAGAAAAGGGAAGGAGGTACAAAGAAAGGAAAGAATCAAAGAGAGAAGGAAAGAAAGAAGGCAAAAAGGAAAGAAGGAAAGAAAGAAGGGCAGAAAGAAGGCAAATAAGAAAGAAGAAAAGAAAAAAGGAAATACAAAAATAAAGAAGGGAAAAAAGAGTGCAAACAAGAAAGAAGGAAGAAAAGAAAGAAAGCATAAAAGAAAGTAGGGACAAAGGATAGAAAGAAGGAAAGAAAAAAGGAAAGAATGGAAGAAAGAAAGAAAGAAGAAAAGAATAAAAAAGGACAAAAGAGAGAAAGAAAGAAGGAATGAAGGAAAGAGGAAAAGAAAGACGAAAGAGAAAAGGGAGGAAAGAGGGTTCACAGTATACAATACTGGATATTAAAACCCGAATTACACCCCACCCACATTTAAATAAAGGTGTTAGAAATGTGCTGCAAATTAAACCGAATAGTTTTGTTTTCTTCCTGGGGAAAGTTTATTAAAGTCCTATTGGTGAAACCGAGCCAAGTAATACAATATATCATGCTGTGCAATAGTGCCCATCAGATTACAAAATAGCACTTCCAAAGGAATTTAAAACAACATTAGCAGCAGACTGGAACTGATAAATCTGGAATGTACCCAGTGCTCACATGAAGAGCTGGTAGAAAGCATCCCAGCTATCACAAAGTCAACACTAAAGTAATCATAAAGTATAAACAAAAACACTTGCACTGAAGGGAACTACCTAGTGTGTGGATGTGCTCATTGGGAAAAATGCAGTCACTCAATGTGAAGATATCCAGTGACTGTAGTGTGGGGAAGAAAATGTGAATGACACAATGAATGAGGAGAGGTGGCTGACACCCCCTCACGTAAGTAGATTATACATATTATTTTAGTAAAATCAAAAGGTCTTGGCTAATGCAAGGTCGAAAAAGCAATTGGATGGGTTTTAAGAGTCCAAGGGTCAGGAAACAAATGAGAACAAAGCTGGATCAGTGGTAGAGAACAAAACTAAACACTAATGCAGCAGGCAAAATGTATATAAATAAAATAAGTGTGACCAAAAAAACTCTAATTTGTTGCATTTATAGCGGAAGCTGTTTCTTCAGTTTTGGTCCCTTTGAGATTATTGATGTGCCCCCATTTGATGGAAGCTGTGAAGCCTTTGCATATTTCATTAGTGGCAAAATAATATGTGGATATTCTTTGAGCCCTCCATTTCCCCCCAAAACATACTTTCTTCATCATTGTCCTTGACAAGGTTATTACTACCCTTTATACCTGTCTCATACTAAAGTGCCCACCCCACTAACCAACGCAGCCCTCTCACCCATTGAAACGGGCATTTTCACCCAAACCTACTCCTTGGCACAGGTGTAGGAACGTGATTATGCTCAATAATGGCACAAATGTTAAGTCTGATGTTACATTTGCCTCATTACCTTTGTCATATTTCATATAAGACCACAGTTCTGTCAATGGAGATTTTTAAATTCTTCGCACTCCATTAATAAGTTGAATTTGATTGATTAAGGATCATAATGAGCATGTCATTTTCCCTTCATAGATTTAGTATGTCATATGAGCAATACCTTATACAGCTGATAATGCTGTGTGATTGTTCCAATTATTAATCTAAAAGGTTCTTTGATCTGTCCCTTCATAGACTGAACATACCGTTTCTTTACCACATTTTCTAATCCAAAATATTGTGCCATCAGGCCTATCATGGACCACTAATGTTGGGTCATTATTCAGTATATTTCTCTGAAATGTTGTTTGGCCAATCCCTTCATGGGCTGAACATTCTTTGTAATTAATCCATTTATGAATCAAAAATACAGCGTGATCAGTCCCATCATGTGCTACTAATCCTATGTAATTGATCAATTTATGAATCCAAAATGCTTTGTTAGTCTTGTCAGGGGCTGATAATGATGTTTAAATTCAGTGTACAAATCCAAAATGCTGCATGATAATCCTTTTCATGGGCCAAAAATGCTTTGTAACCATGGACGCCATTTGGAGGTAGTCAGGGGTCGCAGCTGTGACCTCTAGCTTGCTCCCTGCTATGCCTAACACTTCCTTTGAGACCCCTGGCTTCAAAAGAGGCAACACATTTGCCTCCTATGAGGCCAGGGGTTGCAAAGGAAGTGCCAGGCATAGCAGGGAGCAAGCTAGAGGTCACAACTGCGACCCCTGACTACCTCTAAAGACATTCATGTTTGTAACTATTCCATTTATCAATCCAAAGGTTTGTGTGAACAGTACCTTCACATGCTACTAATGTTTTGTGATGTTTGCTTTTAAAATTTTAATTTTCTACATAAATGACATTCAAAGGTACTCAATGCAGGATGTACTTACCACTACTATGATGTACGAAGTATGCAAACTTGTTGTCTACTTTGACTTTCGATAGTATAGCACAATGTCTACCTTCATCAGTCAATCTTAGCACTGTGGTGGTGTGTCCATGTTCTATGCTCCTGAATCCAAATATATTGCTGCAACAACATAAACATGATTACTTCGAAATAACCATGTCAACAAAGCGAATAGATTTTTGTCATTAAATGCCCCAACAGCTTAAATCCCTTTGATTTAACTTACATTTTTTTGACAAAGTCAAAAGGTACTTGCTGGATCCCTGCATCTGAAGAGGAGACTGTTCCCTAAGAAGAGAAGTTCGAGGCACCCATGGGGTGAAAGAGCACTTCGGTTTGGAAAATGCTGTCACGCTTCAAGTGATATGCCATATGTGCCTAGTGTCACTCAACTAGCTGTCTGCTATTTAGTGTCTCAAATTCCATAAACTAGTTTAAAAAGTCATCACTTTTTTCAGGTTTATGATTCTCTCAGTCACTACATTCTATATTTACTTGTTCTAATCTGTTTTGAAATTACAAAAAGTAGTGTTTTCATGGGTTCACTTTAAAGTATTAACCTCCGAGCTTTGCCTGATTGTTATTTACTGAGGGCAGGACCCAACTATGTGATTCAGTGAAGACCAGAAAACTGAACTGTCAGACCCTCTTTACCTGATCTCATTAAAAAAAGAGAGCAGTGATGGAGAATGTCAAACCAGGACCGCCCTGCACCGATGTGACATAACTCCTCTCCAAGACCAAGTCAATAATCAATGGGTTTATGTAGGATGTGGTGCAGCTCTTGAACCTCCATAAATGTGCAGGGAAGCCTACCACTAGACTGTTGGTTCCCAAAGCCACATTTAAAAGTGGAGGAACGAACATTCAGGCAGGATTCTCGTGTTAGTGTGAGTTGTCGTCCACCGGGGACTGGAGGCCATCGCTTCTGTAGACCTCGCAGGC
Organism: Lissotriton vulgaris; assembly: GCF_964263255.1. Taxonomy (NCBI): domain Eukaryota; kingdom Metazoa; phylum Chordata; class Amphibia; order Caudata; family Salamandridae; genus Lissotriton; species Lissotriton vulgaris. The sequence goes on from NC_141695.1 coordinate 1,644,710,194, forward strand.
TGGCAGGCCACCTGCTGGCCTCTACATGAGCCTGTCAGGACATTACTCTCTTACAGCGCTATGAAGTATGCAAAAGGCAACATGAAGCGTTTTATGATCCTCCTTATTAAAATAATTATAGTAGGATCATTCAAAGGGTGAAGAGTTGGAAAAAGGTTCTTGGACCATATTACTCATCAGGGATGAATATATTGAAAGCAAAGGCACTGACTAAAACAGGGCTACCCAGTGCTGTACCAAGTGGGACTGCAAATTAGGAAAACCAATGATTATGTATATGATTGCCATTTAGATTAATTGTATGCAAATTAAGCCTATCTAGATTGTCTAAATGTCTGGCATGCATTTGGTCCTTGTGGATCAATGTTGGTCATCCAGGTCCTGAACACAGTCAATGGTAACCTCTTTTACATGTTCCTCTGGGACAAAAACCACAAAGGTCAACTCCTTGACATATTTCATACATTTGAATAACTTCTGATTTGCCCAGCAGAGCTTCAGCTTGCTGCGCTTCTTTAACAAGTACAATGAAGAGGGTGGGAATGGTCATGCGAACCTGACCAAGCCAAATGAATATGAGCCAAACCCAAAAGAAAGTGTACATTCAAGGTCAGTGATGCCTATTGGTTCTTCCGTCCCTCTTTACACATACCAGCCCTCAACCACAGATAAATAGTATCCTCACTTTACCAAAATACAAGGGTTTCCATTCCATGTCTGCCATCTTTCTTTGATGACTGAGCCCTCTTTCCATTGCCAAAGACCTTGTTAAAGCATTTCTCCCTTAGTTGTTTCCTTCTTTCCTCCAAATTGGTGTTATACCGAATTGCAATCCAGGGTGCCACCATCAAAACCAAGGTAGCTCCCCTGCCTCAAAATGAGGCTAGAGATCCTCAGGGTTTGCGGGACAGAAGAACTTTTAACTTCCAACTCTTCTCCCACTACAACAAACCCTATATGACCCCTGTAGTGTCCAAAGCTGCTTGAATTCTCTATTTACATTAAAATGGAGGAGTGGGTCTGTCCCCCTTGTTTTTTCAAAACAAGCATAGCATTATTAATGTTTACCTACAGTGGCACATAATACAGAAGTCAATATTGTCACCTGTTTGACTGTGGCAGAGAAGTAATGACACATGTGATATGTTTATGTACTAAACTGAAAAAAACTGAAGTCAAATTATTAAACCCTGATTTTATCAAAGAAAATTTTATTGCAATATTTGCAGCAATAAATTATTATTTTAGTAGCATATCAAATGAAGTATGTGCAAATATGGATATATATTTATTGATTATTGTGAAAATGCAACCAGCCATAGGTTTACTTGCATCATTCAGTGTCTATTCAATGGGTGGTTGGCCATGTCTATAGAAAGTTTAGAATTTTTAAAGAGTTTTCTATAGCGCAAACTAGACCTGAAGATAACAGGTATCAGAGTGCTTCACATGTGCACCAGTTTTGTTACAGATGGACACATTCATTTTTGTTAGGCATGGGGAGATTAAGTGATTTGCCCAGAAACACAGGATGTTGAGCGTCGTTGCCAAGACTCGAACCCCGTTCCCCAACTTCGAGGTCGACTGCTCTAGCCGTAAGTCTACATCGTCTCCTCGATTTTGCATGAGTGGATCATATTACCCTTCACCTCTCTCGACAATGATAATAAATTGCATATTATATTAAGCAGACCTGCATAAATGGTTTCTGTCTTCCTAGAGCAGTGCTTTCAACCAGTCAAAGCCTTAATGTAGGGAATCTAGATAAAAACCACACTAAATAGGCCTTGTGACTATTAGCAAAGTGGTGTCCTACGTAAAGTCATTGTAATGTGTATTCTGTCAGGCTGTAAGCTTTGTTTTCTCACATCCCCTCTACTAAGGTAACCATACCACTTTAGTAATAAATGTATATATGTGATTTTATTACAATATTTCTCTAAATAATGTGTTATTGGGCCTCATTTATTTTCACATGCATGTCATAAAAATAGATATATAGTTCTGTTGTTGTATTGGCTGTAGATGGGACCTTGCCTTTCGCTGAGACTCAAACCTTTGAATCTGCATGAACACTGGAGAAGGGCTTGTCAGTCTGCTCTTTTCAGGGCACTAGCTAGCACCATCCCTTTTATATCTAAAATGTTGACCATACAGTTAGCAGGTGCCATTCACAAGATAACAATGGAGGGAAGGCAATGTATGTTTCCAGAAGCCAGGCAAGTTGCTTGGAAATACGACTGCCTTCCTGTCTTGAACAACAGTATTGTTAAATTGCTTTATTGTTATGTAGCTCTTAATATGAATGTAATGGTAATTCATGACATTCAAGTAAATCAGCTCATTAAAGTTGTTACTGTTTAAGTATCAAGAGCGGCCAAGCTATCAATACCATTGATACGGGTCCTGTTGGGTACTGATTACCTGCACTTCTCTCATTTGAAAGAGTAATGAAGATCCTGTCAAGTGAGGAGTCCCTTTCTTCACTCCCATGGCCCTTTGTACACTGTCTGGAAGCAATACACTTCTCACTACAGGGCAGCCATCAGTGGTGAGGTGACACTGAACACTGGAAGTATAGCCTTTCATGTTTCAGCAGGAAAATGACAACTTTCTAAAAGTGTCATTTACAAAATAGCAATATTAAATCCGACCTTACCATTGGGTTGGATTTTAAATTGCTATTAAAATGAGGCATTGAATCAACTTTCTAGCGTCTCCCAAATTGAAATGAACCCCTTCGATGCTCGTGACGGAACGGTTCCGTCACGAGCGCCGGTTGGGCTGTGCTTATGGCGGAACCGTTCCGTCACGGCCATGCCCGTTTCTTAGAACCTTCAGCACAGCGTGAAAATTTGCGCCGCGCTGAAGGCGTTAAGAACCATGGGTTTTTATAGTGTAACACAGTGTTCTTCTATGGGAGGGCTAGCCTTGCCGCAATAAAAAAACAACTTTGTAGGTTTTTCACTGCCAGGAGATATAAAAACTTTAAATATTCATGCCCTACTTTTTAAATATCATGTATCCTGCCCTATGGACATTTAGGGCATACCTTAGGGATGATTTATAAGTAGTAATCAGGAAGGTTTAGGCCTAGCAGAGGCTTTGGTTTACCAGAATGAAATGTACGTTTAAAACTGCACCCACAGACTGCAAGGCCAGGTCTGGAGACATGTTATATCATGCTGCTTTAGTAGGTGGCACAATGAGAGCTGCAGCCAGATTTTAGCATTTAATTTACAAGCACTTGGTACATGTAATACCAAATACCAAGGACATATTAAGTAAATTAAATGTGCACATTAGGTGCATTCCAAATTTACCATGTTTAAAAGGAAGAGCACCAGCACTTTACCACAAGATAGCAGGGGTAAAGTGCACTGAGTTCTATGGCCAACAAAATGAGTTTAGTTAAAGAAGGCAAAAAGGTGGGCACATTTCCAACAACCATATTGATACCCTCTGACAAATGTGAACCTTTACTGTACATCTACAGAGTTAAGGCCCATTTTACAAAGGAGATTTTCAGATTTGTGACTGACTTATGTCGTTAAAAAGAGTAACTTAGATATGCATAAGTTAAATTGTATTGTTTAAAAACCTGGACTAAGTCAGTGATATAAGTGTGCACAGCCAACATGTTCACTGAGTTATGCACTCCTATGTTTTCTTTTAAGTTTCACTTTTGGGTGTCCCAAGTGGCATGTATAGGGAGTAGTCATGCAAATACCAAACAAATGTGGTGTACAGCCACTTAGGTGTAACTTTTTAAATAGTTGGAAACATTTGTAAGTGTATTGCCTACTTTTATATTTTGCAAATGGAAGGTCCAGACATTACTAATGTAGCGTAGAGTTAGAAGTGACACCAATTACCCCTCTTTATGGTAGAAACAACGAAAGAATTCAAAAGATAGGGAAAAAGTGTTAAAATTTTCAAAAGTTAATTAAAAAATGTGTCACGTTTCTTGAATCTGAAATAGCGTCTTTTCTTGGTGCGTGAAAATATTCAAAGTAAGGTACAGGAAACAGGAACAGGTAAATTCCTTACACTTAACAATGTTCAAACCTTGGGAAAGGGTTAAGGGAGGGAGCAGAAGCATGTGACTGAAGGGCTAAAAAACGAAAGAGATGCTCTTACAAACCTAGGTTCGGGTTACATAAAGATTTAGGGGCAGATTTACAAGCCCTTTGTGCGTAATTTTTCCCATGTTAAAAATGACGCAAACGTGGCGAAAGGGGCTTATAAATCTGCCCCTTAGGACGGAATTTCTTTAAAGAGTTTTTTAGTTTTGCTTACATTTACGTGTTTCCTTTAGTTCTTTATACCACAGAACAAGATTACCAGAGGGATTAGAAGAAAGGAAAAGATAAGAAGAGGAGCCAGAGGAATTAGACATCAGAGATAATAAAAGGAAAGAAAAGCGTAAGAAAAAATATCAGAGTGTGTAGAATAAATGGAGACAAAATTAGAGCAAGAAAAAGAAAAGGACAGAAGAAAATAAAAGTAGAAGAATAAGCAGAAAAATAATAAGTACTTAAATGCCACTTTCCTGTTCTTAGCCTATCCGGTCCGCCTGAGGGCATGGCCTATAGAGAGATGAAATGAAGAATTATCAAGACAACTAAGAAGAGCCCGAGAGAGTCAAGACATACAAAGAACTGAATACCACGTATCATTAAATAAACTTAAAGCACATTCAACGGAGGTAATTCTTTGGACTGGAGTTTTTCCAGTAACCCCACATCCACATGTAGTAGGCTGGTACAAATCTTCTTTTCCAACATTGCAATGTTTTACATTCAGTTTCTAACTTTTAAACTGAGTGCCCCCTGTGGCTACGGTTTAGGGACTTTAGCATCTGTTGTAGCCGTTGACAGTGAGCTGTAATGCTATTTTTTTATGATTGTTATTGTTATCATTATTTGTATTATTATTAGTAGTTGTAGGAGTAATAATAGTAGAGGTGACAATGGAGGTATTAACAGTAGCAGAAGACACAGGGGTAGAAGTAATATTGACAGAAACCCTAGGAGTGTGCGAAATGTGCAACCTTTTCTAAAGAAAATATGCGTCATTGTGCACAAGCAGATGGGTTATGTTAAATACATTTCACTAATACCCCGAGCAACTTTTGCAGGACCCTTGTTCTAGGATAAAAATACCTTGTTTGAGAAGAAAATATCCTTTGGCGAATATTTTTTGTGTTCTGCGAAATGGTGACAATTTCTTCATTTCCCGTTATGCGAAATTCAAGAACCTGATCATTCAAAATATCTTTATTCGTATTAAAACAAATCCATTATAGTACAGCACAATTGCTACAAATACAGTACCAGAATACACAGAGTAAAAGCATACCAAGTTAAAAAACATTTGATTATCCGTCAAAGAGTGCATTGTGGCCTGCAGTCCTTGTAACAAGTGTGCAAAATTCACATAATTAAAGTGTTTGACATCATCTTTTTAGGACTATTGAGGCATAGCCATACAATGTACGATCACATAAATGCTTTAACTACATCATCACTATAAAAGCATGAAAACCATGGGTAAGATAACAAGAAAATACCTAAAATAACATAGTTAATACAATAAAGACACAGTCCATCCATGGTCCATATGGAACGTGTAAAACGGCAGGGCCCCAAAGTGGTTGCTATCCCCAGAACTGTTAGCCCCATAGTTATGAAGCCAAAAATAATCTAAGGCACAACCATAATAAAACACAACCATCAGGAGGCTAACCTCTCATTCCTGAGCCTCCACATAGTCAATAAAAAACGATAGACAGCAAATACGATAAATTGTCTTACATCCCTTCTAAGAACCCGCACTGCTGTTCTACAATCTCTAAACCCCAAACTGTGACATAGTGGTAAGATCCACTTCCTTGTGTATCCGGCATAAGATGGGCAAAACATTACAACATGGTCAATGGCCTCTAGTACCTCAGGACAAAAGGGCAAATTCTCATCTGATTTATTAGATATATGCAGCCACTTGACTGTGGCTGACCGCGGAGGCAAAATCCCAAACCGAAATTTCTTGAATACGGTTTTGGCTTTGGGGCGGGGGTTCAATCTCATCTAATTATCCCCCTGAATTCAAGAACTATGGAAAGTTCCGCCATAATAATTTTGCACCCGTCAAATAAACACATTCAGCCTGATTGCAGAACCTTTTCAAAGTGACACTGATCAGATATCTGATTGAAATATGATCGATTTTATTTAGGTCTGCTTTCCCAAAGTTATTAAAAGTTCTGCGCTCTCATTCAGACTACTTGACTTTAGCACAGTTTGCTTTTTTGTCCAAAGACATGACAATGAAACTGAATGTTCACATTTAGCCATTGGAATCAGCACTCACACTCTTCCCTTTTAAATGTCTTCCTTAGTCTGGCTGCCCTTTCTTCAAACACAAGGGTAAGCAGAGGTCAGGACATTGCATGATGGCATCTGGAGACGGAAGATCAACTCAATTATAAAGCTTGGATTTCAAATGTTAACTTTAGGAAATTGCCTTTATAATTAGATCAACATTTAGCCTGAGATAGATGCAAAAGCACACCAGAAAGGAAAGAAAAACACTTATTATTGTCCTTAGAAAGGAGCTCACAGGGGACCTTTACATTGGAGACATGCTGGTAATTAACTAGGATAAACTGCTTGTATCCTCTGAGGCGAGGGTTCCTTGGTTTCACCTTCTCTTACCTGATACTCTTGAAAGCCGGGCCAAACTTAAGGTTGCTTAAATGTTCTGCTGCTAAAGCAATTTCTAATTCTAAAGCAAGAAAAGGGGACATTTATCAATAAAAAGAATGAAAATGTCATTGTGCAACTTCAATGTGGCTTTTAAAATCCACTCAAACAGTGGTCTGTAATTTAAAGTTTTTGGCTTCATTCATGGAGGTATTTTCGACTGTGAAAATACATTTACGACCAAAAATGCTGCTGTTTGTGACAACCAGGAATTTACAATGAGATTCCTGCCAGGTGTAAATTAATTTACTACTGCAGATTTCGCAGTGAGATGTGCAGAGAATTATGAAGTTGTAAATGCACCCAAGGGGTGGGAAGTAGGTGATTCAAGGCACGGTTTACCTCCATCTTTCAAAGATTTATGCTTGTGGGCATTCCCAAACTCCGATCCAACCCATTCCCAACCTGGAAATGGATGTAGATTTACTCTAGCCAGGACCACAACAGTAACACCCTTTCCAGGAATGGGAAGGAGAAAAGATCAGTCCCAGATTTCTTGATGATTTAGGGCAAGGACTTTCTTCATTGGAGAAAAATGTTTTCCCTGCAAGGAAACAGTTGCATAAAGGAACCACTGCACCTGTGAGTCATTATATGCTATGTAGAATTCTGCACAGGAGGGACAGGACCGCACAAGAAATGTCACATTGCATTCCTAGTAGCTGCCTGGAAACCTGAACCTGGCGCACCTTTCTATGTTTACAAGTAGGAATATTAGTAGTAAATGTGCTCCCGTACCTAGATTTACTTCTTAGGGGAAGATTCCAATCTGGGTCGGAAAGCACTCCAACCAAGCCGGATCCGGGGTGTTTTCCGACCGATCCGGACTCCTGCAGTCCGACCGGGGAGCTATCCGAGCCGGACTTTCTGACTCAATCCGGCTGTCCGAATCGAGCATCGTACTAGCTCGGTCGTGAAACGTCTCCATTGCCCCACGGTTTGCTTGTGACTGAGTCGTACGGAGCGGTTCAGACCCAGAAACGATTCGGACGGAGATTTCGCCCTTGTTCGCATCGTACTTCGACGTCCGGACCCGTGTACGACTCGGACGGAATATCAGACTCCGAATCTGCTCCGCTTATGCCGAGCCCGATTCGTGCCCTTCCGACCGAGATCGGAATCGGCCCCTAAGTGTGCAAACTTACACCTTTTTTTATGACTAGCAACCTATGTATTTTAAGTCTATTTTCTGGACTAACAGGCCAATTTACACTTTTAAAATCAATTGCAGAATAATTAATGCTGCCTAGCATAGCTAGGTGATTATTCCTGTGTCCAGTGTTCAACACATTCATGCCTGAATTCTGAGGGGCTGGGATGTAAGGCTAGAAGGTAGGTCCTATTCGTAGATGACAGAAAAAGCAGTTGAGAGATTGATTCCACAGAGAGAGTGACGAGAAATGATGTGCAATTTAAAAAGCTGAAACTGTTGTTTCGGACTATGCAGCCGTTGTTTATTACAACTAGATACAAAGCTGTGCAGCCAGAGCACTGACGTTAGTGCAGGTCATGGATTGGGATTCTTTAGAATTCAAAGCCAGGGAGGGACTTTGAGTTGTTGTATAAGATGATCTCAAAGGAGCTATATATCATGACAATGCCTTGGGCTAATGCACTTCTGTTGAAAGGTACGATCGTGTAGGAAATATTCTAATTACTTATCGGTCATCTACCTTACACTGAATCCTAGCCTTCCTCTTTAAAGTGCAGACTGTCATGGGATATTGATGCACCCTTTTGCTGTGCAACCGATGCAGAAGGTCCTGGATTCCCCCGAGGACGCTGTGGTCCTGTGGAAGGCCAACCGCCACACTCATAATACTGCGGGTGGACCCGCAGTGGTGGTGGTGTTTGGATTGCCACCGTGAGTACGGTGCTCTACTGGACCGCCGTACTTGTAATAAGGCCCAAAGTCTTTTATTCATTGACACGCTTTCTAAACTCTCTTCTGTGCTAAGGTCCTATCACAAAATATTATCCACGTTTTAGAATTCGAAGACACAACCATGAAGAAATAAATCCTGCTCAGATTCAACTTGTTCACCAATCCACGGCACAAATCCATCAGTTTTGAGTAATGCATAAAGCAGTGCTATTTAATTGATTGCTAAATATCAGAAGTAGCAGTGTAGACAATGAATTAACATTGTGAAATTGCTTCACCTCCAGTAAACACATAACTCCAGTCTGGGTGATTCTAAAGTAATTCCGTGGGGTGAGACTGAGCATTACAGCAATCCTTTTTCTGTCCCACCCTCTCCTGCCAGTAAAGTAATTTTTGCCCCATTAATTATGTGTGTGTAGTGTCACTAAAAATATGCCACTGTGAATGGAGCATACTTCAAACATAGCTTCAGGCCAAAAATAAACTAGCCGCCCAGAGCAGTCTCGCAAATAAGTTATTTTGTTCTATGTACACAAGTTTTTGAGAGATTTTTTTGGGAGGTTATTATGAAATAAAATAAAGGTTTGTGCTTCTTGGGCACTGATCCTTTTCCAAGTACCACTTCCAAAATGAAATCACCCTTTAATTATCTGGAACTACTTTGTCCCACTAGGGAATAGTACTTTTTGGGACAAAATGTCTCCTCCATGGTGTATAGCCATGTGCCATGCCTCAAGTGCCCAATTATGATTATCTGCTATCCTGGTTTTTGGATTCGTGGCCCCAGCCTCATGCTATTCTAGTCTGTGTGTGAAGGCATTGGCCTGTACCTTGATTTGAGCATGGTTTCCATCTGTCCTAAAGCCGTAGGGGTGCAGGAAGCCCAAGCTCTTAAATGACAGCGGGCTACCATCTCAGTCATCAGTATGAGCCTGTAGAACAGTTTTAGTAGCATATCAGGTTTCAGTGATCATGTAGTCATGATCAGACTTTTTATATAGGTCATTAGAGTGGTGGTCTTCTGGCTCACTGGTGTAAAGTTTTGCTGCTATACACTAGACCCAGATCCTTTCTATAATATCCCAGTGCATGCATGCTTGTATATATGCGTGTGTAGTTTGTGTGATGCACATGGCATGAGTTTTTGAGTGAACCAGAGTGAAAGAGGACTGCAAGTTTCATTTTAGAAACCTCAGGCCTTTTCATGTGTACAGGTTAGAGGTGAGGTTACGTTGAAAAAGGGTGGAAGTGTATTGCTGACATTGCTGAGACTGAAGAAAGGGAACCTAGATAGTGAAGTGGGAAAGAGGAGACAGGCTACCCCTTAGCAATTCAAAATGTACTTTTGCTGCAAAGGGCCACTGTAGTCTTCCTGAGTACAGCTTTTAGGTGTAGGGTGAGACGGTGGTCTCTGTTGTTCAGTGTGAAGGATCCTTTAGAACAGGCAAGTCATTTGTCTCCCTTCCTGATCACTGTATTAGTGGCTAGTAATTGCCAGGTGTTGAATGCTCACTCCTCTTTGTGCCTCTGCTGTGGGTGCTCAAACCTGGAGATGACCCTGCTGTGAAGAGTATCGTGTAGACAAAGACTGAGTTTGGAAGACAGCTTGGAAGGACACACGTAAGTAGATCCTACCCAAACTGTTTCTTAAAGTGCAGACTGAGAATGCACATCTCCTGTCTGCTCTACCCCTATAAAAATGTAAGTTGTCGACTAATTTCAGTTCCAAAGTCTCTCTAACCAAGCAGAGGGTGCCACACTTAGGGGCCGATTACGATGGCAGGCGGTTCACCACCGCCGGGCCGGCGGTGAGGAGCACCAGCCCGGCAGTAGCGGACCGCCCGCCATCACCGTGAATATTCCCACCGCCAAATTGGGATGGTGGTGGGAATGGGAAAGGTACCACGGAGGACAGAAAGACTGTCCGCCATTGTCCCGCAAAGCGGTTCTTTTCTGCCCACCTTGCGGGACACGGTACAATGGGGCTATCGTGGTGGTGCTGTGCAGGCACCACCGTGGGCATCAGGATGCCTGCCTTTTTTTGGCGGCGATTCCGCCGCAAAAAGACAGGCGGTAAATGCCTTTGGGGGCCTGTTGCGTATCCCCAGGGTGGGGTTGGGGGGGGTGGGGTGCTGCACGTGAGTGGTACCTATGGTACCCCCCTACATATGTATGTACAAGGTGGCAGGCACCGCACTGTGCCTATCACGTTGTACATACATATGCAATACATGTCTTTTTACATTGTGGCGGGTGCTGCCGCCCGCTGCAATGTAAAAATACAGGATGCGCCCGCCAGTGTGGTGAGCGCATCGTAATTTGTATTGCGGGACCGCCGTACCTATGGCGGGCGGTCCCTTTTGCCTATGCGATGGCATCGTAATCGGCCCCTAAGTACCTAGAGGGCTACAGCTTAAACAGTGCTGGTGTCTTCCTTAGAGCTGGCTTCAGAGGTGAGGGTAGGTCACCTGGAGTCTGATGTGGAAAAAGAACTGTCTCCCTGTCCTTGAACGCCTGGAAGTGAACTGCCTGTCAAAAAGAGGGGCAAAGTGAGCCAAGCATGCAGGAAGAGCTGACTCCTGTGTGGAAAAGATTGGTTGACCTTGGAGCTGAGGTCTGCCCACCAGAGACTCCAAAGAGGGTGACCAGTAACGTCTTGGTTTGAAGTCTGTTACCCAAGCGGAAGCGGAAGCTCTGCGACACTGCTGGAGTGTTGCTGGTAGATCCTCCTGGCAAAACAGGCCGGCTGCTCGCCTATTGCACTTACCCGACATGTGCCCAATTGGAACTCTGCATCTCTGCCTGTGGCACTTGGCCAAGTGTGCTTGAGCGAACTCTGCCACAAAAGAACTGACTTTTACCAAGCCTGTGGCAGTGCCAGTATTACAGCGCAGAGTTTGTATTCCTTAATGTTGCATTCTCTTTATTCAAATAAAAACACATTTAACATTATAAATGCTGCCAAAACGTTTCAAACATGCATATTATAAATTCTTACTCTACACATCTTAAGACTATACAGGGTTTCACCATAATATGCCCTGGAACAAATTAAACTCATTTTAAGTTCTACTGATTCAATATACCCTTGTCTAAATGTATCAATTATGCTATTACACAGCAATCATTTAAACCACGGCCAGCAAGCCGTTATTTCATACAATCATTGAACTCTTTACTTCATGCTGACTGACACTTGTTCAATATCACCATTTTATAAACCCTAAACTTCTCTTCAGTGTTAACCTGAAAGCTGTCATCAACATAACCAGATCACAATCGCCTATGTAGCTTCTATAATGTAATGCCCACTCTACGAGGTTTAGCACGACCTCCATTGTAGCACACCACAGTGCTTTCTCAAGAAAACATGTAAAATATTGTTTGTTCACTTCTATGGGCTCTCATTTTGTAGAACATCTATCCACCAACATTGCCTTTGTCACAGTTGTCATGTTGCGTCTTCTCCTCCCAATGACAGATATTATGTGACTTCACATACCTGGAATCTTAGCAGGGAGATAATAGAATTTGTTCAAAAAATGATCTGTGAAACCTAAAAGAAAAATGTGAATTCAAATGTTGGACATGTGTTCATTCAATCATAGCCTTAATGCACTCTTCATGGGTTGTCAGTGTTATTTGTCTGGCAGTCTATTTGCACAATTGATTTGTTTATGGAGTAGGAGCTGGAATTCTCAGGGTTATTTTCAAGTTTAATTGCCTTAATTACAGGTGTCTGTGTAAGTGCTTTTGTGCAGAATGTTCTAGTACCAGCTGGTTGTTGAAGCACTAACAATGTCATAAATGGAATGCTGAGAGCACAGGCTTAGCTTGGTAAGTAATATTGGGGTTCGGGGAGGTGTGAGCTTCTGATTTCCCAACAATCATGCTGGGATATCTTATTAAAACACATTATATGAGAGGCAGGACATGGGGGGGGGGGGGTCTTAAGAGGCAGTAGAACGAGAGGAGGGCGGATTGTTAGGGGAACTTAAACACAATATTTTTCAACTGATAAACATTTTTTAGTCCTTCAAAACAGAAACAAGAGAGTGTGAGTGTGTGCGTTTGTCAGTGTTGATATGCAAAGAGCCCAGGTGAAATCTGACAGACACTACACCATACTCGTCTGAAAGTACATGTACCCAACTATTTACTACAGAAATTTTTTTTTAGAGGGGTGTATCATCTCAAACACCCCCTTTGAAGCTACGTCCCTGGTTGAGAAGTAGTGCTGATGCTGATGTGAAGAAAATTTACTGTCAAGGAGTTGTGAGTAGGAGGCAGGAGGCTTACATGATAGAGTTAGGAAAATGTCAGAGAAAGGGTGAAGGCCTTGAGGTAGAATTCATAAACTCTTAACTGGTTAGCAGCCTTTCTACACCATGGGTAGCGCATATATTGACATTTACCAGTGGCTTGTCTCAGATTTTTGTTATAAGACAGGGCCCAGCTTGATAAGACTGCAAATGTGTTTCTGTGAACCCCCCTCCCTACTTGGGTGTAATATCTGCGGGATGAGGGTAGGACACTGAAACAAATTGTATCTCAAGTGACTGCCAGACTTCCATAGTATAGTGCAGCACTGAGGCAACAGACTTATTCCTTGTGTGCCTGAGAGTACTACAGATCAAGGAAAAAAGAGCGACGTAATATCAATGTGAACAAGGGTGTCTAGTGACCTTGGCAGACGTATTCACATGGAACTCATTTAAAGAAAATATTTTAGTGGCAACAAATTTTTTCTGTGGACTGAATCTGTACCACTATTTAAATTCAAATTTTTGTGTCAGAATTTTCTTGTATTGACGTAATCAATGTAGACATTCATTCAAAATGAATAGCCCGTATCTTGTGGTATAATCTGATTCAGCAAACCCAAATTGAATTTTTTTTAAAGAAAAAGACAATTATGCAGTCTTAACATTCATAATCATGAGAGTCATATACGATTTTTTGAAAAAGAAAAGCAAACCCCAAGTGAGAAAAACCGCCAACAAACAAGAAAGAAAACACAATGTTTGTGAACATCTGAGGTATATTGGTTACTAAAGACAGTCAATTATATTTAAAAGAATGAAAGGCACAGAGCGATTTCTCATTGTCCTCCCATACAAAAATTCAGTCTGTCATTATTGTGTGGCGACGGCGTTTCAACCCTATTTCCAATATTAGGGTATCACCAGGACTGTGGTAACCTGGGGACTAAGGAGATGTATGAAATTACTAGGATAAAAGGTTGAGAGTAGATTTAAGGTAGATAAATTATGAAATAATGTAATGAGAAAAAATACACACTGGCTGAAATTTGAGAGGTCCTATTCACTCCTTTAAGGACAACTGTGGGTGTGATGACCAAGAAAAATCCTAGCCCAGGGTAAGTACACTCTTGCGATTGAGACGGGCAGAGAAGGTGGCAAGTGTGGCCAATTCACAGAGACAATAAGTAATTTGAAAATGCCTACATAGTGGAAATAAAAAACTGTTTGTAGAGGGCAATTGCTGACTAGGTTACAATAGGGGCTGGATATACAAACAGTTGTAAAGAATTTTAATTATTGAAATAATTGACTCACAGCAAAGGGTTGAAAAATTCTGAAAATGCCACGATCGGCTCAATTAGTTGTAACCCTGTTGGATGAATTAGGGATTTATTACAAAGAATACAGTAATAAAAAAAGAATTGAAAAAAAAATTGTAGGAGTATCTACTCCAAATTGCTATGGGTTCTGTATTAAGGTCTCACCGTATTGGGATAGATCTCTCAATGCAACGCTCCCCCGAGCAGAGGAGTGGTCTACAGATAACATATTCTAGGGAGCTCTTTGACAAAATAGTAATTTGTGGGAGGATATATACTATTAAATAGGAATTTCTCACCCACCTCAAGGTATCCCTTTATTTACGGGTTGAATGGGAATGATAAAAAACTATAAATATACGAGGCAAGCACGATATTGTCCACCTGGGGCTAGAACCCACTAGGGGGCCATTACAAATGTGGAAGTTGTGTTTCATGCCAGTACACCACTAACACAAAAACCTTCACAAATGGTAACACCCAGATTACTTTACAGCAACACACAAACTTTGCATCTACAAATGTGATATATATTGTGTGTGGTGTCCGTGTAGTCTGATTTATTTGGGCCAGATGTCTCAACAAATCAGAACAAGGATTTCCCAACACAGGAGCAGGATTCGTTATGCAATTGCTACTGCTCCTATGGTACCTCACTTCCTGGAGAAACAACACACAGCGGACAACAACAAATGGCAAGTCATCCAGAAAGCCATACAACTCCCGAGAGGTGGGGACATTGCAAACACGCTACAAATACTGGAATGCAAATGGATAGATAAATGTGTCACAATAGAGAACAGTCTAAACACAATGGAGGAACGACGTAAATTTATCACATTGATGAACTGATCTATCCTAAAGAAGAGAATGTGTCCAGATAGGATGCAGAATACCGTGAAAAACGCCTGCGAGTAGCCTCAGGTGAACCGTGGCCCCTTCCTCTGCAATGGAGGCGGCGTTCGTACCTGCTTGCTGACCGGCTCCAGAGGTGAGACAACTTTCAGTCTCTGGCTGTGCTGTGGCCCCTGCTACGGCGTTGAAACATGATCAGATTTCAACCCCCAGCTCAAGGGCAAGGTCGAGGATAAGGTTGTGGTGTGCATAAAGCTGCTGCGGGAGCTCCGACAATCCTGCTTCTACAATGGTAGACAGCTGGAAATCGTAAATAAAGCTTGGCGCTTGCAGATAAGACGGGGCTGCTGACTGCTGGCTTCTGGTTGCCGGCTGTCGGGTACTACATAATCAAGGACAAGGAGGAAAAGGAAAAGCTGAATTCCACTCTATCGACAGACTTTGTTTAAAAAATCCCGGAAAGTCAAGGTATTGTAAAAAGCTGGTATTGTTTGGGCGGTGAGAGGGTATGAGATACATGAGACTTCATTGAATCAGGAACAGAAAGAGTGAGATGAATTGAGGGGAGCAGAAAAAACGGACAGAGTATTTTTTTTTGACCTTCTGCAAAATTATACAACCTAGGAGACATTGTGGCTGCTGAAACAAGGGTATATTTTGCGCTGGTTGTGAGACAAAGGTTTACTGTGCCTCTTGGGGAAATTTATTAATGTCAATTCCTTCTGTTGTGTCTTTTGCCTCTTAGGGTGTGCCAAGTTGCCATCACCCCCCTCCCGAGAACCATGGTGCACGTAATGCTCGTACCTTTCGTAAGAAATGTGTACCTTGATTTTCTTTTTTTCTATTCTTTTTTGGTCTTCATCTCACCTGTCAAGCCTCTGCGGGTCTTATGAAGCTGCTTTTACTATCTGTGGCCCCTACGGCTTACCGCACTTGCTTGGGTCGTCCGATCGGTCCCGTTTTGTGAGGGAGCCTGGTGTAATCATTAGACCAATTACATTAATCTTAAACAATGGCCCCAATTCACGAAAGGATGCCAGATGTTTAACGGCTTGTCTTCTGTGCCCTCGTAGTCTAGACGAGCCATGGTGAGTGATGCCTTAAGCCAATCCTCCCTCTGTGGTGGTAAGGGGTCTTTCCACCTCTTACAAATTTCCCTTCAGGCCAACTACCTTGATTTTCTTATATTTTGCCCGTTACAGCACCATTTTGAACCGGCATTTTCTGTAGTCCTCGTAGTAGTCAGTAGTTTTAAACAAGTAGTTTTTAACAGGCATTGATATTCACTGCTTTTCCCACTACCGGTATTTGCATTTGTTATCTTTAGCACTCACATCACTTGAACTGATGAGGTTTTGAGATCCTGTGAACTGTTATGGGATCCTTAAATTAAATAGGAGCAGGAGTACACCAATTTTGACACTCGTATCACTTGTTAGAGCCTACAGAGCACTTCGCTGAGCACCTGAGCATGTTACTTTCTAAAGGACATTCAATCCGGACATATTGAAATAACCATGTGGTTCTTTTTTTTCTCTGTCTTTTTATATGTTTGTCTGTCCCCCCGTTGTTTAGAATAAACTCGGTTTCTCTCCAAATCTGAGGGACTATTTCTAGTGTTTTTTGACAATTACACTGGTCCTGACGAAAGCCTGACAAATTGTTCATTCATGGCAGAAACATGTTGACCAACACTCTTTTTGACTTATAATTTGGTCCTTTATCCCATACTTTTGTTTTTACCCATGTTCAATTGGTAAAATTAATAAAGAATCTTTTTTGACACAATTGGGCATTTTTAAATTCACTTTAATCACTCTTCACTATTCACTGAACCAGCTCTGCAGTAATCTGGTGTTGCAGCACACTAGGGTGGCATTCGGCCACTCCTGTTGGGGCCCGATGATGAAGCATGTCACCAACCAGGTTGGTGAGTGAGGGCCTTCAGAAAAACCAAAAGTGGTTTCATTCACTATTTTGTGAATATGGTTACATGCCTGCTCTCTACTTTATTGAGACACTCCTTTGTTGATTCTAGTACTTAGCTCGAGGAGAGTAGGAGTGGTTTCTTTGTTCCCTTCCTCTCCTGTTGTTCGATACACTTACTGTGCCTCCAGACACTATTTAGTTCGAGAAACTAGTGCATTTACAAAAATCTTATGTAACTACAGTTCTGTGGTCGACAAGGAAAGCCATTTCAATATGGGAAAACATTGGAAGCTCCCCAACGGGTTAAATCACGTAGACACAAGTGGTGGGAAAAAATCTAAGACCCACTCAACCCAAAGTAAGACAACCCTATCAACATTAAGGGTGGAACGTCTGCTGAGAGCGCGGCAGGGCTCAGCTAGAAGATCGAGCTCTGAGGATGAGGAGGGTGAGCTCGAGAGCAGAACCAGTAAGGACACACCGCTGGTATTGGCCAAGGTCACAAGCACAGGCAAAATAAAAGAAAATGCTACAGCTGAGGGAGTAGACCTGGTACAGGGCAGCCCACCGTCCATGGTGCCCACTTTTCTGAAAGATGATCAGGTGGTAAGAGCCCCGGTTGAGGCAGAAATAGGTCAAAATCAAGATTCCGAAAGGGAAGAAACGACCAGCATGAATTTAATAAAAGCAAAGGAGTATCCACTCTTTCAAAAAACCAAAATACCTCTCATACCTCTCGTATCCGCTAAGACCCTCCGTGATGAACCATTTCAAGAAGTTGAACTAGAGCAAACATTCCAGCAAGGACCACAGCCAGTGGTAGGATTACAAACCGAAGGTTCACTGGATATTCAAACAGCCACTAGCTCACTATCAGTCTCACCATCTAATCAGCAAAATCAGTAAAGAAAGGATCTGAGGAGTGGACAGGCCCTTCCCTTGATCTCACTGCTGGAAAAAACCACGGAAGCAGAAGATCAAGATCGAACACAGGCAGGCGGTGCGGAACAATCTGGGACCTCACAATTGGATAATGAGGCCAGCTTTAAATGTGATATTAAATCCATGTTAAACCTTATTTTAGATGAGATTCGCAAAATGAAAACGACTCAAGCAAATGAGATTGCGGCCCTGCACTATCGGTTGGCAAAATTCGAAGAAGCTGTAGCCAGTTTTCCGGGTAGGTTGCAGGAGGCCGAGTCAAGAATATACCAATTTGAGGATCAGATGATGATGATTCAGCAACAAATGGACTTGGATAAAAAACAAAAGCTTAGTTTAGAGACCAAAATTGAGGAATTGGAGAACCAGTCCCGGCATTCAAATCTGCGATTGGTGGGGGTGCCAGAAGGCTGCAAGGGGATACAAATGCTTCAGTGGGTGGAGAGATTTATTGAAAACAGCGTTCTTCCAAGCTTCTTTTGAGATCTAACTATTACAAGAGCACACAGAGTTCTAGCCCAGCCATTTCCGAATTCGACATTACCCAGAACTATTCTTGTTAATTTTGCAGATTTTAGAGTTAAGGAGCGGATACTATCTCAGGCTATCCAAATGCGACAGATCTCAACTCCAGAAGTACCAAGCTGTCGTATCTGTTCTGACATGTCCGCTACCGCAGCCCGCCGGCGAAAGGAATTTGTGAAACTTCTCTATTTGTGTAAGGCACAAGGAGCTCAGGCGTCTATAGCCCAATTGTCCAACTTGCGTGTTCTTGTGCAAGGCAAATTCCATATGTTTGCAAATTTAGAAGAGGCCCAAGAGCTTCTACAGAAAATCACTGTGAGCAAATAATGTATACACGATATTGTTAGTTAAGCTTTCTTTTCTCAAGCTTCTAGCTTCTACTAAGAGTGGTGGTGGGGCCAGGGTCACTATAGGGTGCAATAACATGGTACCCAGTTGGGGGGGGGGCAGCCCCTGGGAGAAGGGTATGGTGGGAAATTCCCCCTTTGCTGGGAGTTTTGGGGTGAGAGTTCAGGGTGGGGGGTGCAAGGGTTTAGAAAGGGAAAAAATGAACAAGAAAGCAGTATAGTCATTTGGATAAGGGTATGGTGGCACCAGAAATACCTAGGAGATATCCTCCCGAGGGGTGTAACAAAAGGCAGGATGAATCTGGTGATGAAAATAACCATTAGTGAGTTAGGAGGAAATCTAGGATGGAATCAAAAATGGAACCAAATTTGCAGAATATAAAAATAGTTTAATGTAATATTAATGGATTATTGAATCCACAAAAAAGTGCGGCTTGTTTAAATTGGATTAATTCTCTATCCCCAGAAATTATATTTCTACTGGAAACTCATTTTAAGTCTGATACCCTGAAAATATCCCTTCCTAAGAAATATATGCAAGCTTACTTCTCATCTGCCAGTCTAGCGGTAAGAGGTGTTGGGATTTTATTCTCTAATTCACTGGATTGGCAGGTTAAAGAGGTACGACGGGATGGTAAAGGGAGGTGGATCTGGGTAAAAGTAAAGTTTGACGAAACAGTCTTGAACCTGGTTAATTACTACGGCCCAATAGACGATGAGACGGTGGCCTTAGAGCAAATCTATCAGTTGATAGCACAAATGGAAGGTATACTAATTTTGGGTGGGGACTTTAACTTTATCCAGAATTTGGATACATTAAATAAGGCAAAGCATCAGTTAAAGCTCAAAACCACAAAATTAATATGTAGATTAACAGAAGATTTTTCTTTATTGGACCCCTGGAGGTTGCTACATCCCGGATTTCAGCATTATACCTGCTACTCAGCTAAATTTAGATCAGCATCTCAACTGGATTTGTTCTTAAATTGTTCGCTAACGGACTTACAGAAATACTTTCCAACTCCTTTTCAGACCACACCGTAGTCTCATTTATATTAAGGATAAAAATTACTCCGAAAAACAGGCCTAGAAGGCAATTTGATAAATCCCTACTACAAGATTCTACCTGGATAGCAGAAACCAAAGTATTTATAAAGGAGTTTTTTTAGCGCAATGAAAAATCTGCATCCATGTTTATGGTATGGGAAGCATTTAAAGCGACCTTTAGAAGTCATACAATATCATATAAGGCTAGAATAAATAAACGAAGAAAAGAAAAGATTCAAGAATTACAGACAGAAGTAGAGAAAGCAAGACAAAATGTCAATTTAGAAAATACTACTGAGCCCACTTTTAAGATACATCAGCAGGAATTAGTTAAAGTTAAGGAACAGTTGAAGGATTTTTTTATTGGAAGAAATATCGGGGAGTAGTGCTTATCAACAGAAACTTTATGAAGAAAGTCAACAGATTGGAAGATTCTTGGCTTGGTCCACAAAAAATCAGAAAGCAACCAAAATAATTGCCCAAGTTAAGAATCCCTCAACAGGTATATTAGTTGGCAATCAAAAAGTTATTTCCGAGATATTTCTTTCACATTTTAACCAAATTTATGCGGAAACACGGGGGGTAGATGTAGCAGATTTGGTGGATTATTTTGAATTTTTGGAGTTACCTCAGATACCCTCACAAGCTTCTGAGATATTGAATAAGGCAATTGGGACTACAGAAATCTTAGCAGTGTTAAAAAGTATGCCCAATGCTAAGGCGAGTGGTGCAGATGGAATTCCAGTGGAAGTTTTGAAGGCATTTCAGGAAGAAATGCTCCCTTTTCTGGGAAAATTGTTTAACCAGATAAAGGAGAGTTTGGATATTCCAAAAAGTTTTAAGGACTCGGTTCTAGTAATTTTTCTTAAAAAAGATAAAGATCCCTGTGATCCTAATTCCTACCGCCCAATTAGTCTATTATATACAGATTATAAATTATTCATGAAAATCTTAGCAAAAAGAATAGTTCCATGTGTACAACAGGTGGTACATGAGGACCAAAATGGTTTTATCCCGGAGCGATTGATGGCAGTTAATACATATTTCTTAGCACAAGCCATTGACTATTTTTCCACTAATAAGACGGATGCGGTGTTCATGATGATGGATGCCGAAAAGACCTTTGATCTAGTAGATTGGAGTGCTTTATTCTTTATTTTGGATAAATTTGGGTTTCCGTCACATTTTTTACGAATGTTAAAAGAACTTTATAGTTGTGCTGAGGCCAAAGTTGTCGTAAATGGAGAAGAGGCTGGTAGGGTACAAAATAAGCGAGGCACAAGTCAAGGTTGTCCTCTATCCCCTCTTTTGTTTTCTTTATCTATTGAACCTTTAGCTGTTAAGATACAGGAGAGTTTGATGATTTTGCCTCCAATTGACGGGATGGCAAAAGTCAAACTCTATGCAGATGACATTATTTTATATCTTAAAGCTTGGGATTCCAATGTGCAAAATGCACTAGATGAAATACAGAAATGTACGCAGGTGGGGGGGGGGGGGGGGTATAAAGTAAATCAAGCAAAAAATGTAATCCTTTTATTTAACTCCACTTTAGCGGATATTGCTGCATCTCTCGCCATAAGACCACCACATCCAATTAGATACTTGGGGATATATGTTACACAGGATTTTAGTCAACTTTTCCACTTGAACTATAACAGAATGCTTACAAAAGTGAAAAATGTATTGGATAAATGGACTCTGCTTAATCTATCACTAATAAGATGGATCTCAATGATTAAGATGTCAATATTCCAACTGTTTTTATTTCTTTTTAGTAATCTTCCTTTGAAAATTCTGAGTTCTTATTTTAAGGAATTAGATCATATAATTCGGAAATTTGTCTGGAATAACAAACATCCGCGAGTGAAATTTACCACACTACAATTGGATGTAGCTTCAGGCGGTTTAGCTTTACCACATTTTCCAACATATTACCGGGCATCATTAGTAAATTTGTTTTCACAACTGGGTGCGGAAAATTCAGTATTTGATCATTTTATCTTGGTGCGGATGCTGAAAGAGAGTGCAATAAGGCTCCCGAATTTCTTACGGCTGGCAAAATCGCCTAAAAGGACCAGATACAAAGTCATCTTAACATTAATAGAAAGAATACAGCTTTTTTTTAAATTACATGATATTCCAGTATTTCATGCTTTTACTCCTATTGAGGACTGTGCAGTAAGTGGTCTTATATTATCTAGAGGCCTTTATCAACAGTGGCAAGAATTAGGCTTTAGTCGGCTTGGAAATTTCTTTAATCATGAGACTTTAATAACTTGGGAAACAGTCCGATTACAAGCTAATTCTTTAACAACAGCCCTGTCTCTGAGCTTTTATTAGTTAATTAACTTTCTTTAAAACAATTATGTAACATTGAATAAGATGCCAGAGCAAATCGTCAGGCAAATGGCGAAAAAAATGATGGGGGTAGGTGGCTGGTACCGGCTATTGCATCAAAAAGCCCATTCAGAAGAGATTCTGACAATAGAACTTCAAAAAATATATTTTCAGAGACCGGTTAAATTTCAATATAAGGGAATGGCAACAACTTCATGAGTTAGCAAAAAAAGCACTCAGAGGGCTAATTACAAGAGGATTAATTTTTTATCTAGATGGCTTGCCTACTATACCCCCTGAAATTGCATAAGATGTATCCAACAAACCTAAACCGTTGCTTTAGATGTAATACCCAGTAGGAGGACATATTTCCTATGAATGCAATCAGCTACGACTTTTTTGGGATGAGGTTTTTGCTAAGAACTCCTCATCTCTGTCTCTGAGAATTCAACCGTTGGTAATGCTGGTTTTATTTGGCACTTCGGGGGAGGTGAAAGGGTTAACTAAACATCAGCAGTATTTCATACTAATTGCCATAGCTATCGCAAGATCTCTAGTACTACAAAATTGGAAAACAGATTAACAACCCAGGATTGACCACTGACTTTATAAAATTAACAGAACTTTTAAGTTTGAGGAGGCCTATGCGAGACGGGTAGGAGCCAGGGGCGTAACAAAGGCCCCCGTAGCTCATGCAGTGCGGGGGGGCCCCCGAGGTCCAGGGGGCCCCCTGAGCACATTGCACACTGGCTCGAAATATGAGCTTACACTACGGACACACCAACGGCCCAGACATGACAAAATAAATAACTTTCGATTCTGCGCAGCCGCAGATGTCTCCGGGTCTGCGGCTGCGCGTTTTTCACCCTTAGGGTGGCGCGCAACTGAAAGTGCGTGTCTGGTGAGACGAGGCTGCACGGTGCGGCCAGAGATTACCGAGAGGGACCGCATGGGCGCAGGTCATCATTTAATAATTTATAGGCTCTGGCTAGCTTTGCATTATTGCCCTGTCTTCTCTTCTGATGCCCGCAGGGATGCATCGTGGGGCAGGGCCGGCAGGCGGCCGGGAATACATCAATACAATTAAAAGTTCATATAGGCCCCGGTTCCGACCGTTCTGCTGAGTGGAGACGAAGACCATGATGATTGCTGCAGTGCGAGGATGTGACACCTATCCTGACTACACCGCGGTTTCTTTCAGCTCCTGCCTCCGGTAAAGCTTTATATTTTCCAGTATAAGCTTTTTCCTCTGGGCACTGTTAGCATCTGTTATGTCTTCCTTTCCTCCATACATTTTTATACAACAATAAAAATGTCACAAAGATCTGAATGTTGTCTAGTGGAAATTCTGGCTGATTATCAAGTAGAGCAGAGAGTTAATATGCCGACTGCAAAGTATGTGTTGAATGCAGGTCAGGAGAGCATATCATATAAATAGGTAAGTGCTTTGTTCGAGACATCCTTTTGTTTACTTGCAGTGAGTGTTTAAGTTAAAATCCCAGGGAGCAATTAACTGTCGTAGACGACCTGCATGCAAAACTGCAAGGTATAGAAAAGAGTGCTATGATTCCCCCCCAGCCTTTCATTATTAGAATATTGCAAAAAGGGTTAATGTTGTAAAAATAAATCTGTTCTTATTATTAAAGAGAACTGCCTAACCACGGTGTTACGTTTTAAATTCGGAGTTTGTGCCAGACCAAGCATTCTTAAACTATACTGTATCAGTATGGATGACATGTGGCTCTTACCCCTTGTAGTCCTCTATCCTCTATCCTATGTACCATTCCTATACATTTTGATTGTTTCTGTGTAATGTGTTTGTGATGTAGAGTGCTCTGACACCCTACACTGGTATGAGTAGCACTATAAACCTAATTAAATGCATCTCAGCAAAAGAGTGGCTATGGAGACTTGAGGGGCACTGTTAAAGCATGGTAGTGAGGGAGTCCGTGGCGGAATTTGTCATTGGTGGTGTCAGCAAACAAATAAGCCGGCATGGGATATAATAATATACGTACCGTTGACAGCAAGTGGAGTGCTCTTCTGCAATGGCCAAAGTCATACAATTAAATTGAATTATCTCCTGTCTTAATGACCACTGTTGATTAAGCATTCCTCCAATATTAGCAGGCTCGAGAGCAGCAATTAGCGCCCTGGCTGGCTGTAACCTATGCACTCCTGAGCCTCACTCTCCTGAGCCTTGCCCGATGCCGAGTGTCCTTGCCCACTGACCGATCAGATTACAGGGGCACTAGGTTAGTTCCCTTCTATTTCTGGTGCTTTTCTGATAATTGTATGTTTCTCTCGTCTTCATTGCTTGATTTTTCTCGCATAGAAGTGCCACTCATAGTCGTTGAATGTCACTCATAACGCCACTGAAATTATGAAAATGTCACACATAGCAGTCTGAAACCTTGGCAGGTATGGGTGGTTGCATCTTGCACACCGTCGCGTGGCTGCATTAAATCAAAATGAAAAAAATGTGATTTATTGCAGCCATGTGACGGTGCGCAAGCCGCAACCATAATCAAAGTTGAGAGCATAATATAGGCTTCCAGACTAGAAATAATGGGCGGCCGCGTAGTCACCAAAGAAACATACCTTACAGCATACATAGATCGAGGCATGTGCATTGTGACAATTCTGATGTTTTACCTGATTCACTACAACCTTGAAAGTTGGGAATGTTATGTGCACGTTCTTACACTTCTGAGACCACTTGTGCCTAATGCATGCCTTTGGTGTCTAGGTAGGCTCTGCGATTGCAATCGCAATTGAAATGTCGCACATCAGCAATCTTAAAAACTTGACAGCAATGCCGCAGGTACATGCGCGCATTATTGCAAGCGCTTGTTGGCAAATGCAGCTGGCTTTCTGGCGGCCGTGCTTCTTTGTATCTTGGGGGTAATTTAAAACAGGCGGGTCTCTTCTGACATTCATATTAGCTGTTGGTTTTGATGTGAGATTACTGCACAGCTACTGCATTAACCTGAGGATAATGCAGCATGGTGCCTGTCCGTACGTGAGTCAGTGTCATACTTAGGGAGCTAAGATATATCCGTGTGTTGTAATTATTCATGTTGGACCTGCATCACATCCTGTTGGGTTGGGTCCCATGTGGACAGAGAGGCACTGGAGTCCTGGTGCTCGCCTGATTGATTGCTGGCAGGGAGGGGGCCCAGTGTGGGCAATGGCTGGCAATTTTAGGGGCGCCTCTGCAGCAGGCAGCCATCTTGTATTACATAAAAGCACATGGGAATGTGCAGATTAAGTATCAGAAGGTGTTTTAAATATTCCTTTTACCCCCACATACAACATGGGGGTTTCCATACTGGTCATCATATGTACCACAAGCCATGTCATGTTCTTAAACCGTGTCCCCAGCTGCCCTATGTTATAAAACACTCCTAACAGCTTTTGACAAAACACATTTCCAACCTGTAGGTTGGCAAAAACCTTTGATTTCTGTTTCCTGGCATGAGGTTTAGGTATGTTGTTTTTAATGTAGGTGGTTCTACGTTGGCAGCACTGCGCCCTGTGTATTGCGATGCAGTTTCTATGTCCTGCAGTTGTGCGTCTTCAAGGATGGCGCGGCTTCAAAATGTACCATTGGCCTCTGTGGAAGGGAAGGACATGCACAGTACATGACCATCTACTATACAATGAGAGGCTATACCATGCCATTCCATGACTGAGTTCCCTTCCATTTCTGGTGCTTTGCACCATTTATGGTGTTTTAAGATCTTCTCCAAGTTTCTTCTTGCTCAAATGAATGTAATTTCTGATATTTATGTTTTGATCGTCTTCATTGCATAATTTAGCATGCAAGAAAATGTCACTCAGAGTCGTTGAAATATCACTCATAATTACACTGAAGTTATGAAAATGTCACACATGGCAATCTGAACCCTTGGCAGCTATGCCTGCAGCAGCCCCCGTGTTCCACCCTCCAGGGGTCCATCATCGCTGTAGCACACACAGGCAGCACTACACTCTCTCACCGGCCTCGGTTGCACCTGTGAGTTGCTCATAACAGTCCTGCCTCATAAATTAAATGGTGCGTGTCATGTTCGGTGGGTGCAGGTGACCTGAGCTTCAAGGCCCAGCAGCAAGGGGGTTGAAGGCAACTGCCTTGAGGACAGAGACTATTTGCATATTTACATACCTTTGTAAACTGGTTACCAAGGCGTACTTTTTTCTGGTTCCAGTACCCCCTGGGCCCCCACTCTGCCTATTCCTTACATTTGAATTTTACATTTACTGTCCTACTGTCAGAATGCATTTCATGAAAAGGAATATGAAGTAAGGTTGCCAAAAGAAAAATGCCAGCCATGTGTTGTTTAAAGAGCCTGTAAAGACCTTGTCTTGACACTAAATAGGGTTATAAATAAAGTATGTGTTGATTTGTAATGTGAATTTTCTGTCTTCACTTTAATTATCAGTCCTGGATCATTCAGGCAGCCCTAGAACCCTATTAAAAGTGCTTTCTATTCAATTTTGTTGTTCGAAATATGAACAAATAAGTGCTGAATATACGGCTTTAGGTGACTGCTTATTTTTGTCCCATCTGGGACATCAAAATAATGAGCTGGTGACCCTAATCACAAGACTGAAAGTTTGTTGCAGGATCAGCACATGATTTATAACCTTCACCCTCGATCCCCGATGAATGCCATAATAGCAATAGTTTATCATATATATCTGAAAACTCTCCGCCACCATCAATAACATGCTGAGTTACTTCAAGCATCTGGGAAGGCACCCTGCATTCAGACAACTCAATCCCCGTTCTTGCCCTTCACTTTTACGCTCACCTGCACTCACAGCAATCACAATGCACTCACTGATCACCATGCACTCCCACCATTCACCCGCTCACCCTGCACTCATAGGGATCGCTCTGCACTCCAAATGCACTTGCATTGTTCACCGTGTACCTCACCCTGCAGTCACACGAGCACCCTGCTCACCCTGCACTCATGTCACACTTCACTCAGCTGTCCCTCTCACTGCTCAATCTGCAATCTCACTCAGACAAGTCCATCACTAACCATGATTGTTTCGTCCCACTCTGCACGTACATCCGCACCCAAATTCTTATGGTCACCTCACTCACCTTGCAGTCACTTCTCTTACCCTACTCTCACACTTTCGCATCACTAACGTGCACTCCCATGGGCACGCCTACCACCCACAAAGCGCAGAGGGTTAATATGCCTGCTACAAAGAACGTGTACCATGTAGATCACAGAACTGAGTATGAGTAAACTATGTGTAGCGCTATATAAAAAAAATCTAATGTTTTTCAGAAAGGTGCTACAGAGAGTTGAGGTTCATTGTTGGTGAGTAGTGGAAAAGGAGGAGGGAGGGCACGCCTAAAAGACTGTCAGATGCCACCCAGATACTTTTTTGTCGTGGGCAAAGTGGGCTTCGGCCCAGGGCCCCAGACTTTCAGCGGCCCCCTGATAAAACCCGCTCTGTTCTACATTAAAACAGACAAACATCTGCATCAATGTTCTGAAGCATCCAAACAGTTTTCTTCCTTAACCTTGTTTGCCTGCCTGTTTTGTAATGTTTACTAATAAAGACATGGTGGTAGAAATTGAAATTGCTTCATCAGTTCATGTTATCATGCACAACCCTTGACAGTCGCTAGTGTGTGGCATTCAGATAATTCACCAGTCTATTTGTCTTGCCTTTCGCAGGATACTGAGTTATATCTTGTGTTCTCCTCATGTATATTGTCAGTCGAGTTTTTATGGAATTGTTGATTTGGGTTTGTCTTTCAAAGGTTCATGTTATTGTCCATTAATGTCAATTCTAATTCAGACCCTTCATAGTTATTCTTCAGCCACAGGCAGTTCCTGAGACAATCGGACCGGTCTTTGGCATTGTTCTGATTGTTGCAGTTCCTGAGACAATAGGATCTCTCATTGGCATTGTTCTGATTGCTGCCTCAGTTAAATAATCGGCTTTTGACATTAATGTTACAAATGGCATAGCTTATAAGTAAAGATGGTTTCCCGCTTTCTCAGTAGATCTTTGAGAAAGACAATATGGAGGCATTTCATTTAAATGTTGGAGGTTTCAAATCAAAATATGCCAGATTTTTGGGCGGTGGGGCAAAGTGGTAGGTGGTGGGCCGGGCGGCCGGGGGGGGGGGGCCCTCCATGTGTTTTGCAGGGGGGCCCCCTCAAGTTTCGTTACGCCACTGGTAGGAGCAACCAAAAGATTTAGAGCTATCAGCATGAGTACTCCGATCAGGCTGAGAGGGAAGGAGAATGAGTATAAAGGCAAGGTATTCCAGAGTCCCCAACCCTCCCATTTTGGAATAAGGCGGATAGATTATATATATTAGCATTACATTTGAGATAGTAGAGGAGCAAGGCGATTACAATAGAGCTTAAATATCATGCACTTTATTTAAGAACTGCCGCTACTTTGCATTTTGCACTTTAAATAGCTTTTGCATGACATTTTTCCTAAGAGCTGCTGCTATTAGCACTGTGCACTTTAAATATTTTGATGCTCCTCTATTTATGAAATACAAGAATCATGATACTTCCTGACTCTTTTACTTAAGGCCTAAAAAATAAGCACTTTATTTAAGAACTGCTGCTAATCATTCGAAGGTCTATATGGTGTATATAAGGCTGTTATGCTGGCTCTGTACGGTATTTTAATAACGAAATGTTGCTATTTGCATTATGCACTTTAAATAGCTCTTGTCTTTATCTAATTTAAGCATGTCATGCTGGTCTATATCTTTCAGGGTAGAAGTTAGGAGTGTTGCACTTTCAATATTCCCTTTCTCAGTTTGTATTATGGTTATAATATAGTACTGGTTGTGCCACTACTCAGATAAATATTATTACTGTTTATTATGTGTAATTTAGATGATGCCATGTGTTTTGAATGTCTATTCGTTGTCTTACTACTCTCTTGTTCAAATAATATATTTTTTTTTTTAAACATTTATGAACTGATCCCTTTTTGCCTCCACCGACAGAACAATTTTGTATATATAGATGGGCCCTCCCATAATGATACCTTGTCTGTACTGGTTCTAGTGTCCGTGTTCTGTCTATACTGTTTATATTGTCCTCCTTGTACATCATTTTGAATATCATCTTGATGTCTCTCCCAGGAAGATGCCTTGTTATATTGTGCATGATATTTCTGCATTGTATGTATTGTCTTCATTGTACATAATCTAGGATGTTTGTACTGCTGCTTCAGCATGTAATTGGCTAATTATCTAACTCAGATATGTATACCTCAGCCAAGAATACTTATTTACTCTGTTAAATATCCCACTTTTACCATATGACACTCACAATTGACAAAATTCTGTGCCACTTAAGTATTATGTTATGTTAATGTAAATTATTGAGCGCACGAATACCCGGAGGTGTCTTGGCGCTATAGAAATAAAGAAAGCCCAAAACAGATCACACACTAATTCTGGAATAGCCAAGTCTTAAGAGTCTTTTTAAAGGAGGCTAGTGAACTTGCAGACCTAATATGCATTGGAAGGGTATTCCATAGCTTGGCCGTGCCAGAACCCATGCTTCGTCCCCCCAACTAGAGCTACGAATCCTGGGTATCAGCATAAGCTTGATACAAGTAGAGCGAAGCTGTCTACCTGGATCATACCAGGAAAATATGTTTTTTAGGAACACAGGCCATATATTATTCAAGGCCTTATATGCTAAGCATAGCGTCTTAAACTTGATGCAACTTGTTACAGGAAGCCAGTGAAATCTTCGGATTTCGTTCAAATCTGATTAGTACTTAGCCAGATTTAGTAGGAGTCTAGCATCTGCATTTTGCACCATCTGCAGTTTTTTTAATGTTGTTTCTGCATGTTCAAGTACAATCCATTGCAATAATCTAATTTTGATGGTACTAATGCAGTCACCACTGTCTTCCTAGAATCCATAGGAATATAAGGAAGGACCTTCTTCCGTTTCTTGAGCAAGTAAAAAGTGTCAGAGACAGTAGCATTAGTTTGCTGGGAAAATGTGAATTTATTGTTAGTCAATATCCCGAGATTTTTCGTTTTTTCTACTGGTTTTGGCAATTCTCCCATCTCTGTCGGCCACCAAATGCAATCCCATCTAGGTTGGAGGTTGCCAAAAATCACTATTTCGGTTTCCTCTGAATTATGTTAAAGATAGTGCTTGCCCATCCAGCTGTTAATTTCCAGCATACATTTTTGAAATTGCAATACAGGGGAGGCTTGATTTTTATATGCAGCTACCCCAACCTGTGTATCATCGGCATACGATGTTAAGCTACAGCCGAAATGCTGGATCAGCGGGGGCAGTTCGGACACATAGATATTAAAAAGCAATGGGCTAAGCGATGAGCCCTGTGGGACCCCACATGGTAGAACATAGGGGGGGCGTTTTAAAGTGATCCAGGGTCTATGTTTGTCTTCTTTCCTTCAAAAAAGATGATAACAAGGACAGAGCCCGACTCTTTACCCCTAACTTTTCCAGACATAATCGCAGCAGACGATTGTTAACAGTGTTGAACTCCACCAGCAGATCCAAAAGCATCAGGGCAGTGGCACCACCTCTGTCCATTACAGTCCCAATCTCCTCAGTAGCCTTAATAAAGGCCATCTCCGTACTGTGTTCTGGATAAAACCCGAATTGAGAGGAGTCGAGTAGGTCATTTTCTTGAACAAATTGAGCTAAATGTTTATTCATGATTTTCTCCACTGTCTTAGCTGGAAAGGCAGCCTGGCGATAGGATGATAATTGCATGGGTCAGATGCATCCATGCTTGTTTTTTTTATTCAATGGAAGGATCGATGCGACCTTCAATAGTGCGGAAAACATGGTATTAAAAATTTCCGTTAAAGTAGGATTGACCTCCTTTGCTACTCCTCTCAATACTGCATGGGGCAATGGTCTAAAGGGGACCCGGATTTGATTTCCTTAATGAGTGTTTTCGCTAGCTCACTAGTTACCCAAGAGTAGCTCTCAAGTGTATTTCTGCAGGGGTCAGTGATAGGGGTTTCTTCAATTAGTTCATGTGTGAGGGTGTCAACAGAGTCATAGATATTTTTAACTTTGTTCCTGAAAGTATTGGCAATATTATCACAGAAGCCTTGATTGCTTTCTGTGGCCTTTTTACTAGGCAGAGTGGTGAGCTTCTTTACTACCCCAAACAAATCTTTTGTTGAATTCATAGCACTCTCAATCTGTCTGGTGAAAAATATTCCTTTTTCCATGACAACATGGTCTTGTACTTAGCCAGTGTAGACTTATAGTTACTTTTTTCTAGTTTATCATATTGTGCTCTCCAAAGACTTTCTAATCTATGACATTTTTGTTTTTCCTATTGCAGTGCCTCTGTAAACCAAGGAGCAGAGGGAAGTTTACGATTACCTGAAATTTTACTAATGGGCACTGTGGCCTTAAAAGTGTCATTGAGCCAAGTCTCTGAATGAGTTCCCTGTGAATACTTGTTCCAAGGCCACTTGATACCCTTGTTCACATGGACATTAGGGTCGTTCTTGTTTTCGTTGATCTGTACTAACCCCAGGCACACATGGAATAGGTATGTTCCATCAGTGCTGCACTACTATACAATGAAAGTTAGGCATTTACTTGACATACTATTTGTTCCAGTGTCCTACTCTCATCCTGCAGCTATTACACCCACGTGGGGAGGGTGGTTCACAGAAACACATTTGCAGTCTTATCAAGCTGGACCTTGCCTTACGACAAAACAGAGACAGGCCTCTGGTAATTGTCAAAATATGTGCTACCCCAGGTGTAGAAAGGCTTCTATCTGGTTAAGAGTATATAAGGTATAGCTCCTGACCTTCACCCCAACTCTATCATGTAAGCCTCCTACCTCCTACTCACAACTCCTTGATTGTAACTTTTCTTCACATCAGCCTAGCTCTCAACCAGGGGCGTATCTTCAAAGGGGTTGTTTGAGATGATACACCCCTCTAAAAAAAATAATTCTGTAGTAAATAAGTTGGGTACATGTGCTTTCAGTTGAGAGTGGTGAAGTGTCTGTCGGATTTCACCTGGGCTTTTCCATGTCCATACTGACAAACATGCACTCTCTTGTTTCTGTTTTGAAGGCCTTAAAAATGTAGATCAGTTTGAAAAATATTGTGTTTTAAGTACCCCTAACAATCCACCCTCCTCTCTCTTTCCACTGCTTCTTAAGCCCCCATTATGTCCTGTTTCTCATAAAATTTGTTTTATTAAGATATCCCAGTGTGAAAGTTGGGAATTCAGAAGCTCACACTCTCCCAATCTCACAAACCAAGCTACGCTTGCGCTCTCAGCATTCCATTTATGACATTTTTAGTGCTTCAACAACCAACTGGTACTAGAACATTCTGCACAACAGCGCTTACACAGACACCTGTCATTAAGGCAAATAAACAGGGAAATAACCCTGAGAATTCCAGCTCCTACTCCATAAACAAATCAATTGTGCAATTAAACCGCCCAAATAACACTGACAACTCATGAAGAGTACATTAAGGCAATGATTGAATGAACACATGTCCAACATTCGATTTCAGATTTTCCTTTTAAGTTTCACAAATTTATTTTTGAGCAAAGTCTATTATCTCCCTGCTAAGATTCCAGGTATGTGAAGTCACAGAATATCTGTCATGAGGGGGGGGGATGTAATGTGATGACTGTGACAAAGGCAATGTTGGTGGATAGACATTCTACAAAATGAGAGCCCATCGAAGTGAACACCAGCATTTTACATGTTTTCTTGAGAAAGCACTGTGGTGTGCTACAATGGAGATCGTGCTAAACGTCACAGAGTGGGCATAACATTATAGAAGCTAGATAGGCGATTGTAATCTGGTTATGCAGATGACAGTTTCCAGGTTAACCCTGAAGAGAAGCGTGGGGTTTGTTAAATGGTGATATTGAACAAGTGTCAGTGAGCATGAAGTGAGTGTTCAATGATGGTATGAAATAAAGGCTTGCTGACTGAGGTTTAAATGGTTGCAGCGTAATAGCATTATTGATGAATTTAGACAAGAGTATAGTGAATCAATAGAATTTAAAATGTGTATAATTTGTTCCAGGGCATATTATGCTGTATTCCGGTATGGTCTTAAGATGTGTAAAGTAAAAATGTATAATATGCATTTTGAAATGCGTTGGCAGCATTTGCAACCTTAAACATGTTTTTATTTGAGTGAAGAGAATGGCAACATTTAGGAACACAAACTCTGTTTTGTGATACTGGCACTGCCACAGTATGGGTAAAAGTCAGTACTTTTGAGGCAGAGTCCACTCAGGCACATTTGGTCAAGTGCCACTGGCTACGATGACAAAGGTCATATTGGGCACACATTAGGCAAGTGCAATAGGCAAGCAGCCTCATGTTTTGACAGGATGATTAACTCGGGAACACTTCATCAGTGTTGCAGAGCTTCTGATTCCGCTTAGGGTGACAGACTCCAAACGGATAGCTTACTGGTCACCCACTTGGGAGTCTCTGGTGGGAGACCCTCAGCTCCAGGGTCAACGGCTCTTGTCCACACAAAAGTCAGCTCCTCCTGCATGCCTGGCTCACTCTTTCCCTCTTTTTGTCAGGCAGTTCACTTCCAGATGTTCAAGGACAGGGAGACAGTCCTTCCTTCACATCAGACTCCAGGTGATGTGCCCTCACCTCTGACGCCAGCTCTAAGGAAGACTCCAGCACTGGTTGAGCAGTAGTCCTCGAGGTACTCAGTGCAGTGCCCACTCCTTGGTCCGAGAGACTTGGGAGTTGGAATAAGTGGGTCAACAACTCACAATTTTATACGGATACAGCAGGCAGGAGATGTGCATTCCCAGTATGCAATTTTAGAAACAGTTGTCTTCTAGACTCAGCCTTTATCTACATGATGCTCTTCACAGCAGGGTCATCTCCAGGTCTGAGCACCCACTGCAGAGGCACAAAGAGGAGTGAGCATTCAACACCTGGCTATCAATATTCCTTATTTCATTTTCAGAAAGGGAGATAAAAGACTTGCCGCTCTTAAGAGAACCTTCACACTGAACAACAGAGACCACAGTCCCACCCTACACCTAAGAGCCTGTAATATCTTAATAAATATGTTCACATGTCTTCCTCTACTCCACCAGTGGAACTCTGTAAATGTGATGTCATTTCAGGATTTATATGTGATAGTGAGGGTTGAGGGAATTTTCTCTTTTCCTTTACTGTTTATTCGTTTTCTCCTGATTTGTGCTGTCCTTTTCTAGCTTACCTGGCCAGTAGGTTAAGCATGAGCGAATTTTGCGGATCTCGCGTTCGCGAATTTTGCGGATTTGCGGATTCGCAATCCGCAAAATCAGCGAATTCCCGCGAATTTGCGGATTTTTTTTTTTTTGTGTTCGCCCGTGTTTCTGCCAGTTCGCGAGGGTTTTGTACACTTTCGCAAATTGCGAACTTACCTGTCGGGTCGCAAGTTTCGCGAACTTGTTGTTTCTACGTGTCCAGCCTGTTTGGGACACTCTTCTTCATCACTGCCACTCTCTGTCACCACTGCCACTCTCTGACTACTCATGCCACCCTCTGGCCCACCCATGCCACCCTCTGTTTCATCACCACACCCTCTGGTTGTCCAGTGTACATTATTTTCGGCAAAGCAAAGCACACCTTCCCTGCCTCAAGTGACCTGAATTAATTTGGGGCTGATTCATGTGTCACAGAATATTTTTTTAGCTGGCACCTGCTTCCTTAGTGCGCCCTGATTAGTGATCTTTTGCACTTGCTAAGTGCTTTCATTGTTGCAAAATTAGTTACAACACCTGCCCTGCCCCAACTGACAATAATGAATTAGGGGCTGATTAATGGATTTTAACTTCCAGCCTGGCTCCTGCTTGTCTCCCTTAGCTGTAATTCAGGACCTTTGTGGCATATGTGTAACTATTCTGAGGTTCAGAGCAGGGTCACATAATAGTTTCAACTGGCAACTGAACTCTGGAGGGGCCCCTCAGGAAGCACTCCAGGAAATGGCTACTAATGATGAGCCTGAACTTTTGAACCTGGTAAGTAGTTACTTTCAGTTTTGCTAAGATCGTATTTCTGCAATTTTGCACTTATTCGCGGGGCGCGAACTCACGCGAACAGTGCGAGCAGTGCGAGCAAAATCCGCTGCTCGCGGATTTGCGGATTTTGCGGGAAATTCGCAAATCTCGCGGATTGCGGATTTCCCGAAAATCCGCAAAATCCGCGAGCGGAACGGATTTTCCGCCCACGCCTACAGTAGGTGTGATTTGAACTGCCATTGATGGTTTTCCTGCCTTTTCTTTAACTTTCCTTTCTTTTTCGTATTTAGAGAGGAGGATGAGTAATATGTCTATTATCGGATTTAATATGGAATCTCTTTTTGTATTTAGTATGCTTCCTCATCTCTCTTCTGTTGTCTTTACTTTTACTGCTGGTTCTTCAGCTCTCTTTTATTCTATTTTACTGCTGGTTCTTCAGCTCTCTTTTATTCTCTTTTGTACGTTTTTACTTCTGGTTCTGCACACTCTTATGCCTTTCTGTGGTGTGTTATTTTCTTACCTAAGTTTCTTTCTTTGTGTTTTTATTAAGAAAGGAGGATATGTAATATCTTAATAAATATGTTCACATGTCTTCCTCTACTCCACCAGTGGAACTCTGTAAATGTGATGTCATTTAGAATGTTATGACCTGAATCATCACAGTTGGACTAGGGCTGAGCACCTAGCCAGGCGCTCCTGGTGGGGCTAATTGATATTGTACTTCCAACATGTATCTTGTACAATAAATCTACTTAAAGCTACCTTCAGTCTGGACCCAAGTTACTACAGAGCCATATTCAGGAAGACTAATCAACGGCTCTTTACAGGAAAAGGACTGTTTTAATTGCTAAGGGGTAGCTTGTCTACTCTTTCCCATTTCACCGTGTAGATTCCCTTCTTCCAGTCTAAGGAATGTCAGCATTACACTTCCACTATTTTGCAACGTTACCTCACCTCTAACTTGTACACATGAACAGGTCGGTGGTTTCTAAAATGGAACCTACACTTCTCCTTCGCTCTGGTTCACTCAGAAACTCATGTCATATGCATCACATATATACAAGCACGCATGCAGTGAGATATTATAGATAAGGATCTGGGTCTCGTGTAAAGCAGCAAAACTTTACACCAGTGAGCCAGAAGACCACAACTTCAATGACTAATTTAAAAAGTTCTGGGCATGACTACATGATCACTGAAACCTGGTGTGCTACTAAAACTGTTCTAAAGACTCATACTGATGACTGAGATGGTAGCCCACTGTCATTAAAGAACGTGGGCTTCCTGCACCCCTATGGATCTAGGACAGATTGAAACCATACTCAAATCAATGGGACAGGCAAAGACCTTCACACACAGACTGGATTAGCATGAGGCTGGGGCCAAGACACCAAAAACGAGGATACCAGATACTCACAATTGGGCACAGGAGGCCGAGAACATGGCTTTACACCATGCAAGAGACATTTTGTCCCAACAAGTACTGTTCCCTACAGGGACATAGTAGTTCTAGATAAACGTAGGGTGATTTCATTTCAGAAGTGGTAATTGTATAGGGACCCAGGCCCAAGAAACACAAACCTAATTTTTTGTCTTCCTAACCTAACAAAAATAGCTAAAAATCTTGTGTACATAGAACAAAATAACTTAGCGAGAATTAACTGGGTTGCTAGTTTATTTTTGCCTGAGGCTTTGTTTGAATTATGCTCCATTCACAGTGGCATCTTTTTAGTGACACTACACAAACATAATTAATGAGGCAAAAATGACTTGGCTGGCAGGAGAAGGTGGGACAGGAAAAGGATTGCTGTAATGCTCGGCATCACCCCACAGAATTACTTTATAATCATCCAGACTGGAGTTATGTGTTTACTGGAGGTGAAGCAATTTCACAATGTTAATTCAGTGTCTACACTACTAATTCTAATATTTAGCAATCATTTAAATAGCACTGCGTTATGCATTACTCAAAACTGATGGATTTCTGCAGTGGATTGGTGAACAAGTTGAATCTCAGCAGGATTTAGTTCTCTGTGGTTGTGCCTTGAAAATTCTAATACGTGGATAATATATTGTGATAGGACTTTAGCACAGCAGAGAGTTTAGAAGGATTGGCTATAAATAAAAGACTTAGGGCCACATGTAGGAGCCCTAATACCGGTCGGTAACGGCCGAATTCGGCTGTTACCGACCGGTATTTGGGTTTCCAGATGTAGGGGGCCTATATTTTACCGATTCTGTAAAGTTACCGAATCGGTAAATTTACAGAATCGGTAAAATACCGAATCGGTATATTTACCGATTCGGAAAAACCATATGTAGGTGGCACTCCTAAGAGTGCCACAGGCCCTTAAAAATTGGTATTTTACCACCCAATCCTATTGGGTGGTAAAATACTGAATTCAGGTGTGCATGCACATCTGTGCATGCACACCTGTGCACTGTGACACACAGACATGCCCTTAGGGCATGTCTGTGTGCCACATTGCACACAAGTCCAGAATTGGGGTGCTAGAGGGTGTCAAAGTGACACCCCCTGCACCCTTGCAGGATTCGGTATTTACCGATTCTGTAAATACCAAATCTGTATTTCACATTGATTCCTATGGTCTTCAAGGCCCATAGGAATCAATGGGAAATACAGAATCGGTATTTACAGAATCTGTAAATACCGACTCTGACAGATTCGGTAATTTTTTACCTACATCTGCCTCCTTCCAATTTACCGACTTTTAAATACCGAATCGGTATGACTCTGTATTTAAAAGTCGGTAAATTGGATTTACCTACATCTGGCCCTTAGGGCCTTATGTCAATTATGGCGGTTCCATATAACCACCATACTCACGGTCGCGGTCTGACCCCTGCAGGTCTGCCCGCAGTATTAGGAGTGTGGTGGTCAGACCGTCACAGGACCACCATGCCCGCCAAGGATCGAGGATCCCACAGCGGTCGTGCAGTGGAAGGGGGCAGCAATATACTGTCACTGTTGCTGCGGCACTGCCGAGTATATTAAGAGTTGCCTGTCCACCGCTCATTTCATGGCAGTGAGCCTGCCATGAAACAGGTGGCAAAGAGCCAAATGAGGGGGTCCAGTTATGGCCCCCTGCCGTTCCTGGAACTGGGGGTGAATAAGGGGGGGGAAATGTTGTGCCCCCCTGGAATTGCACCCTCTTTCCTGTATGGTGGGGCATGCATGACATGGTTCATGCCACACCATGCAGCAACGTGCTACAGGCGGTGCTCCAGCAGCAATCTACTGTTAAGGCTCTTCTATGGGCCTAAAACAGCTGCCGCCGTGAGAGCGCTGGAGCACCGCCCACATGACCCGGATTCAACTCTGTATCCGGAGGGCGGGTGCACCACGGCCTTGGCGGTTCGCCTGCCGATTGAGCAGTGGCGCTGCCACAAGAGGACCATCTGAGTCAAAAGAAGGCCCTTGTATTCATGGCCCCTTGATATACCTCAGTAAAAAAAAATGTTGTCTAGAGATTTTCATTTTTGATTTGTGTGTTTGTATCATTAGAGAAGTCATTTAACGTGGGTGGACATTGCTAATCCGGATTGAAATTTTTGGGATTACATTTTAAAAATGGCAGATGTGTTGCAGTGATGATGTCATATTTCAGGAACCATGAGACCTATATACTTCAATTTGGTGTCAAAACATAAGTTTTGGGTGTCAGGTTGTCTTATAGAGACAGACAATAACTCCCCAGTCCAACCTTTCCACCATATTCCAAAATGGCATGGCCGGAGTGGGAGCACAAACCAGCCATGGCAATTCACCACAATGGGCAGGGGGGTAGAGGGGGTGTGTGCTCGTGAGTAAGCAGTGCTGCAGCATTAGCACTGCTGCCGGGCACTTTACCACTGCTGCTGCTTTTGTTACAGGGGGTCGATATTGCAGCACTGCTGTAAAACCGGTCTCCTGTAACAAAACAGGGCCGTACTTTTCGAAAACCAGCCCCCACCCTTCCGGCCCACGGGGAAAAACCCAGTGCCCGCTTCGGCCAGTTAGGCTCTGAAAATGGCAGCTTTATAATGATATATTTTAGTCATCATATTTGTAATTTATTTTAATACTGTTTTTGTTTCAGGTTTTCCGTTGATTCAAATTCGTAAATATGAGCGAAGTAGGCGGTAGCAGAGAATCTTTACCTCCTGACAGATTGTTGCTAACTACAAAATCCTCCTGCAACAAAGGAAAATGTGCCATATGCCAGAATAATCCGAAATAAAATCTAACACCAACAGCAGTTCGACAGAAGAGAGTTTGAGATGCTGCAGAAATATGGCAAGGCGAAGTTCACAAAAGATTGAAACTGATAGGAGAGGAGGATCAAATATTTTATCATTGTAACAAACAGTGCTACAAGTCGTATACAATGGTAAAAAGCCTGGTAATAAATTGTCAAAAAATTGCAGAAACCAGTGAATCACAACAAGAATGCAAGCCTTCACAGGCGATCGCTCTGTGATCCCATTTTGTGGCGTTTATAGCCTTTCCATATACCTCCTTTGAGGCAAGCCTTATCTTTGCCGTTCTGAGAAAAGGCCCCTTTTTCTTTGCTAAGTTTGTCTTTAGGCAAATGCTTCCTTTTCTGCGTTGCCTTTTTATCATTACCACTAACTGTCTGTACCTCCTCCACCGACCAAAACTGTTCTTCATCAACTTTCCTTGCAAATCTCCCCTCTAATCTATCCATACAGTCATCTAACATCTTGCCTAACTGAGTAGCCAGGACAGAAACAGCCTTATCCACACATTCCTGGACTCTCCCTTCAACGTCTCCCTCAAGACTTCTCTCTTTCTCCATATTATCAAAAATTATATTTTATAATAATAATATCATCTTAAATCTAAAAGTGCTTCAACACAAGCAACAACACTAAAAAACTCCTTTCTGCCTAAAATCGCCCAAAGATACAAATGTTACCTCCCTCATAAAAAATGCCAGCCACTCCGAACTGTCACACGAAGGTAACTGACTTCTGAGGTGAAAAAATGAATCTGAAGCACATATGACATCCCAAAATATGTCTGCCTTAAAACAACTAGCAAATTATTGGATTTTCCCAATCCAAAATGGCCACAAAGTCACATGACACTTTAAGGTGGCTCCAGAGGCTCATCATTCAGTAGCCACAACAGCATGTTACTCTCAGATGTGAGGTGAGTCTAAAGCTTTCTTAAAACATGTTTTAACGAGTGCCACTTAAGGGGAGCCAAGTTATATGCATGCGTGCCAAGTTATATACACCCATGAGGTTACAAACGTTGTAACTCACATGATCCCAAAGTTGAAAAATTAGTTGTGGGCTCTTCTGAAGTGTGTGACTCGTTCATGAACAGCCTATGGCAAAACTGTTGTCTCATGCACCCGCGCGATCGGCAATGTCAGAAACAAGTTGCGCGACTACAAGACAGCGCATGGCTCATCCTCTGACAAAGAATCAGGGGAAACGTCACTCCCAACCGCTGGGTTGAGTCCGCTCGAGCTCACACAGCGGACTCGACTTGGCTCGAGCAAGCCAATGGAAACAACAACAAACTCATCCTCAATTTAAATAAAACCAAACCAAGCTCGAAAGACTCTCTGAAAAATCGTGTAAAAAGAACACAGAAGAATAGAAGAACTAATATCTGGGGAATACTAAAACATCCCAAATTTCAAAAACCATGCAAAAATACATTTCTCACGCAACAAAAATCCTCAAACAGTCCCAAACCACATCAGTCCCCCATGAACCATCAATTCAAAAGTACCTCACACAAACTAAAGGGCATCAATCATACATAATAAGACAACATAAACGTGTGACTTATCTGTAGCTGTGAGCAGCAACAAAGAAGGAAGATGGCTGCCTCACAGGGGACAAAATAGCTTTTAGAGCTTTTATTCATTCCTTTTCTAAGTTCTTACATTGTTTTGTAGTTGT
Organism: Lissotriton vulgaris; assembly: GCF_964263255.1. Taxonomy (NCBI): domain Eukaryota; kingdom Metazoa; phylum Chordata; class Amphibia; order Caudata; family Salamandridae; genus Lissotriton; species Lissotriton vulgaris. The sequence continues at coordinate 1,644,751,401 of NC_141695.1, forward strand.
GGCTGTGAGATGGCAATTAAAGAGCAATGCATAATATAGGCCTCCGTGCCTTGCCATAAAATCGGGACTGGAATATGGCTAATGCTTCATCCTTAATTCATCCCCCCCCGCCCCCCCGGCAGTGTTTAGAAGTGTTAAAACACATGAGAGGCCTGTCCTAATCTCGCATGTCAGTGTTCAGGTTTCACAGATCGCTATTCATTTAACATTAGCATATGACATATGTTCAAATTAAATATTTTATAGTGACTTCCTTTGATGACACCATCTACAGGAAATCCTATAAACCTCCACAGAAGTTTAAATAATTTACAGGGATTGTTGTACCTGTTTAAAGCCTTTCTTACATTACAGATTAAAGGCAGCTACTTAAAAAGAATATTCTGCAGGGATGGCAGCCTCCAGTGAATTGAGGAAAAGAAGTCCTTCTGCTGTGTTACCTTTAAAGAAGGAGACCTTGGGCAAGCATGCACACACAATATGAGCATCTTGCAATGTGCTCCTTGTGCTCGGTTGGCAACATAATTCTTTGCTCTTTTCTTGATCTATTCAATAAGGATGCATTCCAGTTTTGAGACCACATTGAATTTATTTGTCATGCTGTGAAAGAAGAAAAGGGTGCCTACGTTGGCGCTAGGCTGCTGAAATGGTGCTAGAGCAGGCAGAAAGGACAGGAATGCACAGTATAGCTTAGATATGGTGGGCCTCATTTATGTCATTTTGACGTAAGGTACCTTGCTGCGCTGTCCTACTCCAAAGTGAAAGGGCAGGAATGCACCATATCTAAGCAACACTGTACAATCCTATCCCTTCTACCTGCGCTGGCTAGCGCCAGCTAGGTACCCTTGCACCATGGTGCAAGGGTGCCTCCATTGCAGGTAGGATTGTTTTTGTGCTGGAAGTGGCACCTTCCTGCACAAAAACAATCCTACGAGGTGTTTTCCTCTTTCTATGTGTGCTGCAGAATGCAGGACACATGGAATGAAGAAAAAATGAGAATAAATTAAGGTGTTTCTCCTTGTTACGCCTCACCTTGGAGGGCGTACCGAATGGCACTTCACAAGGTTTACATGTTTTTGTAAATCTGGAGCAGCGTCAAATTCAATGGGTGTTACATGGGAATACCTACAGCAACGCCCATGGAACACCTCCTGGATGCAGCGTAAGGTAACACCGCGATTTGGGATGCGTCGCCTTACTCATGATTTAGGAGGCCACTCAAAGCCACGCACGTTTGCGTGGCTTCATAAATCTTTATGAGAGCCCTTCGTCACGCATGTGCCAATTTGAGGGGTGCAAAAATGACACAGGGTTCTCATAAATAAGCCCCGGTCCTTTCCTGCCCTTTCACTTTGACATAGGGTAGCGCAGCAAGGTGCTTTTCTGCACTGTCCTACGCCAAAATGCCTTAAATGAGGACCTTGGTCCTTGGCCATTTGTAAATAAATCTCTTTGGAGCAGTCCATCCATCAGGGAACTATGGATTTTATTTAGAATTCTTAATATGCATATATTTTATTAGGTTGTTACATTCATTCGGCAATGCAACTGTAATACCAGTGACACCATGATCATCTGGGTGCAATATTATGTTGCATTGTTTTTTCATATGTGTTCTGAGACATATCTGTCAAATCATGAACATTTCACCAGTTTAACTTTTCTGAAGTAAATGTGTCACAATTACAGCTCAAAAGGGATTAGCATAACATATATGAACCCTGAAACTAAAACATATTACTGAAAGTAAATCATCATTATTTCCAAGTCCATTGGTCTACACATGTGTAACTCCACAAACAAGCATTGATAAAGTCAATAGGCTTGGCTTATAACTAAAAGACCCTAATCATCATCAAGGAATTTTTATTTCGGCTTTTTGCCATAAAAGAGTGGAAAATAAAACATATACAAAGCTGATGACACAATTAATTAGAATAGACACGGTATTGATAAAATCGTTCAAGCTAGAGTGGCACATGATTTCAATAAAACAGTCTTGTCAACAAATGAACCTTAACATTCATTAGCAGTCATGCGCTTACGTTTAGTCCACATAGCTAGCAAGAACTGAGAGACTGCAAATACAATGTGCCTAGAAGTATCAGTTTTTAAAATTCTAAAAGCATATGCACACTGCACAAAACCCAAATTTTTACATAGGGGTACTAGCCAGTACTTCCTGGGTTTACTGTAGGCTGGACAAAAGAAAAGATGTGAAGTTCATCTTCTAAGTCACAGCTACACCCTGGACAAGTCTTGATGGTAGAGGCTGACCATTTTCTTGTAAAAGCTCTTAAGGGTGGAGTACCATACCTCCATTGTAAATAAAGTTTCCTAGATGCAATTGGATAGGTAACATCCAAAAAATCCTCATGGGAATAAAAATCTTTAAATGTTAAAAAGGAGTTGATTAGGGTGCCAGCATTGGAGACGGACAGAACAGCAGCGTGTTTTTCATCCACAAAGATCTTAGTATTCGACTTGCGCGAGACCACCTGGCAGCTCCTTTCCGGGTCATACCACATATCAGGCAATCCCAGTCTTAAAAATTCCTGTTTTAAAAACATAAGTCAGGGTATTTTTGCTGCACTATGACAATGTAATATTTCCTTCAGTTTTAGCCTGAAGTTCAGCAACTATGGCGTTATCCAGAGCCTACGCCAGAACCTAAGGGGTTTAAGTGCTAATTTGACTTCAATAGGTCTCAACCCCAAGTCCAACCTTAGAGGTAGAAGCGGGGTACTTTGTGGGAGTGCCAATAACTGTCTAATAAATTTGTTTTCCGATTTGGCGATTTCAGGCCTACAGGAATGCCCCCACAACTCTCCCCCATACAGAATTGCAGCCCTCGCCTGGATCTTATAGATCTCCAACGGGGGTTTGATGGGTTTAAATGTAGATGTATTGGAGAGCTTGAGGATTCCCCCGCAAGCTGGGCCAGTTTCATTTGTGATTTTACTGGTTGGGGGCCCATGACAGATTTTCATTTATGGTTACCCCCAAGTACTCAAAGGTCGTTACCCTTTCTAATCTCACTGTGCCCAAGCTAGGATTCAGACGTGTGGGTGCCGGAGGGTTGAAGATCATGAATTTCTTTTTATCAGCATTTATCTCCAAACCACGGCATCTGCAGAAATCCTCAAAGCCGTCCAATACACGCTGGATCCCCATTGGCGACTTGGAGAGCAGCAGGGTGTCGTCTGCGAACATAATCGCCGGCACCCTGCTGCCTGCCAACCTTGGCACATCATTATTGGGAACACTATCCAGATGTGAAATTACGCCATTTACGTAGAGGCAGAACAGGGTAGGTGCCAATACGCACCCCTGCCTAACCCCCCTGCCAACGGGAAACCTAGATGACAGCGCCCCATTCCTCCCGCATCTGACCTGCGCAAAGTTCCCCTCCATGCAGCCTCATCAACACGTTCAGGAGTTGTTGTGGGACACCCAAATTTTGAAGCACAGTCCACAGTTTCCCACCGGGCACTAAGTCAAAAGCAGAGCGAAGGTCCACAAACACCATGTAGAGGCTGCCACCCTCTATCTTCGCCGTTTTCCAGAATAGTAATATTAGGCGGAAGATTTGATCCATGGTGGAAGTGTTCCTCCTGAACCCAGCTTGGTACGGGCTGAGGACTGCGTGCTCCTCCATCCAGTCCTGTAGGCGATCTAGGATGAGCCGCGCCAAAAATCTTTGCGGGACATCGATGAGGCTGATAGGCCTGTAGTTGGCCGGGAGCAGAGGAGAGCCCTTCTTAAAAATTGGGACTATTTCTGCTCCCAGCCAAGTACAGGGAACCTCCATGCCCCTCAGGACTGCATTGAAGATGATACGGAGGTACGAGCCCCAAATCCTGGAATGGTGTTTGAAGAGGTCTCCCGGTAGTTTGACCGTAATCCTTCAGAGATGAGTTTAGGCACTTAGTAATTCATCATGCACACACTCAGTCATACGTCCTGGCATTCATGCATCCATTCCTCCGTCAATGGACTTGTTCATACATTGACCCACTCTCTCCTCTGTCATGATTGAGACCTATTAGCTTTACAGATGCTTACTTGTGCTTGCAACTGCCTTGAGGATGATGACTTATATAAAGGTTTATTGTTTGATTACATACAATTATTAAAATACAATAACACATTCTAAATAAGCACCAGAGTACTAAATAATACATCTTATTACAGACAATCAAAAGAACTTGAGGCTGGCTATATTTAAACAGAAATTAAAATCTGATTAATCATGGCCATGGGCTCAACCATCAATCTGTGATCTTATAAAGTTTTGCAGTCTCAAAATTGCTTTGTACATCTGGCCCTAAATGCATAGAAACCATTATGTAACATGGACCAGCATTTTGTCGGATCCTGCCTGTGGGTGCCAAGAGTCAACGCTCCTCGCCTACCTGTTTGGGCGCTTGTTGGTTTCCTCCCCGCCGCCGCTCGAGTCTCCCTCGCGGCCGCCGGTTGAAGGGAACTACATTTCCCAGCCTGCTCCCTGACCCGGAACACCTTCCCTGGGGTCATCGCGCCCGGAGGCGCTTGAAAATCCCGCCGTCCTCGGTGGAGCGGGTGTCTTGCCAGCATTTTGTCGGATCCTGCCTGTGGGTGCCAAGAGTCAACGCTCCTCGCCTACCTGTTTGGGCGCTTGTTGGTTTCCTCCCCGCCGCCGCTCGAGTCTCCCTCGCGGCCGCCGGTTGAAGGGAACTACATTTCCCAGCCTGCTCCCTGACCCGGAACACCTTCCCTGGGGTCATCGCGCCCGGAGGCGCTTGAAAATCCCGCCGTCCTCGGTGGAGCGGGTGTCTTGCCAGCATTTTGTCGGATCCTGCCTGTGGGTGCCAAGAGTCAACGCTCCTCGCCTACCTGTTTGGGCGCTTGTTGGTTTCCTCCCCGCCGCCGCTCGAGTCTCCCTCGCGGCCGCCGGTTGAAGGGAACTACATTTCCCAGCCTGCTCCCTGACCCGGAACACCTTCCCTGGGGTCATCGCGCCCGGAGGCGCTTGAAAATCCCGCCGTCCTCGGTGGAGCGGGTGTCTTGCCAGCATTTTGTCGTATCCTGCCTGTGGGTGCCAAGAGTCAACGCTCCTCGCCTACCTGTTTGGGCGCTTGTTGGTTTCCTCCCCGCCGCCGCTCGAGTCTCCCTCGCGGCCGCCGGTTGAAGGGAACTACATTTCCCAGCCTGCTCCCTGACCCGGAACACCTTCCCTGGGGTCATCGCGCCCGGAGGCGCTTGAAAATCCCGCCGTCCTCGGTGGAGCGGGTGTCTTGCCAGCATTTTGTCGGATCCTGCCTGTGGGTGCCAAGAGTCAACGCTCCTCGCCTACCTGTTTGGGCGCTTGTTGGTTTCCTCCCCGCCGCCGCTCGAGTCTCCCTCGCGGCCGCCGGTTGAAGGGAACTACATTTCCCAGCCTGCTCCCTGACCCGGAACACCTTCCCTGGGGTCATCGCGCCCGGAGGCGCTTGAAAATCCCGCCGTCCTCGGTGGAGCGGGTGTCTTGACAGCATTTTGTCGGATCCTGCCTGTGGGTGCCAAGAGTCAACGCTCCTCGCCTACCTGTTTGGGCGCTTGTTGGTTTCCTCCCCGCCGCCGCTCGAGTCTCCCTCGCGGCCGCCGGTTGAAGGGAACTACATTTCCCAGCCTGCTCCCTGACCCGGAACACCTTCCCTGGGGTCATCGCGCCCGGAGGCGCTTGAAAATCCCGCCGTCCTCGGTGGAGCGGGTGTCTTGCCAGCATTTTGTCGGATCCTGCCTGTGGGTGCCAAGAGTCAACGCTCCTCGCCTACCTGTTTGGGCGCTTGTTGGTTTCCTCCCCGCCGCCGCTCGAGTCTCCCTCGCGGCCGCCGGTTGAAGGGAACTACATTTCCCAGCCTGCTCCCTGACCCGGAACACCTTCCCTGGGGTCATCGCGCCCGGAGGCGCTTGAAAATCCCGCCGTCCTCGGTGGAGCGGGTGTCTTGCCAGCATTTTGTCGGATCCTGCCTGTGGGTGCCAAGAGTCAACGCTCCTCGCCTACCTGTTTGGGCGCTTGTTGGTTTCCTCCCCGCCGCCGCTCGAGTCTCCCTCGCGGCCGCCGGTTGAAGGGAACTACATTTCCCAGCCTGCTCCCTGACCCGGAACACCTTCCCTGGGGTCATCGCGCCCGGAGGCGCTTGAAAATCCCGCCGTCCTCCGCGTCGCGGGACGCGAGCGGGACGCCCGGACAAAGGGCGGACAGTCTAAGACAGTCCAAGACTGGCCACGACTGGACTGGACCGGGACACTAACATCTGTTGTACCGTGAGTTACTTGCCATAGTGCCCTATTTGTTCTTGACTCTGTACACGTACGGGGCTAATTTGTTATCCAACTGTGCCTCTTTGATCTACAATGTCAAAACAGAAAATACCTGCTACGCCTGTCAATACCATGGAGAACTACTTAGTGCATAGAGTGACTAAAATAATCAATGATCGGCGGTCCTCCCTAGGGCTTAACGACTCCCCACCTTGTGCTCAAACAGAGGTGTCCTGCCTAATTGACTTGGACATAGAAACTATGAATCCAAGTGACACTGATAATGTGGAAAATGTTGATTGTTTTGCACCGAACACCTCTATAAATGTCCCACAACATGTCACGAACATAGATTCATTAGTGGCTGTTGAACCCAACCTGCACTGTAATGATTTAGTGTCAGTTGATGGCAGTATCACCCCGCCAACGCCAGTCCCTGCGCCTAGAGCAGCTAAGAAATCCACCAAAGTCACCTCCAAAAGGCCGGGACTACGGTCAAATAGTAAAAAACCTTTAACTATAACCAGCACTGAACACAAAAATGTAATTGATGATATAGTAGAGGAAGGGAGTAGCACTATAGATTGGGATGATTTGTTGTCCAATAAATTTATGGGTATGTTAGAATCTAGGTTGGTACGAATAGTTAAACCACTTATATCCAAAATAGATCACTTGTCTGATAAAGTACACAAATTAGAAGCCCTATTAAAAGCAGCAAATGACAATTTGGGGGACATTCCTAATTCAATCATAAATAAAATAGATGAGCTTCAGGAAAATATGATTGAGAATGCAAAAACTACATTGGCATCAGTGCAGTCTGGTGCTCCCAGTGTCACAGGTGTCCCTGTCAACCCAGCTGATGTGGTTCCCCCCCCAACAACAGAGAATGGTTCTATATCTGACTCCCACCTTGACTCAAATCCTGTCGAGTTGATAGTGGAAGCGTCACCTTTAGTGTTAGTACTTGCCAATGTCCCAGTATTGAGAAAAGACCAGATTGAGACCCCAGATTCACTTCTAAACAAATCACTGCAGTGGCTAGGCAATAATATCCAAGCAACTCCCTGGGGTAGAGAAAAATTGACCGATGATTTGTTATCAGCTCGAAGAGTAAAGTGGATAGGGTCTAAACCCAAGAAATTCGCCGGGGACTGTGTGGTTTTAAATCTGAAGGGTCCGGATGTATTGCCAGACATCCTACAAAACATTCTCCCACCCCAAAGAAGAACGGCAGAAATAGTCCCGCTAACGTTAGACTTCTTCTATAGTAGAAGAGGTCTATTAGCAAAACCAACTATCCTTAGAACGAAGTGGTCAGTGGTTGGCCCTAGAAGGGTTAGGGGCGGTACTAACGGTGACTGGGGGCCAAATTTGGAAAACTGCTTCTCGGCTCTATCGGATCTAAATGAATGCGATTGACTCGAAAGCTACGACCCAGCCCCTCATATTGGGCCGTTGCAACAAAATCATACAAGAGAAGGAAATACAATTAGCACTAATCTGGGTTACCCGATCACAGAGAAAATAAAACCATTGTATTTGATATGTAACAAACCCGTTTTAAAAGGGCTAAATATAGCAACAGAAGCTTATACATGTGCTACTGAGATCAGCGAGTTCGAGATCAGCCCAAGGGTTGGACAAACATCTTTATTAGAAGTGCCAACTAATGTAAGAGATCAGAAAGAAGATCACCTACCCGATCAATGTAAATCTAATATATTATCCCTAGTATCATGGAATATTGCAGGCATAGCAAGCAAGATTAACACACTGGAATGGGCTGAATATATTAATCAGCAAGATATTATCATGCTGCAAGAAACATGGTCACTTACTCCAACATTTAAAGTGGGATATCTAAATTATCACATCCCGGCAATTAGAAACCGCCTCGGACGCCCCTCAGGAGGCCTGTTAATTTGGGTACGACAATCTCTAAATGCCGTGATAACACAATTATCAATACCATCAAACGACATTATGGCCCTTACTGTCAGATGGGATAACGGCCAAGAGCTTAGTATATTTAACGTCTACGCTAGGGGAGTGTCTAGGGGACAATCTTCCAACACTCTAGTAGTTTTAGAGCAGTACATAGATTTACTACCACCACAAAACCAACTAATAATAGGTGGTGACTTTAATGTAACTTATGAGCCCCTGGGTGAAGAGGACCGGATTCTGTCCGAGGAGGAGGATGCCAAGTGGGGTATTCCCCAGTTGGATCTGCCTGCTATCAAAAAATGGAGTAATGTAGCAATCCAGTTAAAAAGCCTATGCCTAGCCAGAGGTCTGAGAGCGGCAAATGGGCGCACGCCCTCTGACTTACTAGGTAAAAATACGTTTGACAATGGGCGCTCATCCAGTAGGATCGACTATATATTAATAGATGTAAAACTTTGGAGCAAAATGCAAGATATGGTCGTAGAATCAAGAATAGAAAGCGATCATAATCCCCTGAAACTAACCTTTCTCTTCCATGGTAAGCCCTCATCGCACCCTAATGACAACGGAATGGTGACGCAGGATGTAGTATGTTCCAACAACCAGCGCCACCTCAAATGGGGAATGATGATAAAAGATAACACAAAATTAGAGGCACTGAAAGTGTTAGTGGTAAACAAAGTAAACATCATTAAGTCTAAACAAGGGATCCCAAGTTTTAAGGATTACATGATGGAGGCCCACGAAAAACTTTTTTCTGAATTAAAAAGCTTTTTTCTCAAAAAAGTAGACTCTAGTAAAGTGGCTAAAATTCAACAGAGACAAGGCTGGTACGATAAAAGTTGCAGATTGGCACGACTTAATTTGAGTATAGAATTAAAAGCTGGCAATGCAATAGAAATTAGAAGAGCAAGAGATGCATATAGACAAGCCCAAAAAAAGGCAAAGAAACGCTGGGATGAAGAAGGGTGGCAGGAATTGAAGGAAGCTTGTGCTCCCAAGGACTCCAAGCGCTTTTGGGCAATTGTAAAATGGGAGAGGGGAGGAATAGCTGCCCAGCCACAAAATAATGTCCCTATTAACAAATGGACTGAGTTTTTTAGACCACAGTATGCCCGCAATTTGGTCCATGCTTCTGCCCAACCTCCGCCTTCTGTTTTTTTCAGAAACCAAATATTTGACAAGAATGATGTAACTAAAGCATTGGACGGAATAGCAGGAGGGAAAGCACCAGGTATGGATGGCATCCCGGCCGACGTGTTTCTGTCGGACCGGAATGCGTGGTGCTCATATTTTGAAATGCTGGCCAATGCTGTGGCAATGGGTGGGGAAGTCCCCCACTCATGGAAGGGAGCAGAAATAATCCCCATTTTCAAAAAAGGAGATAAAACGCTAGCCCAAAACTATAGACCAATAAGTCTCATAGACACGGCGCAAAAAGTAATGGGTCGCCTAGTCCAGAACAAGCTACAACAATGGATTGACGATAAAAATATACTATCCCCCTATCAGGCAGGGTTTCGTCCACTGACCAGCAGTGTTGACCAAGTTCTCTATTTTTTAACAATTTACTGGAGAAACGTCACACTGAAAAAGGGATCGTTGTATGCTGTCTTTGTAGACCTAAAAGCGGCCTTTGACTTAGTCCCCAGAGAAAAATTGTGGCAGACCCTGGCAGATGTAGGTCTAAGCCAGGAATTCATCACCCTCCTTGTCCGCCTTCATGATAATAATTTTGCCAAAATTAGATGGGGCAAGCAAGGCGAAACCACAGATTCCTTCCCAGTAGAACGAGGAGTCAGACAAGGCTGTGTGTTAGCCCCAACACTATTTTCAATTTATATTAATGGAATTGTTGACCACTTAATGAAATCCCCAAGTGATGCCCCAATTATAGCAGGTCGCCACGTTCCAGTTCTAATGTTCGCGGACGACACGCTCCTACTCTCACGCACTCCGAGCGGTCTCCAGAAAGTGGTTGATGCCTTTGGGGAATTTTGTGATAGTAAAGGACTTGAATTGAATACTAACAAAACTAAATTCATGTGCCTAAACTATCAATCCTCATTTAAAGGAGTAATCAAATATAAAGGCATCCCCCTAGAAAAAGTAGACGCCTTTACTTATCTAGGCATCACCATGCAAGG